>NC_090831.1:40823419-41521588 GCF_028021215.1 Eschrichtius robustus | reverse complement strand
TAAAACCTGTGCTAATGGTCATTTCATAGGAACAAGTACTGCAGAACTGTAAATGAAACCTGCCCTCAAAATGTCTTGAGGGAGGTAATGGCCAAAACATTTCAAAATGTGACACATACTTTAAGAGAACCCTCTGAAGAACGAAGGGGTAATCACAGCTTGAAAAATAAAAAGGACATGTCTTAAAGCTCAATTTCAATGGATTATGAGGCACGTGCGAATTCAACCACAAATCGGTATCAGCTCACAAGTGGCAGAATAACCATCAGCAAGAAAACTACAAACAATAAATGCTGAAGGTGTTGTGGAGAAATGCCTACCCTCAACTTCAAGGGGGACGTAACTTGGAAAGGGCCACGAACGAGAACAGAAGGGAGGTGCCTTAAAAAGGTAAACATTGAGCTACCATATGATCCAGCAGGCCCACTCCTCGACCTATAATCTAAGAAGAGAGAATTGGAAAGACACAGGCAGGCAAATCTGCATGGCACAGTATTACAATAGCCAAGATATGGAAGTAACCAAGAAGTCCACCAACAGACGGGTGGACACAGAAGAACTCCTCCATGTACAGATGGAATATTCGCTAGTGAAAAAAATGAAACAATGCCATTTGCAGCACCATAGATGAGTCTAGACGTAATCACGCCACCTGTAGTAAGTGAGAAAGCAAAAGACACATATCCTATCATATCACTTTCAGGAGTTACTTCAAAATTGATACCAGTGAAGATATTTCCACAGAGAAAGGCAATCACAGATTCATTAAAAAACTTATGGTTCACCAAATAGAAAGGGATGAGGATTGGACACACTACCATATTGGGGTTAACAGAGATATACAAACCATGTGAAATATATAATCACCAAAGATGTACGGAAGACCAGGAGAAGACTACTCAACATTGTGTCATAACCTACATGGGAAAAGGATGCGAGGAAGAATAGATACACGTATATGTGTGAAAGAAGCACATCTTGCACACCTAGAACAAACAAGGCATTGTAATCAAATGTGCTGGGATAAAAAATAAAAAGTAAATTACAAATATGAACAAGAAGTAATGAGACATAACCTTAAAGGGCTTTTTCCTGGCACATTCCATTCTAATTTACAACCTAGAACACCACTTCCATTAAGCCTCTGTTTCCCTAGTAACCAAATTTGGTAAAGGAGAAATGCTGCCACCTTGTGGCCGTTTCCTGCAAGAGCAGCTTTAAACTCACAGCTAATGGTCACTTAACACTCAGAAGGACTGAGGGCTGTAAAGGACACCTGCCCTAAAAAAGTGTGCTGAAGTAGGGAGTGGACAAAAAAATTCAAAACAGGCAAATGTTTCAAGAGGAGGGTATGAAGAGTTAAGTTTTATTCACACTCTTTTTAAAAAGAAGGAAAATGGATAAAAGCTCAACCTCAGGGAGTGTTAGACCCATGCAATCTAATCTACAAAAAGTTTCAACTTACACCAGTCGACTGACCATCAGCAAAAAGTCTACAAACAATAAATGCTGAAGGGGTTTTAGAGAACTGTGTACCCTCTACCTGCTGGTGAGACGTAAAGGGGTCACAGCCAATAATGAGAACAGAAAGGAGCTCTGTTTCAAAGTAAAAATGGAGGTACCGTTCAATCCAGCAGGCGCACCATTGGACCTCTCACCTGAGAAGACAAGAATCGAGAAGACACAGGCCGCAAAAGCTGCAGAGCAGCCTTATTCACAAGAGCCAAGAGAGTAAAGCAATCAAAATGTACAACAACAGGTGAATGGATAAAGAAGAAGTGGTCCATGTACACAATGGAATATTAGCTATGGAAAACAATGAACCATTGCTCTCTGAGGCACCACAAATGAGTCTGGAGATAATCATGAAACATGAGGTAGGTCGGAAAGCCAAAGACCTATACTCTATGATATCACTTATAGGCGTTATCTAATAACTGACACAAATGAACATATTTCCACAGAGAAAGACACTCACAGAGTTAGAAAACAAACTATGCTCATCTAAAAGGAAAGGTGGGGGGAATGGATAAATTAAGATTAGTGTTACTATATGTATACAAACACATATTATATACATATCTCAAAAAGACCGACAATATAGCAAGGGAGGTCTGCGGAACCCTCTGTAACATTTTACAAGGGAAGAGGATCTGTACTTGAATAGACATATGTAATGTACAAATGAACCAGATTGTGTACACCTAGGACAAACAATATGCTAAGCTTTGCCCCAATTAAAAAAAAAAATTTAAAACCAAGAAGAAATAATGAGACATAAACTTATGGGGGTTTCTCCATGCACATTCCAATGTAATTTACAACCTAGGAACACGACTTCCAGAAAGGCTCTGCTGCCCTAGTACCCAGATTTGGGAATGGAGAAATGCTGCCTGCTTGAGGCCCCTTCCCACAACAGCAGCTTTAAACCCATTGCTAAAGGTCACTAAATATTCACCACACTTGCAGTTCGGTAAATGACACCTGCTCTCTAAAAAAATTCTGGGGTGGAAAATCGACCAAAAATTTCAAAAGAGGGCAACCTTCCAAGACGACGATTTCAAGAGTTCTACTGTACTCCCAACTGTTTCCTTTTTTGAACAGAAAAGAAAACGGCGGAGAAAAATAATGAGTTTTACGAATTTTCAACGACATGCAAACCCAAATTACAAAATCCTATCAGCTCACAGCAGCCAGAAGGGCCATTAGCATACAGGCTGCAAACAATAAATGCTGAAGCGAATGTGGAGAAATGCGTACCCTCGATTCTAAGGGGGACATGGTAAGTGCCACTAATGAAAACGCAAAGAAGGTGCTTTGAAAAGGGAAACACGGTGCTACCAGTCAGTCAATCACACCCACAGCTGGGCCTATCACCTGAGAACATGAGAATCAAAAAGTCACAGGCTGGCAATCCTGCACTCCAACAATATTTACCATCGCCAACGCTTGGAAGCAATGAAAATGTCCATCAACCGAGGAATGCACAAAGTAGAAGTGGTCCACGTACACAGTGGAAAATTACTCCAATAAAAAATAAAAATTAAATTTAAAAATCCAACAAAAGTAAGGAGACATCAGATTGTGTGGGTGGGTCCGGGCACACTCCACTCTAATTTATAACCGAGAAACACCACAGGCCGCAAGGGCTTTTCCCTAGGTACCAGGGTGGGGAACATAGAAAGGCTGCCCCCCTCTGGCAGTTACCTGCAAAAGCAGCTTTAAAACCTGTGCTAATGGTCATTTCATAGGAACAAGTACTGCAGAACTGTAAATGAAACCTGCCCTCAAAATGTCTTGAGGGAGGTAAAGGCCAAAACATTTCAAAATGTGACACATACTTTAAGAGAACCCTCTGAAGAACGAAGGGGTAATCACAGCTTGAAAAATAAAAAGGACATGTCTTAAAGCTCAATTTCAATGGATTATGAGGCACGTGCGAATTCAACCACAAATCGGTATCAGCTCACAAGTGGCAGAATAACCATCAGCAAGAAAACTACAAACAATAAATGCTGAAGGTGTTGTGGAGAAATGCCTACCCTCAACTTCAAGGGGGACGTAACTTGGAAAGGGCCACGAACGAGAACAGAAGGGAGGTGCCTTAAAAAGGTAAACATTGAGCTACCATATGATCCAGCAGGCCCACTCCTCGACCTATAATCTAAGAAGAGAGAATTGGAAAGACACAGGCAGGCAAATCTGCATGGCACAGTATTACAATAGCCAAGATATGGAAGTAACCAAGAAGTCCACCAACAGACGGGTGGACACAGAAGAACTCCTCCATGTACAGATGGAATATTCGCTAGTGAAAAAAATGAAACAATGCCATTTGCAGCACCATAGATGAGTCTAGACGTAATCACGCCACCTGTAGTAAGTGAGAAAGCAAAAGACACATATCCTATCATATCACTTTCAGGAGTTACTTCAAAATTGATACCAGTGAAGATATTTCCACAGAGAAAGGCAATCACAGATTCATTAAAAAACTTATGGTTCACCAAATAGAAAGGGATGAGGATTGGACACACTACCATATTGGGGTTAACAGAGATATACAAACCATGTGAAATATATAATCACCAAAGATGTACGGAAGACCAGGAGAAGACTACTCAACATTGTGTCATAACCTACATGGGAAAAGGATGCGAGGAAGAATAGATACACGTATATGTGTGAAAGAAGCACATCTTGCACACCTAGAACAAACAAGGCATTGTAATCAAATGTGCTGGGATAAAAAATAAAAAGTAAATTACAAATATGAACAAGAAGTAATGAGACATAACCTTAAAGGGCTTTTTCCTGGCACATTCCATTCTAATTTACAACCTAGAACACCACTTCCATTAAGCCTCTGTTTCCCTAGTAACCAAATTTGGTAAAGGAGAAATGCTGCCACCTTGTGGCCGTTTCCTGCAAGAGCAGCTTTAAACTCACAGCTAATGGTCACTTAACACTCAGAAGGACTGAGGGCTGTAAAGGACACCTGCCCTAAAAAAGTGTGCTGAAGTAGGGAGTGGACAAAAAAATTCAAAACAGGCAAATGTTTCAAGAGGAGGGTATGAAGAGTTAAGTTTTATTCACACTCTTTTTAAAAAGAAGGAAAATGGATAAAAGCTCAACCTCAGGGAGTGTTAGACCCATGCAATCTAATCTACAAAAGGTTTCAACTTACACCAGTCGACTGACCATCAGCAAAATGTCTACAAACAATAAATGCTGAAGGGGTTTTAGAGAACTGTGTACCCTCTACCTGCTGGTGAGACGTAAAGGGGTCACAGCCAATAATGAGAACAGAAAGGAGCTCTGTTTCAAAGTAAAAATGGAGGTACCGTTCAATCCAGCAGGCGCACCATTGGACCTCTCACCTGAGAAGACAAGAATCGAGAAGACACAGGCCGCAAAAACTGCAGAGCAGCCTTATTCACAAGAGCCAAGAGAGTAAAGCAATCAAAATGTACAACAACAGGTGAATGGATAAAGAAGAAGTGGTCCATGTACACAATGGAATATTAGCTATGGAAAACAATGAACCATTGCTCTCTGAGGCACCACAAATGAGTCTGGAGATAATCATGAAACATGAGGTAGGTCGGAAAGCCAAAGACCTATACTCTATGATATCACTTATAGGCGTTATCTAATAACTGACACAAATGAACATATTTCCACAGAGAAAGACACTCACAGAGTTAGAAAACAAACTATGCTCATCTAAAAGGAAAGGTGGGGGGAATGGATAAATTAAGATTAGTGTTACTATATGTATACAAACACATATTATATACATATCTCAAAAAGACCGACAATATAGCAAGGGAGGTCTGCGGAACCCTCTGTAACATTTTACAAGGGAAGAGGATCTGTACTTGAATAGACATATGTAATGTACAAATGAACCAGATTGTGTACACCTAGGACAAACAATATGCTAAGTTTTGCCCCAATTAAAAAAAAATTTTAAAACCAAGAAGAAATAATGAGACATAAACTTATGGGGGTTTCTCCATGCACATTCCAATGTAATTTACAACCTAGGAACACGACTTCCAGAAAGGCTCTGCTGCCCTAGTACCCAGATTTGGGAATGGAGAAATGCTGCCTGCTTGAGGCCCCTTCCCACAACAGCAGCTTTAAACCCATTGCTAAATGTCACTAAATATTCACCACACTTGCAGTTCGGTAAATGACACCTGCTCTCTAAAAAAATTCTGGGGTGGAAAATCGACCAAAAATTTCAAAAGAGGGCAACCTTCCAAGACGACGATTTCAAGAGTTCTACTGTACTCCCAACTGTTTCCTTTTTTGAACAGAAAAGAAAACGGCGGAGAAAAATAATGAGTTTTACGAATTTTCAACGACATGCAAACCCAAATTACAAAATCCTATCAGCTCACAGCAGCCAGAAGGGCCATTAGCATACAGGCTGCAAACAATAAATGCTGAAGCGATTGTGGAGAAATGCGTACCCTCGATTCTAAGGGGGACATGGTAAGTGCCACTAATGAAAACGCAAAGAAGGTGCTTTGAAAAGGGAAACACGGTGCTACCAGTCAGTCAATCACACCCACAGCTGGGCCTATCACCTGAGAACATGAGAATCAAAAAGTCACAGGCTGGCAATCCTGCACTCCAACAATATTTACCATCGCCAACGCTTGGAAGCAATGAAAATGTCCATCAACCGAGGAATGCACAAAGTAGAAGTGGTCCACGTACACAGTGGAAAATTACTCCAATAAAAAATAAAAATTAAATTTAAAAATCCAACAAAAGTAAGGAGACATCAGATTGTGTGGGTGGGTCCGGGCACACTCCACTCTAATTTATAACCGAGAAACACCACAGGCCGCAAGGGCTTTTCCCTAGGTACCAGGGTGGGGAACATAGAAAGGCTGCCCCCCTCTGGCAGTTACCTGCAAAAGCAGCTTTAAAACCTGTGCTAATGGTCATTTCATAGGAACAAGTACTGCAGAACTGTAAATGAAACCTGCCCTCAAAATGTCTTGAGGGAGGTCATGGCCAAAACATTTCAAAATGTGACACATACTTTAAGAGAACCCTCTGAAGAACGAAGGGGTAATCACAGCTTGAAAAATAAAAAGGACATGTCTTAAAGCTCAATTTCAACGGATTATGAGGCACGTGCGAATTCAACCACAAAGCGGTATCAGCTCACAAGTGGCAGAATAACCATCAGCAAGAAAACTACAAACAATAAATGCTGAAGGTGTTGTGGAGAAATGCCTACCCTCAACTTCAAGGGGGACGTAACTTGGAAAGGGCCACGAACGAGAACAGAAGGGAGGTGCCTTAAAAAGGTAAACATTGAGCTACCATATGATCCAGCAGGCCCACTCCTCGACCTATAATCTAAGAAGAGAGAATTGGAAAGACACAGGCAGGCAAATCTGCATGGCACAGTATTACAATAGCCAAGATATGGAAGTAACCAAGAAGTCCACCAACAGACGGGTGGACACAGAAGAACTCCTCCATGTACAGATGGAATATTCGCTAGTGAAAAAAATGAAACAATGCCATTTGCAGCACCATAGATGAGTCTAGACGTAATCACGCCACCTGTAGTAAGTGAGAAAGCAAAAGACACATATCCTATCATATCACTTTCAGGAGTACCTTCAAAATTGATACCAGTGAAGATATTTCCACAGAGAAAGGCAATCACAGATTCATTAAAAAACTTATGGTTCACCAAATAGAAAGGGATGAGGATTGGACACACTACCATATTGGGGTTAACAGAGATATACAAACCATGTGAAATATATAATCACCAAAGATGTACGGAAGACCAGGAGAAGACTACTCAACATTGTGTCATAACCTACATGGGAAAAGGATGCGAGGAAGAATAGATACACGTATATGTGTGAAAGAAGCACATCTTGCACACCTAGAACAAACAAGGCATTGTAATCAAATGTGCTGGGATAAAAAATAAAAAGTAAATTACAAATATGAACAAGAAGTAATGAGACATAACCTTAAAGGGCTTTTTCCTGGCACATTCCATTCTAATTTACAACCTAGAACACCACTTCCATTAAGCCTCTGTTTCCCTAGTAACCAAATTTGGTAAAGGAGAAATGCTGCCACCTTGTGGCCGTTTCCTGCAAGAGCAGCTTTAAACTCACAGCTAATGGTCACTTAACACTCAGAAGGACTGAGGGCTGTAAAGGACACCTGCCCTAAAAAAGTGTGCTGAAGTAGGGAGTGGACAAAAAAATTCAAAACAGCCAAATGTTTCAAGAGGAGGGTATGAAGAGTTAAGTTTTATTCACACTCTTTTTAAAAAGAAGGAAAATGGATAAAAGCTCAACCTCAGGGAGTGTTAGACCCATGCAATCTAATCTACAAAAAGTTTCAACTTACACCAGTCGACTGACCATCAGCAAAAAGTCTACAAACAATAAATGCTGAAGGGGTTTTAGAGAACTGTGTACCCTCTACCTGCTGGTGAGACGTAAAGGGGTCACAGCCAATAATGAGAACAGAAAGGAGCTCTGTTTCAAAGTAAAAATGGAGGTACCGTTCAATCCAGCAGGCGCACCATTGGACCTCTCACCTGAGAAGACAAGAATCGAGAAGACACAGGCCGCAAAAGCTGCAGAGCAGCCTTATTCACAAGAGCCAAGAGAGTAAAGCAATCAAAATGTACAACAACAGGTGAATGGATAAAGAAGAAGTGGTCCATGTACACAATGGAATATTAGCTATGGAAAACAATGAACCATTGCTCTCTGAGGCACCACAAATGAGTCTGGAGATAATCATGAAACATGAGGTAGGTCGGAAAGCAAAAGACCTATACTCTATGATATCACTTATAGGCGTTATCTAATAACTGACACAAATGAACATATTTCCACAGAGAAAGACACTCACAGAGTTAGAAAACAAACTATGCTCATCTAAAAGGAAAGGTGGGGGGAATGGATAAATTAAGATTAGTGTTACTATATGTATACAAACACATATTATATACATATCTCAAAAAGACCGACAATATAGCAAGGGAGGTCTGCGGAACCCTCTGTAACATTTTACAAGGGAAGAGGATCTGTACTTGAATAGACATATGTAATGTACAAATGAACCAGATTGTGTACACCTAGGACAAACAATATGCTAAGCTTTGCCCCAATTAAAAAAAAATTTTAAAACCAAGAAGAAATAATGAGACATAAACTTATGGGGGTTTCTCCATGCACATTCCAATGTAATTTACAACCTAGGAACACGACTTCCAGAAAGGCTCTGCTGCCCTAGTACCCAGATTTGGGAATGGAGAAATGCTGCCTGCTTGAGGCCCCTTCCCACAACAGCAGCTTTAAACCCATTGCTAAAGGTCACTAAATATTCACCACACTTGCAGTTCGGTAAATGACACCTGCTCTCTAAAAAAATTCTGGGGTGGAAAATCGACCAAAAATTTCAAAAGAGGGCAACCTTCCAAGACGACGATTTCAAGAGTTCTACTGTACTCCCAACTGTTTCCTTTTTTGAACAGAAAAGAAAACGGCGGAGAAAAATAATGAGTTTTACGAATTTTCAACGACATGCAAACCCAAATTACAAAATCCTATCAGCTCACAGCAGCCAGAAGGGCCATTAGCATACAGGCTGCAAACAATAAATGCTGAAGCGATTGTGGAGAAATGCGTACCCTCGATTCTAAGGGGGACATGGTAAGTGCCACTAATGAAAACGCAAAGAAGGTGCTTTGAAAAGGGAAACACGGTGCTACCAGTCAGTCAATCACACCCACAGCTGGGCCTATCACCTGAGAACATGAGAATCAAAAAGTCACAGGCTGGCAATCCTGCACTCCAACAATATTTACCATCGCCAACGCTTGGAAGCAATGAAAATGTCCATCAACCGAGGAATGCACAAAGTAGAAGTGGTCCACGTACACAGTGGAAAATTACTCCAATAAAAAATAAAAATTAAATTTAAAAATCCAACAAAAGTAAGGAGACATCAGATTGTGTGGGTGGGTCCGGGCACACTCCACTCTAATTTATAACCGAGAAACACCACAGGCCGCAAGGGCTTTTCCCTAGGTACCAGGGTGGGGAACATAGAAAGGCTGCCCCCCTCTGGCAGTTACCTGCAAAAGCAGCTTTAAAACCTGTGCTAATGGTCATTTCATAGGAACAAGTACTGCAGAACTGTAAATGAAACCTGCCCTCAAAATGTCTTGAGGGAGGTCATGGCCAAAACATTTCAAAATGTGACACATACTTTAAGAGAACCCTCTGAAGAACGAAGGGGTAATCACAGCTTGAAAAATAAAAAGGACATGTCTTAAAGCTCAATTTCAACGGATTATGAGGCACGTGCGAATTCAACCACAAAGCGGTATCAGCTCACAAGTGGCAGAATAACCATCAGCAAGAAAACTACAAACAATAAATGCTGAAGGTGTTGTGGAGAAATGCCTACCCTCAACTTCAAGGGGGACGTAACTTGGAAAGGGCCACGAACGAGAACAGAAGGGAGGTGCCTTAAAAAGGTAAACATTGAGCTACCATATGATCCAGCAGGCCCACTCCTCGACCTATAATCTAAGAAGAGAGAATTGGAAAGACACAGGCAGGCAAATCTGCATGGCACAGTATTACAATAGCCAAGATATGGAAGTAACCAAGAAGTCCACCAACAGACGGGTGGACACAGAAGAACTCCTCCATGTACAGATGGAATATTCGCTAGTGAAAAAAATGAAACAATGCCATTTGCAGCACCATAGATGAGTCTAGACGTAATCACGCCACCTGTAGTAAGTGAGAAAGCAAAAGACACATATCCTATCATATCACTTTCAGGAGTACCTTCAAAATTGATACCAGTGAAGATATTTCCACAGAGAAAGGCAATCACAGATTCATTAAAAAACTTATGGTTCACCAAATAGAAAGGGATGAGGATTGGACACACTACCATATTGGGGTTAACAGAGATATACAAACCATGTGAAATATATAATCACCAAAGATGTACGGAAGACCAGGAGAAGACTACTCAACATTGTGTCATAACCTACATGGGAAAAGGATGCGAGGAAGAATAGATACACGTATATGTGTGAAAGAAGCACATCTTGCACACCTAGAACAAACAAGGCATTGTAATCAAATGTGCTGGGATAAAAAATAAAAAGTAAATTACAAATATGAACAAGAAGTAATGAGACATAACCTTAAAGGGCTTTTTCCTGGCACATTCCATTCTAATTTACAACCTAGAACACCACTTCCATTAAGCCTCTGTTTCCCTAGTAACCAAATTTGGTAAAGGAGAAATGCTGCCACCTTGTGGCCGTTTCCTGCAAGAGCAGCTTTAAACTCACAGCTAATGGTCACTTAACACTCAGAAGGACTGAGGGCTGTAAAGGACACCTGCCCTAAAAAAGTGTGCTGAAGTAGGGAGTGGACAAAAAAATTCAAAACAGCCAAATGTTTCAAGAGGAGGGTATGAAGAGTTAAGTTTTATTCACACTCTTTTTAAAAAGAAGGAAAATGGATAAAAGCTCAACCTCAGGGAGTGTTAGACCCATGCAATCTAATCTACAAAAAGTTTCAACTTACACCAGTCGACTGACCATCAGCAAAAAGTCTACAAACAATAAATGCTGAAGGGGTTTTAGAGAACTGTGTACCCTCTACCTGCTGGTGAGACGTAAAGGGGTCACAGCCAATAATGAGAACAGAAAGGAGCTCTGTTTCAAAGTAAAAATGGAGGTACCGTTCAATCCAGCAGGCGCACCATTGGACCTCTCACCTGAGAAGACAAGAATCGAGAAGACACAGGCCGCAAAAGCTGCAGAGCAGCCTTATTCACAAGAGCCAAGAGAGTAAAGCAATCAAAATGTACAACAACAGGTGAATGGATAAAGAAGAAGTGGTCCATGTACACAATGGAATATTAGCTATGGAAAACAATGAACCATTGCTCTCTGAGGCACCACAAATGAGTCTGGAGATAATCATGAAACATGAGGTAGGTCGGAAAGCAAAAGACCTATACTCTATGATATCACTTATAGGCGTTATCTAATAACTGACACAAATGAACATATTTCCACAGAGAAAGACACTCACAGAGTTAGAAAACAAACTATGCTCATCTAAAAGGAAAGGTGGGGGGAATGGATAAATTAAGATTAGTGTTACTATATGTATACAAACACATATTATATACATATCTCAAAAAGACCGACAATATAGCAAGGGAGGTCTGCGGAACCCTCTGTAACATTTTACAAGGGAAGAGGATCTGTACTTGAATAGACATGTGTAATGTACAAATGAACCAGATTGTGTACACCTAGGACAAACAATATGCTAAGCTTTACCCCAATTAAAAAAAAAAAATTAAAACCAAGAAGAAATAATGAGACATAAACTTATGGGGGTTTCTCCATGCACATTCCAATGTAATTTACAACCTAGGAACACGACTTCCAGAAAGGCTCTGCTGCCCTAGTACCCAGATTTGGGAATGGAGAAATGCTGCCTGCTTGAGGCCTCTTCCCACAACAGCAGCTTTAAACCCATTGCTAAAGGTCACTAAATATTCACCACACTTGCAGTTCGGTAAATGACACCTGCTCTCTAAAAAAATTCTGGGGTGGAAAATCGACCAAAAATTTCAAAAGAGGGCAACCTTCCAAGACGACGATTTCAAGAGTTATACTGTACGCCCAACTGTTTCCTTTTTTGAACAGAAAAGAAAACGGCGGAGAAAAATAATGAGTTTTACGAATTTTCAACGACATGCAAACCCAAATTACAAAATCCTATCAGCTCACAGCAGCCAGAAGGGCCATTAGCATACAGGCTGCAAACAATAAATGCTGAAGCGATTGTGGAGAAATGCGTACCCTCGATTCTAAGGGGGACGTGGTAAGTGCCACTAATGAAAACGCAAAGAAGGTGCTTTGAAAAGGGAAACACGGTGCTACCAGTCAGTCAATCACACCCACTGCTGGGCCTATCACCTGAGAACATGAGAATCAAAAAGTCACAGGCTGGCAATCCTGCACTCCAACAATATTTAACATCGCCAATGCTTGGAAGCAATGAAAATGTCCATCAACCGAGGAATGCACAAAGTAGAAGTGGTCCACGTACACAGTGGAAAATTACTCCAATAAGAAATAAAAATTAAGTTTAAAAATCCAACAAAAGTAAGGAGACATCAGATTGTGTGGGTGTGTCCGGGCACACTCCACTCTAATTTATAACCGAGAAACACCACAGGCCGCAAGGGCTTTTCCCTAGGTACCAGGGTGGGGAACATAGAAAGGCTGCCACCCTCTGGCAGTTACCTGCACAAGCAGCTTTAAAGCCTGTGCTAATGGTCATTGCATAGGAACAAGTACTGCAGAACTGTAAATGAAACCTGCCCTCAAAATGTCTTGAGGGAGGTAATGGCCAAAACATTTCAAAATGTGACACATACTTTAAGAGAACCCTCTGAAGAACGAAGGGGTAATCACAGCTTGAAAAATAAAAAGGACATGTCTTAAAGCTCAATTTCAACGGATTATGAGGCACGTGCGAATTCAACCACAAAGCGGTATCAGCTCACAAGTGGCAGAATAACCATCAGCAAGAAAACTACAAACAATAAATGCTGAAGGTGTTGTGGAGAAATGCCTACCGTCAACTTCAAGGGGGACGTAACTTGGAAAGGGCCACGAACGAGAACAGAAGGGAGGTGCCTTAAAAAGGTAAACATTGAGCTACCATATGATCCAGCAGGCCCACTCCTCGACCTATAATCTAAGAAGAGAGAATTGGAAAGACACAGGCAGGCAAATCTGCATGGCACAGTATTACAATAGCCAAGATATGGAAGTAACCAAGAAGTCCACCAACAGACGGGTGGACACAGAAGAACTCCTCCATGTACAGATGGAATATTCGCTAGTGAAAAAAATGAAACAATGCCATTTGCAGCACCATAGATGAGTCTAGACGTAATCACGCCACCTGTAGTAAGTGAGAAAGCAAAAGACACATATCCTATCATATCACTTTCAGGAGTTACTTCAAAATTGATACCAGTGAAGATATTTCCACAGAGAAAGGCAATCACAGATTCATTAAAAAACTTATGGTTCACCAAATAGAAAGGGATGAGGATTGGACACACTACCATATTGGGGTTAACAGAGATATACAAACCATGTGAAATATATAATCACCAAAGATGTACGGAAGACCAGGAGAAGACTACTCAACATTGTGTCATAACCTACATGGGAAAAGGATGCGAGGAAGAATAGATACACGTATATGTGTGAAAGAAGCACATCTTGCACACCTAGAACAAACAAGGCATTGTAATCAAATGTGCTGGGATAAAAAATAAAAAGTAAATTACAAATATGAACAAGAAGTAATGAGACATAACCTTAAAGGGCTTTTTCCTGGCACATTCCATTCTAATTTACAACCTAGAACACCACTTCCATTAAGCCTCTGTTTCCCTAGTAACCAAATTTGGTAAAGGAGAAATGCTGCCACCTTGTGGCCGTTTCCTGCAAGAGCAGCTTTAAACTCACAGCTAATGGTCACTTAACACTCAGAAGGACTGAGGGCTGTAAAGGACACCTGCCCTAAAAAAGTGTGCTGAAGTAGTGAGTGGACAAAAAAATTCAAAACAGGCAAATGTTTCAAGAGGAGGGTATGAAGAGTTAAGTTTTATTCACACTCTTTTTAAAAAGAAGGAAAATGGATAAAAGCTCAACCTCAGGGAGCGTTAGATCCATGCAATCTAATCTACAAAGAGTTTCAACTTACACCAGTCGACTGACCATCAGCAAAAAGTCTACAAACAATAAATGCTGAAGGGGTTTTAGAGAACTGTGTACCCTCTACCTGCTGGTGAGACGTAAAGGGGTCACAGCCAATAATGAGAACAGAAAGGAGCTGTGTTTCAAAGTAAAAATGGAGGTACCGTTCAATCCAGCAGGCGCACCATTGGACCTCTCACCTGAGAAGACAAGAATCGAGAAGACACAGGCCGCAAAAGCTGCAGAGCAGCCTTATTCACAATAGCCAAGAGAGTAAAGCAATCAAAATGTACAACAACAGGTGAATGGATAAAGAAGAAGTGGTCCATGTACACAATGGAATATTAGCTACGGAAAACAATGAACCATTGCTCTCTGAGGCACCACAAATGAGTCTGGAGATAATCATGAAACATGAGGTAGGTCGGAAAGCAGAAGACCTATACTCTATGATATCACTTATAGGCGTTATCTAATAACTGACACAAATGAACATATTTCCACAGAGAAAGACACTCACAGAGTTAGAAAACAAACTATGCTCATCTAAAAGGAAAGGTGGGGGGAATGGATAAATTAAGATTAGTGTTACTATATGTATACAAACACATATTATATACATATCTCAAAAAGACCGACAATATAGCAAGGGAGGTCTGCGGAACCCTCTGTATCATTTTACAAGGGAAGAGGATCTGTACTTGAATAGACATATGTAATGTACAAATGAACCCGATTGTGTACACCTAGGACAAACAATATGCTAAGCTTTGCCCCAATTAAAAAAAAATTTTAAAACCAAGAAGAAATAATGAGACATAAACTTATGGGGGTTTCTCCATGCACATTCCAATGTAATTTACAACCTAGGAACACGACTTCCAGAAAGGCTCTGCTGCCCTAGTACCCAGATTTGGGAATGGAGAAATGCTGCCTGCTTGAGGCCTCTTCCCACAACAGCAGCTTTAAACCCATTGCTAAAGGTCACTAAATATTCACCACACTTGCAGTTCGGTAAATGACACCTGCTCTCTAAAAAAATTCTGGGGTGGAAAATCGACCAAAAATTTCAAAAGAGGGCAACCTTCCAAGACGACGATTTCAAGAGTTCTACTGTACTCCCAACTGTTTCCTTTTTTGAACAGAAAAGAAAACGGCGGAGAAAAATAATGAGTTTTACGAATTTTCAACGACATGCAAACCCAAATTACAAAATCCTATCAGCTCACAGCAGCCAGAAGGGCCATTAGCATACAGGCTGCAAACAATAAATGCTGAAGCGATTGTGGAGAAATGCGTACCCTCGATTCTAAGGGGGACGTGGTAAGTGCCACTAATGAAAACGCAAAGAAGGTGCTTTGAAAAGGGAAACACGGTGCTACCAGTCAGTCAATCACACCCACAGCTGGGCCTATCACCTGAGAACATGAGAATCAAAAAGTCACAGGCTGGCAATCCTGCACTCCAACAATATTTACCATCGCCAACGCTTGGAAGCAATGAAAATGTCCATCAACCGAGGAATGCACAAAGTAGAAGTGGTCCACGTACACAGTGGAAAATTACTCCAATAAAAAATAAAAATTAAATTTAAAAATCCAACAAAAGTAAGGAGACATCAGATTGTGTGGGTGGGTCCGGGCACACTCCACTCTAATTTATAACCGAGAAACACCACAGGCCGCAAGGGCTTTTCCCTAGGTACCAGGGTGGGGAACATAGAAAGGCTGCCCCCCTCTGGCAGTTACCTGCAAAAGCAGCTTTAAAGCCTGTGCTAATGGTCATTTCATAGGAACAAGTACTGCAGAACTGTAAATGAAACCTGCCCTCAAAATGTCTTGAGGGAGGTAATGGCCAAAACATTTCAAAATGTGACACATACTTTAAGAGAACCCTCTGAAGAACGAAGGGGTAATCACAGCTTGAAAAATAAAAAGGACATGTCTTAAAGCTCAATTTCAACGGATTATGAGGCACGTGTGAATTCAACCACAAAGAGGTATCAGCTCACAAGTGGCAGAATAACCATCAGCAATAAAACTACAAACAATAAATGCTGAAGGTGTTGTGGAGAAATGCCTACCCTCAACTTCAAAGGGGACGTAACTTGGAAAGGGCCACGAACGAGAACAGAATGGAGGTGCCATATGATCCAGCAGGCCCACTCCTCGACCTATAATCTAAGAAGAGAGAATTGGAAAGACACAGGCAGGCAAATCTGCATGGCACAGTATTACAATAGCCAAGATATGGAAGTAACGAAAAAGTCCACCAACAGACGGGTGGACACAGAAGAACTCCTCCATGTACAGACGGAATATGCGCTAGTGAAAAAAATGAAACAATGCCATTTGCAGCACCATAGATGAGTCTAGACGTAATCACGCCACCTGTAGTAAGTGAGAAAGCAAAAGACACATATCCTATCATATCACTTTCAGGAGTTACTTCAAAATTGATACCAGTGAAGATATTTCCACAGAGAAAGGCAATCACAGATTCATTAAAAAACTTATGGTTCACCAAATAGAAAGGGATGAGGATTGGATACACTACCATTTTGGGGTTAACAGAGATATACAAACCATGTGAAATATATAATCACCAAAGATGTACGGAAGGCCAGGAGAAGACTACTCAACATTGTGTCATAACCTACATGGGAAAAGGATGTGAGGAAGAATAGATACACGTATGTGTGTGAAAGAACCACATCTTGCACACCTAGAACAAACAAGGCATTGTAATCAAATTTGCTGGGATAAAAAATAAAAAGTAAATTACAAATATGAACAAGAAGTAATGAGACATAACCTTAAAGGGCTTTTTCCTGGCACATTCCATTCTAATTTACAACCTAGAACACCACTTCCATTAAGCCTCTGTTTCCCTAGTAACCAAATTTGGTAAAGGAGAAATGCTGCCACCTTGTGGCCATTTCCTGCAAGAGCAGCTTTAAACTCACAGCTAATGGTCACTTAACACTCACAAGGACTCAGGGCTGTAAAGGACACCTGCCCTAAAAAAACTGTGCTGAAGTAGGGAATGGACAAAAAAATTCAAAACAGGCAAATGTTTCAAGAGGAGAGTATGAGAGTGAAGTTTTATTCACACTCTTTTTAAAAAAAAGGAAAATGGATAAAAGCTCAACCTCAGGAAATGTTAGACCCATGCAATCTAATCTACAAAAAGTTTCAACTTACACCAGTCGACTGACCATCAGCAAAAAGTCTACAAACAATAAATGCTGAATGGTGTTTTAGAGAACTGTGTACCCTCTACCTGCTGGTGAGACGTAAAGGGGTAACAGCCAATAATGAGAACAGAAAGGAGCTGTGTTTCAAAGTAAAAATGGAGGTACCGTTCAATCCAGCAGGCGCACCATTGGACCTCTCACCTGAGACGACAAGAATCGAGAAGACACAGGCCGCAAAGCGGCAGAGCAGCCTTATTCACAATAGCCAAGACAGTAAAGCAATCAAAATGTCCAACAACAGGTGAATGGATAAAGAAGAAGTGGTCCATGTACACAATGGAATATTAGCTATGGAAAACAATGAACCATTGCTCTCTGAGGCACCACAAATGAGTCTGGAGATAATCAGGAAACATGAGGTAGGTCGGAAAGCAAAAGACCTATACACTATGATATCACTTATAGGCGTTATCTAATAACTGACACAAATGAACATATTTCCACAGAGAAAGACGCTCACAGAGTTAGAAAACAAACTATGCTCATCTAAAAGGAAAGGTGGGGGGAATGGATAAATTAAGATTAGTGTTACTATATGTATACAAACACATATTATATACATATCTCAAAAAGACCGACAATATAGCAAGGGAGGTCTGCGGAACCCTCTGTAACATTTTACAAGGGAAGAGGATCTGTACTTGAATAGACATGTGTAATGTACAAATGAACCAGATTGTGTACACCTAGGACAAACAATATGCTAAGCTTTACCCCAATTAAAAAAAAAAAATTAAAACCAAGAAGAAATAATGAGACATAAACTTATGGGGGTTTCTCCATGCACATTCCAATGTAATTTACAACCTAGGAACACGACTTCCAGAAAGGCTCTGCTGCCCTAGTACCCAGATTTGGGAATGGAGAAATGCTGCCTGCTTGAGGCCTCTTCCCACAACAGCAGCTTTAAACCCATTGCTAAAGGTCACTAAATATTCACCACACTTGCAGTTCGGTAAATGACACCTGCTCTCTAAAAAAATTCTGGGGTGGAAAATCGACCAAAAATTTCAAAAGAGGGCAACCTTCCAAGACGACGATTTCAAGAGTTATACTGTACGCCCAACTGTTTCCTTTTTTGAACAGAAAAGAAAACGGCGGAGAAAAATAATGAGTTTTACGAATTTTCAACGACATGCAAACCCAAATTACAAAATCCTATCAGCTCACAGCAGCCAGAAGGGCCATTAGCATACAGGCTGCAAACAATAAATGCTGAAGCGATTGTGGAGAAATGCGTACCCTCGATTCTAAGGGGGACGTGGTAAGTGCCACTAATGAAAACGCAAAGAAGGTGCTTTGAAAAGGGAAACACGGTGCTACCAGTCAGTCAATCACACCCACTGCTGGGCCTATCACCTGAGAACATGAGAATCAAAAAGTCACAGGCTGGCAATCCTGCACTCCAACAATATTTAACATCGCCAATGCTTGGAAGCAATGAAAATGTCCATCAACCGAGGAATGCACAAAGTAGAAGTGGTCCACGTACACAGTGGAAAATTACTCCAATAAGAAATAAAAATTAAGTTTAAAAATCCAACAAAAGTAAGGAGACATCAGATTGTGTGGGTGTGTCCGGGCACACTCCACTCTAATTTATAACCGAGAAACACCACAGGCCGCAAGGGCTTTTCCCTAGGTACCAGGGTGGGGAACATAGAAAGGCTGCCACCCTCTGGCAGTTACCTGCACAAGCAGCTTTAAAGCCTGTGCTAATGGTCATTGCATAGGAACAAGTACTGCAGAACTGTAAATGAAACCTGCCCTCAAAATGTCTTGAGGGAGGTAATGGCCAAAACATTTCAAAATGTGACACATACTTTAAGAGAACCCTCTGAAGAACGAAGGGGTAATCACAGCTTGAAAAATAAAAAGGACATGTCTTAAAGCTCAATTTCAACGGATTATGAGGCACGTGCGAATTCAACCACAAAGCGGTATCAGCTCACAAGTGGCAGAATAACCATCAGCAAGAAAACTACAAACAATAAATGCTGAAGGTGTTGTGGAGAAATGCCTACCGTCAACTTCAAGGGGGACGTAACTTGGAAAGGGCCACGAACGAGAACAGAAGGGAGGTGCCTTAAAAAGGTAAACATTGAGCTACCATATGATCCAGCAGGCCCACTCCTCGACCTATAATCTAAGAAGAGAGAATTGGAAAGACACAGGCAGGCAAATCTGCATGGCACAGTATTACAATAGCCAAGATATGGAAGTAACCAAGAAGTCCACCAACAGACGGGTGGACACAGAAGAACTCCTCCATGTACAGATGGAATATTCGCTAGTGAAAAAAATGAAACAATGCCATTTGCAGCACCATAGATGAGTCTAGACGTAATCACGCCACCTGTAGTAAGTGAGAAAGCAAAAGACACATATCCTATCATATCACTTTCAGGAGTTACTTCAAAATTGATACCAGTGAAGATATTTCCACAGAGAAAGGCAATCACAGATTCATTAAAAAACTTATGGTTCACCAAATAGAAAGGGATGAGGATTGGACACACTACCATATTGGGGTTAACAGAGATATACAAACCATGTGAAATATATAATCACCAAAGATGTACGGAAGACCAGGAGAAGACTACTCAACATTGTGTCATAACCTACATGGGAAAAGGATGCGAGGAAGAATAGATACACGTATATGTGTGAAAGAAGCACATCTTGCACACCTAGAACAAACAAGGCATTGTAATCAAATGTGCTGGGATAAAAAATAAAAAGTAAATTACAAATATGAACAAGAAGTAATGAGACATAACCTTAAAGGGCTTTTTCCTGGCACATTCCATTCTAATTTACAACCTAGAACACCACTTCCATTAAGCCTCTGTTTCCCTAGTAACCAAATTTGGTAAAGGAGAAATGCTGCCACCTTGTGGCCGTTTCCTGCAAGAGCAGCTTTAAACTCACAGCTAATGGTCACTTAACACTCAGAAGGACTGAGGGCTGTAAAGGACACCTGCCCTAAAAAAGTGTGCTGAAGTAGTGAGTGGACAAAAAAATTCAAAACAGGCAAATGTTTCAAGAGGAGGGTATGAAGAGTTAAGTTTTATTCACACTCTTTTTAAAAAGAAGGAAAATGGATAAAAGCTCAACCTCAGGGAGCGTTAGATCCATGCAATCTAATCTACAAAGAGTTTCAACTTACACCAGTCGACTGACCATCAGCAAAAAGTCTACAAACAATAAATGCTGAAGGGGTTTTAGAGAACTGTGTACCCTCTACCTGCTGGTGAGACGTAAAGGGGTCACAGCCAATAATGAGAACAGAAAGGAGCTGTGTTTCAAAGTAAAAATGGAGGTACCGTTCAATCCAGCAGGCGCACCATTGGACCTCTCACCTGAGAAGACAAGAATCGAGAAGACACAGGCCGCAAAAGCTGCAGAGCAGCCTTATTCACAATAGCCAAGAGAGTAAAGCAATCAAAATGTACAACAACAGGTGAATGGATAAAGAAGAAGTGGTCCATGTACACAATGGAATATTAGCTACGGAAAACAATGAACCATTGCTCTCTGAGGCACCACAAATGAGTCTGGAGATAATCATGAAACATGAGGTAGGTCGGAAAGCAAAAGACCTATACTCTATGATATCACGTATAGGCGTTATCTAATAACTGACACAAATGAACATATTTCCACAGAGAAAGACACTCACAGAGTTAGAAAACAAACTATGCTCATCTAAAAGGATAGGTGGGGGGAATGGATAAATTAAGATTAGTGTTACTATATGTATACAAACACATATTATATACATATCTCAAAAAGACCGACAATATAGCAAGGGAGGTCTGCGGATCCCTCTGTAACATTTTACAAGGGAAGAGGATCTGTACTTGAATAGACATATGTAATGTACAAATGAACCAGATTGTGTACACCTAGGACAAACAATATGCTAAGCTTTGCCCCAATTAAAAAAAAATTTTAAAACCAAGAAGAAATAATGAGACATAAACTTATGGGGGTTTCTCCATGCACATTCCAATGTAATTTACAACCTAGGAACACGACTTCCAGAAAGGCTCTGCTGCCCTAGTACCCAGATTTGGGAATGGAGAAATGCTGCCTGCTTGAGGCCTCTTCCCACAACAGCAGCTTTAAACCCATTGCTAAAGGTCACTAAATATTCACCACACTTGCAGTTCGGTAAATGACACCTGCTCTCTAAAAAAATTCTGGGGTGGAAAATCGACCAAAAATTTCAAAAGACGGCAACCTTCCAAGACGACGATTTCAAGAGTTCTACTGTACTCCCAACTGTTTCCTTTTTTGAACAGAAAAGAAAACGGCGGAGAAAAATAATGAGTTTTACGAATTTTCAACGACATGCAAACCCAAATTACAAAATCCTATCAGCTCACAGCAGCCAGAAGGGCCATTAGCATACAGGCTGCAAACAATAAATGCTGAAGCGATTGTGGAGAAATGCGTACCCTCGATTCTAAGGGGGACGTGGTAAGTGCCACTAATGAAAACGCAAAGAAGGTGCTTTGAAAAGGGAAACACGGTGCTACCAGTCAGTCAATCACACCCACAGCTGGGCCTATCACCTGAGAACATGAGAATCAAAAAGTCACAGGCTGGCAATCCTGCACTCCAACAATATTTACCATCGCCAACGCTTGGAAGCAATGAAAATGTCCATCAACCGAGGAATGCACAAAGTAGAAGTGGTCCACGTACACAGTGGAAAATTACTCCAATAAAAAATAAAAATTAAATTTAAAAATCCAACAAAAGTAAGGAGACATCAGATTGTGTGGGTGGGTCCGGGCACACTCCACTCTAATTTATAACCGAGAAACACCACAGGCCGCAAGGGCTTTTCCCTAGGTACCAGGGTGGGGAACATAGAAAGGCTGCCCCCCTCTGGCAGTTACCTGCAAAAGCAGCTTTAAAGCCTGTGCTAATGGTCATTTCATAGGAACAAGTACTGCAGAACTGTAAATGAAACCTGCCCTCAAAATGTCTTGAGGGAGGTAATGGCCAAAACATTTCAAAATGTGACACATACTTTAAGAGAACCCTCTGAAGAACGAAGGGGTAATCACAGCTTGAAAAATAAAAAGGACATGTCTTAAAGCTCAATTTCAACGGATTATGAGGCACGTGTGAATTCAACCACAAAGAGGTATCAGCTCACAAGTGGCAGAATAACCATCAGCAATAAAACTACAAACAATAAATGCTGAAGGTGTTGTGGAGAAATGCCTACCCTCAACTTCAAGGGGGACGTAACTTGGAAAGGGCCACGAACGAGAACAGAATGGAGGTGCCATATGATCCAGCAGGCCCACTCCTCGACCTATAATCTAAGAAGAGAGAATTGGAAAGACACAGGCAGGCAAATCTGCATGGCACAGTATTACAATAGCCAAGATATGGAAGTAACCAAGAAGTCCACCAACCGACGGGTGGACACAGAAGAACTCCTCCATGTACAGATGGAATATTCGCTAGTGAAAAAAATGAAACAATGCCATTTGCAGCACCATAGATGAGTCTAGACGTAATCACGCCACCTGTAGTAAGTGAGAAAGCAAAAGACACATATCCTATCATATCACTTTCAGGAGTTACTTCAAAATTGATACCAGTGAAGATATTTCCACAGAGAAAGGCAATCACAGATTCATTAAAAAACTTATGGTTCACCAAATAGAAAGGGATGAGGATTGGATACACTACCATATTGGGGTTAACAGAGATATACAAACCATGTGAAATATATAATCACCAAAGATGTACGGAAGACCAGGAGAAGACTACTCAACATTGTGTCATAACCTACATGGGAAAAGGATGCGAGGAAGAATAGATACACGTATATGTGTGAAAGAAGCACATCTTGCACACCTAGAACAAACAAGGCATTGTAATCAAATGTGCTGGGATAAAAAATAAAAAGTAAATTACAAATATGAACAAGAAGTAATGAGACATAACCTTAAAGGGCTTTTTCCTGGCACATTCCATTCTAATTTACAACCTAGAACACCACTTCCATTAAGCCTCTGTTTCCCTAGTAACCAAATTTGGTAAAGGAGAAATGCTGCCACCTTGTGGCCGTTTCCTGCAAGAGCAGCTTTAAACTCACAGCTAATGGTCAGTTAACACTCACAAGGACTCAGGGCTGTAAAGGACACCTGCCCTAAAAAAGTGTGCTGAAGTAGGGAGTGGACAAAAAAATTCAAAACAGGCAAATGTTTCAAGAGGAGAGTATGAAGAGTTAAGTTTTATTCACACTCTTTTTAAAAAGAAGGAAAATGGATAAAAGCTCAACCTCAGGGAGTGTTAGACCCATGCAATCTAATCTACAAAAAGTTTCAACTTACACCAGTCGACTGACCATCAGCAAAAAGTCTACAAACAGTAAATGCTGAAGGGATTTTAGAGAACTGTGTACCCTCTACCTGCTGGTGAGACGTAAAGGGGTCACAGCCAATAATGAGAACAGAAAGGAGCTGTGTTTCAAAGTAAAAATGGAGGTACCGTTCAATCCAGCAGGCGCACCATTGGACCTCTCACCTGAGAAGACAAGAATCGAGAAGACACAGGCCGCAAAAGTGGCAGAGCAGCCTTATTCACAATAGCCAAGACAGTAAAGCAATCAAAATGTCCAACAACAGGTGAATGGATAAAGAAGAAGTGGTCCATGTACACAATGGAATATTAGCTACGGAAAACAATGAACCATTGCTCTCTGAGGCACCACAAATGAGTCTGGAGATAATCAGGAAACATGAGGTAGGTCGGAAAGCAAAAGACCTATATTCTATGATATCACTTATAGGCGTTATCTAATAACTGACACAAATGAACATATTTCCACAGAGAAAGACGCTCACAGAGTTAGAAAACAAACTATGCTCATCTAAAAGGAAAGGTGGGGGGAATGGATAAATTAAGATTAGTTTTACTATATGGATACAAACACATATTATATACATATCTCAAAAAGACCGACAATATAGCAAGGGAGGTCTGCGGAACCCTCTGTAACATTTTACAAGGGAAGAGGATCTGTACTTGAATAGACATGTGTAATGTACAAATGAACCAGATTGTGTACACCTAGGACAAACAATATGCTAAGCTTTACCCCAGTTTAAAAAAAAAAAAAATTAAAACCAAGAAGAAATAATGAGACATAAACTTATGGGGGTTTCTCCATGCACATTCCAATGTAATTTCCAACCTAGGAACACGACTTCCAGAAAGGCTCTGCTGCCCTAGTACCCAGATTTGAGAATGGAGAAATGCTGCCTGCTTGAGGCCTCTTCCCACAACAGCAGCTTTAAACCCATTGCTAAAGGTCACTAAATATTCACCACACTTGCAGTTCGGTAAATGACACCTGCTCTCTAAAAAAATTCTGGGGTGGAAAATCGACCAAAAATTTCAAAAGAGGGCAACCTTCCAAGAAGACGATTTCAAGAGTTCTACTGTACTCCCAACTGTTTCCTTTTTTGAACAGAAAAGAAAACGGCGGAGAAAAATAATGAGTTTTACGAATTTTCAACGACATGCAAACCCAAATTACAAAATCCTATCAGCTCACAGCAGCCAGAAGGGCCATTAGCATACAGGCTGCAAACAATAAATGCTGAAGCGATTGTGGAGAAATGCGTACCCTCGATTCTAAGGGGGACATGGTAAGTGCCACTAATGAAAATGGAAAGAAGGTGCTTTGAAAAGGGAAATACGGTGCTACCAGTCAGTCAATCACACCCACAGCTGGGCCTATCACCTGAGAACATGAGAATCAAAAAGTCACAGGCTGGCAATCCTGCACTCCAACCATATTTACCATAGCCAACGCTTGGAAGCAATGAAAATGTCCATCAACCGAGGAATGCACAAAGTAGAAGTGGTCCACGTAAACTGTGGAAAATTACTCCAATAAAAAATAAAAATTAAATTTAAAAATCCAACAAAAGTAAGGAGACATCAGATTGTGTGGGTGTGTCCGGGCACACTCCACTCTAATTTATAACCGAGAAACACCACAGGCCGCAAGGGCTTTTCCCTAGGTACCAGGGTGGGGAACATAGAAAGGCTGCCCCCCTCTGGCAGTTACCTGCAAAAGCAGCTTTAAAGCCTGTGCTAATGGTCATTGCATAGGAACAAGTACTGCAGAACTGTAAATGAAACCTGCCCTCAAAAGGTCTTGAGGGAGGTAATGGCCAAAACATTTCAAAATGTGACACATACTTTAAGAGAACCCTCTGAAGAACGAAGGGGTAATCACAGCTTGAAAAATAAAAAGCACATGTCTTAAAGCTCAATTTCAATGGATTATGAGGCACGTGTGAATTCAACCACAAAGAGGTATCAGCAAACAAGTGGCAGAATAACCATCAGCAAGAAAACTACAAACAATAAATGCTGAAGGTGTTGTGGAGAAATGCCTACCCTCAACTTCAAGGGGGACGTAACTTGGAAAGGGCCACGAACGAGAACAGAATGGAGGTGCCATATGATCCAGCAGGCCCACTCCTCGACCTATAATCTAAGAAGAGAGAATTGGAAAGACACAGGCAGGCAAATCTGCATGGCACAGTATTACAATAGCCAAGATATGGAAGTAACGAAAAAGTCCACCAACAGACGGGTGGACACAGAAGAACTCCTCCATGTACAGACGGAATATGCGCTAGTGAAAAAAATGAAACAATGCCATTTGCAGCACCGTAGATGAGTCTAGACGTAATCACGCCACCTGTAGTAAGTGAGAAAGCAAAAGACACATATCCTATCATATCACTTTCAGGAGTTACTTCAAAATTGATACCAGTGAAGATATTTCCACAGAGAAAGGCAATCACAGATTCATTAAAAAACTTATGGTTCACCAAATAGAAAGGGATGAGGATTGGATACACTACCATTTTGGGGTTAACAGAGATATACAAACCATGTGAAATATATAATCACCAAAGATGTACGGAAGGCCAGGAGAAGACTACTCAATATTGTGTCATAACCTACATGGGAAAAGGATGCGAGGAAGAATAGATACACGTATATGTGTGAAAGAACCACATCTTGCACAACTAGAACAAACAAGGCATTGTAATCAAATGTGCTGGGATAAAAAATAAAAAGTAAATTACAAATATGAACAAGAAGTAATGAGACATAACCTTAAAGGGCTTTTTCCTGGCACATTCCATTCTAATTTACAACCTAGAACACCACTTCCATTAAGCCTCTGTTTCCCTAGTAACCAAATTTGGTAAAGGAGAAATGCTGCCACCTTGTGGCCGTTTCCTGCAAGAGCAGCTTTAAACTCACAGCTAATGGTCACTTAACACTCACAAGGACTCAGGGCTGTAAAGGACACCTGTCCTAAAAAAACTGTGCTGAAGTAGGGAATGGACAAAAAAATTCAAAACAGGCAAATGTTTCAAGAGGAGAGTATGAAGAGTGAAGTTTTATTCACACTCTTTTTAAAAAAAAGGAAAATGGATAAAAGCTCAACCTCAGGGAGTGTTAGACCCATGCAATCTAATCTACAAAAAGTTTCAACTTACACCAGTCGACTGACCATCAGCAAAAAGTCTACAAACAGTAAATGCTGAAGGGATTTTAGAGAACTGTGTACCCTCTACCTGCTGGTGAGACGTAAAGGGGTCACAGC
This sequence comes from Eschrichtius robustus, assembly GCF_028021215.1. NCBI lineage: Eukaryota > Metazoa > Chordata > Mammalia > Artiodactyla > Eschrichtiidae > Eschrichtius > Eschrichtius robustus. Next base: position 41,494,315 of record NC_090831.1, on the reverse strand, counting down.
CAATAATGAGAACAGAAAGGAGCTGTGTTTCAAAGTAAAAATGGAGGTACCGTTCAATCCAGCAGGCGCACCATTGGACCTCTCACCTGAGAAGACAAGAATCGAGAAGACACAGGCCGCAAAAGCGGCAGAGCAGCCTTATTCACAATAGCCAAGACAGTAAAGCAATCAAAATGTCCAACAACAGGTGAATGGATAAAGAAGAAGTGGTCCATGTACACAATGGAATATTAGCTACGGAAAACAATGAACCATTGCTCTCTGAGGCACCACAAATGAGTCTGGAGATAATCAGGAAACATGAGGTAGGTCGGAAAGCAAAAGACCTATATTCTATGATATCACTTATAGGCGTTATCTAATAACTGACACAAATGAACATATTTCCACAGAGAAAGACGCTCACAGAGTTAGAAAACAAACTATGCTCATCTAAAAGGAAAGGTGGGGGGAATGGATAAATTAAGATTAGTGTTACTATATGGATACAAACACATATTATATACATATCTCAAAAAGACCGACAATATAGCAAGGGAGGTCTGCGGAACCCTCTGTAACATTTTACAAGGGAAGAGGATCTGTACTTGAATAGACATGTGTAATGTACAAATGAACCAGATTGTGTACACCGAGGACAAACAATATGCTAAGCTTTACCCCAATTTAAAAAAAAAAAAATTAAAACCAAGAAGAAATAATGAGACATAAACTTATGGGGGTTTCTCCATGCACATTCCAATGTAATTTCCAACCTAGGAACACGACTTCCAGAAAGGCTCTGCTGCCCTAGTACCCAGATTTGAGAATGGAGAAATGCTGCCTGCTTGAGGCCTCTTCCCACAACAGCAGCTTTAAACCCATTGCTAAAGGTCACTAAATATTCACCACACTTGCAGTTCGGTAAATGACACCTGCTCTCTAAAAAAATTCTGGGGTGGAAAATCGACCAAAAATTTCAAAAGAGGGCAACCTTCCAAGAAGACGATTTCAAGAGTTCTACTGTACTCCCAACTGTTTCCTTTTTTGAACAGAAAAGAAAACGGCGGAGAAAAATAATGAGTTTTACGAATTTTCAACGACATGCAAACCCAAATTACAAAATCCTATCAGCTCACAGCAGCCAGAAGGGCCATTAGCATACAGGCTGCAAACAATAAATGCTGAAGCGATTGTGGAGAAATGCGTACCCTCGATTCTAAGGGGGACATGGTAAGTGCCACTAATGAAAATGGAAAGAAGGTGCTTTGAAAAGGGAAATACGGTGCTACCAGTCAGTCAATCACACCCACAGCTGGGCCTATCACCTGAGAACATGAGAATCAAAAAGTCACAGGCTGGCAATCCTGCACTCCAACCATATTTACCATAGCCAACGCTTGGAAGCAATGAAAATGTCCATCAACCGAGGAATGCACAAAGTAGAAGTGGTCCACGTAAACTGTGGAAAATTACTCCAATAAAAAATAAAAATTAAATTTAAAAATCCAACAAAAGTAAGGAGACATCAGATTGTGTGGGTGTGTCCGGGCACACTCCACTCTAATTTATAACCGAGAAACACCACAGGCCGCAAGGGCTTTTCCCTAGGTACCAGGGTGGGGAACATAGAAAGGCTGCCCCCCTCTGGCAGTTACCTGCAAAAGCAGCTTTAAAGCCTGTGCTAATGGTCATTGCATAGGAACAAGTACTGCAGAACTGTAAATGAAACCTGCCCTCAAAAGGTCTTGAGGGAGGTAATGGCCAAAACATTTCAAAATGTGACACATACTTTAAGAGAACCCTCTGAAGAACGAAGGGGTAATCACAGCTTGAAAAATAAAAAGGACATGTCTTAAAGCTCAATTTCAATGCATTATGTGGCACGTGTGAATTCAACCACAAAGAGGTATCAGCTCACAAGTGGCAGAATAACCATCAGCAAGAAAACTACAAACAATAAATGCTGAAGGTGTTGTGGAGAAATGCCTACCCTCAACTTCAAGGGGGACGTAACTTGGAAAGGGCCACGAACGAGAACAGAATGGAGGTGCCATATGATCCAGCAGGCCCACTCCTCGACCTATAATCTAAGAAGAGAGAATTGGAAAGACACAGGCAGGCAAATCTGCATGGCACAGTATTACAATAGCCAAGATATGGAAGTAACGAAAAAGTCCACCAACAGACGGGTGGACACAGAAGAACTCCTCCATGTACAGACGGAATATGCGCTAGTGAAAAAAATGAAACAATGCCATTTGCAGCACCGTAGATGAGTCTAGACGTAATCACGCCACCTGTAGTAAGTGAGAAAGCAAAAGACACATATCCTATCATATCACTTTCAGGAGTTACTTCAAAATTGATACCAGTGAAGATATTTCCACAGAGAAAGGCAATCACAGATTCATTAAAAAACTTATGGTTCACCAAATAGAAAGGGATGAGGATTGGATACACTACCATTTTGGGGTTAACAGAGATATACAAACCATGTGAAATATATAATCACCAAAGATGTACGGAAGGCCAGGAGAAGACTACTCAACATTGTGTCATAACCTACATGGGAAAAGGATGCGAGGAAGAATAGATACACGTATATGTGTGAAAGAACCACATCTTGCACACCTAGAACAAACAAGGCATTGTAATCAAATTTGCTGGGATAAAAAATAAAAAGTAAATTACAAATATGAACAAGAAGTAATGAGACATAACCTTAAAGGGCTTTTTCCTGGCACATTCCATTCTAATTTACAACCTAGAACACCACTTCCATTAAGCCTCTGTTTCCCTAGTAACCAAATTTGGTAAAGGAGAAATGCTGCCACCTTGTGGCCATTTCCTGCAAGAGCAGCTTTAAACTCACAGCTAATGGTCACTTAACACTCACAAGGACTCAGGGCTGTAAAGGACACCTGCCCTAAAAAAACTGTGCTGAAGTAGGGAATGGACAAAAAAATTCAAAACAGGCAAATGTTTCAAGAGGAGAGTATGAGAGTGAAGTTTTATTCACACTCTTTTTAAAAAAAAGGAAAATGGATAAAAGCTCAACCTCAGGGAGTGTTAGACCCATGCAATCTAATCTACAAAAAGTTTCAACTTACACCAGTCGACTGACCATCAGCAAAAAGTCTACAAACAATAAATGCTGAATGGTGTTTTAGAGAACTGTGTACCCTCTACCTGCTGGTGAGACGTAAAGGGGTAACAGCCAATAATGAGAACAGAAAGGAGCTGTGTTTCAAAGTAAAAATGGAGGTACCGTTCAATCCAGCAGGCGCACCATTGGACCTCTCACCTGAGAAGACAAGAATCGAGAAGACACAGGCCGCAAAAGCGGCAGAGCAGCCTTATTCACAATAGCCAAGACAGTAAAGCAATCAAAATGTCCAACAACAGGTGAATGGATAAAGAAGAAGTGGTCCATGTACACAATGGAATATTAGCTATGGAAAACAATGAACCATTGCTCTCTGAGGCACCACAAATGAGTCTGGAGATAATCAGGAAACATGAGGTAGGTCGGAAAGCAAAAGACCTATACACTATGATATCACTTATAGGCGTTATCTAATAACTGACACAAATGAACATATTTCCACAGAGAAAGACGCTCACAGACTTAGAAAACAAACTATGCTCATCTAAAAGGAAAGGTGGGGGGAATGGATAAATTAAGATTAGTGTTACTATATGTATACAAACACATATTATATACATATCTCAAAAAGACCGACAATATAGCAAGGGAGGTCTGCGGAACCCTCTGTAACATTTTACAAGGGAAGAGGATCTGTACTTGAATAGACATGTGTAATGTACAAATGAACCAGATTGTGTACACCTAGGACAAACAATATGCTCAGCTTTACCCCAATTAAAAAAAAAAAAAATTAAAACCAAGAAGAAATAATGAGACATAAACTTATGGGGGTTTCTCCATGCACATTCCAATGTAATTTACAACCTAGGAACACGACTTCCAGAAAGGCTCTGCTGCCCTAGTACCCAGATTTGGGAATGGAGAAATGCTGCCTGCTTGAGGCCTCTTCCCACAACAGCAGCTTTAAACCCATTGCTAAAGGTCACTAAATATTCACCACACTTGCAGTTCGGTAAATGACACCTGCTCTCTAAAAAAATTCTGGGGTGGAAAATCGACCAAAAATTTCAAAAGAGGGCAACCTTCCAAGAGGACAATTTCAAGAGTTATACTGTACGCCCAACTGTTTCCTTTTTTGAACAGAAAAGAAAACGGCGGAGAAAAATAATGAGTTTTACGAATTTTCAACGACATGCAAACCCAAATTACAAAATCCTATCAGCTCACAGCAGCCAGAAGGGCCATTAGCATACAGGCTGCAAACAATAAATGCTGAAGCGATTGTGGAGAAATGCGTACCCTCGATTCTAAGGGGGACGTGGTAAGTGCCACTAATGAAAACGCAAAGAAGGTGCTTTGAAAAGGGAAACACGGTGCTACCAGTCAGTCAATCACACCCACAGCTGGGCCTATCACCTGAGAACATGAGAATCAAAAAGTCACAGGCTGGCAATCCTGCACTCCAACAATATTTACCATCGCCAACGCTTGGAAGCAATGAAAATGTCCATCAACCGAGGAATGCACAAAGTAGAAGTGGTCCACGTACACAGTGGAAAATTACTCCAATAAGAAATAAAAATTAAGTTTAAAAATCCAACAAAAGTAAGGAGACATCAGATTGTGTGGGTGTGTCCGGGCACACTCCACTCTAATTTATAACCGAGAAACACCACAGGCCGCAAGGGCTTTTCCCTAGGTACCAGGGTGGGGAACATAGAAAGGCTGCCACCCTCTGGCAGTTACCTGCACAAGCAGCTTTAAAGCCTGTGCTAATGGTCATTGCATAGGAACAAGTACTGCAGAACTGTAAATGAAACCTGCCCTCAAAATGTCTTGAGGGAGGTAATGGCCAAAACATTTCAAAATGTGACACATACTTTAAGAGAACCCTCTGAAGAACGAAGGGGTAATCACAGCTTGAAAAATAAAAAGGACATGTCTTAAAGCTCAATTTCAACGGATTATGAGGCACGTGCGAATTCAACCACAAAGCGGTATCAGCTCACAAGTGGCAGAATAACCATCAGCAAGAAAACTACAAACAATAAATGCTGAAGGTGTTGTGGAGAAATGCCTACCCTCAACTTCAAGGGGGACGTAACTTGGAAAGGGCCACGAACGAGAACAGAAGGGAGGTGCCTTAAAAAGGTAAACATTGAGCTACCATATGATCCAGCAGGCCCACTCCTCGACCTATAATCTAAGAAGAGAGAATTGGAAAGACACAGGCAGGCAAATCTGCATGGCACAGTATTACAATAGCCAAGATATGGAAGTAACCAAGAAGTCCACCAACAGACGGGTGGACACAGAAGAACTCCTCCATGTACAGATGGAATATTCGCTAGTGAAAAAAATGAAACAATGCCATTTGCAGCACCGTAGATGAGTCTAGACGTAATCACGCCACCTGTAGTAAGTGAGAAAGCAAAAGACACATATCCTATCATATCACTTTCAGGAGTTACTTCAAAATTGATACCAGTGAAGATATTTCCACAGAGAAAGGCAATCACAGATTCATTAAAAAACTTATGGTTCACCAAATAGAAAGGGATGAGGATTGGATACACTACCATTTTGGGGTTAACAGAGATATACAAACCATGTGAAATATATAATCACCAAAGATGTACGGAAGGCCAGGAGAAGACTACTCAACATTGTGTCATAACCTACATGGGAAAAGGATGCGAGGAAGAATAGATACACGTATATGTGTGAAAGAACCACATCTTGCACAACTAGAACAAACAAGGCATTGTAATCAAATGTGCTGGGATAAAAAATAAAAAGTAAATTACAAATATGAACAAGAAGTAATGAGACATAACCTTAAAGGGCTTTTTCCTGGCACATTCCATTCTAATTTACAACCTAGAACACCACTTCCATTAAGCCTCTGTTTCCCTAGTAACCAAATTTGGTAAAGGAGAAATGCTGCCACCTTGTGGCCGTTTCCTGCAAGAGCAGCTTTAAACTCACAGCTAATGGTCACTTAACACTCACAAGGACTCAGGGCTGTAAAGGACACCTGTCCTAAAAAAACTGTGCTGAAGTAGGGAATGGACAAAAAAATTCAAAACAGGCAAATGTTTCAAGAGGAGAGTATGAAGAGTGAAGTTTTATTCACACTCTTTTTAAAAAAAAGGAAAATGGATAAAAGCTCAACCTCAGGGAGTGTTAGACCCATGCAATCTAATCTACAAAAAGTTTCAACTTACACCAGTCGACTGACCATCAGCAAAAAGTCTACAAACAGTAAATGCTGAAGGGATTTTAGAGAACTGTGTACCCTCTACCTGCTGGTGAGACGTAAAGGGGTCACAGCCAATAATGAGAACAGAAAGGAGCTGTGTTTCAAAGTAAAAATGGAGGTACCGTTCAATCCAGCAGGCGCACCATTGGACCTCTCACCTGAGAAGACAAGAATCGAGAAGACACAGGCCGCAAAAGCGGCAGAGCAGCCTTATTCACAATAGCCAAGACAGTAAAGCAATCAAAATGTCCAACAACAGGTGAATGGATAAAGAAGAAGTGGTCCATGTACACAATGGAATATTAGCTACGGAAAACAATGAACCATTGCTCTCTGAGGCACCACAAATGAGTCTGGAGATAATCAGGAAACATGAGGTAGGTCGGAAAGCAAAAGACCTATATTCTATGATATCACTTATAGGCGTTATCTAATAACTGACACAAATGAACATATTTCCACAGAGAAAGACGCTCACAGAGTTAGAAAACAAACTATGCTCATCTAAAAGGAAAGGTGGGGGGAATGGATAAATTAAGATTAGTGTTACTATATGGATACAAACACATATTATATACATATCTCAAAAAGACCGACAATATAGCAAGGGAGGTCTGCGGAACCCTCTGTAACATTTTACAAGGGAAGAGGATCTGTACTTGAATAGACATGTGTAATGTACAAATGAACCAGATTGTGTACACCGAGGACAAACAATATGCTAAGCTTTACCCCAATTTAAAAAAAAAAAAATTAAAACCAAGAAGAAATAATGAGACATAAACTTATGGGGGTTTCTCCATGCACATTCCAATGTAATTTCCAACCTAGGAACACGACTTCCAGAAAGGCTCTGCTGCCCTAGTACCCAGATTTGAGAATGGAGAAATGCTGCCTGCTTGAGGCCTCTTCCCACAACAGCAGCTTTAAACCCATTGCTAAAGGTCACTAAATATTCACCACACTTGCAGTTCGGTAAATGACACCTGCTCTCTAAAAAAATTCTGGGGTGGAAAATCGACCAAAAATTTCAAAAGAGGGCAACCTTCCAAGAAGACGATTTCAAGAGTTCTACTGTACTCCCAACTGTTTCCTTTTTTGAACAGAAAAGAAAACGGCGGAGAAAAATAATGAGTTTTACGAATTTTCAACGACATGCAAACCCAAATTACAAAATCCTATCAGCTCACAGCAGCCAGAAGGGCCATTAGCATACAGGCTGCAAACAATAAATGCTGAAGCGATTGTGGAGAAATGCGTACCCTCGATTCTAAGGGGGACATGGTAAGTGCCACTAATGAAAATGGAAAGAAGGTGCTTTGAAAAGGGAAATACGGTGCTACCAGTCAGTCAATCACACCCACAGCTGGGCCTATCACCTGAGAACATGAGAATCAAAAAGTCACAGGCTGGCAATCCTGCACTCCAACCATATTTACCATAGCCAACGCTTGGAAGCAATGAAAATGTCCATCAACCGAGGAATGCACAAAGTAGAAGTGGTCCACGTAAACTGTGGAAAATTACTCCAATAAAAAATAAAAATTAAATTTAAAAATCCAACAAAAGTAAGGAGACATCAGATTGTGTGGGTGTGTCCGGGCACACTCCACTCTAATTTATAACCGAGAAACACCACAGGCCGCAAGGGCTTTTCCCTAGGTACCAGGGTGGGGAACATAGAAAGGCTGCCCCCCTCTGGCAGTTACCTGCAAAAGCAGCTTTAAAGCCTGTGCTAATGGTCATTGCATAGGAACAAGTACTGCAGAACTGTAAATGAAACCTGCCCTCAAAAGGTCTTGAGGGAGGTAATGGCCAAAACATTTCAAAATGTGACACATACTTTAAGAGAACCCTCTGAAGAACGAAGGGGTAATCACAGCTTGAAAAATAAAAAGGACATGTCTTAAAGCTCAATTTCAATGCATTATGTGGCACGTGTGAATTCAACCACAAAGAGGTATCAGCTCACAAGTGGCAGAATAACCATCAGCAAGAAAACTACAAACAATAAATGCTGAAGGTGTTGTGGAGAAATGCCTACCCTCAACTTCAAGGGGGACGTAACTTGGAAAGGGCCACGAACGAGAACAGAATGGAGGTGCCATATGATCCAGCAGGCCCACTCCTCGACCTATAATCTAAGAAGAGAGAATTGGAAAGACACAGGCAGGCAAATCTGCATGGCACAGTATTACAATAGCCAAGATATGGAAGTAACGAAAAAGTCCACCAACAGACGGGTGGACACAGAAGAACTCCTCCATGTACAGACGGAATATGCGCTAGTGAAAAAAATGAAACAATGCCATTTGCAGCACCGTAGATGAGTCTAGACGTAATCACGCCACCTGTAGTAAGTGAGAAAGCAAAAGACACATATCCTATCATATCACTTTCAGGAGTTACTTCAAAATTGATACCAGTGAAGATATTTCCACAGAGAAAGGCAATCACAGATTCATTAAAAAACTTATGGTTCACCAAATAGAAAGGGATGAGGATTGGATACACTACCATTTTGGGGTTAACAGAGATATACAAACCATGTGAAATATATAATCACCAAAGATGTACGGAAGGCCAGGAGAAGACTACTCAACATTGTGTCATAACCTACATGGGAAAAGGATGCGAGGAAGAATAGATACACGTATATGTGTGAAAGAACCACATCTTGCACACCTAGAACAAACAAGGCATTGTAATCAAATTTGCTGGGATAAAAAATAAAAAGTAAATTACAAATATGAACAAGAAGTAATGAGACATAACCTTAAAGGGCTTTTTCCTGGCACATTCCATTCTAATTTACAACCTAGAACACCACTTCCATTAAGCCTCTGTTTCCCTAGTAACCAAATTTGGTAAAGGAGAAATGCTGCCACCTTGTGGCCATTTCCTGCAAGAGCAGCTTTAAACTCACAGCTAATGGTCACTTAACACTCACAAGGACTCAGGGCTGTAAAGGACACCTGCCCTAAAAAAACTGTGCTGAAGTAGGGAATGGACAAAAAAATTCAAAACAGGCAAATGTTTCAAGAGGAGAGTATGAGAGTGAAGTTTTATTCACACTCTTTTTAAAAAAAAGGAAAATGGATAAAAGCTCAACCTCAGGGAGTGTTAGACCCATGCAATCTAATCTACAAAAAGTTTCAACTTACACCAGTCGACTGACCATCAGCAAAAAGTCTACAAACAATAAATGCTGAATGGTGTTTTAGAGAACTGTGTACCCTCTACCTGCTGGTGAGACGTAAAGGGGTAACAGCCAATAATGAGAACAGAAAGGAGCTGTGTTTCAAAGTAAAAATGGAGGTACCGTTCAATCCAGCAGGCGCACCATTGGACCTCTCACCTGAGAAGACAAGAATCGAGAAGACACAGGCCGCAAAAGCGGCAGAGCAGCCTTATTCACAATAGCCAAGACAGTAAAGCAATCAAAATGTCCAACAACAGGTGAATGGATAAAGAAGAAGTGGTCCATGTACACAATGGAATATTAGCTATGGAAAACAATGAACCATTGCTCTCTGAGGCACCACAAATGAGTCTGGAGATAATCAGGAAACATGAGGTAGGTCGGAAAGCAAAAGACCTATACACTATGATATCACTTATAGGCGTTATCTAATAACTGACACAAATGAACATATTTCCACAGAGAAAGACGCTCACAGACTTAGAAAACAAACTATGCTCATCTAAAAGGAAAGGTGGGGGGAATGGATAAATTAAGATTAGTGTTACTATATGTATACAAACACATATTATATACATATCTCAAAAAGACCGACAATATAGCAAGGGAGGTCTGCGGAACCCTCTGTAACATTTTACAAGGGAAGAGGATCTGTACTTGAATAGACATGTGTAATGTACAAATGAACCAGATTGTGTACACCTAGGACAAACAATATGCTCAGCTTTACCCCAATTAAAAAAAAAAAAAATTAAAACCAAGAAGAAATAATGAGACATAAACTTATGGGGGTTTCTCCATGCACATTCCAATGTAATTTACAACCTAGGAACACGACTTCCAGAAAGGCTCTGCTGCCCTAGTACCCAGATTTGGGAATGGAGAAATGCTGCCTGCTTGAGGCCTCTTCCCACAACAGCAGCTTTAAACCCATTGCTAAAGGTCACTAAATATTCACCACACTTGCAGTTCGGTAAATGACACCTGCTCTCTAAAAAAATTCTGGGGTGGAAAATCGACCAAAAATTTCAAAAGAGGGCAACCTTCCAAGAGGACAATTTCAAGAGTTATACTGTACGCCCAACTGTTTCCTTTTTTGAACAGAAAAGAAAACGGCGGAGAAAAATAATGAGTTTTACGAATTTTCAACGACATGCAAACCCAAATTACAAAATCCTATCAGCTCACAGCAGCCAGAAGGGCCATTAGCATACAGGCTGCAAACAATAAATGCTGAAGCGATTGTGGAGAAATGCGTACCCTCGATTCTAAGGGGGACGTGGTAAGTGCCACTAATGAAAACGCAAAGAAGGTGCTTTGAAAAGGGAAACACGGTGCTACCAGTCAGTCAATCACACCCACAGCTGGGCCTATCACCTGAGAACATGAGAATCAAAAAGTCACAGGCTGGCAATCCTGCACTCCAACAATATTTACCATCGCCAACGCTTGGAAGCAATGAAAATGTCCATCAACCGAGGAATGCACAAAGTAGAAGTGGTCCACGTACACAGTGGAAAATTACTCCAATAAGAAATAAAAATTAAGTTTAAAAATCCAACAAAAGTAAGGAGACATCAGATTGTGTGGGTGTGTCCGGGCACACTCCACTCTAATTTATAACCGAGAAACACCACAGGCCGCAAGGGCTTTTCCCTAGGTACCAGGGTGGGGAACATAGAAAGGCTGCCACCCTCTGGCAGTTACCTGCACAAGCAGCTTTAAAGCCTGTGCTAATGGTCATTGCATAGGAACAAGTACTGCAGAACTGTAAATGAAACCTGCCCTCAAAATGTCTTGAGGGAGGTAATGGCCAAAACATTTCAAAATGTGACACATACTTTAAGAGAACCCTCTGAAGAACGAAGGGGTAATCACAGCTTGAAAAATAAAAAGGACATGTCTTAAAGCTCAATTTCAACGGATTATGAGGCACGTGCGAATTCAACCACAAAGCGGTATCAGCTCACAAGTGGCAGAATAACCATCAGCAAGAAAACTACAAACAATAAATGCTGAAGGTGTTGTGGAGAAATGCCTACCCTCAACTTCAAGGGGGACGTAACTTGGAAAGGGCCACGAACGAGAACAGAAGGGAGGTGCCTTAAAAAGGTAAACATTGAGCTACCATATGATCCAGCAGGCCCACTCCTCGACCTATAATCTAAGAAGAGAGAATTGGAAAGACACAGGCAGGCAAATCTGCATGGCACAGTATTACAATAGCCAAGATATGGAAGTAACCAAGAAGTCCACCAACAGACGGGTGGACACAGAAGAACTCCTCCATGTACAGATGGAATATTCGCTAGTGAAAAAAATGAAACAATGCCATTTGCAGCACCATAGATGAGTCTAGACGTAATCACGCCACCTGTAGTAAGTGAGAAAGCAAAAGACACATATCCTATCATATCACTTTCAGGAGTTACTTCAAAATTGATACCAGTGAAGATATTTCCACAGAGAAAGGCAATCACAGATTCATTAAAAAACTTATGGTTCACCAAATAGAAAGGGATGAGGATTGGACACACTACCATATTGGGGTTAACAGAGATATACAAACCATGTGAAATATATAATCACCAAAGATGTACGGAAGACCAGGAGAAGACTACTCAACATTGTGTCATAACCTACATGGGAAAAGGATGCGAGGAAGAATAGATACACGTATATGTGTGAAAGAAGCACATCTTGCACACCTAGAACAAACAAGGCATTGTAATCAAATGTGCTGGGATAAAAAATAAAAAGTAAATTACAAATATGAACAAGAAGTAATGAGACATAACCTTAAAGGGCTTTTTCCTGGCACATTCCATTCTAATTTACAACCTAGAACACCACTTCCATTAAGCCTCTGTTTCCCTAGTAACCAAATTTGGTAAAGGAGAAATGCTGCCACCTTGTGGCCGTTTCCTGCAAGAGCAGCTTTAAACTCACAGCTAATGGTCACTTAACACTCAGAAGGACTGAGGGCTGTAAAGGACACCTGCCCTAAAAAAGTGTGCTGAAGTAGTGAGTGGACAAAAAAATTCAAAACAGGCAAATGTTTCAAGAGGAGGGTATGAAGAGTTAAGTTTTATTCAAACTCTTTTTAAAAAGAAGGAAAATGGATAAAAGCTCAACCTCAGGGAGCGTTAGACCCATGCAATCTAATCTACAAAAAGTTTAAACTTACACCAGTCGACTGACCATCAGCAAAAAGTCTACAAACAATAAATGCTGAAGGGGTTTTAGAGAACTGTGTACCCTCTACCTGCTGGTGAGACGTAAAGGGGTCACAGCCAATAATGAGAACAGAAAGGAGCTCTGTTTCAAAGTAAAAATGGAGGTACCGTTCAATCCAGCAGGCGCACCATTGGACCTCTCACCTGAGAAGACAAGAATCGAGAAGACACAGGCCGCAAAAGCTGCAGAGCAGCCTTATTCACAATAGCCAAGAGAGTAAAGCAATCAAAATGTACAACAACAGGTGAATGGATAAAGAAGAAGTGGTCCATGTACACAATGGAATATTAGCTACGGAAAACAATGAACCATTGCTCTCTGAGGCACCACAAATGAGTCTGGAGATAATCATGAAACATGAGGTAGGTCGGAAAGCAAAAGACCTATACTCTATGATATCACTTATAGGCGTTATCTAATAACTGACACAAATGAACATATTTCCACAGAGAAAGACACTCACAGAGTTAGAAAACAAACTATGCTCATCTAAAAGGAAAGGTGGGGGGAATGGATAAATTAAGATTAGTGTTACTATATGTATACAAACACATATTATATACATATCTCAAAAAGACCGACAATATAGCAAGGGAGGTCTGCGGAACCCTCTGTAACATTTTACAAGGGAAGAGGATCTGTACTTGAATAGACATGTGTAATGTACAAATGAACCAGATTGTGTACACCTAGGACAAACAATATGCTAAGCTTTGCCCCAATTAAAAAAAAAATTTAAAACCAAGAAGAAATAATGAGACATAAACTTATGGGGGTTTCTCCATGCACATTCCAATGTAATTTACAACCTAGGAACACGACTTCCAGAAAGGCTCTGCTGCCCTAGTACCCAGATTTGGGAATGGAGAAATGCTGCCTGCTTGATGCCTCTTCCCACAACAGCAGCTTTAAACCCATTGCTAAAGGTCACTAAATATTCACCACACTTGCAGTTCGGTAAATGACACCTGCTCTCTAAAAAAATTCTGGGGTGGAAAATCGACCAAAAATTTCAAAAGAGGGCAACCTTCCAAGACGACGATTTCAAGAGTTCTACTGTACTCCCAACTGTTTCCTTTTTTGAACAGAAAAGAAAACGGCGGAGAAAAATAATGAGTTTTACGAATTTTCAACGACATGCAAACCCAAATTACAAAATCCTATCAGCTCACAGCAGCCAGAAGGGCCATTAGCATACAGGCTGCAAACAATAAATGCTGAAGTGATTGTGGAGAAATGCGTACCCTCGATTCTAAGGGGGACGTGGTAAGTGCCACTAATGAAAACGCAAAGAAGGTGCTTTGAAAAGGGAAACACGGTGCTACCAGTCAGTCAATCACACCCACAGCTGGGCCTATCACCTGAGAACATGAGAATCAAAAAGTCACAGGCTGGCAATCCTGCACTCCAACAATATTTACCATCGCCAACGCTTGGAAGCAATGAAAATGTCCATCAACCGAGGAATGCACAAAGTAGAAGTGGTCCACGTACACAGTGGAAAATTACTCCAATAAAAAATAAAAATTAAATTTAAAAATCCAACAAAAGTAAGGAGACATCAGATTGTTTGGGTGGTTCCGGGCACACTCCACTCTAATTTATAACCGAGAAACACCACAGGCCGCAAGGGCTTTTCCCTAGGTACCAGGGTGGGGAACATAGAAAGGCTGCCCCCCTCTGGCAGTTACCTGCAAAAGCAGCTTTAAAGCCTGTGCTAATGGTCATTTCATAGGAACAAGTACTGCAGAACTGTAAATGAAACCTGCCCTCAAAATGTCTTGAGGGAGGTAATGGCCAAAACATTTCAAAATGTGACACATACTTTAAGAGAACCCTCTGAAGAACGAAGGGGTAATCACAGCTTGAAAAATAAAAAGGACATGTCTTAAAGCTCAATTTCAACGGATTATGAGGCACGTGTGAATTCAACCACAAAGAGGTATCAGCTCACAAGTGGCAGAATAACCATCAGCAATAAAACTACAAACAGTAAATGCTGAAGGTGTTGTGGAGAAATGCCTACCCTCAACTTCAAGGGGGACGTAACTTGGAAAGGGCCGCGAACGAGAACAGAATGGAGGTGCCATATGATCCAGCAGGCCCACTCCTCGACCTATAATCTAAGAAGAGAGAATTGGAAAGACACAGGCAGGCAAATCTGCATGGCACAGTATTACAATAGAAAAGATATGGAAGTAACGAAAAAGTCCACCAACAGACGGGTGGACACAGAAGAACTCCTCCATGTACAGACGGAATATGCGCTAGTGAAAAAAATGAAACAATGCCATTTGCAGCACCATAGATGAGTCTAGACGTAATCACGCCACCTGTAGTAAGTGAGAAAGCAAAAGACACATATCCTATCATATCACTTTCAGGAGTTACTTCAAAATTGATACCAGTGAAGATATTTCCACAGAGAAAGGCAATCACAGATTCATTAAAAAACTTATGGTTCACCAAATAGAAAGGGATGAGGATTGGATACACTACCATATTGGGGTTAACAGAGATATACAAACCATGTGAAATATATAATCACCAAAGATGTACGGAAGGCCAGGAGAAGACTACTCAACATTGTGTCATAACCTACATGGGAAAAGGATGCGAGGAAGAATAGATACACGTATGTGTGTGAAAGAACCACATCTTGCACACCTAGAACAAACAAGGCATTGTAATCAAATTTGCTGGGATAAAAAATAAAAAGTAAATTACAAATATGAACAAGAAGTAATGAGACATAACCTTAAAGGGCTTTTTCCTGGCACATTCCATTCTAATTTACAACCTAGAACACCACTTCCATTAAGCCTCTGTTTCCCTAGTAACCAAATTTGGTAAAGGAGAAAGGCTGCCACCTTGTGACCATTTCCTGCAAGAGCAGCTTTAAACTCACAGCTAATGGTCACTTAACACTCACAAGGACTCAGGGCTGTAAAGGACACCTGCCATAAAAAAACTGTGCTGAAGTAGGGAATGGACAAAAAAATTCAAAACAGGCAAATGTTTCAAGAGGAGAGTATGAGAGTGAAGTTTTATTCACACTCTTTTTAAAAAAAAGGAAAATGGATAAAAGCTCAACCTCAGGGAGTGTTAGACCCATGCAATCTAATCTACAAAAAGTTTCAACTTACACCAGTCGACTGACCATCAGCAAAAAGTCTACAAACAATAAATGCTGAATGGTGTTTTAGAGAACTGTGTACCCTCTACCTGCTGGTGAGACGTAAAGGGGTAACAGCCAATAATGAGAACAGAAAGGAGCTGTGTTTCAAAGTAAAAATGGAGGTACCGTTCAATCCAGCAGGCGCACCATTGGACCTCTCACCTGAGAAGACAAGAATCGAGAAGACACAGGCCGCAAAAGCGGCAGAGCAGCCTTATTCACAATAGCCAAGACAGTAAAGCAATCAAAATGTCCAACAACATGTGAATGGATAAAGAAGAAGTGGTCCATGTACACAATGGAATATTAGCTAGGGAAAACAATGAACCATTGCTCTCTGAGGCACCACAAATGAGTCTGGAGATAATCAGGAAACATGAGGTAGGTCGGAAAGCAAAAGACCTATACACTATGATATCACTTATAGGCGTTATCTAATAACTGACACAAATGAACATATTTCCACAGAGAAAGACGCTCACAGACTTAGAAAACAAACTATGCTCATCTAAAAGGAAAGGTGGGGGGAATGGATAAATTAAGATTAGTGTTACTATATGTATACAAACACATATTATATACATATCTCAAAAAGACCGACAATATAGCAAGGGAGGTCTGCGGAACCCTCTGTAACATTTTACAAGGGAAGAGGATCTGTACTTGAATAGACATGTGTAATGTACAAATGAACCAGATTGTGTACACCTAGGACAAACAATATGCTAAGCTTTACCCCAATTAAAAAAAAAAAAATTAAAACCAAGAAGAAATAATGAGACATAAACTTATGGGGGTTTCTCCATGCACATTCCAATGTAATTTACAACCTAGGAACACGACTTCCAGAAAGGCTCTGATGCCCTAGTACCCAGATTTGGGAATGGAGAAATGCTGCCTGCTTGAGGCCTCTTCCCACAACAGCAGCTTTAAACCCATTGCTAAAGGTCACTAAATATTCACCACACTTGCAGTTCGGTAAATGACACCTGCTCTCTAAAAAAATTCTGGGGTGGAAAATCGACCAAAAATTTCAAAAGAGGGCAACCTTCCAAGAGGACAATTTCAAGAGTTATACTGTACGCCCAACTGTTTCCTTTTTTGAACAGAAAAGAAAACGGCGGAGAAAAATAATGAGTTTTACGAATTTTCAACGACATGCAAACCCAAATTACAAAATCCTATCAGCTCACAGCAGCCAGAAGGGCCATTAGCATACAGGCTGCAAACAATAAATGCTGAAGCGATTGTGGAGAAATGCGTACCCTCGATTCTAAGGGGGACGTGGTAAGTGCCACTAATGAAAACGCAAAGAAGGTGCTTTGAAAAGGGAAACACGGTGCTACCAGTCAGTCAATCACACCCACTGCTGGGCCTATCACCTGAGAACATGAGAATCAAAAAGTCACAGGCTGGCAATCCTGCACTCCAACAATATTTACCATCGCCAACGCTTGGAAGCAATGAAAATGTCCATCAACCGAGGAATGCACAAAGTAGAAGTGGTCCACGTACACAGTGGAAAATTACTCCAATAAGAAATAAAAATTAAGTTTAAAAATCCAACAAAAGTAAGGAGACATCAGATTGTGTGGGTGTGTCCGGGCACACTCCACTCTAATTTATAACCGAGAAACACCACAGGCCGCAAGGGCTTTTCCCTAGGTACCAGGGTGGGGAACATAGAAAGGCTGCCACCCTCTGGCAGTTACCTGCACAAGCAGCTTTAAAGCCTGTGCTAATGGTCATTGCATAGGAACAAGTACTGCAGAACTGTAAATGAAACCTGCCCTCAAAATGTCTTGAGGGAGGTAATGGCCAAAACATTTCAAAATGTGACACATACTTTAAGAGAACCCTCTGAAGAACGAAGGGGTAATCACAGCTTGAAAAATAAAAAGGACATGTCTTAAAGCTCAATTTCAACGGATTATGAGGCACGTGCGAATTCAACCACAAAGCGGTATCAGCTCACAAGTGGCAGAATAACCATCAGCAAGAAAACTACAAACAATAAATGCTGAAGGTGTTGTGGAGAAATGCCTACCCTCAACTTCAAGGGGGACGTAACTTGGAAAGGGCCACGAACGAGAACAGAAGGGAGGTGCCTTAAAAAGGTAAACATTGAGCTACCATATGATCCAGCAGGCCCACTCCTCGACCTATAATCTAAGAAGAGAGAATTGGAAAGACACAGGCAGGCAAATCTGCATGGCACAGTATTACAATAGCCAAGATATGGAAGTAACCAAGAAGTCCACCAACAGACGGGTGGACACAGAAGAACTCCTCCATGTACAGATGGAATATTCGCTAGTGAAAAAAATGAAACAATGCCATTTGCAGCACCATAGATGAGTCTAGACGTAATCACGCCACCTGTAGTAAGTGAGAAAGCAAAAGACACATATCCTATCATATCACTTTCAGGAGTTACTTCAAAATTGATACCAGTGAAGATATTTCCACAGAGAAAGGCAATCACAGATTCATTAAAAAACTTATGGTTCACCAAATAGAAAGGGATGAGGATTGGACACACTACCATATTGGGGTTAACAGAGATATACAAACCATGTGAAATATATAATCACCAAAGATGTACGGAAGACCAGGAGAAGACTACTCAACATTGTGTCATAACCTACATGGGAAAAGGATGCGAGGAAGAATAGATACACGTATATGTGTGAAAGAAGCACATCTTGCACACCTAGAACAAACAAGGCATTGTAATCAAATGTGCTGGGATAAAAAATAAAAAGTAAATTACAAATATGAACAAGAAGTAATGAGACATAACCTTAAAGGGCTTTTTCCTGGCACATTCCATTCTAATTTACAACCTAGAACACCACTTCCATTAAGCCTCTGTTTCCCTAGTAACCAAATTTGGTAAAGGAGAAATGCTGCCACCTTGTGGCCGTTTCCTGCAAGAGCAGCTTTAAACTCACAGCTAATGGTCACTTAACACTCAGAAGGACTGAGGGCTGTAAAGGACACCTGCCCTAAAAAAGTGTGCTGAAGTAGTGAGTGGACAAAAAAATTCAAAACAGGCAAATGTTTCAAGAGGAGGGTATGAAGAGTTAAGTTTTATTCACACTCTTTTTAAAAAGAAGGAAAATGGATAAAAGCTCAACCTCAGGGAGCGTTAGACCCATGCAATCTAATCTACAAAAAGTTTCAACTTACACCAGTCGACTGACCATCAGCAAAAAGTCTACAAACAATAAATGCTGAAGGGGTTTTAGAGAACTGTGTACCCTCTACCTGCTGGTGAGACGTAAAGGGGTCACAGCCAATAATGAGAACAGAAAGGAGCTCTGTTTCAAAGTAAAAATGGAGGTACCGTTCAATCCAGCAGGCGCACCATTGGACCTCTCACCTGAGAAGACAAGAATCGAGAAGACACAGGCCGCAAAAGCTGCAGAGCAGCCTTATTCACAATAGCCAAGAGAGTAAAGCAATCAAAATGTACAACAACAGGTGAATGGATAAAGAAGAAGTGGTCCATGTACACAATGGAATATTAGCTACGGAAAACAATGAACCATTGCTCTCTGAGGCACCACAAATGAGTCTGGAGATAATCATGAAACATGAGGTAGGTCGGAAAGCAAAAGACCTATACTCTATGATATCACTTATAGGCGTTATCTAATAACTGACACAAATGAACATATTTCCACAGAGAAAGACACTCACAGAGTTAGAAAACAAACTATGCTCATCTAAAAGGAAAGGTGGGGGGAATGGATAAATTAAGATTAGTGTTACTATATGTATACAAACACATATTATATACATATCTCAAAAAGACCGACAATATAGCAAGGGAGGTCTGCGGAACCCTCTGTATCATTTTACAAGGGAAGAGGATCTGTACTTGAATAGACATATGTAATGTACAAATGAACCAGATTGTGTACACCTAGGACAAACAATATGCTAAGCTTTGCCCCAATTAAAAAAAAATTTTAAAACCAAGAAGAAATAATGAGACATAAACTTATGGGGGTTTCTCCATGCACATTCCAATGTAATTTACAACCTAGGAACACGACTTCCAGAAAGGCTCTGCTGCCCTAGTACCCAGATTTGGGAATGGAGAAATGTTGCCTGCTTGAGGCCTCTTCCCACAACAGCAGCTTTAAACCCATTGCTAAAGGTCACTAAATATTCACCACACTTGCAGTTCGGTAAATGACACCTGCTCTCTAAAAAAATTCTGGGGTGGAAAATCGACCAAAAATTTCAAAAGAGGGCAACCTTCCAAGACGACGATTTCAAGAGTTCTACTGTACTCCCAACTGTTTCCTTTTTTGAACAGAAAAGAAAACGGCGGAGAAAAATAATGAGTTTTACGAATTTTCAACGACATGCAAACCCAAATTACAAAATCCTATCAGCTCACAGCAGCCAGAAGGGCCATTAGCATACAGGCTGCAAACAATAAATGCTGAAGCGATTGTGGAGAAATGCGTACCCTTGATTCTAAGGGGGACGTGGTAAGTGCCACTAATGAAAACGCAAAGAAGGTGCTTTGAAAAGGGAAACACGGTGCTACCAGTCAGTCAATCACACCCACAGCTGGGCCTATCACCTGAGAACATGAGAATCAAAAAGTCACAGGCTGGCAATCCTGCACTCCAACAATATTTACCATCGCCAACGCTTGGAAGCAATGAAAATGTCCATCAACCGAGGAATGCACAAAGTAGAAGTGGTCCACGTACACAGTGGAAAATTACTCCAATAAAAAATAAAAATTAAATTTAAAAATCCAACAAAAGTAAGGAGACATCAGATTGTGTGGGTGGGTCCGGGCACACTCCACTCTAATTTATAACCGAGAAACACCACAGGCCGCAAGGGCTTTTCCCTAGGTACCAGGGTGGGGAACATAGAAAGGCTGCCCCCCTCTGGCAGTTACCTGCAAAAGCAGCTTTAAAGCCTGTGCTAATGGTCATTTCATAGGAACAAGTACTGCAGAACTGTAAATGAAACCTGCCCTCAAAATGTCTTGAGGGAGGTAATGGCCAAAACATTTCAAAATGTGACACATACTTTAAGAGAACCCTCTGAAGAACGAAGGGGTAATCACAGCTTGAAAAATAAAAAGGACATGTCTTAAAGCTCAATTTCAACGGATTATGAGGCACGTGTGAATTCAACCACAAAGAGGTATCAGCTCACAAGTGGCAGAATAACCATCAGCAATAAAACTACAAACAATAAATGCTGAAGGTGTTGTGGAGAAATGCCTACCCTCAACTTCAAGGGGGACGTAACTTGGAAAGGGCCACGAACGAGAACAGAATGGAGGTGCCATATGATCCAGCAGGCCCACTCCTCGACCTATAATCTAAGAAGAGAGAATTGGAAAGACACAGGCAGGCAAATCTGCATGGCACAGTATTACAATAGCCAAGATATGGAAGTAATGAAAAAGTCCACCAACAGACGGGTGGACACAGAAGAACTCCTCCATGTACAGACGGAATATGCGCTAGTGAAAAAAATGAAACAATGCCATTTGCAGCACCGTAGATGAGTCTAGACGTAATCACGCCACCTGTAGTAAGTGAGAAAGCAAAAGACACATATCCTATCATATCACTTTCAGGAGTTACTTCAAAATTGATACCAGTGAAGATATTTCCACAGAGAAAGGCAATCACAGATTCATTAAAAAACTTATGGTTCACCAAATAGAAAGGGATGAGGATTGGACACACTACCATATTGGGGTTAACAGAGATATACAAACCATGTGAAATATATAATCACCAAAGATGTACGGAAGGCCAGGAGAAGACTACTCAACATTGTGTCATAACCTACATGGGAAAAGGATGTGAGGAAGAATAGATACACGTATGTGTGTGAAAGAACCACATCTTGCACACCTAGAACAAACAAGGCATTGTAATCAAATTTGCTGGGATAAAAAATAAAAAGTAAATTACAAATATGAACAAGAAGTAATGAGACATAACCTTAAAGGGCTTTTTCCTGGCACATTCCATTCTAATTTACAACCTAGAACACCACTTCCATTAAGCCTCTGTTTCCCTAGTAACCAAATTTGGTAAAGGAGAAATGCTGCCACCTTGTGGCCATTTCCTGCAAGAGCAGCTTTAAACTCACAGCTAATGGTCACTTAACACTCACAAGGACTCAGGGCTGTAAAGGACACCTGCCCTAAAAAAACTGTGCTGAAGTAGGGAATGGACAAAAAAATTCAAAACAGGCAAATGTTTCAAGAGGAGAGTATGAGAGTGAAGTTTTATTCACACTCTTTTTAAAAAAAAGGAAAATGGATAAAAGCTCAACCTCAGGGAGTGTTAGACCCATGCAATCTAATCTACAAAAAGTTTCAACTTACACCAGTCGACTGACCATCAGCAAAAAGTCTACAAACAATAAATGCTGAATGGTGTTTTAGAGAACTGTGTACCCTCTACCTGCTGGTGAGACGTAAAGGGGTAACAGCCAATAATGAGAACAGAAAGGAGCTGTGTTTCAAAGTAAATATGGAGGTACCGTTCAATCCAGCAGGCGCACCATTGGACCTCTCACCTGAGAAGACAAGAATCGAGAAGACACAGGCCGCAAAGCGGCAGAGCAGCCTTATTCACAATAGCCAAGACAGTAAAGCAATCAAAATGTCCAACAACAGGTGAATGGATAAAGAAGAAGTGGTCCATGTACACAATGGAATATTAGCTATGGAAAACAATGAACCATTGCTCTCTGAGGCACCACAAATGAGTCTGGAGATAATCAGGAAACATGAGGTAGGTCGGAAAGCAAAAGACCTATACACTATGATATCACTTATAGGCGTTATCTAATAACTGACACAAATGAACATATTTCCACAGAGAAAGACGCTCACAGAGTTAGAAAACAAACTATGCTCATCTAAAAGGAAAGGTGGGGGGAATGGATAAATTAAGATTAGTGTTACTATATGGATACAAACACATATTATATACATATCTCAAAAAGACCGACAATATAGCAAGGGAGGTCTGCGGAACCCTCTGTAACATTTTACAAGGGAAGAGGATCTGTACTTGAATAGACATGTGTAATGTACAAATGAACCAGATTGTGTACACCTAGGACAAACAATATGCTAAGCTTTACCCCAATTAAAAAAAAAAAAATTAAAACCAAGAAGAAATAATGAGACATAAACTTATGGGGGTTTCTCCATGCACATTCCAATGTAATTTACAACCTAGGAACACGACTTCCAGAAAGGCTCTGCTGCCCTAGTACCCAGATTTGGGAATGGAGAAATGCTGCCTGCTTGAGGCCTCTTCCCACAACAGCAGCTTTAAACCCATTGCTAAAGGTCACTAAATATTCACCACACTTGCAGTTCGGTAAATGACACCTGCTCTCTAAAAAAATTCTGGGGTGGAAAATCGACCCAAAATTTCAAAAGAGGGCAACCTTCCAAGACGACGATTTCAAGAGTTATACTGTACTCCCAACTGTTTCCTTTTTTGAACAGAAAAGAAAACGGCGGAGAAAAATAATGAGTTTTACGAATTTTCAACGACATGCAAACCCAAATTACAAAATCCTATCAGCTCACAGCAGCCAGAAGGGCCATTAGCATACAGGCTGCAAACAATAAATGCTGAAGCGATTGTGGAGAAATGCGTACCCTCGATTCTAAGGGGGACGTGGTAAGTGCCACTAATGAAAACGCAAAGAAGGTGCTTTGAAAAGGGAAACACGGTGCTACCAGTCAGTCAATCACACCCACTGCTGGGCCTATCACCTGAGAACATGAGAATCAAAAAGTCACAGGCTGGCAATCCTGCACTCCAAGAATATTTACCATCGCCAACGCT
This sequence comes from Eschrichtius robustus, assembly GCF_028021215.1. Lineage (NCBI taxonomy): Eukaryota > Metazoa > Chordata > Mammalia > Artiodactyla > Eschrichtiidae > Eschrichtius > Eschrichtius robustus. The sequence continues at coordinate 41,470,471 of NC_090831.1, read as the reverse complement.
TGGAAGCAATGAAAATGTCCATCAACCGAGGAATGCACAAAGTAGAAGTGGTCCACGTACACAGTGGAAAATTACTCCAATAAGAAATAAAAATTAAGTTTAAAAATCCAACAAAAGTAAGGAGACATCAGATTGTGTGGGTGTGTCCGGGCACACTCCACTCTAATTTATAACCGAGAAACACCACAGGCCGCAAGGGCTTTTCCCTAGGTACCAGGGTGGGGAACATAGAAAGGCTGCCCCCCTCTGGCAGTTACCTGCAAAAGCAGCTTTAAAGCCTGTGCTAATGGTCATTTCATAGGAACAAGTACTGCAGAACTGTAAATGAAACCTGCCCTCAAAATGTCTTGAGGGAGGTAATGGCCAAAACATTTCAAAATGTGACACATACTTTAAGAGAACCCTCTGAAGAACGAAGGGGTAATCACAGCTTGAAAAATAAAAAGGACATGTCTTAAAGCTCAATTTCAACGGATTATGAGGCACGTGTGAATTCAACCACAAAGAGGTATCAGCTCACAAGTGGCAGAATAACCATCAGCAATAAAACTACAAACAATAAATGCTGAAGGTGTTGTGGAGAAATGCCTACCCTCAACTTCAAGGGGGACGTAACTTGGAAAGGGCCACGAACGAGAACAGAATGGAGGTGCCATATGATCCAGCAGGCCCACTCCTCGACCTATAATCTAAGAAGAGAGAATTGGAAAGACACAGGCAGGCAAATCTGCATGGCACAGTATTACAATAGCCAAGATATGGAAGTAACGAAAAAGTCCACCAACAGACGGGTGGACACAGAAGAACTCCTCCATGTACAGACGGAATATGCGCTAGTGAAAAAAATGAAACAATGCCATTTGCAGCACCATAGATGAGTCTAGACGTAATCACGCCACCTGTAGTAAGTGAGAAAGCAAAAGACACATATCCTATCATATCACTTTCAGGAGTTACTTCAAAATTGATACCAGTGAAGATATTTCCACAGAGAAAGGCAATCACAGATTCATTAAAAAACTTATGGTTCACCAAATAGAAAGGGATGAGGATTGGATACACTACCATTTTGGGGTTAACAGAGATATACAAACCATGTGAAATATATAATCACCAAAGATGTACGGAAGGCCAGGAGAAGACTACTCAACATTGTGTCATAACCTACATGGGAAAAGGATGCGAGGAAGAATAGATACACGTATGTGTGTGAAAGAACCACATCTTGCACACCTAGAACAAACAAGGCATTGTAATCAAATTTGCTGGGATAAAAAATAAAAAGTAAATTACAAATATGAACAAGAAGTAATGAGACATAACCTTAAAGGGCTTTTTCCTGGCACATTCCATTCTAATTTACAACCTAGAACACCACTTCCATTAAGCCTCTGTTTCCCTAGTAACCAAATTTGGTAAAGGAGAAATGCTGCCACCTTGTGGCCATTTCCTGCAAGAGCAGCTTTAAACTCACAGCTAATGGTCACTTAACACTCACAAGGACTCAGGGCTGTAAAGGACACCTGCCCTAAAAAAACTGTGCTGAAGTAGGGAATGGACAAAAAAATTCAAAACAGGCAAATGTTTCAAGAGGAGAGTATGAGAGTGAAGTTTTATTCACACTCTTTTTAAAAAAAAGGAAAATGGATAAAAGCTCAACCTCAGGGAGTGTTAGACCCATGCAATCTAATCTACAAAAAGTTTCAACTTACACCAGTCGACTGACCATCAGCAAAAAGTCTACAAACAATAAATGCTGAATGGTGTTTTAGAGAACTGTGTACCCTCTACCTGCTGGTGAGACGTAAAGGGGTAACAGCCAATAATGAGAACAGAAAGGAGCTGTGTTTCAAAGTAAAAATGGAGGTACCGTTCAATCCAGCAGGCGCACCATTGGACCTCTCACCTGAGAAGACAAGAATCGAGAAGACACAGGCCGCAAAGCGGCAGAGCAGCCTTATTCACAATAGCCAAGACAGTAAAGCAATCAAAATGTCCAACAACAGGTGAATGGATAAAGAAGAAGTGGTCCATGTACACAATGGAATATTAGCTATGGAAAACAATGAACCATTGCTCTCTGAGGCACCACAAATGAGTCTGGAGATAATCAGGAAACATGAGGTAGGTCGGAAAGCAAAAGACCTATACACTATGATATCACTTATAGGCGTTATCTAATAACTGACACAAATGAACATATTTCCACAGAGAAAGACGCTCACAGAGTTAGAAAACAAACTATGCTCATCTAAAAGGAAAGGTGGGGGGAATGGATAAATTAAGATTAGTGTTACTATATGGATACAAACACATATTATATACATATCTCAAAAAGACCGACAATATAGCAAGGGAGGTCTGCGGAACCCTCTGTAACATTTTACAAGGGAAGAGGATCTGTACTTGAATAGACATGTGTAATGTACAAATGAACCAGATTGTGTACACCTAGGACAAACAATATGCTAAGCTTTACCCCAATTAAAAAAAAAAAAAATTAAAACCAAGAAGAAATAATGAGACATAAACTTATGGGGGTTTCTCCATGCACATTCCAATGTAATTTACAACCTAGGAACACGACTTCCAGAAAGGCTCTGCTGCCCTAGTACCCAGATTTGGGAATGGAGAAATGCTGCCTGCTTGAGGCCTCTTCCCACAACAGCAGCTTTAAACCCATTGCTAAAGGTCACTAAATATTCACCACACTTGCAGTTCGGTAAATGACACCTGCTCTCTAAAAAAATTCTGGGGTGGAAAATCGACCCAAAATTTCAAAAGAGGGCAACCTTCCAAGACGACGATTTCAAGAGTTATACTGTACTCCCAACTGTTTCCTTTTTTGAACAGAAAAGAAAACGGCGGAGAAAAATAATGAGTTTTACGAATTTTCAACGACATGCAAACCCAAATTACAAAATCCTATCAGCTCACAGCAGCCAGAAGGGCCATTAGCATACAGGCTGCAAACAATAAATGCTGAAGCGATTGTGGAGAAATGCGTACCCTCGATTCTAAGGGGGACGTGGTAAGTGCCACTAATGAAAACGCAAAGAAGGTGCTTTGAAAAGGGAAACACGGTGCTACCAGTCAGTCAATCACACCCACTGCTGGGCCTATCACCTGAGAACATGAGAATCAAAAAGTCACAGGCTGGCAATCCTGCACTCCAAGAATATTTACCATCGCCAACGCTTGGAAGCAATGAAAATGTCCATCAACCGAGGAATGCACAAAGTAGAAGTGGTCCACGTACACAGTGGAAAATTACTCCAATAAGAAATAAAAATTAAGTTTAAAAATCCAACAAAAGTAAGGAGACATCAGATTGTGTGGGTGTGTCCGGGCACACTCCACTCTAATTTATAACCGAGAAACACCACAGGCCGCAAGGGCTTTTCCCTAGGTACCAGGGTGGGGAACATAGAAAGGCTGCCCCCCTCTGGCAGTTACCTGCAAAAGCAGCTTTAAAGCCTGTGCTAATGGTCATTTCATAGGAACAAGTACTGCAGAACTGTAAATGAAACCTGCCCTCAAAATGTCTTGAGGGAGGTAATGGCCAAAACATTTCAAAATGTGACACATACTTTAAGAGAACCCTCTGAAGAACGAAGGGGTAATCACAGCTTGAAAAATAAAAAGGACATGTCTTAAAGCTCAATTTCAACGGATTATGAGGCACGTGTGAATTCAACCACAAAGAGGTATCAGCTCACAAGTGGCAGAATAACCATCAGCAATAAAACTACAAACAATAAATGCTGAAGGTGTTGTGGAGAAATGCCTACCCTCAACTTCAAGGGGGACTTAACTTGGAAAGGGCCACGAACGAGAACAGAATGGAGGTGCCATATGATCCAGCAGGCCCACTCCTCGACCTATAATCTAAGAAGAGAGAATTGGAAAGACACAGGCAGGCAAATCTGCATGGCACAGTATTACAATAGCCAAGATATGGAAGTAACGAAAAAGTCCACCAACAGACGGGTGGACACAGAAGAACTCCTCCATGTACAGACGGAATATGCGCTAGTGAAAAAAATGAAACAATGCCATTTGCAGCACCATAGATGAGTCTAGACGTAATCACGCCACCTGTAGTAAGTGAGAAAGCAAAAGACACATATCCTATCATATCACTTTCAGGAGTTACTTCAAAATTGATACCAGTGAAGATATTTCCACAGAGAAAGGCAATCACAGATTCATTAAAAAACTTATGGTTCACCAAATAGAAAGGGATGAGGATTGGATACACTACCATTTTGGGGTTAACAGAGATATACAAACCATGTGAAATATATAATCACCAAAGATGTACGGAAGGCCAGGAGAAGACTACTCAACATTGTGTCATAACCTACATGGGAAAAGGATGCGAGGAAGAATAGATACACGTATGTGTGTGAAAGAACCACATCTTGCACACCTAGAACAAACAAGGCATTGTAATCAAATTTGCTGGGATAAAAAATAAAAAGTAAATTACAAATATGAACAAGAAGTAATGAGACATAACCTTAAAGGGCTTTTTCCTGGCACATTCCATTCTAATTTACAACCTAGAACACCACTTCCATTAAGCCTCTGTTTCCCTAGTAACCAAATTTGGTAAAGGAGAAATGCTGCCACCTTTTGGCCGTTTCCTGCAAGAGCAGCTTTAAACTCACAGCTAATGGTCACTTAACACTCACAAGGACTCAGGGCTGTAAAGGACACCTGCCCTAAAAAAACTGTGCTGAAGTAGGGAATGGACAAAAAAATTCAAAACAGGCAAATGTTTCAAGAGGAGAGTATGAGAGTGAAGTTTTATTCACACTCTTTTTAAAAAAAAGGAAAATGGATAAAAGCTCAACCTCAGGGAGTGTTAGACCCATGCAATCTAATCTACAAAAAGTTTCAACTTACACCAGTCGACTGACCATCAGCAAAAAGTCTACAAACAATAAATGCTGAATGGTGTTTTAGAGAACTGTGTACCCTCTACCTGCTGGTGAGACGTAAAGGGGTAACAGCCAATAATGAGAACAGAAAGGAGCTGTGTTTCAAAGTAAAAATGGAGGTACCGTTCAATCCAGCAGGCGCACCATTGGACCTCTCACCTGAGAAGACAAGAATCGAGAAGACAAAGGCCGCAAAAGCGGCAGAGCAGGCTTATTCACAATAGCCAAGACAGTAAAGCAATCAAAATGTCCAACAACAGGTGAATGGATAAAGAAGAAGTGGTCCATGTACACAATGGAATATTAGCTATGGAAAACAATGAACCATTGCTCTCTGAGGCACCACAAATGAGTCTGGAGATAATCAGGAAACATGAGGTAGGTCGGAAAGCAAAAGACCTATACACTATGATATCACTTATAGGCGTTATCTAATAACTGACACAAATGAACATATTTCCACAGAGAAAGACGCTCACAGAGTTAGAAAACAAACTATGCTCATCTAAAAGGAAAGGTGGGGGGAATGGATAAATTAAGATTAGTGTTACTATATGGATACAAACACATATTATATACATATCTCAAAAAGACCGACAATATAGCAAGGGAGGTCTGCGGAACCCTCTGTAACATTTTACAAGGGAAGAGGATCTGTACTTGAATAGACATGTGTAATGTACAAATGAACCAGATTGTGTACACCTAGGACAAACAATATGCTAAGCTTTACCCCAATTAAAAAAAAAAAATTAAAACCAAGAAGAAATAATGAGACATAAACTTATGGGGGTTTCTCCATGCACATTCCAATGTAATTTACAACCTAGGAACACGACTTCCAGAAAGGCTCTGCTGCCCTAGTACCCAGATTTGGGAATGGAGAAATGCTGCCTGCTTGAGGCCTCTTCCCACAACAGCAGCTTTAAACCCATTGCTAAAGGTCACTAAATATTCACCACACTTGCAGTTCGGTAAATGACACCTGCTCTCTAAAAAAATTCTGGGGTGGAAAATCGACCCAAAATTTCAAAAGAGGGCAACCTTCCAAGACGACGATTTCAAGAGTTATACTGTACTCCCAACTGTTTCCTTTTTTGAACAGAAAAGAAAACGGCGGAGAAAAATAATGAGTTTTACGAATTTTCAACGACATGCAAACCCAAATTACAAAATCCTATCAGCTCACAGCAGCCAGAAGGGCCATTAGCATACAGGCTGCAAACAATAAATGCTGAAGCGATTGTGGAGAAATGCGTACCCTCGATTCTAAGGGGGACGTGGTAAGTGCCACTAATGAAAACGCAAAGAAGGTGCTTTGAAAAGGGAAACACGGTGCTACCAGTCAGTCAATCACACCCACTGCTGGGCCTATCACCTGAGAACATGAGAATCAAAAAGTCACAGGCTGGCAATCCTGCACTCCAAGAATATTTACCATCGCCAACGCTTGGAAGCAATGAAAATGTCCATCAACCGAGGAATGCACAAAGTAGAAGTGGTCCACGTACACAGTGGAAAATTACTCCAATAAGAAATAAAAATTAAGTTTAAAAATCCAACAAAAGTAAGGAGACATCAGATTGTGTGGGTGTGTCCGGGCACACTCCACTCTAATTTATAACCGAGAAACACCACAGGCCGCAAGGGCTTTTCCCTAGGTACCAGGGTGGGGAACATAGAAAGGCTGCCCCCCTCTGGCAGTTACCTGCAAAAGCAGCTTTAAAGCCTGTGCTAATGGTCATTTCATAGGAACAAGTACTGCAGAACTGTAAATGAAACCTGCCCTCAAAATGTCTTGAGGGAGGTAATGGCCAAAACATTTCAAAATGTGACACATACTTTAAGAGAACCCTCTGAAGAACGAAGGGGTAATCACAGCTTGAAAAATAAAAAGGACATGTCTTAAAGCTCAATTTCAACGGATTATGAGGCACGTGTGAATTCAACCACAAAGAGGTATCAGCTCACAAGTGGCAGAATAACCATCAGCAATAAAACTACAAACAATAAATGCTGAAGGTGTTGTGGAGAAATGCCTACCCTCAACTTCAAGGGGGACGTAACTTGGAAAGGGCCACGAACGAGAACAGAATGGAGGTGCCATATGATCCAGCAGGCCCACTCCTCGACCTATAATCTAAGAAGAGAGAATTGGAAAGACACAGGCAGGCAAATCTGCATGGCACAGTATTACAATAACCAAGATATGGAAGTAACGAAAAAGTCCACCAACAGACGGGTGGACACAGAAGAACTCCTCCATGTACAGACGGAATATGCGCTAGTGAAAAAAATGAAACAATGCCATTTGCAGCACCATAGATGAGTCTAGACGTAATCACGCCACCTGTAGTAAGTGAGAAAGCAAAAGACACATATCCTATCATATCACTTTCAGGAGTTACTTCAAAATTGATACCAGTGAAGATATTTCCACAGAGAAAGGCAATCACAGATTCATTAAAAAACTTATGGTTCACCAAATAGAAAGGGATGAGGATTGGATACACTACCATTTTGGGGTTAACAGAGATATACAAACCATGTGAAATATATAATCACCAAAGATGTACGGAAGGCCAGGAGAAGACTACTCAACATTGTGTCATAACCTACATGGGAAAAGGATGCGAGGAAGAATAGATACACGTATGTGTGTGAAAGAACCACATCTTGCACACCTAGAACAAACAAGGCATTGTAATCAAATTTGCTGGGATAAAAAATAAAAAGTAAATTACAAATATGAACAAGAAGTAATGAGACATAACCTTAAAGGGCTTTTTCCTGGCACATTCCATTCTAATTTACAACCTAGAACACCACTTCCATTAAGCCTCTGTTTCCCTAGTAACCAAATTTGGTAAAGGAGAAATGCTGCCACCTTTTGGCCGTTTCCTGCAAGAGCAGCTTTAAACTCACAGCTAATGGTCACTTAACACTCACAAGGACTCAGGGCTGTAAAGGACACCTGCCCTAAAAAAACTGTGCTGAAGTAGGGAATGGACAAAAAAATTCAAAACAGGCAAATGTTTCAAGAGGAGAGTATGAGAGTGAAGTTTTATTCACACTCTTTTTAAAAAAAAGGAAAATGGATAAAAGCTCAACCTCAGGGAGTGTTAGACCCATGCAATCTAATCTACAAAAAGTTTCAACTTACACCAGTCGACTGACCATCAGCAAAAAGTCTACAAACAATAAATGCTGAATGGTGTTTTAGAGAACTGTGTACCCTCTACCTGCTGGTGAGACGTAAAGGGGTAACAGCCAATAATGAGAACAGAAAGGAGCTGTGTTTCAAAGTAAAAATGGAGGTACCGTTCAATCCAGCAGGCGCACCATTGGACCTCTCACCTGAGAAGACAAGAATCGAGAAGACAAAGGCCGCAAAAGCGGCAGAGCAGGCTTATTCACAATAGCCAAGACAGTAAAGCAATCAAAATGTCCAACAACAGGTGAATGGATAAAGAAGAAGTGGTCCATGTACACAATGGAATATTAGCTATGGAAAACAATGAACCATTGCTCTCTGAGGCACCACAAATGAGTCTGGAGATAATCAGGAAACATGAGGTAGGTCGGAAAGCAAAAGACCTATACACTATGATATCACTTATAGGCGTTATCTAATAACTGACACAAATGAACATATTTCCACAGAGAAAGACGCTCACAGAGTTAGAAAACAAACTATGCTCATCTAAAAGGAAAGGTGGGGGGAATGGATAAATTAAGATTAGTGTTACTATATGGATACAAACACATATTATATACATATCTCAAAAAGACCGACAATATAGCAAGGGAGGTCTGCGGAACCCTCTGTAACATTTTACAAGGGAAGAGGATCTGTACTTGAATAGACATGTGTAATGTACAAATGAACCAGATTGTGTACACCTAGGACAAACAATATGCTAAGCTTTACCCCAATTAAAAAAAAAAAATTAAAACCAAGAAGAAATAATGAGACATAAACTTATGGGGGTTTCTCCATGCACATTCCAATGTAATTTACAACCTAGGAACACGACTTCCAGAAAGGCTCTGCTGCCCTAGTACCCAGATTTGGGAATGGAGAAATGCTGCCTGCTTGAGGCCTCTTCCCACAACAGCAGCTTTAAACCCATTGCTAAAGGTCACTAAATATTCACCACACTTGCAGTTCGGTAAATGACACCTGCTCTCTAAAAAAATTCTGGGGTGGAAAATCGACCCAAAATTTCAAAAGAGGGCAACCTTCCAAGACGACGATTTCAAGAGTTATACTGTACTCCCAACTGTTTCCTTTTTTGAACAGAAAAGAAAACGGCGGAGAAAAATAATGAGTTTTACGAATTTTCAACGACATGCAAACCCAAATTACAAAATCCTATCAGCTCACAGCAGCCAGAAGGGCCATTAGCATACAGGCTGCAAACAATAAATGCTGAAGCGATTGTGGAGAAATGCGTACCCTCGATTCTAAGGGGGACGTGGTAAGTGCCACTAATGAAAACGCAAAGAAGGTGCTTTGAAAAGGGAAACACGGTGCTACCAGTCAGTCAATCACACCCACTGCTGGGCCTATCACCTGAGAACATGAGAATCAAAAAGTCACAGGCTGGCAATCCTGCACTCCAAGAATATTTACCATCGCCAACGCTTGGAAGCAATGAAAATGTCCATCAACCGAGGAATGCACAAAGTAGAAGTGGTCCACGTACACAGTGGAAAATTACTCCAATAAGAAATAAAAATTAAGTTTAAAAATCCAACAAAAGTAAGGAGACATCAGATTGTGTGGGTGTGTCCGGGCACACTCCACTCTAATTTATAACCGAGAAACACCACAGGCCGCAAGGGCTTTTCCCTAGGTACCAGGGTGGGGAACATAGAAAGGCTGCCACCCTCTGGCAGTTACCTGCACAAGCAGCTTTAAAGCCTGTGCTAATGGTCATTGCATAGGAACAAGTACTGCAGAACTGTAAATGAAACCTGCCCTCAAAATGTCTTGAGGGAGGTAATGGCCAAAACATTTCAAAATGTGACACATACTTTAAGAGAACCCTCTGAAGAACGAAGGGGTAATCACAGCTTGAAAAATAAAAAGGACATGTCTTAAAGCTCAATTTCAACGGATTATGAGGCACGTGCGAATTCAACCACAAAGCAGTATCAGCTCACAAGTGGCAGAATAACCATCAGCAAGAAAACTACAAACAATAAATGCTGAAGGTGTTGTGGAGAAATGCCTACCCTCAACTTCAAGGGGGACGTAACTTGGAAAGGGCCACGAACGAGAACAGAAGGGAGGTGCCTTAAAAAGGTAAACATTGAGCTACCATATGATCCAGCAGGCCCACTCCTCGACCTATAATCTAAGAAGAGAGAATTGGAAAGACACAGGCAGGCAAATCTGCATGGCACAGTATTACAATAGCCAAGATATGGAAGTAACCAAGAAGTCCACCAACAGACGGGTGGACACAGAAGAACTCCTCCATGTACAGATGGAATATTCGCTAGTGAAAAAAATGAAACAATGCCATTTGCAGCACCATAGATGAGTCTAGACGTAATCACGCCACCTGTAGTAAGTGAGAAAGCAAAAGACACATATCCTATCATATCACTTTCAGGAGTTACTTCAAAATTGATACCAGTGAAGATATTTCCACAGAGAAAGGCAATCACAGATTCATTAAAAAACTTATGGTTCACCAAATAGAGAGGGATGAGGATTGGACACACTACCATATTGGGGTTAACAGAGATATACAAACCATGTGAAATATATAATCACCAAAGATGTACGGAAGACCAGGAGAAGACTACTCAACATTGTGTCATAACCTACATGGGAAAAGGATGCGAGGAAGAATAGATACACGTATATGTGTGAAAGAAGCACATCTTGCACACCTAGAACAAACAAGGCATTGTAATCAAATGTGCTGGGATAAAAAATAAAAAGTAAATTACAAATATGAACAAGAAGTAATGAGACATAACCTTAAAGGGCTTTTTCCTGGCACATTCCATTCTAATTTACAACCTAGAACACCACTTCCATTAAGCCTCTGTTTCCCTAGTAACCAAATTTGGTAAAGGAGAAATGCTGCCACCTTGTGGCCGTTTCCTGCAAGAGCAGCTTTAAACTCACAGCTAATGGTCACTTAACACTCAGAAGGACTGAGGGCTGTAAAGGACACCTGCCCTAAAAAAGTGTGCTGAAGTAGGGAGTGGACAAAAAAATTCAAAACAGGCAAATGTTTCAAGAGGAGGGTATGAAGAGTTAAGTTTTATTCACACTCTTTTTAAAAAGAAGGAAAATGGATAAAAGCTCAACCTCAGGGAGCGTTAGACCCATGCAATCTAATCTACAAAAAGTTTCAACTTACACCAGTCGACTGACCATCAGCAAAAAGTCTACAAACAATAAATGCTGAAGGGGTTTTAGAGAACTGTGTACCCTCTACCTGCTGGTGAGACGTAAAGGGGTCACAGCCAATAATGAGAACAGAAAGGAGCTCTGTTTCAAAGTAAAAATGGAGGTACCGTTCAATCCAGCAGGCGCACCATTGGACCTCTCACCTGAGAAGACAAGAATCGAGAAGACACAGGCCGCAAAAGCTGCAGAGCAGCCTTATTCACAAGAGCCAAGAGAGTAAAGCAATCAAAATGTACAACAACAGGTGAATGGATAAAGAAGAAGTGGTCCATGTACACAATGGAATATTAGCTATGGAAAACAATGAACCATTGCTCTCTGAGGCACCACAAATGAGTCTGGAGATAATCATGAAACATGAGGTAGGTCGGAAAGCAAAAGACCTATACTCTATGATATCACGTATAGGCGTTATCTAATAACTGACACAAATGAACATATTTCCACAGAGAAAGACACTCACAGAGTTAGAAAACAAACTATGCTCATCTAAAAGGAAAGGTGGGGGGAATGGATAAATTAAGATTAGTGTTACTATATGGATACAAACACATATTATATACATATCTCAAAAAGACCGACAATATAGCAAGGGAGGTCTGCGGAACCCTCTGTAACATTTTACAAGGGAAGAGGATCTGTACTTGAATAGACATATGTAATGTACAAATGAACCAGATTGTGTACACCTAGGACAAACAATATGCTAAGCTTTGCCCCAATTAAAAAAAAATTTTAAAACCAAGAAGAAATAATGAGACATAAACTTATGGGGGTTTCTCCATGCACATTCCAATGTAATTTACAACCTAGGAACACGACTTCCAGAAAGGCTCTGCTGCCCTAGTACCCAGATTTGGGAATGGAGAAATGCTGCCTGCTTGAGGCCCCTTCCCACAACAGCAGCTTTAAACCCATTGCTAAAGGTCACTAAATATTCACCACACTTGCAGTTCGGTAAATGACACCTGCTCTCTAAAAAAATTCTGGGGTGGAAAATCGACCAAAAATTTCAAAAGAGGGCAACCTTCCAAGAAGACGATTTCAAGAGTTCTACTGTACTCCCAACCGTTTCCTTTTTTGAACAGAAAAGAAAACGGCGGAGAAAAATAATGAGTTTTACGAATTTTCAACGACATGCAAACCCAAATTACAAAATCCTATCAGCTCACAGCAGCCAGAAGGGCCATTAGCATACAGGCTGCAAACAATAAATGCTGAAGCGATTGTGGAGAAATGCGTACCCTCGATTCTAAGGGGGACATGGTAAGTGCCACTAATGCAAACGCAAAGAAGGTGCTTTGAAAAGGGAAACACGGTGCTACCAGTCAGTCAATCACACCCACAGCTGGGCCTATCACCTGAGAACATGAGAATCAAAAAGTCACAGGCTGGCAATCCTGCACTCCAACAATATTTACCATCGCCAACGCTTGGAAGCAATGAAAATGTCCATCAACCGAGGAATGCACAAAGTAGAAGTGGTCCACGTACACAGTGGAAAATTACTCCAATAAAAAATAAAAATTAAATTTAAAAATCCAACAAAAGTAAGGAGACATCAGATTGTGTGGGTGGGTCCGGGCACACTCCACTCTAATTTATAACCGAGAAACACCACAGGCCGCAAGGGCTTTTCCCTAGGTACCAGGGTGGGGAACATAGAAAGGCTGCCCCCCTCTGGCAGTTACCTGCAAAAGCAGCTTTAAAACCTGTGCTAATGGTCATTTCATAGGAACAAGTACTGCAGAACTGTAAATGAAACCTGCCCTCAAAATGTCTTGAGGGAGGTAATGGCCAAAACATTTCAAAATGTGACACATACTTTAAGAGAACCCTCTGAAGAACGAAGGGGTAATCACAGCTTGAAAAATAAAAAGGACATGTCTTAAAGCTCAATTTCAACTGATTATGAGGCACGTGCGAATTCAACCACAAAGCGGTTTCAGCTCACAAGTGGCAGAATAACCATCAGCAAGAAAACTACAAACAATAAATGCTGAAGGTGTTGTGGAGAAATGCCTACCCTCAACTTCAAGGGGGACGTAACTTGGAAAGGGCCACGAACGAGAACAGAAGGGAGGTGCCTTAAAAAGGTAAACATTGAGCTACCATATGATCCAGCAGGCCCACTCCTCGACCTATAATCTAAGAAGAGAGAATTGGAAAGACACAGGCAGGCAAATCTGCATGGCACAGTATTACAATAGCCAAGATATGGAAGTAACCAAGAAGTCCACCAACAGACGGGTGGACACAGAAGAACTCCTCCATGTACAGATGGAATATTCGCTAGTGAAAAAAATGAAACAATGCCATTTGCAGCACCATAGATGAGTCTAGACGTAATCACGCCACCTGTAGTAAGTGAGAAAGCAAAAGACACATATCCTATCATATCACTTTCAGGAGTTACTTCAAAATTGATACCAGTGAAGATATTTCCACAGAGAAAGGCAATCACAGATTCATTAAAAAACTTATGGTTCACCAAATAGAAAGGGATGAGGATTGGATACACTACCATATTGGGGTTAACAGAGATATACAAACCATGTGAAATATATAATCACCAAAGATGTACGGAAGACCAGGAGAAGACTACTCAACATTGTGTCATAACCTACATGGGAAAAGGATGCGAGGAAGAATAGATACACGTATATGTGTGAAAGAAGCACATCTTGCACACCTAGAACAAACAAGGCATTGTAATCAAATGTGCTGGGATAAAAAATAAAAAGTAAATTACAAATATGAACAAGAAGTAATGAGACATAACCTTAAAGGGCTTTTTCCTGGCACATTCCATTCTAATTTACAACCTAGAACACCACTTCCATTAAGCCTCTGTTTCCCTAGTAACCAAATTTGGTAAAGGAGAAATGCTGCCACCTTGTGGCCGTTTCCTGCAAGAGCAGCTTTAAACTCACAGCTAATGGTCACTTAACACTCAGAAGGACTGAGGGCTGTAAAGGACACCTGCCCTAAAAAAGTGTGCTGAAGTAGGGAGTGGACAAAAAAATTCAAAACAGGCAAATGTTTCAAGAGGAGGGTATGAAGAGTTAAGTTTTATTCACACTCTTTTTAAAAAGAAGGAAAATGGATAAAAGCTCAACCTCAGGGAGTGTTAGACCCATGCAATCTAATCTACAAAAGGTTTCAACTTACACCAGTCGACTGACCATCAGCAAAATGTCTACAAACAATAAATGCTGAAGGGGTTTTAGAGAACTGTGTACCCTCTACCTGCTGGTGAGACGTAAAGGGGTCACAGCCAATAATGAGAACAGAAAGGAGCTCTGTTTCAAAGTAAAAATGGAGGTACCGTTCAATCCAGCAGGCGCACCATTGGACCTCTCACCTGAGAAGACAAGAATCGAGAAGACACAGGCCGCAAAAACTGCAGAGCAGCCTTATTCACAAGAGCCAAGAGAGTAAAGCAATCAAAATGTACAACAACAGGTGAATGGATAAAGAAGAAGTGGTCCATGTACACAATGGAATATTAGCTATGGAAAACAATGAACCATTGCTCTCTGAGGCACCACAAATGAGTCTGGAGATAATCATGAAACATGAGGTAGGTCGGAAAGCAAAAGACCTATACTCTATGATATCACTTATAGGCGTTATCTAATGACTGACACAAATGAACATATTTCCACAGAGAAAGACACTCACAGAGTTAGAAAACAAACTATGCTCATCTAAAAGGAAAGGTGGGGGGAATGGATAAATTAAGATTAGTGTTACTATATGGATACAAACACATATTATATACATATCTCAAAAAGACCGACAATATAGCAAGGGAGGTCTGCGGAACCCTCTGTAACATTTTACAAGGGAAGAGGATCTGTACTTGAATAGACATGTGTAATGTACAAATGAACCAGATTGTGTACACCTAGGACAAACAATATGCTAAGCTTTACCCCAATTTAAAAAAAAAAATAAAACCAAGAAGAAATAATGAGACATAAACTTATGGGGGTTTCTCCATGCACATTCCAATGTAATTTACAACCTAGGAACACGACTTCCAGAAAGGCTCTGCTGCCTTAGTACCCAGATTTGGGAATGGAGAAATGCTGCCTGCTTGAGGCCTCTTCCCACAACAGCAGCTTTAAACCCATTGCTAAAGGTCACTAAATATTCACCACACTTGCAGTTCGGTAAATGACACCTGCTCTCTAAAAAAATTCTGGGGTGGAAAATCGACCCAAAATTTCAAAAGAGGGCAACCTTCCAAGACGACGATTTCAAGAGTTATACTGTACTCCCAACTGTTTCCTTTTTTGAACAGAAAAGAAAACGGCGGAGAAAAATAATGAGTTTTACGAATTTTCAACGACATGCAAACCCAAATTACAAAATCCTATCAGCTCACAGCAGCCAGAAGGGCCATTAGCATACAGGCTGCAAACAATAAATGCTGAAGCGATTGTGGAGAAATGCGTACCCTCGATTCTAAGCGGGACGTGGTAAGTGCCACTAATGAAAACGCAAAGAAGGTGCTTTGAAAAGGGAAACACGGTGCTACCAGTCAGTCAATCACACCCACTGCTGGGCCTATCACCTGAGAACATGAGAATCAAAAAGTCACAGGCTGGCAATCCTGCACTCCAAGAATATTTACCATCGCCAACGCTTGGAAGCAATGAAAATGTCCATCAACCGAGGAATGCACAAAGTAGAAGTGGTCCACGTACACAGTGGAAAATTACTCCAATAAGAAATAAAAATTAAGTTTAAAAATCCAACAAAAGTAAGGAGACATCAGATTGTGTGGGTGTGTCCGGGCACACTCCACTCTAATTTATAACCGAGAAACACCACAGGCCGCAAGGGCTTTTCCCTAGGTACCAGGGTGGGGAACATAGAAAGGCTGCCACCCTCTGGCAGTTACCTGCACAAGCAGCTTTAAAGCCTGTGCTAATGGTCATTGCATAGGAACAAGTACTGCAGAACTGTAAATGAAACCTGCCCTCAAAATGTCTTGAGGGAGGTAATGGCCAAAACATTTCAAAATGTGACACATACTTTAAGAGAACCCTCTGAAGAACGAAGGGGTAATCACAGCTTGAAAAATAAAAAGGACATGTCTTAAAGCTCAATTTCAACGGATTATGAGGCACGTGCGAATTCAACCACAAAGCGGTATCAGCTCACAAGTGGCAGAATAACCATCAGCAAGAAAACTACAAACAATAAATGCTGAAGGTGTTGTGGAGAAATGCCTACCCTCAACTTCAAGGGGGACGTAACTTGGAAAGGGCCACGAACGAGAACAGAAGGGAGGTGCCTTAAAAAGGTAAACATTGAGCTACCATATGATCCAGCAGGCCCACTCCTCGACCTATAATCTAAGAAGAGAGAATTGGAAAGACACAGGCAGGCAAATCTGCATGGCACAGTATTACAATAGCCAAGATATGGAAGTAACCAAGAAGTCCACCAACAGACGGGTGGACACAGAAGAACTCCTCCATGTACAGATGGAATATTCGCTAGTGAAAAAAATGAAACAATGCCATTTGCAGCACCATAGATGAGTCTAGACGTAATCACGCCACCTGTAGTAAGTGAGAAAGCAAAAGACACATATCCTATCATATCACTTTCAGGAGTTACTTCAAAATTGATACCAGTGAAGATATTTCCACAGAGAAAGGCAATCACAGATTCATTAAAAAACTTATGGTTCACCAAATAGAAAGGGATGAGGATTGGACACACTACCATATTGGGGTTAACAGAGATATACAAACCATGTGAAATATATAATCACCAAAGATGTACGGAAGACCAGGAGAAGACTACTCAACATTGTGTCATAACCTACATGGGAAAAGGATGCGAGGAAGAATAGATACACGTATATGTGTGAAAGAAGCACATCTTGCACACCTAGAACAAACAAGGCATTGTAATCAAATGTGCTGGGATAAAAAATAAAAAGTAAATTACAAATATGAACAAGAAGTAATGAGACATAACCTTAAAGGGCTTTTTCCTGGCACATTCCATTCTAATTTACAACCTAGAACACCACTTCCATTAAGCCTCTGTTTCCCTAGTAACCAAATTTGGTAAAGGAGAAATGCTGCCACCTTGTGGCCGTTTCCTGCAAGAGCAGCTTTAAACTCACAGCTAATGGTCACTTAACACTCAGAAGGACTGAGGGCTGTAAAGGACACCTGCCCTAAAAAAGTGTGCTGAAGTAGGGAGTGGACAAAAAAATTCAAAACAGGCAAATGTTTCAAGAGGAGGGTATGAAGAGTTAAGTTTTATTCACACTCTTTTTAAAAAGAAGGAAAATGGATAAAAGCTCAACCTCAGGGAGTGTTAGACCCATGCAATCTAATCTACAAAAGGTTTCAACTTACACCAGTCGACTGACCATCAGCAAAATGTCTACAAACAATAAATGCTGAAGGGGTTTTAGAGAACTGTGTACCCTCTACCTGCTGGTGAGACGTAAAGGGGTCACAGCCAATAATGAGAACAGAAAGGAGCTCTGTTTCAAAGTAAAAATGGAGGTACCGTTCAATCCAGCAGGCGCACCATTGGACCTCTCACCTGAGAAGACAAGAATCGAGAAGACACAGGCCGCAAAAACTGCAGAGCAGCCTTATTCACAAGAGCCAAGAGAGTAAAGCAATCAAAATGTACAACAACAGGTGAATGGATAAAGAAGAAGTGGTCCATGTACACAATGGAATATTAGCTATGGAAAACAATGAACCATTGCTCTCTGAGGCACCACAAATGAGTCTGGAGATAATCATGAAACATGAGGTAGGTCGGAAAGCAAAAGACCTATACTCTATGATATCACTTATAGGCGTTATCTAATAACTGACACAAATGAACATATTTCCACAGAGAAAGACACTCACAGAGTTAGAAAACAAACTATGCTCATCTAAAAGGAAAGGTGGGGGGAATGGATAAATTAAGATTAGTGTTACTATATGTATACAAACACATATTATATACATATCTCAAAAAGACCGACAATATAGCAAGGGAGGTCTGCGGAACCCTCTGTAACATTTTACAAGGGAAGAGGATCTGTACTTGAATAGACATATGTAATGTACAAATGAACCAGATTGTGTACACCTAGGACAAACAATATGCTAAGCTTTACCCCAATTAAAAAAAATTTTAAAACCAAGAAGAAATAATGAGACATAAACTTATGGGGGTTTCTCCATGCACATTCCAATGTAATTTACAACCTAGGAACACGACTTCCAGAAAGGCTCTGCTGCCCTAGTACCCAGATTTGGGAATGGAGAAATGCTGCCTGCTTGAGGCCTCTTCCCACAACAGCAGCTTTAAACCCATTGCTAAAGGTCACTAAATATTCACCACACTTGCAGTTCGGTAAATGACACCTGCTCTCTAAAAAAATTCTGGGGTGGAAAATCGACCAAAAATTTCAAAAGAGGGCAACCTTCCAAGACGACGATTTCAAGAGTTATACTGTACTCCCAACTGTTTCCTTTTTTGAACAGAAAAGAAAACGGCGGAGAAAAATAATGAGTTTTACGAATTTTCAACGACATGCAAACCCAAATTACAAAATCCTATCAGCTCACAGCAGCCAGAAGGGCCATTAGCATACAGGCTGCAAACAATAAATGCTGAAGCGATTGTGGAGAAATGCGTACCCTCGATTCTAAGGGGGACGTGGTAAGTGCCACTAATGAAAACGCAAAGAAGGTGCTTTGAAAAGGGAAACACGGTGCTACCAGTCAGTCAATCACACCCACTGCTGGGCCTATCACCTGAGAACATGAGAATCAAAAAGTCACAGGCTGGCAATCCTGCACTCCAACAATATTTACCATCGCCAACGCTTGGAAGCAATGAAAATGTCCATCAACCGAGGAATGCACAAAGTAGAAGTGGTCCACGTACACAGTGGAAAATTACTCCAATAAGAAATAAAAATTAAGTTTAAAAATCCAACAAAAGTAAGGAGACATCAGATTGTGTGGGTGTGTCCGGGCACACTCCACTCTAATTTATAACCGAGAAACACCACAGGCCGCAAGGGCTTTTCCCTAGGTACCAGGGTGGGGAACATAGAAAGGCTGCCACCCTCTGGCAGTTACCTGCACAAGCAGCTTTAAAGCCTGTGCTAATGGTCATTGCATAGGAACAAGTACTGCAGAACTGTAAATGAAACCTGCCCTCAAAATGTCTTGAGGGAGGTAATGGCCAAAACATTTCAAAATGTGACACATACTTTAAGAGAACCCTCTGAAGAACGAAGGGGTAATCACAGCTTGAAAAATAAAAAGGACATGTCTTAAAGCTCAATTTCAACGGATTATGAGGCACGTGCGAATTCAACCACAAAGCGGTATCAGCTCACAAGTGGCAGAATAACCATCAGCAAGAAAACTACAAACAATAAATGCTGAAGGTGTTGTGGAGAAATGCCTACCCTCAACTTCAAGGGGGACGTAACTTGGAAAGGGCCACGAACGAGAACAGAAGGGAGGTGCCTTAAAAAGGTAAACATTGAGCTACCATATGATCCAGCAGGCCCACTCCTCGACCTATAATCTAAGAAGAGAGAATTGGAAAGACACAGGCAGGCAAATCTGCATGGCACAGTATTACAATAGCCAAGATATGGAAGTAACCAAGAAGTCCACCAACAGACGGGTGGACACAGAAGAACTCCTCCATGTACAGATGGAATATTCGCTAGTGAAAAAAATGAAACAATGCCATTTGCAGCACCATAGATGAGTCTAGACGTAATCACGCCACCTGTAGTAAGTGAGAAAGCAAAAGACACATATCCTATCATATCACTTTCAGGAGTTACTTCAAAATTGATACCAGTGAAGATATTTCCACAGAGAAAGGCAATCACAGATTCATTAAAAAACTTATGGTTCACCAAATAGAAAGGGATGAGGATTGGACACACTACCATATTGGGGTTAACAGAGATATACAAACCATGTGAAATATATAATCACCAAAGATGTACGGAAGACCAGGAGAAGACTACTCAACATTGTGTCATAACCTACATGGGAAAAGGATGCGAGGAAGAATAGATACACGTATATGTGTGAAAGAAGCACATCTTGCACACCTAGAACAAACAAGGCATTGTAATCAAATGTGCTGGGATAAAAAATAAAAAGTAAATTACAAATATGAACAAGAAGTAATGAGACATAACCTTAAAGGGCTTTTTCCTGGCACATTCCATTCTAATTTACAACCTAGAACACCACTTCCATTAAGCCTCTGTTTCCCTAGTAACCAAATTTGGTAAAGGAGAAATGCTGCCACCTTGTGGCCGTTTCCTGCAAGAGCAGCTTTAAACTCACAGCTAATGGTCACTTAACACTCAGAAGGACTGAGGGCTGTAAAGGACACCTGCCCTAAAAAAGTGTGCTGAAGTAGGGAGTGGACAAAAAAATTCAAAACAGGCAAATGTTTCAAGAGGAGGGTATGAAGAGTTAAGTTTTATTCACACTCTTTTTAAAAAGAAGGAAAATGGATAAAAGCTCAACCTCAGGGAGTGTTAGACCCATGAAATCTAATCTACAAAAAGTTTCAACTTACACCAGTCGACTGACCATCAGCAAAAAGTCTACAAACAATAAATGCTGAAGGGGTTTTAGAGAACTGTGTACCCTCTACCTGCTGGTGAGACGTAAAGGGGTCACAGCCAATAATGAGAACAGAAAGGAGCTCTGTTTCAAAGTAAAAATGGAGGTACCGTTCAATCCAGCAGGTGCACCATTGGATCTCTCACCTGAGAAGACAAGAATCGAGAAGACACAGGCCGCAAAAGCTGCAGAGCAGCCTTATTCACAAGAGCCAAGAGAGTAAAGCAATCAAAATGTACAACAACAGGTGAATGGATAAAGAAGAAGTGGTCCATGTACACAATGGAATATTAGCTATGGAAAACAATGAACCATTGCTCTCTGAGGCACCACAAATGAGTCTGGAGATAATCATGAAACATGAGGTAGGTCGGAAAGCAAAAGACCTATACTCTATGATATCACTTATAGGCGTTATCTAATAACTGACACAAATGAACATATTTCCACAGAGAAAGACACTCACAGAGTTAGAAAACAAACTATGCTCATCTAAAAGGAAAGGTGGGGGGAATGGATAAATTAAGATTAGTGTTACTATATGGATACAAACACATATTATATACATATCTCAAAAAGACCGACAATATAGCAAGGGAGGTCTGCGGAACCCTCTGTAACATTTTACAAGGGAAGAGGATCTGTACTTGAATAGACATATGTAATGTACAAATGAACCAGATTGTGTACACCTAGGACAAACAATATGCTAAGCTTTGCCCCAATTAAAAAAAAATTTTAAAACCAAGAAGAAATAATGAGACATAAACTTATGGGGGTTTCTCCATGCACATTCCAATGTAATTTACAACCTAGGAACACGACTTCCAGAAAGGCTCTGCTGCCCTAGTACCCAGATTTGGGAATGGAGAAATGCTGCCTGCTTGAGGCCCCTTCCCACAACAGCAGCTTTAAACCCATTGCTAAAGGTCACTAAATATTCACCACACTTGCAGTTCGGTAAATGACACCTGCTCTCTAAAAAAATTCTGGGGTGGAAAATCGACCAAAAATTTCAAAAGAGGGCAACCTTCCAAGAAGACGATTTCAAGAGTTCTACTGTACTCCCAACTGTTTCCTTTTTCGAACAGAAAAGAAAACGGCGGAGAAAAATAATGAGTTTTACGAATTTTCAACGACATGCAAACCCAAATTACAAAATCCTATCAGCTCACAGCAGCCAGAAGGGCCATTAGCATACAGGCTGCAAACAATAAATGCTGAAGCGATTGTGGAGAAATGCGTACCCTCGATTCTAAGGGGGACATGGTAAGTGCCACTAATGCAAACGCAAAGAAGGTGCTTTGAAAAGGGAAACACGGTGCTACCAGTCAGTCAATCACACCCACAGCTGGGCCTATCACCTGAGAACATGAGAATCAAAAAGTCACAGGCTGGCAATCCTGCACTCCAACAATATTTACCATCGCCAACGCTTGGAAGCAATGAAAATGTCCATCAACCGAGGAATGCACAAAGTAGAAGTGGTCCACGTACACAGTGGAAAATTACTCCAATAAAAAATAAAAATTAAATTTAAAAATCCAACAAAAGTAAGGAGACATCAGATTGTGTGGGTGGGTCCGGGCACACTCCACTCTAATTTATAACCGAGAAACACCACAGGCCGCAAGGGCTTTTCCCTAGGTACCAGGGTGGGGAACATAGAAAGGCTGCCCCCCTCTGGCAGTTACCTGCAAAAGCAGCTTTAAAACCTGTGCTAATGGTCATTTCATAGGAACAAGTACTGCAGAACTCTAAATGAAACCTGCCCGCAAAATGTCTTGAGGGAGGTAATGGCCAAAACATTTCAAAATGTGACACATACTTTAAGAGAACCCTCTGAAGAACGAAGGGGTAATCACAGCTTGAAAAATAAAAAGGACATGTCTTAAAGCTCAATTTCAACGGATTATGAGGCACGTGCGAATTCAACCACAAAGCGGTTTCAGCTCACAAGTGGCAGAATAACCATCAGCAAGAAAACTACAAACAATAAATGCTGAAGGTGTTGTGGAGAAATGCCTACCCTCAACTTCAAGGGGGACGTAACTTGGAAAGGGCCACGAACGAGAACAGAAGGGAGGTGCCTTAAAAAGGTAAACATTGAGCTACCATATGATCCAGCAGGCCCACTCCTCGACCTATAATCTAAGAAGAGAGAATTGGAAAGACACAGGCAGGCAAATCTGCATGGCACAGTATTACAATAGCCAAGATATGGAAGTAACCAAGAAGTCCACCAACAGACGGGTGGACACAGAAGAACTCCTCCATGTACAGATGGAATATTCGCTAGTGAAAAAAATGAAACAATGCCATTTGCAGCACCATAGATGAGTCTAGACGTAATCACGCCACCTGTAGTAAGTGAGAAAGCAAAAGACACATATCCTATCATATCACTTTCAGGAGTTACTTCAAAATTGATACCAGTGAAGATATTTCCACAGAGAAAGGCAATCACAGATTCATTAAAAAACTTATGGTTCACCAAATAGAAAGGGATGAGGATTGGACACACTACCATATTGGGGTTAACAGAGATATACAAACCATGTGAAATATATAATCACCAAAGATGTACGGAAGACCAGGAGAAGACTACTCAACATTGTGTCATAACCTACATGGGAAAAGGATGCGAGGAAGAATAGATACACGTATATGTGTGAAAGAAGCACATCTTGCACACCTAGAACAAACAAGGCATTGTAATCAAATGTGCTGGGATAAAAAATAAAAAGTAAATTACAAATATGAACAAGAAGTAATGAGACATAACCTTAAAGGGCTTTTTCCTGGCACATTCCATTCTAATTTACAACCTAGAACACCACTTCCATTAAGCCTCTGTTTCCCTAGTAACCAAATTTGGTAAAGGAGAAATGCTGCCACCTTGTGGCCGTTTCCTGCAAGAGCAGCTTTAAACTCACAGCTAATGGTCACTTAACACTCAGAAGGACTGAGGGCTGTAAAGGACACCTGCCCTAAAAAAGTGTGCTGAAGTAGGGAGTGGACAAAAAAATTCAAAACAGGCAAATGTTTCAAGAGGAGGGTATGAAGAGTTAAGTTTTATTCACACTCTTTTTAAAAAGAAGGAAAATGGATAAAAGCTCAACCTCAGGGAGTGTTAGACCCATGCAATCTAATCTACAAAAAGTTTCAACTTACACCAGTCGACTGACCATCAGCAAAAAGTCTACAAACAATAAATGCTGAAGGGGTTTTAGAGAACTGTGTACCCTCTACCTGCTGGTGAGACGTAAAGGGGTCACAGCCAATAATGAGAACAGAAAGGAGCTCTGTTTCAAAGTAAAAATGGAGGTACCGTTCAATCCAGCAGGTGCACCATTGGATCTCTCACCTGAGAAGACAAGAATCGAGAAGACACAGGCCGCAAAAGCTGCAGAGCAGCCTTATTCACAAGAGCCAAGAGAGTAAAGCAATCAAAATGTACAACAACAGGTGAATGGATAAAGAAGAAGTGGTCCATGTACACAATGGAATATTAGCTATGGAAAACAATGAACCATTGCTCTCTGAGGCACCACAAATGAGTCTGGAGATAATCATGAAACATGAGGTAGGTCGGAAAGCAAAAGACCTATACTCTATGATATCACTTATAGGCGTTATCTAATAACTGACACAAATGAACATATTTCCACAGAGAAAGACACTCACAGAGTTAGAAAACAAACTATGCTCATCTAAAAGGAAAGGTGGGGGGAATGGATAAATTAAGATTAGTGTTACTATATGGATACAAACACATATTATATACATATCTCAAAAAGACCGACAATATAGCAAGGGAGGTCTGCGGAACCCTCTGTAACATTTTACAAGGGAAGAGGATCTGTACTTGAATAGACATATGTAATGTACAAATGAACCAGATTGTGTACACCTAGGACAAACAATATGCTAAGCTTTGCCCCAATTAAAAAAAAATTTTAAAACCAAGAAGAAATAATGAGACATAAACTTATGGGGGTTTCTCCATGCACATTCCAATGTAATTTACAACCTAGGAACACGACTTCCAGAAAGGCTCTGCTGCCCTAGTACCCAGATTTGGGAATGGAGAAATGCTGCCTGCTTGAGGCCCCTTCCCACAACAGCAGCTTTAAACCCATTGCTAAAGGTCACTAAATATTCACCACACTTGCAGTTCGGTAAATGACACCTGCTCTCTAAAAAAATTCTGGGGTGGAAAATCGACCAAAAATTTCAAAAGAGGGCAACCTTCCAAGAAGACGATTTCAAGAGTTCTACTGTACTCCCAACTGTTTCCTTTTTCGAACAGAAAAGAAAACGGCGGAGAAAAATAATGAGTTTTACGAATTTTCAACGACATGCAAACCCAAATTACAAAATCCTATCAGCTCACAGCAGCCAGAAGGGCCATTAGCATACAGGCTGCAAACAATAAATGCTGAAGCGATTGTGGAGAAATGCGTACCCTCGATTCTAAGGGGGACATGGTAAGTGCCACTAATGCAAACGCAAAGAAGGTGCTTTGAAAAGGGAAACACGGTGCTACCAGTCAGTCAATCACACCCACTGCTGGGCCTATCACCTGAGAACATGAGAATCAAAAAGTCACAGGCTGGCAATCCTGCACTCCAACAATATTTACCATCGCCAACGCTTGGAAGCAATGAAAATGTCCATCAACCGAGGAATGCACAAAGTAGAAGTGGTCCACGTACACAGTGGAAAATTACTCCAATAAAAAATAAAAATTAAATTTAAAAATCCAACAAAAGTAAGGAGACATCAGATTGTGTGGGTGGGTCCGGGCACACTCCACTCTAATTTATAACCGAGAAACACCACAGGCCGCAAGGGCTTTTCCCTAGGTACCAGGGTGGGGAACATAGAAAGGCTGCCCCCCTCTGGCAGTTACCTGCAAAAGCAGCTTTAAAACCTGTGCTAATGGTCATTTCATAGGAACAAGTACTGCAGAACTCTAAATGAAACCTGCCCGCAAAATGTCTTGAGGGAGGTAATGGCCAAAACATTTCAAAATGTGACACATACTTTAAGAGAACCCTCTGAAGAACGAAGGGGTAATCACAGCTTGAAAAATAAAAAGGACATGTCTTAAAGCTCAATTTCAACGGATTATGAGGCACGTGCGAATTCAACCACAAAGCGGTTTCAGCTCACAAGTGGCAGAATAACCATCAGCAAGAAAACTACAAACAATAAATGCTGAAGGTGTTGTGGAGAAATGCCTACCCTCAACTTCAAGGGGGACGTAACTTGGAAAGGGCCACGAACGAGAACAGAAGGGAGGTGCCTTAAAAAGGTAAACATTGAGCTACCATATGATCCAGCAGGCCCACTCCTCGACCTATAATCTAAGAAGAGAGAATTGGAAAGACACAGGCAGGCAAATCTGCATGGCACAGTATTACAATAGCCAAGATATGGAAGTAACCAAGAAGTCCACCAACAGACGGGTGGACACAGAAGAACTCCTCCATGTACAGA
Source organism: Eschrichtius robustus (assembly GCF_028021215.1). NCBI lineage: Eukaryota > Metazoa > Chordata > Mammalia > Artiodactyla > Eschrichtiidae > Eschrichtius > Eschrichtius robustus. Next base: position 41,443,925 of record NC_090831.1, on the reverse strand, counting down.
TGGAATATTCGCTAGTGAAAAAAATGAAACAATGCCATTTGCAGCACCATAGATGAGTCTAGACGTAATCACGCCACCTGTAGTAAGTGAGAAAGCAAAAGACACATATCCTATCATATCACTTTCAGGAGTTACTTCAAAATTGATACCAGTGAAGATATTTCCACAGAGAAAGGCAATCACAGATTCATTAAAAAACTTATGGTTCACCAAATAGAAAGGGATGAGGATTGGACACACTACCATATTGGGGTTAACAGAGATATACAAACCATGTGAAATATATAATCACCAAAGATGTACGGAAGACCAGGAGAAGACTACTCAACATTGTGTCATAACCTACATGGGAAAAGGATGCGAGGAAGAATAGATACACGTATATGTGTGAAAGAAGCACATCTTGCACACCTAGAACAAACAAGGCATTGTAATCAAATGTGCTGGGATAAAAAATAAAAAGTAAATTACAAATATGAACAAGAAGTAATGAGACATAACCTTAAAGGGCTTTTTCCTGGCACATTCCATTCTAATTTACAACCTAGAACACCACTTCCATTAAGCCTCTGTTTCCCTAGTAACCAAATTTGGTAAAGGAGAAATGCTGCCACCTTGTGGCCGTTTCCTGCAAGAGCAGCTTTAAACTCACAGCTAATGGTCACTTAACACTCAGAAGGACTGAGGGCTGTAAAGGACACCTGCCCTAAAAAAGTGTGCTGAAGTAGGGAGTGGACAAAAAAATTCAAAACAGGCAAATGTTTCAAGAGGAGGGTATGAAGAGTTAAGTTTTATTCACACTCTTTTTAAAAAGAAGGAAAATGGATAAAAGCTCAACCTCAGGGAGTGTTAGACCCATGCAATCTAATCTACAAAAGGTTTCAACTTACACCAGTCGACTGACCATCAGCAAAATGTCTACAAACAATAAATGCTGAAGGGGTTTTAGAGAACTGTGTACCCTCTACCTGCTGGTGAGACGTAAAGGGGTCACAGCCAATAATGAGAACAGAAAGGAGCTCTGTTTCAAAGTAAAAATGGAGGTACCGTTCAATCCAGCAGGCGCACCATTGGACCTCTCACCTGAGAAGACAAGAATCGAGAAGACACAGGCCGCAAAAACTGCAGAGCAGCCTTATTCACAAGAGCCAAGAGAGTAAAGCAATCAAAATGTACAACAACAGGTGAATGGATAAAGAAGAAGTGGTCCATGTACACAATGGAATATTAGCTATGGAAAACAATGAACCATTGCTCTCTGAGGCACCACAAATGAGTCTGGAGATAATCATGAAACATGAGGTAGGTCGGAAAGCAAAAGACCTATACTCTATGATATCACTTATAGGCGTTATCTAATAACTGACACAAATGAACATATTTCCACAGAGAAAGACACTCACAGAGTTAGAAAACAAACTATGCTCATCTAAAAGGAAAGGTGGGGGGAATGGATAAATTAAGATTAGTGTTACTATATGTATACAAACACATATTATATACATATCTCAAAAAGACCGACAATATAGCAAGGGAGGTCTGCGGAACACTCTGTAACATTTTACAAGGGAAGAGGATCTGTACTTGAATAGACATATGTAATGTACAAATGAACCAGATTGTGTACACCTAGGACAAACAATATGCTAAGCTTTACCCCAATTAAAAAAATTTTTAAAACCAAGAAGAAATAATGAGACATAAACTTATGGGGGTTTCTCCATGCACATTCCAATGTAATTTACAACCTAGGAACACGACTTCCAGAAAGGCTCTGCTGCCCTAGTACCCAGATTTGGGAATGGAGAAATGCTGCCTGCTTGAGGCCTCTTCCCACAACAGCAGCTTTAAACCCATTGCTAAAGGTCACTAAATATTCACCACACTTGCAGTTCGGTAAATGACACCTGCTCTCTAAAAAAATTCTGGGGTGGAAAATCGACCAAAAATTTCAAAAGAGGGCAACCTTCCAAGAAGACGATTTCAAGAGTTCTACTGTACTCCCAACTCTTTCCTTTTTTGAACAGAAAAGAAAACGGCGGAGAAAAATAATGAGTTTTACGAATTTTCAACGACATGCAAACCCAAATTACAAAATCCTATCAGCTCACAGCAGCCAGAAGGGCCATTAGCATACAGGCTGCAAACAATAAATGCTGAAGCGATTGTGGAGAAATGCGTACCCTCGATTCTAAGGGGGACATGGTAAGTGCCACTAATGAAAACGCAAAGAAGGTGCTTTGAAAAGGGAAACACGGTGCTACCAGTCAGTCAATCACACCCACAGCTGGGCCTATCACCTGAGAACATGAGAATCAAAAAGTCACAGGCTGGCAATCCTGCACTCCAACAATATTTACCATCGCCAACGCTTGGAAGCAATGAAAATGTCCATCAACCGAGGAATGCACAAAGTAGAAGTGGTCCACGTACACAGTGGAAAATTACTCCAATAAAAAATAAAAATTAAATTTAAAAATCCAACAAAAGTAAGGAGACATCAGATTGTGTGGGTGGGTCCGGGCACACTCCACTCTAATTTATAACCGAGAAACACCACAGGCCGCAAGGGCTTTTCCCTAGGTACCAGGGTGGGGAACATAGAAAGGCTGCCCCCCTCTGGCAGTTACCTGCAAAAGCAGCTTTAAAACCTGTGCTAATGGTCATTTCATAGGAACAAGTACTGCAGAACTCTAAATGAAACCTGCCCGCAAAATGTCTTGAGGGAGGTAATGGCCAAAACATTTCAAAATGTGACACATACTTTAAGAGAACCCTCTGAAGAACGAAGGGGTAATCACAGCTTGAAAAATAAAAAGGACATGTCTTAAAGCTCAATTTCAACGGATTATGAGGCACGTGCGAATTCAACCACAAAGCGGTTTCAGCTCACAAGTGGCAGAATAACCATCAGCAAGAAAACTACAAACAATAAATGCTGAAGGTGTTGTGGAGAAATGCCTACCCTCAACTTCAAGGGGGACGTAACTTGGAAAGGGCCACGAACGAGAACAGAAGGGAGGTGCCTTAAAAAGGTAAACATTGAGCTACCATATGATCCAGCAGGCCCACTCCTCGACCTATAATCTAAGAAGAGAGAATTGGAAAGACACAGGCAGGCAAATCTGCATGGCACAGTATTACAATAGCCAAGATATGGAAGTAACCAAGAAGTCCACCAACAGACGGGTGGACACAGAAGAACTCCTCCATGTACAGATGGAATATTCGCTAGTGAAAAAAATGAAACAATGCCATTTGCAGCACCATAGATGAGTCTAGACGTAATCACGCCACCTGTAGTAAGTGAGAAAGCAAAAGACACATATCCTATCATATCACTTTCAGGAGTTACTTCAAAATTGATACCAGTGAAGATATTTCCACAGAGAAAGGCAATCACAGATTCATTAAAAAACTTATGGTTCACCAAATAGAAAGGGATGAGGATTGGACACACTACCATATTGGGGTTAACAGAGATATACAAACCATGTGAAATATATAATCACCAAAGATGTACGGAAGACCAGGAGAAGACTACTCAACATTGTGTCATAACCTACATGGGAAAAGGATGCGAGGAAGAATAGATACACGTATATGTGTGAAAGAAGCACATCTTGCACACCTAGAACAAACAAGGCATTGTAATCAAATGTGCTGGGATAAAAAATAAAAAGTAAATTACAAATATGAACAAGAAGTAATGAGACATAACCTTAAAGGGCTTTTTCCTGGCACATTCCATTCTAATTTACAACCTAGAACACCACTTCCATTAAGCCTCTGTTTCCCTAGTAACCAAATTTGGTAAAGGAGAAATGCTGCCACCTTGTGGCCGTTTCCTGCAAGAGCAGCTTTAAACTCACAGCTAATGGTCACTTAACACTCAGAAGGACTGAGGGCTGTAAAGGACACCTGCCCTAAAAAAGTGTGCTGAAGTAGGGAGTGGACAAAAAAATTCAAAACAGGCAAATGTTTCAAGAGGAGGGTATGAAGAGTTAAGTTTTATTCACACTCTTTTTAAAAAGAAGGAAAATGGATAAAAGCTCAACCTCAGGGAGTGTTAGACCCATGCAATCTAATCTACAAAAGGTTTCAACTTACACCAGTCGACTGACCATCAGCAAAATGTCTACAAACAATAAATGCTGAAGGGGTTTTAGAGAACTGTGTACCCTCTACCTGCTGGTGAGACGTAAAGGGGTCACAGCCAATAATGAGAACAGAAAGGAGCTCTGTTTCAAAGTAAAAATGGAGGTACCGTTCAATCCAGCAGGCGCACCATTGGACCTCTCACCTGAGAAGACAAGAATCGAGAAGACACAGGCCGCAAAAGCTGCAGAGCAGCCTTATTCACAAGAGCCAAGAGAGTAAAGCAATCAAAATGTACAACAACAGGTGAATGGATAAAGAAGAAGTGGTCCATGTACACAATGGAATATTAGCTATGGAAAACAATGAACCATTGCTCTCTGAGGCACCACAAATGAGTCTGGAGATAATCATGAAACATGAGGTAGGTCGGAAAGCAAAAGACCTATACTCTATGATATCACTTATAGGCGTTATCTAATAACTGACACAAATGAACATATTTCCACAGAGAAAGACACTCACAGAGTTAGAAAACAAACTATGCTCATCTAAAAGGAAAGGTGGGGGGAATGGATAAATTAAGATTAGTGTTACTATATGTATACAAACACATATTATATACATATCTCAAAAAGACCGACAATATAGCAAGGGAGGTCTGCGGAACCCTCTGTAACATTTTACAAGGGAAGAGGATCTGTACTTGAATAGACATATGTAATGTACAAATGAACCAGATTGCGTACACCTAGGACAAACAATATGCTAAGCTTTGCCCCAATTAAAAAAAAAATTTAAAACCAAGAAGAAATAATGAGACATAAACTTATGGGGGTTTCTCCATGCACATTCCAATGTAATTTACAACCTAGGAACACGACTTCCAGAAAGGCTCTGCTGCCCTAGTACCCAGATTTGGGAATGGAGAGATGCTGCCTGCTTGAGGCCCCTTCCCACAACAGCAGCTTTAAACCCATTGCTAAAGGTCACTAAATATTCACCACACTTGCAGTTCGGTAAATGACACCTGCTCTCTAAAAAAATTCTGGGGTGGAAAATCGACCAAAAATTTCAAAAGAGGGCAACCTTCCAAGACGACGATTTCAAGAGTTCTACTGTACTCCCAACTCTTTCCTTTTTTGAACAGAAAAGAAAACGGCGGAGAAAAATAATGAGTTTTACGAATTTTCAACGACATGCAAACCCAAATTACAAAATCCTATCAGCTCACAGCAGCCAGAAGGGCCATTAGCATACAGGCTTCAAACAATAAATGCTGAAGCGATTGTGGAGAAATGCGTACCCTCGATTCTAAGGGGGACATGGTAAGTGCCACTAATGAAAACGCAAAGAAGGTGCTTTGAAAAGGGAAACACGGTGCTACCAGTCAGTCAATCACACCCACAGCTGGGCCTATCACCTGAGAACATGAGAATCAAAAAGTCACAGGCTGGCAATCCTGCACTCCAACAATATTTACCATCGCCAACGCTTGGAAGCAATGAAAATGTCCATCAACCGAGGAATGCACAAAGTAGAAGTGGTCCACGTACACAGTGGAAAATTACTCCAATAAAAAATAAAAATTAAATTTAAAAATCCAACAAAAGTAAGGAGACATCAGATTGTGTGGGTGGGTCCGGGCACACTCCACTCTAATTTATAACCGAGAAACACCACAGGCCGCAAGGGCTTTTCCCTAGGTACCAGGGTGGGGAACATAGAAAGGCTGCCCCCCTCTGGCAGTTACCTGCAAAAGCAGCTTTAAAACCTGTGCTAATGGTCATTTCATAGGAACAAGTACTGCAGAACTCTAAATGAAACCTGCCCGCAAAATGTCTTGAGGGAGGTAATGGCCAAAACATTTCAAAATGTGACACATACTTTAAGAGAACCCTCTGAAGAACGAAGGGGTAATCACAGCTTGAAAAATAAAAAGGACATGTCTTAAAGCTCAATTTCAACGGATTATGAGGCACGTGCGAATTCAACCACAAAGCGGTTTCAGCTCACAAGTGGCAGAATAACCATCAGCAAGAAAACTACAAACAATAAATGCTGAAGGTGTTGTGGAGAAATGCCTACCCTCAACTTCAAGGGGGACGTAACTTGGAAAGGGCCACGAACGAGAACAGAAGGGAGGTGCCTTAAAAAGGTAAACATTGAGCTACCATATGATCCAGCAGGCCCACTCCTCGACCTATAATCTAAGAAGAGAGAATTGGAAAGACACAGGCAGGCAAATCTGCATGGCACAGTATTACAATAGCCAAGATATGGAAGTAACCAAGAAGTCCACCAACAGACGGGTGGACACAGAAGAACTCCTCCATGTACAGATGGAATATTCGCTAGTGAAAAAAATGAAACAATGCCATTTGCAGCACCATAGATGAGTCTAGACGTAATCACGCCACCTGTAGTAAGTGAGAAAGCAAAAGACACATATCCTATCATATCACTTTCAGGAGTTACTTCAAAATTGATACCAGTGAAGATATTTCCACAGAGAAAGGCAATCACAGATTCATTAAAAAACTTATGGTTCACCAAATAGAAAGGGATGAGGATTGGACACACTACCATATTGGGGTTAACAGAGATATACAAACCATGTGAAATATATAATCACCAAAGATGTACGGAAGACCAGGAGAAGACTACTCAACATTGTGTCATAACCTACATGGGAAAAGGATGCGAGGAAGAATAGATACACGTATATGTGTGAAAGAAGCACATCTTGCACACCTAGAACAAACAAGGCATTGTAATCAAATGTGCTGGGATAAAAAATAAAAAGTAAATTACAAATATGAACAAGAAGTAATGAGACATAACCTTAAAGGGCTTTTTCCTGGCACATTCCATTCTAATTTACAACCTAGAACACCACTTCCATTAAGCCTCTGTTTCCCTAGTAACCAAATTTGGTAAAGGAGAAATGCTGCCACCTTGTGGCCGTTTCCTGCAAGAGCAGCTTTAAACTCACAGCTAATGGTCACTTAACACTCAGAAGGACTGAGGGCTGTAAAGGACACCTGCCCTAAAAAAGTGTGCTGAAGTAGGGAGTGGACAAAAAAATTCAAAACAGGCAAATGTTTCAAGAGGAGGGTATGAAGAGTTAAGTTTTATTCACACTCTTTTTAAAAAGAAGGAAAATGGATAAAAGCTCAACCTCAGGGAGTGTTAGACCCATGCAATCTAATCTACAAAAGGTTTCAACTTACACCAGTCGACTGACCATCAGCAAAATGTCTACAAACAATAAATGCTGAAGGGGTTTTAGAGAACTGTGTACCCTCTACCTGCTGGTGAGACGTAAAGGGGTCACAGCCAATAATGAGAACAGAAAGGAGCTCTGTTTCAAAGTAAAAATGGAGGTACCGTTCAATCCAGCAGGCGCACCATTGGACCTCTCACCTGAGAAGACAAGAATCGAGAAGACACAGGCCGCAAAAACTGCAGAGCAGCCTTATTCACAAGAGCCAAGAGAGTAAAGCAATCAAAATGTACAACAACAGGTGAATGGATAAAGAAGAAGTGGTCCATGTACACAATGGAATATTAGCTATGGAAAACAATGAACCATTGCTCTCTGAGGCACCACAAATGAGTCTGGAGATAATCATGAAACATGAGGTAGGTCGGAAAGCAAAAGACCTATACTCTATGATATCACTTATAGGCGTTATCTAATAACTGACACAAATGAACATATTTCCACAGAGAAAGACACTCACAGAGTTAGAAAACAAACTATGCTCATCTAAAAGGAAAGGTGGGGGGAATGGATAAATTAAGATTAGTGTTACTATATGTATACAAACACATATTATATACATATCTCAAAAAGACCGACAATATAGCAAGGGAGGTCTGCGGAACCCTCTGTAACATTTTACAAGGGAAGAGGATCTGTACTTGAATAGACATATGTAATGTACAAATGAACCAGATTGCGTACACCTAGGACAAACAATATGCTAAGCTTTGCCCCAATTAAAAAAAAAATTTAAAACCAAGAAGAAATAATGAGACATAAACTTATGGGGGTTTCTCCATGCACATTCCAATGTAATTTACAACCTAGGAACACGACTTCCAGAAAGGCTCTGCTGCCCTAGTACCCAGATTTGGGAATGGAGAGATGCTGCCTGCTTGAGGCCCCTTCCCACAACAGCAGCTTTAAACCCATTGCTAAAGGTCACTAAATATTCACCACACTTGCAGTTCGGTAAATGACACCTGCTCTCTAAAAAAATTCTGGGGTGGAAAATCGACCAAAAATTTCAAAAGAGGGCAACCTTCCAAGACGACGATTTCAAGAGTTCTACTGTACTCCCAACTCTTTCCTTTTTTGAACAGAAAAGAAAACGGCGGAGAAAAATAATGAGTTTTACGAATTTTCAACGACATGCAAACCCAAATTACAAAATCCTATCAGCTCACAGCAGCCAGAAGGGCCATTAGCATACAGGCTTCAAACAATAAATGCTGAAGCGATTGTGGAGAAATGCGTACCCTCGATTCTAAGGGGGACATGGTAAGTGCCACTAATGAAAACGCAAAGAAGGTGCTTTGAAAAGGGAAACACGGTGCTACCAGTCAGTCAATCACACCCACAGCTGGGCCTATCACCTGAGAACATGAGAATCAAAAAGTCACAGGCTGGCAATCCTGCACTCCAACAATATTTACCATCGCCAACGCTTGGAAGCAATGAAAATGTCCATCAACCGAGGAATGCACAAAGTAGAAGTGGTCCACGTACACAGTGGAAAATTACTCCAATAAAAAATAAAAATTAAATTTAAAAATCCAACAAAAGTAAGGAGACATCAGATTGTGTGGGTGGGTCCGGGCACACTCCACTCTAATTTATAACCGAGAAACACCACAGGCCGCAAGGGCTTTTCCCTAGGTACCAGGGTGGGGAACATAGAAAGGCTGCCCCCCTCTGGCAGTTACCTGCAAAAGCAGCTTTAAAACCTGTGCTAATGGTCATTTCATAGGAACAAGTACTGCAGAACTGTAAATGAAACCTGACCTCAAAATGTCTTGAGGGAGTCATGGCCAAAACATTTCAAAATGTGACACATACTTTAAGAGAACCCTCTGAAGAACGAAGGGGTAATCACAGCTTGAAAAATAAAAAGGACATGTCTTAAAGCTCAATTTCAACGGATTATGAGGCACGTGCGAATTCAACCACAAAGCGGTATCAGCTCACAAGTGGCAGAATAACCATCAGCAAGAAAACTACAAACAATAAATGCTGAAGGTGTTGTGGAGAAATGCCTACCGTCAACTTCAAGGGGGACGTAACTTGGAAAGGGCCACGAACGAGAACAGAAGGGAGGTGCCTTAAAAAGGTAAACATTGAGCTACCATATGATCCAGCAGGCCCACTCCTCGACCTATAATCTAAGAAGAGAGAATTGGAAAGACACAGGCAGGCAAATCTGCATGGCACAGTATTACAATAGCCAAGATATGGAAGTAACCAAGAAGTCCACCAACAGACGGGTGGACACAGAAGAACTCCTCCATGTACAGATGGAATATTCGCTAGTGAAAAAAATGAAACAATGCCATTTGCAGCACCATAGATGAGTCTAGACGTAATCACGCCACCTGTAGTAAGTGAGAAAGCAAAAGACACATATCCTATCATATCACTTTCAGGAGTTACTTCAAAATTGATACCAGTGAAGATATTTCCACAGAGAAAGGCAATCACAGATTCATTAAAAAACTTATGGTTCACCAAATAGAAAGGGATGAGGATTGGACACACTACCATATTGGGGTTAACAGAGATATACAAACCATGTGAAATATATAATCACCAAAGATGTACGGAAGACCAGGAGAAGACTACTCAACATTGTGTCATAACCTACATGGGAAAAGGATGCGAGGAAGAATAGATACACGTATATGTGTGAAAGAAGCACATCTTGCACACCTAGAACAAACAAGGCATTGTAATCAAATGTGCTGGGATAAAAAATAAAAAGTAAATTACAAATATGAACAAGAAGTAATGAGACATAACCTTAAAGGGCTTTTTCCTGGCACATTCCATTCTAATTTACAACCTAGAACACCACTTCCATTAAGCCTCTGTTTCCCTAGTAACCAAATTTGGTAAAGGAGAAATGCTGCCACCTTGTGGCCGTTTCCTGCAAGAGCAGCTTTAAACTCACAGCTAATGGTCACTTAACACTCAGAAGGACTGAGGGCTGTAAAGGACACCTGCCCTAAAAAAGTGTGCTGAAGTAGGGAGTGGACAAAAAAATTCAAAACAGGCAAATGTTTCAAGAGGAGGGTATGAAGAGTTAAGTTTTATTCACACTCTTTTTAAAAAGAAGGAAAATGGATAAAAGCTCAACCTCAGGGAGTGTTAGACCCATGAAATCTAATCTACAAAAAGTTTCAACTTACACCAGTCGACTGACCATCAGCAAAAAGTCTACAAACAATAAATGCTGAAGGGGTTTTAGAGAACTGTGTACCCTCTACCTGCTGGTGAGACGTAAAGGGGTCACAGCCAATAATGAGAACAGAAAGGAGCTCTGTTTCAAAGTAAAAATGGAGGTACCGTTCAATCCAGCAGGCGCACCATTGGACCTCTCACCTGAGAAGACAAGAATCGAGAAGACACAGGCCGCAAAAGCTGCAGAGCAGCCTTATTCACAAGAGCCAAGAGAGTAAAGCAATCAAAATGTACAACAACAGGTGAATGGATAAAGAAGAAGTGGTCCATGTACACAATGGAATATTAGCTATGGAAAACAATGAACCATTGCTCTCTGAGGCACCACAAATGAGTCTGGAGATAATCATGAAACATGAGGTAGGTCGGAAAGCAAAAGACCTATACTCTATGATATCACTTATAGGCGTTATCTAATAACTGACACAAATGAACATATTTCCACAGAGAAAGACACTCACAGAGTTAGAAAACAAACTATGCTCATCTAAAAGGAAAGGTGGGGGGAATGGATAAATTAAGATTAGTGTTACTATATGGATACAAACACATATTATATACATATCTCAAAAAGACCGACAATATAGCAAGGGAGGTCTGCGGAACCCTCTGTAACATTTTACAAGGGAAGAGGATCTGTACTTGAATAGACATATGTAATGTACAAATGAACCAGATTGCGTACACCTAGGACAAACAATATGCTAAGCTTTGCCCCAATTAAAAAAAAATTTTAAAACCAAGAAGAAATAATGAGACATAAACTTATGGGGGTTTCTCCATGCACATTCCAATGTAATTTACAACCTAGGAACACGACTTCCAGAAAGGCTCTGCTGCCCTAGTACCCAGATTTGGGAATGGAGAAATGCTGCCTACTTGAGGCCCCTTCCCACAACAGCAGCTTTAAACCCATTGCTAAAGGTCACTAAATATTCACCACACTTGCAGTTCGGTAAATGACACCTGCTCTCTAAAAAAATTCTGGGGTGGAAAATCGACCAAAAATTTCAAAAGAGGGCAACCTTCCAAGACGACGATTTCAAGAGTTCTACTGTACTCCCAACTGTTTCCTTTTTTGAACAGAAAAGAAAACGGCGGAGAAAAATAATGAGTTTTACGAATTTTCAACGACATGCAAACCCAAATTACAAAATCCTATCAGCTCACAGCAGCCAGAAGGGCCATTAGCATACAGGCTGCAAACAATAAATGCTGAAGCGATTGTGGAGAAATGCGTACCCTCGATTCTAAGGGGGACATGGTAAGTGCCACTAATGAAAACGCAAAGAAGGTGCTTTGAAAAGGGAAACACGGTGCTACCAGTCAGTCAATCACACCCACAGCTGGGCCTATCACCTGAGAACATGAGAATCAAAAAGTCACAGGCTGGCAATCCTGCACTCCAACAATATTTACCATCGCCAACGCTTGGAAGCAATGAAAATGTCCATCAACCGAGGAATGCACAAAGTAGAAGTGGTCCACGTACACAGTGGAAAATTACTCCAATAAAAAATAAAAATTAAATTTAAAAATCCAACAAAAGTAAGGAGACATCAGATTGTGTGGGTGGGTCCGGGCACACTCCACTCTAATTTATAACCGAGAAACACCACAGGCCGCAAGGGCTTTTCCCTAGGTACCAGGGTGGGGAACATAGAAAGGCTGCCCCCCTCTGGCAGTTACCTGCAAAAGCAGCTTTAAAACCTGTGCTAATGGTCATTTCATAGGAACAAGTACTGCAGAACTGTAAATGAAACCTGACCTCAAAATGTCTTGAGGGAGGTCATGGCCAAAACATTTCAAAATGTGACACATACTTTAAGAGAACCCTCTGAAGAACGAAGGGGTAATCACAGCTTGAAAAATAAAAAGGACATGTCTTAAAGCTCAATTTCAACGGATTATGAGGCACGTGCGAATTCAACCACAAAGCGGTATCAGCTCACAAGTGGCAGAATAACCATCAGCAAGAAAACTACAAACAATAAATGCTGAAGGTGTTGTGGAGAAATGCCTACCGTCAACTTCAAGGGGGACGTAACTTGGAAAGGGCCACGAACGAGAACAGAAGGGAGGTGCCTTAAAAAGGTAAACATTGAGCTACCATATGATCCAGCAGGCCCACTCCTCGACCTATAATCTAAGAAGAGAGAATTGGAAAGACACAGGCAGGCAAATCTGCATGGCACAGTATTACAATAGCCAAGATATGGAAGTAACCAAGAAGTCCACCAACAGACGGGTGGACACAGAAGAACTCCTCCATGTACAGATGGAATATTCGCTAGTGAAAAAAATGAAACAATGCCATTTGCAGCACCATAGATGAGTCTAGACGTAATCACGCCACCTGTAGTAAGTGAGAAAGCAAAAGACACATATCCTATCATATCACTTTCAGGAGTTACTTCAAAATTGATACCAGTGAAGATATTTCCACAGAGAAAGGCAATCACAGATTCATTAAAAAACTTATGGTTCACCAAATAGAAAGGGATGAGGATTGGACACACTACCATATTGGGGTTAACAGAGATATACAAACCATGTGAAATATATAATCACCAAAGATGTACGGAAGACCAGGAGAAGACTACTCAACATTGTGTCATAACCTACATGGGAAAAGGATGCGAGGAAGAATAGATACACGTATATGTGTGAAAGAAGCACATCTTGCACACCTAGAACAAACAAGGCATTGTAATCAAATGTGCTGGGATAAAAAATAAAAAGTAAATTACAAATATGAACAAGAAGTAATGAGACATAACCTTAAAGGGCTTTTTCCTGGCACATTCCATTCTAATTTACAACCTAGAACACCACTTCCATTAAGCCTCTGTTTCCCTAGTAACCAAATTTGGTAAAGGAGAAATGCTGCCACCTTGTGGCCGTTTCCTGCAAGAGCAGCTTTAAACTCACAGCTAATGGTCACTTAACACTCAGAAGGACTGAGGGCTGTAAAGGACACCTGCCCTAAAAAAGTGTGCTGAAGTAGGGAGTGGACAAAAAAATTCAAAACAGGCAAATGTTTCAAGAGGAGGGTATGAAGAGTTAAGTTTTATTCACACTCTTTTTAAAAAGAAGGAAAATGGATAAAAGCTCAACCTCAGGGAGTGTTAGACCCATGAAATCTAATCTACAAAAAGTTTCAACTTACACCAGTCGACTGACCATCAGCAAAAAGTCTACAAACAATAAATGCTGAAGGGGTTTTAGAGAACTGTGTACCCTCTACCTGCTGGTGAGACGTAAAGGGGTCACAGCCAATAATGAGAACAGAAAGGAGCTCTGTTTCAAAGTAAAAATGGAGGTACCGTTCAATCCAGCAGGCGCACCATTGGACCTCTCACCTGAGAAGACAAGAATCGAGAAGACACAGGCCGCAAAAGCTGCAGAGCAGCCTTATTCACAAGAGCCAAGAGAGTAAAGCAATCAAAATGTACAACAACAGGTGAATGGATAAAGAAGAAGTGGTCCATGTACACAATGGAATATTAGCTATGGAAAACAATGAACCATTGCTCTCTGAGGCACCACAAATGAGTCTGGAGATAATCATGAAACATGAGGTAGGTCGGAAAGCAAAAGACCTATACTCTATGATATCACTTATAGGCGTTATCTAATAACTGACACAAATGAACATATTTCCACAGAGAAAGACACTCACAGAGTTAGAAAACAAACTATGCTCATCTAAAAGGAAAGGTGGGGGGAATGGATAAATTAAGATTAGTGTTACTATATGTATACAAACACATATTATATACATATCTCAAAAAGACCGACAATATAGCAAGGGAGGTCTGCGGAACACTCTGTAACATTTTACAAGGGAAGAGGATCTGTACTTGAATAGACATATGTAATGTACAAATGAACCAGATTGTGTACACCTAGGACAAACAATATGCTAAGCTTTACCCCAATTAAAAAAAAATTTTAAAACCAAGAAGAAATAATGAGACATAAACTTATGGGGGTTTCTCCATGCACATTCCAATGTAATTTACAACCTAGGAACACGACTTCCAGAAAGGCTCTGCTGCCCTAGTACCCAGATTTGGGAATGGAGAAATGCTGCCTGCTTGAGGCCTCTTCCCACAACAGCAGCTTTAAACCCATTGCTAAAGGTCACTAAATATTCACCACACTTGCAGTTCGGTAAATGACACCTGCTCTCTAAAAAAATTCTGGGGTGGAAAATCGACCAAAAATTTCAAAAGAGGGCAACCTTCCAAGACGACGATTTCAAGAGTTCTACTGTACTCCCAACTGTTTCCTTTTTTGAACAGAAAAGAAAACGGCGGAGAAAAATAATGAGTTTTACGAATTTTCAACGACATGCAAACCCAAATTACAAAATCCTATCAGCTCACAGCAGCCAGAAGGGCCATTAGCATACAGGCTGCAAACAATAAATGCTGAAGCGATTGTGGAGAAATGCGTACCCTCGATTCTAAGGGGGACGTGGTAAGTGCCACTAATGAAAACGCAAAGAAGGTGCTTTGAAAAGGGAAACACGGTGCTACCAGTCAGTCAATCACACCCACAGCTGGGCCTATCACCTGAGAACATGAGAATCAAAAAGTCACAGGCTGGCAATCCTGCACTCCAACAATATTTACCATCGCCAACGCTTGGAAGCAATGAAAATGTCAATCAACCGAGGAATGCACAAAGTAGAAGTGGTCCACGTACACAGTGGAAAATTACTCCAATAAAAAATAAAAATTAAATTTAAAAATCCAACAAAAGTAAGGAGACATCAGATTGTGTGGGTGGGTCCGGGCACACTCCACTCTAATTTATAACCGAGAAACACCACAGGCCGCAAGGGCTTTTCCCTAGGTACCAGGGTGGGGAACATAGAAAGGCTGCCCCCCTCTGGCAGTTACCTGCAAAAGCAGCTTTAAAGCCTGTGCTAATGGTCATTTCATAGGAACAAGTACTGCAGAACTGTAAATGAAACCTGCCCTCAAAATGTCTTGAGGGAGGTAATGGCCAAAACATTTCAAAATGTGACACATACTTTAAGAGAACCCTCTGAAGAACGAAGGGGTAATCACAGCTTGAAAAATAAAAAGGACATGTCTTAAAGCTCAATTTCAACGGATTATGAGGCACGTGTGAATTCAACCACAAAGAGGTATCAGCTCACAAGTGGCAGAATAACCATCAGCAATAAAACTACAAACAATAAATGCTGAAGGTGTTGTGGAGAAATGCCTACCCTCAACTTCAAGGGGGACGTAACTTGGAAAGGGCCACGAACGAGAAAAGAATGGAGGTGCCATATGATCCAGCAGGCCCACTCCTCGACCTATAATCTAAGAAGAGAGAATTGGAAAGACACAGGCAGGCAAATCTGCATGGCACAGTATTACAATAGCCAAGATATGGAAGTAACGAAAAAGTCCACCAACAGACGGGTGGACACAGAAGAACTCCTCCATGTACAGACGGAATATGCGCTAGTGAAAAAAATGAAACAATGCCATTTGCAGCACCATAGATGAGTCTAGACGTAATCACGCCACCTGTAGTAAGTGAGAAAGCAAAAGACACATATCCTATCATATCACTTTCAGGAGTTACTTCAAAATTGATACCAGTGAAGATATTTCCACAGAGAAAGGCAATCACAGATTCATTAAAAAACTTATGGTTCACCAAATAGAAAGGGATGAGGATTGGATACACTACCATTTTGGGGTTAACAGAGATATACAAACC
Organism: Eschrichtius robustus; assembly: GCF_028021215.1. Classification (NCBI taxonomy): domain Eukaryota; kingdom Metazoa; phylum Chordata; class Mammalia; order Artiodactyla; family Eschrichtiidae; genus Eschrichtius; species Eschrichtius robustus. The sequence continues at coordinate 41,427,574 of NC_090831.1, read as the reverse complement.
ATGTGAAATATATAATCACCAAAGATGTACGGAAGGCCAGGAGAAGACTACTCAACATTGTGTCATAACCTACATGGGAAAAGGATGCGAGGAAGAATAGATACACGTATGTGTGTGAAAGAACCACATCTTGCACACCTAGAACAAACAAGGCATTGTAATCAAATTTGCTGGGATAAAAAATAAAAAGTAAATTACAAATATGAACAAGAAGTAATGAGACATAACCTTAAAGGGCTTTTTCCTGGCACATTCCATTCTAATTTACAACCTAGAACACCACTTCCATTAAGCCTCTGTTTCCCTAGTAACCAAATTTGGTAAAGGAGAAATGCTGCCACCTTTTGGCCGTTTCCTGCAAGAGCAGCTTTAAACTCACAGCTAATGGTCACTTAACACTCAGAAGGACTGAGGGCTGTAAAGGACACCTGCCCTAAAAAAACTGTGCTGAAGTAGGGAATGGACAAAAAAATTCAAAACAGGCAAATATTTCAAGAGGAGAGTATGAGAGTGAAGTTTTATTCACACTCTTTTTAAAAAAAAGGAAAATGGATAAAAGCTCAACCTCAGGGAGTGTTAGACCCATGCAATCTAATCTACAAAAAGTTTCAACTTACACCAGTCGACTGACCATCAGCAAAAAGTCTACAAACAATAAATGCTGAATGGTGTTTTAGAGAACTGTGTACCCTCTACCTGCTGGTGAGACGTAAAGGGGTAACAGCCAATAATGAGAACAGAAAGGAGCTGTGTTTCAAAGTAAAAATGGAGGTCCCATTCAATCCAGCAGGCGCACCATTGGACCTCTCACCTGAGAAGACAAGAATCGAGAAGACACAGGCCGCAAAAGCGGCAGAGCAGCCTTATTCACAATAGCCAAGACAGTAAAGCAATCAAAATGTCCAACAACAGGTGAATGGATAAAGAAGAAGTGGTCCATGTACACAATGGAATATTAGCTATGGAAAACAATGAACCATTGCTCTCTGAGGCACCACAAATGAGTCTGGAGATAATCAGGAAACATGAGGTAGGTCGGAAAGCAAAAGACCTATACACTATGATATCACTTATAGGCGTTATCTAATAACTGACACAAATGAACATATTTCCACAGAGAAAGACGCTCACAGAGTTAGAAAACAAACTATGCTCATCTAAAAGGAAAGGTGGGGGGAATGGATAAATTAAGATTAGTGTTACTATATGGATACAAACACATATTATATACATATCTCAAAAAGACCGACAATATAGCAAGGGAGGTCTGCGGAACCCTCTGTAACATTTTACAAGGGAAGAGGATCTGTACTTGAATAGACATGTGTAATGTACAAATGAACCAGATTGTGTACACCTAGGACAAACAATATGCTAAGCTTTACCCCAATTAAAAAAAAAAAAATAAAACCAAGAAGAAATAATGAGACATAAACTTATGGGGGTTTCTCCATGCACATTCCAATGTAATTTACAACCTAGGAACACGACTTCCAGAAAGGCTCTGCTGCCTTAGTACCCAGATTTGGGAATGGAGAAATGCTGCCTGCTTGAGGCCTCTTCCCACAACAGCAGCTTTAAACCCATTGCTAAAGGTCACTAAATATTCACCACACTTGCAGTTCGGTAAATGACACCTGCTCTCTAAAAAAATTCTGGGGTGGAAAATCGACCCAAAATTTCAAAAGAGGGCAACCTTCCAAGACGACGATTTCAAGAGTTATACTGTACTCCCAACTGTTTCCTTTTTTGAACAGAAAAGAAAACGGCGGAGAAAAATAATGAGTTTTACGAATTTTCAACGACATGCAAACCCAAATTACAAAATCCTATCAGCTCACAGCAGCCAGAAGGGCCATTAGCATACAGGCTGCAAACAATAAATGCTGAAGCGATTGTGGAGAAATGCGTACCCTCGATTCTAAGCGGGACGTGGTAAGTGCCACTAATGAAAACGCAAAGAAGGTGCTTTGAAAAGGGAAACACGGTGCTACCAGTCAGTCAATCACACCCACTGCTGGGCCTATCACCTGAGAACATGAGAATCAAAAAGTCACAGGCTGGCAATCCTGCACTCCAAGAATATTTACCATCGCCAACGCTTGGAAGCAATGAAAATGTCCATCAACCGAGGAATGCACAAAGTAGAAGTGGTCCACGTACACAGTGGAAAATTACTCCAATAAGAAATAAAAATTAAGTTTAAAAATCCAACAAAAGTAAGGAGACATCAGATTGTGTGGGTGTGTCCGGGCACACTCCACTCTAATTTATAACCGAGAAACACCACAGGCCGCAAGGGCTTTTCCCTAGGTACCAGGGTGGGGAACATAGAAAGGCTGCCACCCTCTGGCAGTTACCTGCACAAGCAGCTTTAAAGCCTGTGCTAATGGTCATTGCATAGGAACAAGTACTGCAGAACTGTAAATGAAACCTGCCCTCAAAATGTCTTGAGGGAGGTAATGGCCAAAACATTTCAAAATGTGACACATACTTTAAGAGAACCCTCTGAAGAACGAAGGGGTAATCACAGCTTGAAAAATAAAAAGGACATGTCTTAAAGCTCAATTTCAACGGATTATGAGGCACGTGCGAATTCAACCACAAAGCGGTATCAGCTCACAAGTGGCAGAATAACCATCAGCAAGAAAACTACAAACAATAAATGCTGAAGGTGTTGTGGAGAAATGCCTACCCTCAACTTCAAGGGGGACGTAACTTGGAAAGGGCCACGAACGAGAACAGAAGGGAGGTGCCTTAAAAAGGTAAACATTGAGCTACCATATGATCCAGCAGGCCCACTCCTCGACCTATAATCTAAGAAGAGAGAATTGGAAAGACACAGGCAGGCAAATCTGCATGGCACAGTATTACAATAGCCAAGATATGGAAGTAACCAAGAAGTCCACCAACAGACGGGTGGACACAGAAGAACTCCTCCATGTACAGATGGAATATTCGCTAGTGAAAAAAATGAAACAATGCCATTTGCAGCACCATAGATGAGTCTAGACGTAATCACACCACCTGTAGTAAGTGAGAAAGCAAAAGACACATATCCTATCATATCACTTTCAGGAGTTACTTCAAAATTGATACCAGTGAAGATATTTCCACAGAGAAAGGCAATCACAGATTCATTAAAAAACTTATGGTTCACCAAATAGAAAGGGATGAGGATTGGACACACTACCATATTGGGGTTAACAGAGATATACAAACCATGTGAAATATATAATCACCAAAGATGTACGGAAGACCAGGAGAAGACTACTCAACATTGTGTCATAACCTACATGGGAAAAGGATGCGAGGAAGAATAGATACACGTATATGTGTGAAAGAAGCACATCTTGCACACCTAGAACAAACAAGGCATTGTAATCAAATGTGCTGGGATAAAAAATAAAAAGTAAATTACAAATATGAACAAGAAGTAATGAGACATAACCTTAAAGGGCTTTTTCCTGGCACATTCCATTCTAATTTACAACCTAGAACACCACTTCCATTAAGCCTCTGTTTCCCTAGTAACCAAATTTGGTAAAGGAGAAATGCTGCCACCTTGTGGCCGTTTCCTGCAAGAACAGCTTTAAACTCACAGCTAATGGTCACTTAACACTCAGAAGGACTGAGGGCTGTAAAGGACACCTGCCCTAAAAAAGTGTGCTGAAGTAGGGAGTGGACAAAAAAATTCAAAACAGGCAAATGTTTCAAGAGGAGGGTATGAAGAGTTAAGTTTTATTCACACTCTTTTTAAAAAGAAGGAAAATGGATAAAAGCTCAACCTCAGGGAGTGTTAGACCCATGCAATCTAATCTACAAAAGGTTTCAACTTACACCAGTCGACTGACCATCAGCAAAAAGTCTACAAACAATAAATGCTGAAGGGGTTTTAGAGAACTGTGTACCCTCTACCTGCTGGTGAGACGTAAAGGGGTCACAGCCAATAATGAGAACAGAAAGGAGCTCTGTTTCAAAGTAAAAATGGAGGTACCGTTCAATCCAGCAGGCGCACCATTGGACCTCTCACCTGAGAAGACAAGAATCGAGAAGACACAGGCCGCAAAAGCTGCAGAGCAGCCTTATTCACAAGAGCCAAGAGAGTAAAGCAATCAAAATGTACAACAACAGGTGAATGGATAAAGAAGAAGTGGTCCATGTACACAATGGAATATTAGCTATGGAAAACAATGAACCATTGCTCTCTGAGGCACCACAAATGAGTCTGGAGATAATCATGAAACATGAGGTAGGTCGGAAAGCAAAAGACCTATACTCTATGATATCACGTATAGGCGTTATCTAATAACTGACACAAATGAACATATTTCCACAGAGAAAGACACTCACAGAGTTAGAAAACAAACTATGCTCATCTAAAAGGAAAGGTGGGGGGAATGGATAAATTAAGATTAGTGTTACTATATGGATACAAACACATATTATATACATATCTCAAAAAGACCGACAATATAGCAAGGGAGGTCTGCGGAACCCTCTGTAACATTTTACAAGGGAAGAGGATCTGTACTTGAATAGACATATGTAATGTACAAATGAACCAGATTGTGTACACCTAGGACAAACAATATGCTAAGCTTTGCCCCAATTAAAAAAAAATTTTAAAACCAAGAAGAAATAATGAGACATAAACTTATGGGGGTTTCTCCATGCACATTCCAATGTAATTTACAACCTAGGAACACGACTTCCAGAAAGGCTCTGCTGCCCTAGTACCCAGATTTGGGAATGGAGAAATGCTGCCTGCTTGAGGCCCCTTCCCACAACAGCAGCTTTAAACCCATTGCTAAAGGTCACTAAATATTCACCACACTTGCAGTTCGGTAAATGACACCTGCTCTCTAAAAAAATTCTGGGGTGGAAAATCGACCAAAAATTTCAAAAGAGGGCAACCTTCCAAGAAGACGATTTCAAGAGTTCTACTGTACTCCCAACTGTTTCCTTTTTTGAACAGAAAAGAAAACGGCGGAGAAAAATAATGAGTTTTACGAATTTTCAACGACATGCAAACCCAAATTACAAAATCCTATCAGCTCACAGCAGCCAGAAGGGCCATTAGCATACAGGCTGCAAACAATAAATGCTGAAGCGATTGTGGAGAAATGCGTACCCTCGATTCTAAGGGGGACATGGTAAGTGCCACTAATGCAAACGCAAAGAAGGTGCTTTGAAAAGGGAAACACGGTGCTACCAGTCAGTCAATCACACCCACAGCTGGGCCTATCACCTGAGAACATGAGAATCAAAAAGTCACAGGCTGGCAATCCTGCACTCCAACAATATTTACCATCGCCAACGCTTGGAAACAATGAAAATGTCCATCAACCGAGGAATGCACAAAGTAGAAGTGGTCCACGTACACAGTGGAAAATTACTCCAATAAAAAATAAAAATTAAATTTAAAAATCCAACAAAAGTAAGGAGACATCAGATTGTGTGGGTGGGTCCGGGCACACTCCACTCTAATTTATAACCGAGAAACACCACAGGCCGCAAGGGCTTTTCCCTAGGTACCAGGGTGGGGAACATAGAAAGGCTGCCCCCCTCTGGCAGTTACCTGCAAAAGCAGCTTTAAAACCTGTGCTAATGGTCATTTCATAGGAACAAGTACTGCAGAACTGTAAATGAAACCTGCCCTCAAAATGTCTTGAGGGAGGTAATGGCCAAAACATTTCAAAATGTGACACATACTTTAAGAGAACCCTCTGAAGAACGAAGGGGTAATCACAGCTTGAAAAATAAAAAGGACATGTCTTAAAGCTCAATTTCAACGGATTATGAGGCACGTGCGAATTCAACCACAAAGCGGTTTCAGCTCACAAGTGGCAGAATAACCATCAGCAAGAAAACTACAAACAATAAATGCTGAAGGTGTTGTGGAGAAATGCCTACCCTCAACTTCAAGGGGGACGTAACTTGGAAAGGGCCACGAACGAGAACAGAAGGGAGGTGCCTTAAAAAGGTAAACATTGAGCTACCATATGATCCAGCAGGCCCACTCCTCGACCTATAATCTAAGAAGAGAGAATTGGAAAGACACAGGCAGGCAAATCTGCATGGCACAGTATTACAATAGCCAAGATATGGAAGTAACCAAGAAGTCCACCAACAGACGGGTGGACACAGAAGAACTCCTCCATGTACAGATGGAATATTCGCTAGTGAAAAAAATGAAACAATGCCATTTGCAGCACCATAGATGAGTCTAGACGTAATCACGCCACCTGTAGTAAGTGAGAAAGCAAAAGACACATATCCTATCATATCACTTTCAGGAGTTACTTCAAAATTGATACCAGTGAAGATATTTCCACAGAGAAAGGCAATCACAGATTCATTAAAAAACTTATGGTTCACCAAATAGAAAGGGATGAGGATTGGATACACTACCATATTGGGGTTAACAGAGATATACAAACCATGTGAAATATATAATCACCAAAGATGTACGGAAGACCAGGAGAAGACTACTCAACATTGTGTCATAACCTACATGGGAAAAGGATGCGAGGAAGAATAGATACACGTATATGTGTGAAAGAAGCACATCTTGCACACCTAGAACAAACAAGGCATTGTAATCAAATGTGCTGGGATAAAAAATAAAAAGTAAATTACAAATATGAACAAGAAGTAATGAGACATAACCTTAAAGGGCTTTTTCCTGGCACATTCCATTCTAATTTACAACCTAGAACACCACTTCCATTAAGCCTCTGTTTCCCTAGTAACCAAATTTGGTAAAGGAGAAATGCTGCCACCTTGTGGCCGTTTCCTGCAAGAGCAGCTTTAAACTCACAGCTAATGGTCACTTAACACTCAGAAGGACTGAGGGCTGTAAAGGACACCTGCCCTAAAAAAGTGTGCTGAAGTAGGGAGTGGACAAAAAAATTCAAAACAGGCAAATGTTTCAAGAGGAGGGTATGAAGAGTTAAGTTTTATTCACACTCTTTTTAAAAAGAAGGAAAATGGATAAAAGCTCAACCTCAGGGAGTGTTAGACCCATGCAATCTAATCTACAAAAGGTTTCAACTTACACCAGTCGACTGACCATCAGCAAAATGTGTACAAACAATAAATGCTGAAGGGGTTTTAGAGAACTGTGTACCCTCTACCTGCTGGTGAGACGTAAAGGGGTCACAGCCAATAATGAGAACAGAAAGGAGCTCTGTTTCAAAGTAAAAATGGAGGTACCGTTCAATCCAGCAGGCGCACCATTGGACCTCTCACCTGAGAAGACAAGAATCGAGAAGACACAGGCCGCAAAAACTGCAGAGCAGCCTTATTCACAAGAGCCAAGAGAGTAAAGCAATCAAAATGTACAACAACAGGTGAATGGATAAAGAAGAAGTGGTCCATGTACACAATGGAATATTAGCTATGGAAAACAATGAACCATTGCTCTCTGAGGCACCACAAATGAGTCTGGAGATAATCATGAAACATGAGGTAGGTCGGAAAGCAAAAGACCTATACTCTATGATATCACTTATAGGCGTTATCTAATGACTGACACAAATGAACATATTTCCACAGAGAAAGACACTCACAGAGTTAGAAAACAAACTATGCTCATCTAAAAGGAAAGGTGGGGGGAATGGATAAATTAAGATTAGTGTTACTATATGTATACAAACACATATTATATACATATCTCAAAAAGACCGACAATATAGCAAGGGAGGTCTGCGGAACCCTCTGTAACATTTTACAAGGGAAGAGGATCTGTACTTGAATAGACATATGTAATGTACAAATGAACCAGATTGTGTACACCGAGGACAAACAATATGCTAAGCTTTACCCCAATTAAAAAAAATTTTAAAACCAAGAAGAAATAATGAGACATAAACTTATGGGGGTTTCTCCATGCACATTCCAATGTAATTTACAACCTAGGAACACGACTTCCAGAAAGGCTCTGCTGCCCTAGTACCCAGATTTGGGAATGGAGAAATGCTGCCTGCTTGAGGCCTCTTCCCACAACAGCAGCTTTAAACCCATTGCTAAAGGTCACTAAATATTCACCACACTTGCAGTTCGGTAAATGACACCTGCTCTCTAAAAAAATTCTGGGGTGGAAAATCGACCAAAAATTTCAAAAGAGGGCAACCTTCCAAGACGACGATTTCAAGAGTTATACTGTACTCCCAACTGTTTCCTTTTTTGAACAGAAAAGAAAACGGCGGAGAAAAATAATGAGTTTTACGAATTTTCAACGACATGCAAACCCAAATTACAAAATCCTATCAGCTCACAGCAGCCAGAAGGGCCATTAGCATACAGGCTGCAAACAATAAATGCTGAAGCGATTGTGGAGAAATGCGTACCCTCGATTCTAAGGGGGACGTGGTAAGTGCCACTAATGAAAACGCAAAGAAGGTGCTTTGAAAAGGGAAACACGGTGCTACCAGTCAGTCAATCACACCCACTGCTGGGCCTATCACCTGAGAACATGAGAATCAAAAAGTCACAGGCTGGCAATCCTGCACTCCAACAATATTTACCATCGCCAACGCTTGGAAGCAATGAAAATGTCCATCAACCGAGGAATGCACAAAGTAGAAGTGGTCCACGTACACAGTGGAAAATTACTCCAATAAGAAATAAAAATTAAGTTTAAAAATCCAACAAAAGTAAGGAGACATCAGATTGTGTGGGTGTGTCCGGGCACACTCCACTCTAATTTATAACCGAGAAACACCACAGGCCGCAAGGGCTTTTCCCTAGGTACCAGGGTGGGGAACATAGAAAGGCTGCCACCCTCTGGCAGTTACCTGCACAAGCAGCTTTAAAGCCTGTGCTAATGGTCATTGCATAGGAACAAGTACTGCAGAACTGTAAATGAAACCTGCCCTCAAAATGTCTTGAGGGAGGTAATGGCCAAAACATTTCAAAATGTGACACATACTTTAAGAGAACCCTCTGAAGAACGAAGGGGTAATCACAGCTTGAAAAATAAAAAGGACATGTCTTAAAGCTCAATTTCAACGGATTATGAGGCACGTGCGAATTCAACCACAAAGCGGTATCAGCTCACAAGTGGCAGAATAACCATCAGCAAGAAAACTACAAACAATAAATGCTGAAGGTGTTGTGGAGAAATGCCTACCCTCAACTTCAAGGGGGACGTAACTTGGAAAGGGCCACGAACGAGAACAGAAGGGAGGTGCCTTAAAAAGGTAAACATTGAGCTACCATATGATCCAGCAGGCCCACTCCTCGACCTATAATCTAAGAAGAGAGAATTGGAAAGACACAGGCAGGCAAATCTGCATGGCACAGTATTACAATAGCCAAGATATGGAAGTAACCAAGAAGTCCACCAACAGACGGGTGGACACAGAAGAACTCCTCCATGTACAGATGGAATATTCGCTAGTGAAAAAAATGAAACAATGCCATTTGCAGCACCATAGATGAGTCTAGACGTAATCACGCCACCTGTAGTAAGTGAGAAAGCAAAAGACACATATCCTATCATATCACTTTCAGGAGTTACTTCAAAATTGATACCAGTGAAGATATTTCCACAGAGAAAGGCAATCACAGATTCATTAAAAAACTTATGGTTCACCAAATAGAAAGGGATGAGGATTGGACACACTACCATATTGGGGTTAACAGAGATATACAAACCATGTGAAATATATAATCACCAAAGATGTACGGAAGACCAGGAGAAGACTACTCAACATTGTGTCATAACCTACATGGGAAAAGGAAGCGAGGAAGAATAGATACACGTATATGTGTGAAAGAAGCACATCTTGCACACCTAGAACAAACAAGGCATTGTAATCAAATGTGCTGGGATAAAAAATAAAAAGTAAATTACAAATATGAACAAGAAGTAATGAGACATAACCTTAAAGGGCTTTTTCCTGGCACATTCCATTCTAATTTACAACCTAGAACACCACTTCCATTAAGCCTCTGTTTCCCTAGTAACCAAATTTGGTAAAGGAGAAATGCTGCCACCTTGTGGCCGTTTCCTGCAAGAACAGCTTTAAACTCACAGCTAATGGTCACTTAACACTCAGAAGGACTGAGGGCTGTAAAGGACACCTGCCCTAAAAAAGTGTGCTGAAGTAGGGAGTGGACAAAAAAATTCAAAACAGGCAAATGTTTCAAGAGGAGGGTATGAAGAGTTAAGTTTTATTCACACTCTTTTTAAAAAGAAGGAAAATGGATAAAAGCTCAACCTCAGGGAGTGTTAGACCCATGCAATCTAATCTACAAAAGGTTTCAACTTACACCAGTCGACTGACCATCAGCAAAAAGTCTGCAAACAATAAATGCTGAAGGGGTTTTAGAGAACTGTGTACCCTCTACCTGCTGGTGAGACGTAAAGGGGTCACAGCCAATAATGAGAACAGAAAGGAGCTCTGTTTCAAAGTAAAAATGGAGGTACCGTTCAATCCAGCAGGCGCACCATTGGACCTCTCACCTGAGAAGACAAGAATCGAGAAGACACAGGCCGCAAAAGCTGCAGAGCAGCCTTATTCACAAGAGCCAAGAGAGTAAAGCAATCAAAATGTACAACAACAGGTGAATGGATAAAGAAGAAGTGGTCCATGTACACAATGGAATATTAGCTATGGAAAACAATGAACCATTGCTCTCTGAGGCACCACAAATGAGTCTGGAGATAATCATGAAACATGAGGTAGGTCGGAAAGCAAAAGACCTATACTCTATGATATCACTTATAGGCGTTATCTAATAACTGACACAAATGAACATATTTCCACAGAGAAAGACACTCACAGAGTTAGAAAACAAACTATGCTCATCTAAAAGGAAAGGTGGGGGGAATGGATAAATTAAGATTAGTGTTACTATATGGATACAAACACATATTATATACATATCTCAAAAAGACCGACAATATAGCAAGGGAGGTCTGCGGAACCCTCTGTAACATTTTACAAGGGAAGAGGATCTGTACTTGAATAGACATATGTAATGTACAAATGAACCAGATTGTGTACACCTAGGACAAACAATATGCTAAGCTTTACCCCAATTAAAAAAAATTTTAAAACCAAGAAGAAATAATGAGACATAAACTTATGGGGGTTTCTCCATGCACATTCCAATGTAATTTACAACCTAGGAACACGACTTCCAGAAAGGCTCTGCTGCCCTAGTACCCAGATTTGGGAATGGAGAAATGCTGCCTGCTTGAGGCCTCTTCCCACAACAGCAGCTTTAAACCCATTGCTAAAGGTCACTAAATATTCACCACACTTGCAGTTCGGTAAATGACACCTGCTCTCTAAAAAAATTCTGGGGTGGAAAATCGACCAAAAATTTCAAAAGAGGGCAACCTTCCAAGAAGACGATTTCAAGAGTTCTACTGTACTCCCAACTGTTTCCTTTTTTGAACAGAAAAGAAAACGGCGGAGAAAAATAATGAGTTTTACGAATTTTCAACGACATGCAAACCCAAATTACAAAATCCTATCAGCTCACAGCAGCCAGAAGGGCCATTAGCATACAGGCTGCAAACAATAAATGCTGAAGCGATTGTGGAGAAATGCGTACCCTCGATTCTAAGGGGGACATGGTAAGTGCCACTAATGCAAACGCAAAGAAGGTGCTTTGAAAAGGGAAACACGGTGCTACCAGTCAGTCAATCACACCCACAGCTGGGCCTATCACCTGAGAACATGAGAATCAAAAAGTCACAGGCTGGCAATCCTGCACTCCAACAATATTTACCATCGCCAACGCTTGGAAGCAATGAAAATGTCCATCAACCGAGGAATGCACAAAGTAGAAGTGGTCCACGTACACAGTGGAAAATTACTCCAATAAAAAATAAAAATTAAATTTAAAAATCCAACAAAAGTAAGGAGACATCAGATTGTGTGGGTGGGTCCGGGCACACTCCACTCTAATTTATAACCGAGAAACACCACAGGCCGCAAGGGCTTTTCCCTAGGTACCAGGGTGGGGAACATAGAAAGGCTGCCCCCCTCTGGCAGTTACCTGCAAAAGCAGCTTTAAAACCTGTGCTAATGGTCATTTCATAGGAACAAGTACTGCAGAACTCTAAATGAAACCTGCCCTCAAAATGTCTTGAGGGAGGTAATGGCCAAAACATTTCAAAATGTGACACATACTTTAAGAGAACCCTCTGAAGAACGAAGGGGTAATCACAGCTTGAAAAATAAAAAGGACATGTCTTAAAGCTCAATTTCAACGGATTATGAGGCACGTGCGAATTCAACCACAAAGCGGTTTCAGCTCACAAGTGGCAGAATAACCATCAGCAAGAAAACTACAAACAATAAATGCTGAAGGTGTTGTGGAGAAATGCCTACCCTCAACTTCAAGGGGGACGTAACTTGGAAAGGGCCACGAACGAGAACAGAAGGGAGGTGCCTTAAAAAGGTAAACATTGAGCTACCATATGATCCAGCAGGCCCACTCCTCGACCTATAATCTAAGAAGAGAGAATTGGAAAGACACAGGCAGGCAAATCTGCATGGCACAGTATTACAATAGCCAAGATATGGAAGTAACCAAGAAGTCCACCAACAGACGGGTGGACACAGAAGAACTCCTCCATGTACAGATGGAATATTCGCTAGTGAAAAAAATGAAACAATGCCATTTGCAGCACCATAGATGAGTCTAGACGTAATCACGCCACCTGTAGTAAGTGAGAAAGCAAAAGACACATATCCTATCATATCACTTTCAGGAGTTACTTCAAAATTGATACCAGTGAAGATATTTCCACAGAGAAAGGCAATCACAGATTCATTAAAAAACTTATGGTTCACCAAATAGAAAGGGATGAGGATTGGACACACTACCATATTGGGGTTAACAGAGATATACAAACCATGTGAAATATATAATCACCAAAGATGTACGGAAGACCAGGAGAAGACTACTCAACATTGTGTCATAACCTACATGGGAAAAGGATGCGAGGAAGAATAGATACACGTATATGTGTGAAAGAAGCACATCTTGCACACCTAGAACAAACAAGGCATTGTAATCAAATGTGCTGGGATAAAAAATAAAAAGTAAATTACAAATATGAACAAGAAGTAATGAGACATAACCTTAAAGGGCTTTTTCCTGGCACATTCCATTCTAATTTACAACCTAGAACACCACTTCCATTAAGCCTCTGTTTCCCTAGTAACCAAATTTGGTAAAGGAGAAATGCTGCCACCTTGTGGCCGTTTCCTGCAAGAGCAGCTTTAAACTCACAGCTAATGGTCACTTAACACTCAGAAGGACTGAGGGCTGTAAAGGACACCTGCCCTAAAAAAGTGTGCTGAAGTAGGGAGTGGACAAAAAAATTCAAAACAGGCAAATGTTTCAAGAGGAGGGTATGAAGAGTTAAGTTTTATTCACACTCTTTTTAAAAAGAAGGAAAATGGATAAAAGCTCAACCTCAGGGAGTGTTAGACCCATGAAATCTAATCTACAAAAAGTTTCAACTTACACCAGTCGACTGACCATCAGCAAAAAGTCTACAAACAATAAATGCTGAAGGGGTTTTAGAGAACTGTGTACCCTCTACCTGCTGGTGAGACGTAAAGGGGTCACAGCCAATAATGAGAACAGAAAGGAGCTCTGTTTCAAAGTAAAAATGGAGGTACCGTTCAATCCAGCAGGCGCACCATTGGACCTCTCACCTGAGAAGACAAGAATCGAGAAGACACAGGCCGCAAAAGCTGCAGAGCAGCCTTATTCACAAGAGCCAAGAGAGTAAAGCAATCAAAATGTACAACAACAGGTGAATGGATAAAGAAGAAGTGGTCCATGTACACAATGGAATATTAGCTATGGAAAACAATGAACCATTGCTCTCTGAGGCACCACAAATGAGTCTGGAGATAATCATGAAACATGAGGTAGGTCGGAAAGCAAAAGACCTATACTCTATGATATCACTTATAGGCGTTATCTAATAACTGACACAAATGAACATATTTCCACAGAGAAAGACACTCACAGAGTTAGAAAACAAACTATGCTCATCTAAAAGGAAAGGTGGGGGGAATGGATAAATTAAGATTAGTGTTACTATATGGATACAAACACATATTATATACATATCTCAAAAAGACCGACAATATAGCAAGGGAGGTCTGCGGAACCCTCTGTAACATTTTACAAGGGAAGAGGATCTGTACTTGAATAGACATATGTAATGTACAAATGAACCAGATTGTGTACACCTAGGACAAACAATATGCTAAGCTTTGCCCCAATTAAAAAAAAATTTTAAAACCAAGAAGAAATAATGAGACATAAACTTATGGGGGTTTCTCCATGCACATTCCAATGTAATTTACAACCTAGGAACACGACTTCCAGAAAGGCTCTGCTGCCCTAGTACCCAGATTTGGGAATGGAGAAATGCTGCCTGCTTGAGGCCCCTTCCCACAACAGCAGCTTTAAACCCATTGCTAAAGGTCACTAAATATTCACCACACTTGCAGTTCGGTAAATGACACCTGCTCTCTAAAAAAATTCTGGGGTGGAAAATCGACCAAAAATTTCAAAAGAGGGCAACCTTCCAAGAAGACGATTTCAAGAGTTCTACTGTACTCCCAACTGTTTCCTTTTTTGAACAGAAAAGAAAACGGCGGAGAAAAATAATGAGTTTTACGAATTTTCAACGACATGCAAACCCAAATTACAAAATCCTATCAGCTCACAGCAGCCAGAAGGGCCATTAGCATACAGGCTGCAAACAATAAATGCTGAAGCGATTGTGGAGAAATGCGTACCCTCGATTCTAAGGGGGACATGGTAAGTGCCACTAATGCAAACGCAAAGAAGGTGCTTTGAAAAGGGAAACACGGTGCTACCAGTCAGTCAATCACACCCACAGCTGGGCCTATCACCTGAGAACATGAGAATCAAAAAGTCACAGGCTGGCAATCCTGCACTCCAACAATATTTACCATCGCCAACGCTTGGAAGCAATGAAAATGTCCATCAACCGAGGAATGCACAAAGTAGAAGTGGTCCACGTACACAGTGGAAAATTACTCCAATAAAAAATAAAAATTAAATTTAAAAATCCAACAAAAGTAAGGAGACATCAGATTGTGTGGGTGGGTCCGGGCACACTCCACTCTAATTTATAACCGAGAAACACCACAGGCCGCAAGGGCTTTTCCCTAGGTACCAGGGTGGGGAACATAGAAAGGCTGCCCCCCTCTGGCAGTTACCTGCAAAAGCAGCTTTAAAACCTGTGCTAATGGTCATTTCATAGGAACAAGTACTGCAGAACTCTAAATGAAACCTGCCCGCAAAATGTCTTGAGGGAGGTAATGGCCAAAACATTTCAAAATGTGACACATACTTTAAGAGAACCCTCTGAAGAACGAAGGGGTAATCACAGCTTGAAAAATAAAAAGGACATGTCTTAAAGCTCAATTTCAACGGATTATGAGGCACGTGCGAATTCAACCACAAAGCGGTTTCAGCTCACAAGTGGCAGAATAACCATCAGCAAGAAAACTACAAACAATAAATGCTGAAGGTGTTGTGGAGAAATGCCTACCCTCAACTTCAAGGGGGACGTAACTTGGAAAGGGCCACGAACGAGAACAGAAGGGAGGTGCCTTAAAAAGGTAAACATTGAGCTACCATATGATCCAGCAGGCCCACTCCTCGACCTATAATCTAAGAAGAGAGAATTGGAAAGACACAGGCAGGCAAATCTGCATGGCACAGTATTACAATAGCCAAGATATGGAAGTAACCAAGAAGTCCACCAACAGACGGGTGGACACAGAAGAACTCCTCCATGTACAGATGGAATATTCGCTAGTGAAAAAAATGAAACAATGCCATTTGCAGCACCATAGATGAGTCTAGACGTAATCACGCCACCTGTAGTAAGTGAGAAAGCAAAAGACACATATCCTATCATATCACTTTCAGGAGTTACTTCAAAATTGATACCAGTGAAGATATTTCCACAGAGAAAGGCAATCACAGATTCATTAAAAAACTTATGGTTCACCAAATAGAAAGGGATGAGGATTGGACACACTACCATATTGGGGTTAACAGAGATATACAAACCATGTGAAATATATAATCACCAAAGATGTACGGAAGACCAGGAGAAGACTACTCAACATTGTGTCATAACCTACATGGGAAAAGGATGCGAGGAAGAATAGATACACGTATATGTGTGAAAGAAGCACATCTTGCACACCTAGAACAAACAAGGCATTGTAATCAAATGTGCTGGGATAAAAAATAAAAAGTAAATTACAAATATGAACAAGAAGTAATGAGACATAACCTTAAAGGGCTTTTTCCTGGCACATTCCATTCTAATTTACAACCTAGAACACCACTTCCATTAAGCCTCTGTTTCCCTAGTAACCAAATTTGGTAAAGGAGAAATGCTGCCACCTTGTGGCCGTTTCCTGCAAGAACAGCTTTAAACTCACAGCTAATGGTCACTTAACACTCAGAAGGACTGAGGGCTGTAAAGGACACCTGCCCTAAAAAAGTGTGCTGAAGTAGGGAGTGGACAAAAAAATTCAAAACAGGCAAATGTTTCAAGAGGAGGGTATGAAGAGTTAAGTTTTATTCACACTCTTTTTAAAAAGAAGGAAAATGGATAAAAGCTCAACCTCAGGGAGTGTTAGACCCATGAAATCTAATCTACAAAAAGTTTCAACTTACACCAGTCGACTGACCATCAGCAAAAAGTCTACAAACAATAAATGCTGAAGGGGTTTTAGAGAACTGTGTACCCTCTACCTGCTGGTGAGACGTAAAGGGGTCACAGCCAATAATGAGAACAGAAAGGAGCTCTGTTTCAAAGTAAAAATGGAGGTACCGTTCAATCCAGCAGGCGCACCATTGGACCTCTCACCTGAGAAGACAAGAATCGAGAAGACACAGGCCGCAAAAGCTGCAGAGCAGCCTTATTCACAAGAGCCAAGAGAGTAAAGCAATCAAAATGTACAACAACAGGTGAATGGATAAAGAAGAAGTGGTCCATGTACACAATGGAATATTAGCTATGGAAAACAATGAACCATTGCTCTCTGAGGCACCACAAATGAGTCTGGAGATAATCATGAAACATGAGGTAGGTCGGAAAGCAAAAGACCTATACTCTATGATATCACTTATAGGCGTTATCTAATAACTGACACAAATGAACATATTTCCACAGAGAAAGACACTCACAGAGTTAGAAAACAAACTATGCTCATCTAAAAGGAAAGGTGGGGGGAATGGATAAATTAAGATTAGTGTTACTATATGGATACAAACACATATTATATACATATCTCAAAAAGACCGACAATATAGCAAGGGAGGTCTGCGGAACCCTCTGTAACATTTTACAAGGGAAGAGGATCTGTACTTGAATAGACATATGTAATGTACAAATGAACCAGATTGTGTACACCTAGGACAAACAATATGCTAAGCTTTGCCCCAATTAAAAAAAAATTTTAAAACCAAGAAGAAATAATGAGACATAAACTTATGGGGGTTTCTCCATGCACATTCCAATGTAATTTACAACCTAGGAACACGACTTCCAGAAAGGCTCTGCTGCCCTAGTACCCAGATTTGGGAATGGAGAAATGCTGCCTGCTTGAGGCCCCTTCCCACAACAGCAGCTTTAAACCCATTGCTAAAGGTCACTAAATATTCACCACACTTGCAGTTCGGTAAATGACACCTGCTCTCTAAAAAAATTCTGGGGTGGAAAATCGACCAAAAATTTCAAAAGAGGGCAACCTTCCAAGAAGACGATTTCAAGAGTTCTACTGTACTCCCAACTGTTTCCTTTTTTGAACAGAAAAGAAAACGGCGGAGAAAAATAATGAGTTTTACGAATTTTCAACGACATGCAAACCCAAATTACAAAATCCTATCAGCTCACAGCAGCCAGAAGGGCCATTAGCATACAGGCTGCAAACAATAAATGCTGAAGCGATTGTGGAGAAATGCGTACCCTCGATTCTAAGGGGGACATGGTAAGTGCCACTAATGCAAACGCAAAGAAGGTGCTTTGAAAAGGGAAACACGGTGCTACCAGTCAGTCAATCACACCCACAGCTGGGCCTATCACCTGAGAACATGAGAATCAAAAAGTCACAGGCTGGCAATCCTGCACTCCAACAATATTTACCATCGCCAACGCTTGGAAGCAATGAAAATGTCCATCAACCGAGGAATGCACAAAGTAGAAGTGGTCCACGTACACAGTGGAAAATTACTCCAATAAAAAATAAAAATTAAATTTAAAAATCCAACAAAAGTAAGGAGACATCAGATTGTGTGGGTGGGTCCGGGCACACTCCACTCTAATTTATAACCGAGAAACACCACAGGCCGCAAGGGCTTTTCCCTAGGTACCAGGGTGGGGAACATAGAAAGGCTGCCCCCCTCTGGCAGTTACCTGCAAAAGCAGCTTTAAAACCTGTGCTAATGGTCATTTCATAGGAACAAGTACTGCAGAACTCTAAATGAAACCTGCCCGCAAAATGTCTTGAGGGAGGTAATGGCCAAAACATTTCAAAATGTGACACATACTTTAAGAGAACCCTCTGAAGAACGAAGGGGTAATCACAGCTTGAAAAATAAAAAGGACATGTCTTAAAGCTCAATTTCAACGGATTATGAGGCACGTGCGAATTCAACCACAAAGCGGTTTCAGCTCACAAGTGGCAGAATAACCATCAGCAAGAAAACTACAAACAATAAATGCTGAAGGTGTTGTGGAGAAATGCCTACCCTCAACTTCAAGGGGGACGTAACTTGGAAAGGGCCACGAACGAGAACAGAAGGGAGGTGCCTTAAAAAGGTAAACATTGAGCTACCATATGATCCAGCAGGCCCACTCCTCGACCTATAATCTAAGAAGAGAGAATTGGAAAGACACAGGCAGGCAAATCTGCATGGCACAGTATTACAATAGCCAAGATATGGAAGTAACCAAGAAGTCCACCAACAGACGGGTGGACACAGAAGAACTCCTCCATGTACAGATGGAATATTCGCTAGTGAAAAAAATGAAACAATGCCATTTGCAGCACCATAGATGAGTCTAGACGTAATCACGCCACCTGTAGTAAGTGAGAAAGCAAAAGACACATATCCTATCATATCACTTTCAGGAGTTACTTCAAAATTGATACCAGTGAAGATATTTCCACAGAGAAAGGCAATCACAGATTCATTAAAAAACTTATGGTTCACCAAATAGAAAGGGATGAGGATTGGACACACTACCATATTGGGGTTAACAGAGATATACAAACCATGTGAAATATATAATCACCAAAGATGTACGGAAGACCAGGAGAAGACTACTCAACATTGTGTCATAACCTACATGGGAAAAGGATGCGAGGAAGAATAGATACACGTATATGTGTGAAAGAAGCACATCTTGCACACCTAGAACAAACAAGGCATTGTAATCAAATGTGCTGGGATAAAAAATAAAAAGTAAATTACAAATATGAACAAGAAGTAATGAGACATAACCTTAAAGGGCTTTTTCCTGGCACATTCCATTCTAATTTACAACCTAGAACACCACTTCCATTAAGCCTCTGTTTCCCTAGTAACCAAATTTGGTAAAGGAGAAATGCTGCCACCTTGTGGCCGTTTCCTGCAAGAACAGCTTTAAACTCACAGCTAATGGTCACTTAACACTCAGAAGGACTGAGGGCTGTAAAGGACACCTGCCCTAAAAAAGTGTGCTGAAGTAGGGAGTGGACAAAAAAATTCAAAACAGGCAAATGTTTCAAGAGGAGGGTATGAAGAGTTAAGTTTTATTCACACTCTTTTTAAAAAGAAGGAAAATGGATAAAAGCTCAACCTCAGGGAGTGTTAGACCCATGCAATCTAATCTACAAAAGGTTTCAACTTACACCAGTCGACTGACCATCAGCAAAATGTCTACAAACAATAAATGCTGAAGGGGTTTTAGAGAACTGTGTACCCTCTACCTGCTGGTGAGACGTAAAGGGGTCACAGCCAATAATGAGAACAGAAAGGAGCTCTGTTTCAAAGTAAAAATGGAGGTACCGTTCAATCCAGCAGGCGCACCATTGGACCTCTCACCTGAGAAGACAAGAATCGAGAAGACACAGGCCGCAAAAGCTGCAGAGCAGCCTTATTCACAAGAGCCAAGAGAGTAAAGCAATCAAAATGTACAACAACAGGTGAATGGATAAAGAAGAAGTGGTCCATGTACACAATGGAATATTAGCTATGGAAAACAATGAACCATTGCTCTCTGAGGCACCACAAATGAGTCTGGAGATAATCATGAAACATGAGGTAGGTCGGAAAGCAAAAGACCTATACTCTATGATATCACTTATAGGCGTTATCTAATAACTGACACAAATGAACATATTTCCACAGAGAAAGACACTCACAGAGTTAGAAAACAAACTATGCTCATCTAAAAGGAAAGGTGGGGGGAATGGATAAATTAAGATTAGTGTTACTATATGTATACAAACACATATTATATACATATCTCAAAAAGACCGACAATATAGCAAGGGAGGTCTGCGGAACCCTCTGTAACATTTTACAAGGGAAGAGGATCTGTACTTGAATAGACATATGTAATGTACAAATGAACCAGATTGCGTACACCTAGGACAAACAATATGCTAAGCTTTGCCCCAATTAAAAAAAAAATTTAAAACCAAGAAGAAATAATGAGACATAAACTTATGGGGGTTTCTCCATGCACATTCCAATGTAATTTACAACCTAGGAACACGACTTCCAGAAAGGCTCTGCTGCCCTAGTACCCAGATTTGGGAATGGAGAGATGCTGCCTGCTTGAGGCCCCTTCCCACAACAGCAGCTTTAAACCCATTGCTAAAGGTCACTAAATATTCACCACACTTGCAGTTCGGTAAATGACACCTGCTCTCTAAAAAAATTCTGGGGTGGAAAATCGACCAAAAATTTCAAAAGAGGGCAACCTTCCAAGACGACGATTTCAAGAGTTCTACTGTACTCCCAACTCTTTCCTTTTTTGAACAGAAAAGAAAACGGCGGAGAAAAATAATGAGTTTTACGAATTTTCAACGACATGCAAACCCAAATTACAAAATCCTATCAGCTCACAGCAGCCAGAAGGGCCATTAGCATACAGGCTGCAAACAATAAATGCTGAAGCGATTGTGGAGAAATGCGTACCCTCGATTCTAAGGGGGACATGGTAAGTGCCACTAATGAAAACGCAAAGAAGGTGCTTTGAAAAGGGAAACACGGTGCTACCAGTCAGTCAATCACACCCACAGCTGGGCCTATCACCTGAGAACATGAGAATCAAAAAGTCACAGGCTGGCAATCCTGCACTCCAACAATATTTACCATCGCCAACGCTTGGAAGCAATGAAAATGTCCATCAACCGAGGAATGCACAAAGTAGAAGTGGTCCACGTACACAGTGGAAAATTACTCCAATAAAAAATAAAAATTAAATTTAAAAATCCAACAAAAGTAAGGAGACATCAGATTGTGTGGGTGGGTCCGGGCACACTCCACTCTAATTTATAACCGAGAAACACCACAGGCCGCAAGGGCTTTTCCCTAGGTACCAGGGTGGGGAACATAGAAAGGCTGCCCCCCTCTGGCAGTTACCTGCAAAAGCAGCTTTAAAACCTGTGCTAATGGTCATTTCATAGGAACAAGTACTGCAGAACTGTAAATGAAACCTGCCCGCAAAATGTCTTGAGGGAGGTCATGGCCAAAACATTTCAAAATGTGACACATACTTTAAGAGAACCCTCTGAAGAACGAAGGGGTAATCACAGCTTGAAAAATAAAAAGGACATGTCTTAAAGCTCAATTTCAACGGATTATGAGGCACGTGCGAATTCAACCACAAATCGGTTTCAGCTCACAAGTGGCAGAATAACCATCAGCAAGAAAACTACAAACAATAAATGCTGAAGGTGTTGTGGAGAAATGCCTACCCTCAACTTCAAGGGGGACGTAACTTGGAAAGGGCCACGAACGAGAACAGAAGGGAGGTGCCTTAAAAAGGTAAACATTGAGCTACCATATGATCCAGCAGGCCCACTCCTCGACCTATAATCTAAGAAGAGAGAATTGGAAAGACACAGGCAGGCAAATCTGCATGGCACAGTATTACAATAGCCAAGATATGGAAGTAACCAAGAAGTCCACCAACAGACGGGTGGACACAGAAGAACTCCTCCATGTACAGATGGAATATTCGCTAGTGAAAAAAATGAAACAATGCCATTTGCAGCACCATAGATGAGTCTAGACGTAATCACGCCACCTGTAGTAAGTGAGAAAGCAAAAGACACATATCCTATCATATCACTTTCAGGAGTACCTTCAAAATTGATACCAGTGAAGATATTTCCACAGAGAAAGGCAATCACAGATTCATTAAAAAACTTATGGTTCACCAAATAGAAAGGGATGAGGATTGGACACACTACCATATTGGGGTTAACAGAGATATACAAACCATGTGAAATATATAATCACCAAAGATGTACGGAAGACCAGGAGAAGACTACTCAACATTGTGTCATAACCTACATGGGAAAAGGATGCGAGGAAGAATAGATACACGTATATGTGTGAAAGAAGCACATCTTGCACACCTAGAACAAACAAGGCATTGTAATCAAATGTGCTGGGATAAAAAATAAAAAGTAAATTACAAATATGAACAAGAAGTAATGAGACATAACCTTAAAGGGCTTTTTCCTGGCACATTCCATTCTAATTTACAACCTAGAACACCACTTCCATTAAGCCTCTGTTTCCCTAGTAACCAAATTTGGTAAAGGAGAAATGCTGCCACCTTGTGGCCGTTTCCTGCAAGAGCAGCTTTAAACTCACAGCTAATGGTCACTTAACACTCAGAAGGACTGAGGGCTGTAAAGGACACCTGCCCTAAAAAAGTGTGCTGAAGTAGGGAGTGGACAAAAAAATTCTAAACAGGCAAATGTTTCAAGAGGAGGGTATGAAGAGTTAAGTTTTATTCACACTCTTTTTAAAAAGAAGGAAAATGGATAAAAGCTCAACCTCAGGGAGTGTTAGACCCATGAAATCTAATCTACAAAAAGTTTCAACTTACACCAGTCGACTGACCATCAGCAAAAAGTCTACAAACAATAAATGCTGAAGGGGTTTTAGAGAACTGTGTACCCTCTACCTGCTGGTGAGACGTAAAGGGGTCACAGCCAATAATGAGAACAGAAAGGAGCTCTGTTTCAAAGTAAAAATGGAGGTACCGTTCAATCCAGCAGGCGCACCATTGGACCTCTCACCTGAGAAGACAAGAATCGAGAAGACACAGGCCGCAAAAGCTGCAGAGCAGCCTTATTCACAAGAGCCAAGAGAGTAAAGCAATCAAAATGTACAACAACAGGTGAATGGATAAAGAAGAAGTGGTCCATGTACACAATGGAATATTAGCTATGGAAAACAATGAACCATTGCTCTCTGAGGCACCACAAATGAGTCTGGAGATAATCATGAAACATGAGGTAGGTCGGAAAGCAAAAGACCTATACTCTATGATATCACTTATAGGCGTTATCTAATAACTGACACAAATGAACATATTTCCACAGAGAAAGACACTCACAGAGTTAGAAAACAAACTATGCTCATCTAAAAGGAAAGGTGGGGGGAATGGATAAATTAAGATTAGTGTTACTATATGTATACAAACACATATTATATACATATCTCAAAAAGACCGACAATATAGCAAGGGAGGTCTGCGGAACCCTCTGTAACATTTTACAAGGGAAGAGGATCTGTACTTGAATAGACATATGTAATGTACAAATGAACCAGATTGCGTACACCTAGGACAAACAATATGCTAAGCTTTGCCCCAATTAAAAAAAAAATTTAAAACCAAGAAGAAATAATGAGACATAAACTTATGGGGGTTTCTCCATGCACATTCCAATGTAATTTACAACCTAGGAACACGACTTCCAGAAAGGCTCTGCTGCCCTAGTACCCAGATTTGGGAATGGAGAAATGCTGCCTGCTTGAGGCCCCTTCCCACAACAGCAGCTTTAAACCCATTGCTAAAGGTCACTAAATATTCACCACACTTGCAGTTCGGTAAATGACACCTGCTCTCTAAAAAAATTCTGGGGTGGAAAATCGACCAAAAATTTCAAAAGAGGGCAACCTTCCAAGACGACGATTTCAAGAGTTCTACTGTACTCCCAACTGTTTCCTTTTTTGAACAGAAAAGAAAACGGCGGAGAAAAATAATGAGTTTTACGAATTTTCAACGACATGCAAACCCAAATTACAAAATCCTATCAGCTCACAGCAGCCAGAAGGGCCATTAGCATACAGGCTGCAAACAATAAATGCTGAAGCGATTGTGGAGAAATGCGTACCCTCGATTCTAAGGGGGACATGGTAAGTGCCACTAATGAAAACGCAAAGAAGGTGCTTTGAAAAGGGAAACACGGTGCTACCAGTCAGTCAATCACACCCACAGCTGGGCCTATCACCTGAGAACATGAGAATCAAAAAGTCACAGGCTGGCAATCCTGCACTCCAACAATATTTACCATCGCCAACGCTTGGAAGCAATGAAAATGTCCATCAACCGAGGAATGCACAAAGTAGAAGTGGTCCACGTACACAGTGGAAAATTACTCCAATAAAAAATAAAAATTAAATTTAAAAATCCAACAAAAGTAAGGAGACATCAGATTGTGTGGGTGGGTCCGGGCACACTCCACTCTAATTTATAACCGAGAAACACCACAGGCCGCAAGGGCTTTTCCCTAGGTACCAGGGTGGGGAACATAGAAAGGCTGCCCCCCTCTGGCAGTTACCTGCAAAAGCAGCTTTAAAACCTGTGCTAATGGTCATTTCATAGGAACAAGTACTGCAGAACTGTAAATGAAACCTGACCTCAAAATGTCTTGAGGGAGGTCATGGCCAAAACATTTCAAAATGTGACACATACTTTAAGAGAACCCTCTGAAGAACGAAGGGGTAATCACAGCTTGAAAAATAAAAAGGACATGTCTTAAAGCTCAATTTCAACGGATTATGAGGCACGTGCGAATTCAACCACAAAGCGGTATCAGCTCACAAGTGGCAGAATAACCATCAGCAAGAAAACTACAAACAATAAATGCTGAAGGTGTTGTGGAGAAATGCCTACCCTCAACTTCAAGGGGGACGTAACTTGGAAAGGGCCACGAACGAGAACAGAAGGGAGGTGCCTTAAAAAGGTAAACATTGAGCTACCATATGATCCAGCAGGCCCACTCCTCGACCTATAATCTAAGAAGAGAGAATTGGAAAGACACAGGCAGGCAAATCTGCATGGCACAGTATTACAATAGCCAAGATATGGAAGTAACCAAGAAGTCCACCAACAGACGGGTGGACACAGAAGAACTCCTCCATGTACAGATGGAATATTCGCTAGTGAAAAAAATGAAACAATGCCATTTGCAGCACCATAGATGAGTCTAGACGTAATCACGCCACCTGTAGTAAGTGAGAAAGCAAAAGACACATATCCTATCATATCACTTTCAGGAGTACCTTCAAAATTGATACCAGTGAAGATATTTCCACAGAGAAAGGCAATCACAGATTCATTAAAAAACTTATGGTTCACCAAATAGAAAGGGATGAGGATTGGACACACTACCATATTGGGGTTAACAGAGATATACAAACCATGTGAAATATATAATCACCAAAGATGTACGGAAGACCAGGAGAAGACTACTCAACATTGTGTCATAACCTACATGGGAAAAGGATGCGAGGAAGAATAGATACACGTATATGTGTGAAAGAAGCACATCTTGCACACCTAGAACAAACAAGGCATTGTAATCAAATGTGCTGGGATAAAAAATAAAAAGTAAATTACAAATATGAACAAGAAGTAATGAGACATAACCTTAAAGGGCTTTTTCCTGGCACATTCCATTCTAATTTACAACCTAGAACACCACTTCCATTAAGCCTCTGTTTCCCTAGTAACCAAATTTGGTAAAGGAGAAATGCTGCCACCTTGTGGCCGTTTCCTGCAAGAGCAGCTTTAAACTCACAGCTAATGGTCACTTAACACTCAGAAGGACTGAGGGCTGTAAAGGACACCTGCCCTAAAAAAGTGTGCTGAAGTAGGGAGTGGACAAAAAAATTCTAAACAGGCAAATGTTTCAAGAGGAGGGTATGAAGAGTTAAGTTTTATTCACACTCTTTTTAAAAAGAAGGAAAATGGATAAAAGCTCAACCTCAGGGAGTGTTAGACCCATGAAATCTAATCTACAAAAAGTTTCAACTTACACCAGTCGACTGACCATCAGCAAAAAGTCTACAAACAATAAATGCTGAAGGGGTTTTAGAGAACTGTGTACCCTCTACCTGCTGGTGAGACGTAAAGGGGTCACAGCCAATAATGAGAACAGAAAGGAGCTCTGTTTCAAAGTAAAAATGGAGGTACCGTTCAATCCAGCAGGCGCACCATTGGACCTCTCACCTGAGAAGACAAGAATCGAGAAGACACAGGCCGCAAAAGCTGCAGAGCAGCCTTATTCACAAGAGCCAAGAGAGTAAAGCAATCAAAATGTACAACAACAGGTGAATGGATAAAGAAGAAGTGGTCCATGTACACAATGGAATATTAGCTATGGAAAACAATGAACCATTGCTCTCTGAGGCACCACAAATGAGTCTGGAGATAATCATGAAACATGAGGTAGGTCGGAAAGCAAAAGACCTATACTCTATGATATCACTTATAGGCGTTATCTAATAACTGACACAAATGAACATATTTCCACAGAGAAAGACACTCACAGAGTTAGAAAACAAACTATGCTCATCTAAAAGGAAAGGTGGGGGGAATGGATAAATTAAGATTAGTGTTACTATATGTATACAAACACATATTATATACATATCTCAAAAAGACCGACAATATAGCAAGGGAGGTCTGCGGAACCCTCTGTAACATTTTACAAGGGAAGAGGATCTGTACTTGAATAGACATATGTAATGTACAAATGAACCAGATTGCGTACACCTAGGACAAACAATATGCTAAGCTTTGCCCCAATTAAAAAAAAAATTTAAAACCAAGAAGAAATAATGAGACATAAACTTATGGGGGTTTCTCCATGCACATTCCAATGTAATTTACAACCTAGGAACACGACTTCCAGAAAGGCTCTGCTGCCCTAGTACCCAGATTTGGGAATGGAGAAATGCTGCCTGCTTGAGGCCCCTTCCCACAACAGCAGCTTTAAACCCATTGCTAAAGGTCACTAAATATTCACCACACTTGCAGTTCGGTAAATGACACCTGCTCTCTAAAAAAATTCTGGGGTGGAAAATCGACCAAAAATTTCAAAAGAGGGCAACCTTCCAAGACGACGATTTCAAGAGTTCTACTGTACTCCCAACTGTTTCCTTTTTTGAACAGAAAAGAAAACGGCGGAGAAAAATAATGAGTTTTACGAATTTTCAACGACATGCAAACCCAAATTACAAAATCCTATCAGCTCACAGCAGCCAGAAGGGCCATTAGCATACAGGCTGCAAACAATAAATGCTGAAGCGATTGTGGAGAAATGCGTACCCTCGATTCTAAGGGGGACATGGTAAGTGCCACTAATGAAAACGCAAAGAAGGTGCTTTGAAAAGGGAAACACGGTGCTACCAGTCAGTCAATCACACCCACAGCTGGGCCTATCACCTGAGAACATGAGAATCAAAAAGTCACAGGCTGGCAATCCTGCACTCCAACAATATTTACCATCGCCAACGCTTGGAAGCAATGAAAATGTCCATCAACCGAGGAATGCACAAAGTAGAAGTGGTCCACGTACACAGTGGAAAATTACTCCAATAAAAAATAAAAATTAAATTTAAAAATCCAACAAAAGTAAGGAGACATCAGATTGTGTGGGTGGGTCCGGGCACACTCCACTCTAATTTATAACCGAGAAACACCACAGGCCGCAAGGGCTTTTCCCTAGGTACCAGGGTGGGGAACATAGAAAGGCTGCCCCCCTCTGGCAGTTACCTGCAAAAGCAGCTTTAAAACCTGTGCTAATGGTCATTTCATAGGAACAAGTACTGCAGAACTGTAAATGAAACCTGACCTCAAAATGTCTTGAGGGAGGTCATGGCCAAAACATTTCAAAATGTGACACATACTTTAAGAGAACCCTCTGAAGAACGAAGGGGTAATCACAGCTTGAAAAATAAAAAGGACATGTCTTAAAGCTCAATTTCAACGGATTATGAGGCACGTGCGAATTCAACCACAAAGCGGTATCAGCTCACAAGTGGCAGAATAACCATCAGCAAGAAAACTACAAACAATAAATGCTGAAGGTGTTGTGGAGAAATGCCTACCCTCAACTTCAAGGGGGACGTAACTTGGAAAGGGCCACGAACGAGAACAGAAGGGAGGTGCCTTAAAAAGGTAAACATTGAGCTACCATATGATCCAGCAGGCCCACTCCTCGACCTATAATCTAAGAAGAGAGAATTGGAAAGACACAGGCAGGCAAATCTGCATGGCACAGTATTACAATAGCCAAGATATGGAAGTAACCAAGAAGTCCACCAACAGACGGGTGGACACAGAAGAACTCCTCCATGTACAGATGGAATATTCGCTAGTGAAAAAAATGAAACAATGCCATTTGCAGCACCATAGATGAGTCTAGACGTAATCACGCCACCTGTAGTAAGTGAGAAAGCAAAAGACACATATCCTATCATATCACTTTCAGGAGTACCTTCAAAATTGATACCAGTGAAGATATTTCCACAGAGAAAGGCAATCACAGATTCATTAAAAAACTTATGGTTCACCAAATAGAAAGGGATGAGGATTGGACACACTACCATATTGGGGTTAACAGAGATATACAAACCATGTGAAATATATAATCACCAAAGATGTACGGAAGACCAGGAGAAGACTACTCAACATTGTGTCATAACCTACATGGGAAAAGGATGCGAGGAAGAATAGATACACGTATATGTGTGAAAGAAGCACATCTTGCACACCTAGAACAAACAAGGCATTGTAATCAAATGTGCTGGGATAAAAAATAAAAAGTAAATTACAAATATGAACAAGAAGTAATGAGACATAACCTTAAAGGGCTTTTTCCTGGCACATTCCATTCTAATTTACAACCTAGAACACCACTTCCATTAAGCCTCTGTTTCCCTAGTAACCAAATTTGGTAAAGGAGAAATGCTGCCACCTTGTGGCCGTTTCCTGCAAGAGCAGCTTTAAACTCACAGCTAATGGTCACTTAACACTCAGAAGGACTGAGGGCTGTAAAGGACACCTGCCCTAAAAAAGTGTGCTGAAGTAGGGAGTGGACAAAAAAATTCTAAACAGGCAAATGTTTCAAGAGGAGGGTATGAAGAGTTAAGTTTTATTCACACTCTTTTTAAAAAGAAGGAAAATGGATAAAAGCTCAACCTCAGGGAGTGTTAGACCCATGAAATCTAATCTACAAAAAGTTTCAACTTACACCAGTCGACTGACCATCAGCAAAAAGTCTACAAACAATAAATGCTGAAGGGGTTTTAGAGAACTGTGTACCCTCTACCTGCTGGTGAGACGTAAAGGGGTCACAGCCAATAATGAGAACAGAAAGGAGCTCTGTTTCAAAGTAAAAATGGAGGTACCGTTCAATCCAGCAGGCGCACCATTGGACCTCTCACCTGAGAAGACAAGAATCGAGAAGACACAGGCCGCAAAAGCTGCAGAGCAGCCTTATTCACAAGAGCCAAGAGAGTAAAGCAATCAAAATGTACAACAACAGGTGAATGGATAAAGAAGAAGTGGTCCATGTACACAATGGAATATTAGCTATGGAAAACAATGAACCATTGCTCTCTGAGGCACCACAAATGAGTCTGGAGATAATCATGAAACATGAGGTAGGTCGGAAAGCAAAAGACCTATACTCTATGATATCACTTATAGGCGTTATCTAATAACTGACACAAATGAACATATTTCCACAGAGAAAGACACTCACAGAGTTAGAAAACAAACTATGCTCATCTAAAAGGAAAGGTGGGGGGAATGGATAAATTAAGATTAGTGTTACTATATGTATACAAACACATATTATATACATATCTCAAAAAGACCGACAATATAGCAAGGGAGGTCTGCGGAACCCTCTGTAACATTTTACAAGGGAAGAGGATCTGTACTTGAATAGACATATGTAATGTACAAATGAACCAGATTGCGTACACCTAGGACAAACAATATGCTAAGCTTTGCCCCAATTAAAAAAAAAATTTAAAACCAAGAAGAAATAATGAGACATAAACTTATGGGGGTTTCTCCATGCACATTCCAATGTAATTTACAACCTAGGAACACGACTTCCAGAAAGGCTCTGCTGCCCTAGTACCCAGATTTGGGAATGGAGAAATGCTGCCTGCTTGAGGCCCCTTCCCACAACAGCAGCTTTAAACCCATTGCTAAAGGTCACTAAATATTCACCACACTTGCAGTTCGGTAAATGACACCTGCTCTCTAAAAAAATTCTGGGGTGGAAAATCGACCAAAAATTTCAAAAGAGGGCAACCTTCCAAGACGACGATTTCAAGAGTTCTACTGTACTCCCAACTGTTTCCTTTTTTGAACAGAAAAGAAAACGGCGGAGAAAAATAATGAGTTTTACGAATTTTCAACGACATGCAAACCCAAATTACAAAATCCTATCAGCTCACAGCAGCCAGAAGGGCCATTAGCATACAGGCTGCAAACAATAAATGCTGAAGCGATTGTGGAGAAATGCGTACCCTCGATTCTAAGGGGGACATGGTAAGTGCCACTAATGAAAACGCAAAGAAGGTGCTTTGAAAAGGGAAACACGGTGCTACCAGTCAGTCAATCACACCCACAGCTGGGCCTATCACCTGAGAACATGAGAATCAAAAAGTCACAGGCTGGCAATCCTGCACTCCAACAATATTTACCATCGCCAACGCTTGGAAGCAATGAAAATGTCCATCAACCGAGGAATGCACAAAGTAGAAGTGGTCCACGTACACAGTGGAAAATTACTCCAATAAAAAATAAAAATTAAATTTAAAAATCCAACAAAAGTAAGGAGACATCAGATTGTGTGGGTGGGTCCGGGCACACTCCACTCTAATTTATAACCGAGAAACACCACAGGCCGCAAGGGCTTTTCCCTAGGTACCAGGGTGGGGAACATAGAAAGGCTGCCCCCCTCTGGCAGTTACCTGCAAAAGCAGCTTTAAAACCTGTGCTAATGGTCATTTCATAGGAACAAGTACTGCAGAACTGTAAATGAAACCTGACCTCAAAATGTCTTGAGGGAGGTCATGGCCAAAACATTTCAAAATGTGACACATACTTTAAGAGAACCCTCTGAAGAACGAAGGGGTAATCACAGCTTGAAAAATAAAAAGGACATGTCTTAAAGCTCAATTTCAACGGATTATGAGGCACGTGCGAATTCAACCACAAAGCGGTATCAGCTCACAAGTGGCAGAATAACCATCAGCAAGAAAACTACAAACAATAAATGCTGAAGGTGTTGTGGAGAAATGCCTACCCTCAACTTCAAGGGGGACGTAACTTGGAAAGGGCCACGAACGAGAACAGAAGGGAGGTGCCTTAAAAAGGTAAACATTGAGCTACCATATGATCCAGCAGGCCCACTCCTCGACCTATAATCTAAGAAGAGAGAATTGGAAAGACACAGGCAGGCAAATCTGCATGGCACAGTATTACAATAGCCAAGATATGGAAGTAACCAAGAAGTCCACCAACAGACGGGTGGACACAGAAGAACTCCTCCATGTACAGATGGAATATTCGCTAGTGAAAAAAATGAAACAATGCCATTTGCAGCACCATAGATGAGTCTAGACGTAATCACGCCACCTGTAGTAAGTGAGAAAGCAAAAGACACATATCCTATCATATCACTTTCAGGAGTACCTTCAAAATTGATACCAGTGAAGATATTTCCACAGAGAAAGGCAATCACAGATTCATTAAAAAACTTATGGTTCACCAAATAGAAAGGGATGAGGATTGGACACACTACCATATTGGGGTTAACAGAGATATACAAACCATGTGAAATATATAATCACCAAAGATGTACGGAAGACCAGGAGAAGACTACTCAACATTGTGTCATAACCTACATGGGAAAAGGATGCGAGGAAGAATAGATACACGTATATGTGTGAAAGAAGCACATCTTGCACACCTAGAACAAACAAGGCATTGTAATCAAATGTGCTGGGATAAAAAATAAAAAGTAAATTACAAATATGAACAAGAAGTAATGAGACATAACCTTAAAGGGCTTTTTCCTGGCACATTCCATTCTAATTTACAACCTAGAACACCACTTCCATTAAGCCTCTGTTTCCCTAGTAACCAAATTTGGTAAAGGAGAAATGCTGCCACCTTGTGGCCGTTTCCTGCAAGAGCAGCTTTAAACTCACAGCTAATGGTCACTTAACACTCAGAAGGACTGAGGGCTGTAAAGGACACCTGCCCTAAAAAAGTGTGCTGAAGTAGGGAGTGGACAAAAAAATTCTAAACAGGCAAATGTTTCAAGAGGAGGGTATGAAGAGTTAAGTTTTATTCACACTCTTTTTAAAAAGAAGGAAAATGGATAAAAGCTCAACCTCAGGGAGTGTTAGACCCATGCAATCTAATCTACAAAAAGTTTCAACTTACACCAGTCGACTGACCATCAGCAAAAAGTCTACAAACAATAAATGCTGAAGGGGTTTTAGAGAACTGTGTACCCTCTACCTGCTGGTGAGACGTAAAGGGGTCACAGCCAATAATGAGAACAGAAAGGAGCTCTGTTTCAAAGTAAAAATGGAGGTACCGTTCAATCCAGCAGGCGCACCATTGGACCTCTCACCTGAGAAGACAAGAATCGAGAAGACACAGGCCGCAAAAGCTGCAGAGCAGCCTTATTCACAAGAGCCAAGAGAGTAAAGCAATCAAAATGTACAACAACAGGTGAATGGATAAAGAAGAAGTGGTCCATGTACACAATGGAATATTAGCTATGGAAAACAATGAACCATTGCTCTCTGAGGCACCACAAATGAGTCTGGAGATAATCATGAAACATGAGGTAGGTCGGAAAGCAAAAGACCTATACTCTATGATATCACTTATAGGCGTTATCTAATAACTGACACAAATGAACATATTTCCACAGAGAAAGACACTCACAGAGTTAGAAAACAAACTATGCTCATCTAAAAGGAAAGGTGGGGGGAATGGATAAATTAAGATTAGTGTTACTATATGTATACAAACACATATTATATACATATCTCAAAAAGACCGACAATATAGCAAGGGAGGTCTGCGGAACCCTCTGTAACATTTTACAAGGGAAGAGGATCTGTACTTGAATAGACATATGTAATGTACAAATGAACCAGATTGCGTACACCTAGGACAAACAATATGCTAAGCTTTGCCCCAATTAAAAAAAAAATTTAAAACCAAGAAGAAATAATGAGACATAAACTTATGGGGGTTTCTCCATGCACATTCCAATGTAATTTACAACCTAGGAACACGACTTCCAGAAAGGCTCTGCTGCCCTAGTACCCAGATTTGGGAATGGAGAAATGCTGCCTGCTTGAGGCCCCTTCCCACAACAGCAGCTTTAAACCCATTGCTAAAGGTCACTAAATATTCACCACACTTGCAGTTCGGTAAATGACACCTGCTCTCTAAAAAAATTCTGGGGTGGAAAATCGACCAAAAATTTCAAAAGAGGGCAACCTTCCAAGACGACGATTTCAAGAGTTCTACTGTACTCCCAACTGTTTCCTTTTTTGAACAGAAAAGAAAACGGCGGAGAAAAATAATGAGTTTTACGAATTTTCAACGACATGCAAACCCAAATTACAAAATCCTATCAGCTCACAGCAGCCAGAAGGGCCATTAGCATACAGGCTGCAAACAATAAATGCTGAAGCGATTGTGGAGAAATGCGTACCCTCGATTCTAAGGGGGACATGGTAAGTGCCACTAATGAAAACGCAAAGAAGGTGCTTTGAAAAGGGAAACACGGTGCTACCAGTCAGTCAATCACACCCACAGCTGGGCCTATCACCTGAGAACATGAGAATCAAAAAGTCACAGGCTGGCAATCCTGCACTCCAACAATATTTACCATCGCCAACGCTTGGAAGCAATGAAAATGTCCATCAACCGAGGAATGCACAAAGTAGAAGTGGTCCACGTACACAGTGGAAAATTACTCCAATAAAAAATAAAAATTAAATTTAAAAATCCAACAAAAGTAAGGAGACATCAGATTGTGTGGGTGGGTCCGGGCACACTCCACTCTAATTTATAACCGAGAAACACCACAGGCCGCAAGGGCTTTTCCCTAGGTACCAGGGTGGGGAACATAGAAAGGCTGCCCCCCTCTGGCAGTTACCTGCAAAAGCAGCTTTAAAACCTGTGCTAATGGTCATTTCATAGGAACAAGTACTGCAGAACTGTAAATGAAACCTGACCTCAAAATGTCTTGAGGGAGGTCATGGCCAAAACATTTCAAAATGTGACACATACTTTAAGAGAACCCTCTGAAGAACGAAGGGGTAATCACAGCTTGAAAAATAAAAAGGACATGTCTTAAAGCTCAATTTCAACGGATTATGAGGCACGTGCGAATTCAACCACAAAGCGGTATCAGCTCACAAGTGGCAGAATAACCATCAGCAAGAAAACTACAAACAATAAATGCTGAAGGTGTTGTGGAGAAATGCCTACCCTCAACTTCAAGGGGGACGTAACTTGGAAAGGGCCACGAACGAGAACAGAAGGGAGGTGCCTTAAAAAGGTAAACATTGAGCTACCATATGATCCAGCAGGCCCACTCCTCGACCTATAATCTAAGAAGAGAGAATTGGAAAGACACAGGCAGGCAAATCTGCATGGCACAGTATTACAATAGCCAAGATATGGAAGTAACCAAGAAGTCCACCAACAGACGGGTGGACACAGAAGAACTCCTCCATGTACAGATGGAATATTCGCTAGTGAAAAAAATGAAACAATGCCATTTGCAGCACCATAGATGAGTCTAGACGTAATCACGCCACCTGTAGTAAGTGAGAAAGCAAAAGACACATATCCTATCATATCACTTTCAGGAGTACCTTCAAAATTGATACCAGTGAAGATATTTCCACAGAGAAAGGCAATCACAGATTCATTAAAAAACTTATGGTTCACCAAATAGAAAGGGATGAGGATTGGACACACTACCATATTGGGGTTAACAGAGATATACAAACCATGTGAAATATATAATCACCAAAGATGTACGGAAGACCAGGAGAAGACTACTCAACATTGTGTCATAACCTACATGGGAAAAGGATGCGAGGAAGAATAGATACACGTATATGTGTGAAAGAAGCACATCTTGCACACCTAGAACAAACAAGGCATTGTAATCAAATGTGCTGGGATAAAAAATAAAAAGTAAATTACAAATATGAACAAGAAGTAATGAGACATAACCTTAAAGGGCTTTTTCCTGGCACATTCCATTCTAATTTACAACCTAGAACACCACTTCCATTAAGCCTCTGTTTCCCTAGTAACCAAATTTGGTAAAGGAGAAATGCTGCCACCTTGTGGCCGTTTCCTGCAAGAGCAGCTTTAAACTCACAGCTAATGGTCACTTAACACTCAGAAGGACTGAGGGCTGTAAAGGACACCTGCCCTAAAAAAGTGTGCTGAAGTAGGGAGTGGACAAAAAAATTCTAAACAGGCAAATGTTTCAAGAGGAGGGTATGAAGAGTTAAGTTTTATTCACACTCTTTTTAAAAAGAAGGAAAATGGATAAAAGCTCAACCTCAGGGAGTGTTAGACCCATGAAATCTAATCTACAAAAAGTTTCAACTTACACCAGTCGACTGACCATCAGCAAAAAGTCTACAAACAATAAATGCTGAAGGGGTTTTAGAGAACTGTGTACCCTCTACCTGCTGGTGAGACGTAAAGGGGTCACAGCCAATAATGAGAACAGAAAGGAGCTCTGTTTCAAAGTAAAAATGGAGGTACCGTTCAATCCAGCAGGCGCACCATTGGACCTCTCACCTGAGAAGACAAGAATCGAGAAGACACAGGCCGCAAAAGCTGCAGAGCAGCCTTATTCACAAGAGCCAAGAGAGTAAAGCAATCAAAATGTACAACAACAGGTGAATGGATAAAGAAGAAGTGGTCCATGTACACAATGGAATATTAGCTATGGAAAACAATGAACCATTGCTCTCTGAGGCACCACAAATGAGTCTGGAGATAATCATGAAACATGAGGTAGGTCGGAAAGCAAAAGACCTATACTCTATGATATCACTTATAGGCGTTATCTAATAACTGACACAAATGAACATATTTCCACAGAGAAAGACACTCACAGAGTTAGAAAACAAACTATGCTCATCTAAAAGGAAAGGTGGGGGGAATGGATAAATTAAGATTAGTGTTACTATATGTATACAAACACATATTATATACATATCTCAAAAAGACCGACAATATAGCAAGGGAGGTCTGCGGAACCCTCTGTAACATTTTACAAGGGAAGAGGATCTGTACTTGAATAGACATATGTAATGTACAAATGAACCAGATTGCGTACACCTAGGACAAACAATATGCTAAGCTTTGCCCCAATTAAAAAAAAAATTTAAAACCAAGAAGAAATAATGAGACATAAACTTATGGGGGTTTCTCCATGCACATTCCAATGTAATTTACAACCTAGGAACACGACTTCCAGAAAGGCTCTGCTGCCCTAGTACCCAGATTTGGGAATGGAGAAATGCTGCCTGCTTGAGGCCCCTTCCCACAACAGCAGCTTTAAACCCATTGCTAAAGGTCACTAAATATTCACCACACTTGCAGTTCGGTAAATGACACCTGCTCTCTAAAAAAATTCTGGGGTGGAAAATCGACCAAAAATTTCAAAAGAGGGCAACCTTCCAAGACGACGATTTCAAGAGTTCTACTGTACTCCCAACTGTTTCCTTTTTTGAACAGAAAAGAAAACGGCGGAGAAAAATAATGAGTTTTACGAATTTTCAACGACATGCAAACCCAAATTACAAAATCCTATCAGCTCACAGCAGCCAGAAGGGCCATTAGCATACAGGCTGCAAACAATAAATGCTGAAGCGATTGTGGAGAAATGCGTACCCTCGATTCTAAGGGGGACATGGTAAGTGCCACTAATGAAAACGCAAAGAAGGTGCTTTGAAAAGGGAAACACGGTGCTACCAGTCAGTCAATCACACCCACAGCTGGGCCTATCACCTGAGAACATGAGAATCAAAAAGTCACAGGCTGGCAATCCTGCACTCCAACAATATTTACCATCGCCAACGCTTGGAAGCAATGAAAATGTCCATCAACCGAGGAATGCACAAAGTAGAAGTGGTCCACGTACACAGTGGAAAATTACTCCAATAAAAAATAAAAATTAAATTTAAAAATCCAACAAAAGTAAGGAGACATCAGATTGTGTGGGTGGGTCCGGGCACACTCCACTCTAATTTATAACCGAGAAACACCACAGGCCGCAAGGGCTTTTCCCTAGGTACCAGGGTGGGGAACATAGAAAGGCTGCCCCCCTCTGGCAGTTACCTGCAAAAGCAGCTTTAAAACCTGTGCTAATGGTCATTTCATAGGAACAAGTACTGCAGAACTGTAAATGAAACCTGACCTCAAAATGTCTTGAGGGAGGTCATGGCCAAAACATTTCAAAATGTGACACATACTTTAAGAGAACCCTCTGAAGAACGAAGGGGTAATCACAGCTTGAAAAATAAAAAGGACATGTCTTAAAGCTCAATTTCAACGGATTATGAGGCACGTGCGAATTCAACCACAAAGCGGTATCAGCTCACAAGTGGCAGAATAACCATCAGCAAGAAAACTACAAACAATAAATGCTGAAGGTGTTGTGGAGAAATGCCTACCCTCAACTTCAAGGGGGACGTAACTTGGAAAGGGCCACGAACGAGAACAGAAGGGAGGTGCCTTAAAAAGGTAAACATTGAGCTACCATATGATCCAGCAGGCCCACTCCTCGACCTATAATCTAAGAAGAGAGAATTGGAAAGACACAGGCAGGCAAATCTGCATGGCACAGTATTACAATAGCCAAGATATGGAAGTAACCAAGAAGTCCACCAACAGACGGGTGGACACAGAAGAACTCCTCCATGTACAGATGGAATATTCGCTAGTGAAAAAAATGAAACAATGCCATTTGCAGCACCATAGATGAGTCTAGACGTAATCACGCCACCTGTAGTAAGTGAGAAAGCAAAAGACACATATCCTATCATATCACTTTCAGGAGTACCTTCAAAATTGATACCAGTGAAGATATTTCCACAGAGAAAGGCAATCACAGATTCATTAAAAAACTTATGGTTCACCAAATAGAAAGGGATGAGGATTGGACACACTACCATATTGGGGTTAACAGAGATATACAAACCATGTGAAATATATAATCACCAAAGATGTACGGAAGACCAGGAGAAGACTACTCAACATTGTGTCATAACCTACATGGGAAAAGGATGCGAGGAAGAATAGATACACGTATATGTGTGAAAGAAGCACATCTTGCACACCTAGAACAAACAAGGCATTGTAATCAAATGTGCTGGGATAAAAAATAAAAAGTAAATTACAAATATGAACAAGAAGTAATGAGACATAACCTTAAAGGGCTTTTTCCTGGCACATTCCATTCTAATTTACAACCTAGAACACCACTTCCATTAAGCCTCTGTTTCCCTAGTAACCAAATTTGGTAAAGGAGAAATGCTGCCACCTTGTGGCCGTTTCCTGCAAGAGCAGCTTTAAACTCACAGCTAATGGTCACTTAACACTCAGAAGGACTGAGGGCTGTAAAGGACACCTGCCCTAAAAAAGTGTGCTGAAGTAGGGAGTGGACAAAAAAATTCTAAACAGGCAAATGTTTCAAGAGGAGGGTATGAAGAGTTAAGTTTTATTCACACTCTTTTTAAAAAGAAGGAAAATGGATAAAAGCTCAACCTCAGGGAGTGTTAGACCCATGCAATCTAATCTACAAAAAGTTTCAACTTACACCAGTCGACTGACCATCAGCAAAAAGTCTACAAACAATAAATGCTGAAGGGGTTTTAGAGAACTGTGTACCCTCTACCTGCTGGTGAGACGTAAAGGGGTCACAGCCAATAATGAGAACAGAAAGGAGCTCTGTTTCAAAGTAAAAATGGAGGTACCGTTCAATCCAGCAGGCGCACCATTGGACCTCTCACCTGAGAAGACAAGAATCGAGAAGACACAGGCCGCAAAAGCTGCAGAGCAGCCTTATTCACAAGAGCCAAGAGAGTAAAGCAATCAAAATGTACAACAACAGGTGAATGGATAAAGAAGAAGTGGTCCATGTACACAATGGAATATTAGCTATGGAAAACAATGAACCATTGCTCTCTGAGGCACCACAAATGAGTCTGGAGATAATCATGAAACATGAGGTAGGTCGGAAAGCAAAAGACCTATACTCTATGATATCACTTATAGGCGTTATCTAATAACTGACACAAATGAACATATTTCCACAGAGAAAGACACTCACAGAGTTAGAAAACAAACTATGCTCATCTAAAAGGAAAGGTGGGGGGAATGGATAAATTAAGATTAGTGTTACTATATGTATACAAACACATATTATATACATATCTCAAAAAGACCGACAATATAGCAAGGGAGGTCTGCGGAACCCTCTGTAACATTTTACAAGGGAAGAGGATCTGTACTTGAATAGACATATGTAATGTACAAATGAACCAGATTGCGTACACCTAGGACAAACAATATGCTAAGCTTTGCCCCAATTAAAAAAAAAATTTAAAACCAAGAAGAAATAATGAGACATAAACTTATGGGGGTTTCTCCATGCACATTCCAATGTAATTTACAACCTAGGAACACGACTTCCAGAAAGGCTCTGCTGCCCTAGTACCCAGATTTGGGAATGGAGAAATGCTGCCTGCTTGAGGCCCCTTCCCACAACAGCAGCTTTAAACCCATTGCTAAAGGTCACTAAATATTCACCACACTTGCAGTTCGGTAAATGACACCTGCTCTCTAAAAAAATTCTGGGGTGGAAAATCGACCAAAAATTTCAAAAGAGGGCAACCTTCCAAGACGACGATTTCAAGAGTTCTACTGTACTCCCAACTGTTTCCTTTTTTGAACAGAAAAGAAAACGGCGGAGAAAAATAATGAGTTTTACGAATTTTCAACGACATGCAAACCCAAATTACAAAATCCTATCAGCTCACAGCAGCCAGAAGGGCCATTAGCATACAGGCTGCAAACAATAAATGCTGAAGCGATTGTGGAGAAATGCGTACCCTCGATTCTAAGGGGGACATGGTAAGTGCCACTAATGAAAACGCAAAGAAGGTGCTTTGAAAAGGGAAACACGGTGCTACCAGTCAGTCAATCACACCCACAGCTGGGCCTATCACCTGAGAACATGAGAATCAAAAAGTCACAGGCTGGCAATCCTGCACTCCAACAATATTTACCATCGCCAACGCTTGGAAGCAATGAAAATGTCCATCAACCGAGGAATGCACAAAGTAGAAGTGGTCCACGTACACAGTGGAAAATTACTCCAATAAAAAATAAAAATTAAATTTAAAAATCCAACAAAAGTAAGGAGACATCAGATTGTGTGGGTGGGTCCGGGCACACTCCACTCTAATTTATAACCGAGAAACACCACAGGCCGCAAGGGCTTTTCCCTAGGTACCAGGGTGGGGAACATAGAAAGGCTGCCCCCCTCTGGCAGTTACCTGCAAAAGCAGCTTTAAAACCTGTGCTAATGGTCATTTCATAGGAACAAGTACTGCAGAACTGTAAATGAAACCTGACCTCAAAATGTCTTGAGGGAGGTCATGGCCAAAACATTTCAAAATGTGACACATACTTTAAGAGAACCCTCTGAAGAACGAAGGGGTAATCACAGCTTGAAAAATAAAAAGGACATGTCTTAAAGCTCAATTTCAACGGATTATGAGGCACGTGCGAATTCAACCACAAAGCGGTATCAGCTCACAAGTGGCAGAATAACCATCAGCAAGAAAACTACAAACAATAAATGCTGAAGGTGTTGTGGAGAAATGCCTACCCTCAACTTCAAGGGGGACGTAACTTGGAAAGGGCCACGAACGAGAACAGAAGGGAGGTGCCTTAAAAAGGTAAACATTGAGCTACCATATGATCCAGCAGGCCCACTCCTCGACCTATAATCTAAGAAGAGAGAATTGGAAAGACACAGGCAGGCAAATCTGCATGGCACAGTATTACAATAGCCAAGATATGGAAGTAACCAAGAAGTCCACCAACAGACGGGTGGACACAGAAGAACTCCTCCATGTACAGATGGAATATTCGCTAGTGAAAAAAATGAAACAATGCCATTTGCAGCACCATAGATGAGTCTAGACGTAATCACGCCACCTGTAGTAAGTGAGAAAGCAAAAGACACATATCCTATCATATCACTTTCAGGAGTACCTTCAAAATTGATACCAGTGAAGATATTTCCACAGAGAAAGGCAATCACAGATTCATTAAAAAACTTATGGTTCACCAAATAGAAAGGGATGAGGATTGGACACACTACCATATTGGGGTTAACAGAGATATACAAACCATGTGAAATATATAATCACCAAAGATGTACGGAAGACCAGGAGAAGACTACTCAACATTGTGTCATAACCTACATGGGAAAAGGATGCGAGGAAGAATAGATACACGTATATGTGTGAAAGAAGCACATCTTGCACACCTAGAACAAACAAGGCATTGTAATCAAATGTGCTGGGATAAAAAATAAAAAGTAAATTACAAATATGAACAAGAAGTAATGAGACATAACCTTAAAGGGCTTTTTCCTGGCACATTCCATTCTAATTTACAACCTAGAACACCACTTCCATTAAGCCTCTGTTTCCCTAGTAACCAAATTTGGTAAAGGAGAAATGCTGCCACCTTGTGGCCGTTTCCTGCAAGAGCAGCTTTAAACTCACAGCTAATGGTCACTTAA
This sequence comes from Eschrichtius robustus, assembly GCF_028021215.1. Taxonomy (NCBI): domain Eukaryota; kingdom Metazoa; phylum Chordata; class Mammalia; order Artiodactyla; family Eschrichtiidae; genus Eschrichtius; species Eschrichtius robustus. The sequence continues at coordinate 41,385,305 of NC_090831.1, read as the reverse complement.
CACTCAGAAGGACTGAGGGCTGTAAAGGACACCTGCCCTAAAAAAGTGTGCTGAAGTAGGGAGTGGACAAAAAAATTCAAAACAGGCAAATGTTTCAAGAGGAGGGTATGAAGAGTTAAGTTTTATTCACACTCTTTTTAAAAAGAAGGAAAATGGATAAAAGCTCAACCTCAGGGAGTGTTAGACCCATGCAATCTAATCTACAAAAAGTTTCAACTTACACCAGTCGACTGACCATCAGCAAAAAGTCTACAAACAATAAATGCTGAAGGGGTTTTAGAGAACTGTGTACCCTCTACCTGCTGGTGAGACGTAAAGGGGTCACAGCCAATAATGAGAACAGAAAGGAGCTCTGTTTCAAAGTAAAAATGGAGGTACCGTTCAATCCAGCAGGCGCACCATTGGACCTCTCACCTGAGAAGACAAGAATCGAGAAGACACAGGCCGCAAAAGCTGCAGAGCAGCCTTATTCACAAGAGCCAAGAGAGTAAAGCAATCAAAATGTACAACAACAGGTGAATGGATAAAGAAGAAGTGGTCCATGTACACAATGGAATATTAGCTATGGAAAACAATGAACCATTGCTCTCTGAGGCACCACAAATGAGTCTGGAGATAATCATGAAACATGAGGTAGGTCGGAAAGCAAAAGACCTATACTCTATGATATCACTTATAGGCGTTATCTAATAACTGACACAAATGAACATATTTCCACAGAGAAAGACACTCACAGAGTTAGAAAACAAACTATGCTCATCTAAAAGGAAAGGTGGGGGGAATGGATAAATTAAGATTAGTGTTACTATATGTATACAAACACATATTATATACATATCTCAAAAAGACCGACAATATAGCAAGGGAGGTCTGCGGAACCCTCTGTAACATTTTACAAGGGAAGAGGATCTGTACTTGAATAGACATATGTAATGTACAAATGAACCAGATTGCGTACACCTAGGACAAACAATATGCTAAGCTTTGCCCCAATTAAAAAAAAAATTTAAAACCAAGAAGAAATAATGAGACATAAACTTATGGGGGTTTCTCCATGCACATTCCAATGTAATTTACAACCTAGGAACACGACTTCCAGAAAGGCTCTGCTGCCCTAGTACCCAGATTTGGGAATGGAGAAATGCTGCCTGCTTGAGGCCCCTTCCCACAACAGCAGCTTTAAACCCATTGCTAAAGGTCACTAAATATTCACCACACTTGCAGTTCGGTAAATGACACCTGCTCTCTAAAAAAATTCTGGGGTGGAAAATCGACCAAAAATTTCAAAAGAGGGCAACCTTCCAAGACGACGATTTCAAGAGTTCTACTGTACTCCCAACTGTTTCCTTTTTTGAACAGAAAAGAAAACGGCGGAGAAAAATAATGAGTTTTACGAATTTTCAACGACATGCAAACCCAAATTACAAAATCCTATCAGCTCACAGCAGCCAGAAGGGCCATTAGCATACAGGCTGCAAACAATAAATGCTGAAGCGATTGTGGAGAAATGCGTACCCTCGATTCTAAGGGGGACATGGTAAGTGCCACTAATGAAAACGCAAAGAAGGTGCTTTGAAAAGGGAAACACGGTGCTACCAGTCAGTCAATCACACCCACAGCTGGGCCTATCACCTGAGAACATGAGAATCAAAAAGTCACAGGCTGGCAATCCTGCACTCCAACAATATTTACCATCGCCAACGCTTGGAAGCAATGAAAATGTCCATCAACCGAGGAATGCACAAAGTAGAAGTGGTCCACGTACACAGTGGAAAATTACTCCAATAAAAAATAAAAATTAAATTTAAAAATCCAACAAAAGTAAGGAGACATCAGATTGTGTGGGTGGGTCCGGGCACACTCCACTCTAATTTATAACCGAGAAACACCACAGGCCGCAAGGGCTTTTCCCTAGGTACCAGGGTGGGGAACATAGAAAGGCTGCCCCCCTCTGGCAGTTACCTGCAAAAGCAGCTTTAAAACCTGTGCTAATGGTCATTTCATAGGAACAAGTACTGCAGAACTGTAAATGAAACCTGACCTCAAAATGTCTTGAGGGAGGTCATGGCCAAAACATTTCAAAATGTGACACATACTTTAAGAGAACCCTCTGAAGAACGAAGGGGTAATCACAGCTTGAAAAATAAAAAGGACATGTCTTAAAGCTCAATTTCAACGGATTATGAGGCACGTGCGAATTCAACCACAAAGCGGTATCAGCTCACAAGTGGCAGAATAACCATCAGCAAGAAAACTACAAACAATAAATGCTGAAGGTGTTGTGGAGAAATGCCTACCCTCAACTTCAAGGGGGACGTAACTTGGAAAGGGCCACGAACGAGAACAGAAGGGAGGTGCCTTAAAAAGGTAAACATTGAGCTACCATATGATCCAGCAGGCCCACTCCTCGACCTATAATCTAAGAAGAGAGAATTGGAAAGACACAGGCAGGCAAATCTGCATGGCACAGTATTACAATAGCCAAGATATGGAAGTAACCAAGAAGTCCACCAACAGACGGGTGGACACAGAAGAACTCCTCCATGTACAGATGGAATATTCGCTAGTGAAAAAAATGAAACAATGCCATTTGCAGCACCATAGATGAGTCTAGACGTAATCACGCCACCTGTAGTAAGTGAGAAAGCAAAAGACACATATCCTATCATATCACTTTCAGGAGTACCTTCAAAATTGATACCAGTGAAGATATTTCCACAGAGAAAGGCAATCACAGATTCATTAAAAAACTTATGGTTCACCAAATAGAAAGGGATGAGGATTGGACACACTACCATATTGGGGTTAACAGAGATATACAAACCATGTGAAATATATAATCACCAAAGATGTACGGAAGACCAGGAGAAGACTACTCAACATTGTGTCATAACCTACATGGGAAAAGGATGCGAGGAAGAATAGATACACGTATATGTGTGAAAGAAGCACATCTTGCACACCTAGAACAAACAAGGCATTGTAATCAAATGTGCTGGGATAAAAAATAAAAAGTAAATTACAAATATGAACAAGAAGTAATGAGACATAACCTTAAAGGGCTTTTTCCTGGCACATTCCATTCTAATTTACAACCTAGAACACCACTTCCATTAAGCCTCTGTTTCCCTAGTAACCAAATTTGGTAAAGGAGAAATGCTGCCACCTTGTGGCCGTTTCCTGCAAGAGCAGCTTTAAACTCACAGCTAATGGTCACTTAACACTCAGAAGGACTGAGGGCTGTAAAGGACACCTGCCCTAAAAAAGTGTGCTGAAGTAGGGAGTGGACAAAAAAATTCTAAACAGGCAAATGTTTCAAGAGGAGGGTATGAAGAGTTAAGTTTTATTCACACTCTTTTTAAAAAGAAGGAAAATGGATAAAAGCTCAACCTCAGGGAGTGTTAGACCCATGAAATCTAATCTACAAAAAGTTTCAACTTACACCAGTCGACTGACCATCAGCAAAAAGTCTACAAACAATAAATGCTGAAGGGGTTTTAGAGAACTGTGTACCCTCTACCTGCTGGTGAGACGTAAAGGGGTCACAGCCAATAATGAGAACAGAAAGGAGCTCTGTTTCAAAGTAAAAATGGAGGTACCGTTCAATCCAGCAGGCGCACCATTGGACCTCTCACCTGAGAAGACAAGAATCGAGAAGACACAGGCCGCAAAAGCTGCAGAGCAGCCTTATTCACAAGAGCCAAGAGAGTAAAGCAATCAAAATGTACAACAACAGGTGAATGGATAAAGAAGAAGTGGTCCATGTACACAATGGAATATTAGCTATGGAAAACAATGAACCATTGCTCTCTGAGGCACCACAAATGAGTCTGGAGATAATCATGAAACATGAGGTAGGTCGGAAAGCAAAAGACCTATACTCTATGATATCACTTATAGGCGTTATCTAATAACTGACACAAATGAACATATTTCCACAGAGAAAGACACTCACAGAGTTAGAAAACAAACTATGCTCATCTAAAAGGAAAGGTGGGGGGAATGGATAAATTAAGATTAGTGTTACTATATGTATACAAACACATATTATATACATATCTCAAAAAGACCGACAATATAGCAAGGGAGGTCTGCGGAACCCTCTGTAACATTTTACAAGGGAAGAGGATCTGTACTTGAATAGACATATGTAATGTACAAATGAACCAGATTGCGTACACCTAGGACAAACAATATGCTAAGCTTTGCCCCAATTAAAAAAAAAATTTAAAACCAAGAAGAAATAATGAGACATAAACTTATGGGGGTTTCTCCATGCACATTCCAATGTAATTTACAACCTAGGAACACGACTTCCAGAAAGGCTCTGCTGCCCTAGTACCCAGATTTGGGAATGGAGAAATGCTGCCTGCTTGAGGCCCCTTCCCACAACAGCAGCTTTAAACCCATTGCTAAAGGTCACTAAATATTCACCACACTTGCAGTTCGGTAAATGACACCTGCTCTCTAAAAAAATTCTGGGGTGGAAAATCGACCAAAAATTTCAAAAGAGGGCAACCTTCCAAGACGACGATTTCAAGAGTTCTACTGTACTCCCAACTGTTTCCTTTTTTGAACAGAAAAGAAAACGGCGGAGAAAAATAATGAGTTTTACGAATTTTCAACGACATGCAAACCCAAATTACAAAATCCTATCAGCTCACAGCAGCCAGAAGGGCCATTAGCATACAGGCTGCAAACAATAAATGCTGAAGCGATTGTGGAGAAATGCGTACCCTCGATTCTAAGGGGGACATGGTAAGTGCCACTAATGAAAACGCAAAGAAGGTGCTTTGAAAAGGGAAACACGGTGCTACCAGTCAGTCAATCACACCCACAGCTGGGCCTATCACCTGAGAACATGAGAATCAAAAAGTCACAGGCTGGCAATCCTGCACTCCAACAATATTTACCATCGCCAACGCATGGAAGCAATGAAAATGTCCATCAACCGAGGAATGCACAAAGTAGAAGTGGTCCACGTACACAGTGGAAAATTACTCCAATAAAAAATAAAAATTAAATTTAAAAATCCAACAAAAGTAAGGAGACATCAGATTGTGTGGGTGGGTCCGGGCACACTCCACTCTAATTTATAACCGAGAAACACCACAGGCCGCAAGGGCTTTTCCCTAGGTACCAGGGTGGGGAACATAGAAAGGCTGCCCCCCTCTGGCAGTTACCTGCAAAAGCAGCTTTAAAACCTGTGCTAATGGTCATTTCATAGGAACAAGTACTGCAGAACTGTAAATGAAACCTGACCTCAAAATGTCTTGAGGGAGGTCATGGCCAAAACATTTCAAAATGTGACACATACTTTAAGAGAACCCTCTGAAGAACGAAGGGGTAATCACAGCTTGAAAAATAAAAAGGACATGTCTTAAAGCTCAATTTCAACGGATTATGAGGCACGTGCGAATTCAACCACAAAGCGGTATCAGCTCACAAGTGGCAGAATAACCATCAGCAAGAAAACTACAAACAATAAATGCTGAAGGTGTTGTGGAGAAATGCCTACCCTCAACTTCAAGGGGGACGTAACTTGGAAAGGGCCACGAACGAGAACAGAAGGGAGGTGCCTTAAAAAGGTAAACATTGAGCTACCATATGATCCAGCAGGCCCACTCCTCGACCTATAATCTAAGAAGAGAGAATTGGAAAGACACAGGCAGGCAAATCTGCATGGCACAGTATTACAATAGCCAAGATATGGAAGTAACCAAGAAGTCCACCAACAGACGGGTGGACACAGAAGAACTCCTCCATGTACAGATGGAATATTCGCTAGTGAAAAAAATGAAACAATGCCATTTGCAGCACCATAGATGAGTCTAGACGTAATCACGCCACCTGTAGTAAGTGAGAAAGCAAAAGACACATATCCTATCATATCACTTTCAGGAGTACCTTCAAAATTGATACCAGTGAAGATATTTCCACAGAGAAAGGCAATCACAGATTCATTAAAAAACTTATGGTTCACCAAATAGAAAGGGATGAGGATTGGACACACTACCATATTGGGGTTAACAGAGATATACAAACCATGTGAAATATATAATCACCAAAGATGTACGGAAGACCAGGAGAAGACTACTCAACATTGTGTCATAACCTACATGGGAAAAGGATGCGAGGAAGAATAGATACACGTATATGTGTGAAAGAAGCACATCTTGCACACCTAGAACAAACAAGGCATTGTAATCAAATGTGCTGGGATAAAAAATAAAAAGTAAATTACAAATATGAACAAGAAGTAATGAGACATAACCTTAAAGGGCTTTTTCCTGGCACATTCCATTCTAATTTACAACCTAGAACACCACTTCCATTAAGCCTCTGTTTCCCTAGTAACCAAATTTGGTAAAGGAGAAATGCTGCCACCTTGTGGCCGTTTCCTGCAAGAGCAGCTTTAAACTCACAGCTAATGGTCACTTAACACTCAGAAGGACTGAGGGCTGTAAAGGACACCTGCCCTAAAAAAGTGTGCTGAAGTAGGGAGTGGACAAAAAAATTCTAAACAGGCAAATGTTTCAAGAGGAGGGTATGAAGAGTTAAGTTTTATTCACACTCTTTTTAAAAAGAAGGAAAATGGATAAAAGCTCAACCTCAGGGAGTGTTAGACCCATGAAATCTAATCTACAAAAAGTTTCAACTTACACCAGTCGACTGACCATCAGCAAAAAGTCTACAAACAATAAATGCTGAAGGGGTTTTAGAGAACTGTGTACCCTCTACCTGCTGGTGAGACGTAAAGGGGTCACAGCCAATAATGAGAACAGAAAGGAGCTCTGTTTCAAAGTAAAAATGGAGGTACCGTTCAATCCAGCAGGCGCACCATTGGACCTCTCACCTGAGAAGACAAGAATCGAGAAGACACAGGCCGCAAAAGCTGCAGAGCAGCCTTATTCACAAGAGCCAAGAGAGTAAAGCAATCAAAATGTACAACAACAGGTGAATGGATAAAGAAGAAGTGGTCCATGTACACAATGGAATATTAGCTATGGAAAACAATGAACCATTGCTCTCTGAGGCACCACAAATGAGTCTGGAGATAATCATGAAACATGAGGTAGGTCGGAAAGCAAAAGACCTATACTCTATGATATCACTTATAGGCGTTATCTAATAACTGACACAAATGAACATATTTCCACAGAGAAAGACACTCACAGAGTTAGAAAACAAACTATGCTCATCTAAAAGGAAAGGTGGGGGGAATGGATAAATTAAGATTAGTGTTACTATATGTATACAAACACATATTATATACATATCTCAAAAAGACCGACAATATAGCAAGGGAGGTCTGCGGAACCCTCTGTAACATTTTACAAGGGAAGAGGATCTGTACTTGAATAGACATATGTAATGTACAAATGAACCAGATTGCGTACACCTAGGACAAACAATATGCTAAGCTTTGCCCCAATTAAAAAAAAATTTTAAAACCAAGAAGAAATAATGAGACATAAACTTATGGGGGTTTCTCCATGCACATTCCAATGTAATTTACAACCTAGGAACACGACTTCCAGAAAGGCTCTGCTGCCCTAGTACCCAGATTTGGGAATGGAGAAATGCTGCCTGCTTGAGGCCCCTTCCCACAACAGCAGCTTTAAACCCATTGCTAAAGGTCACTAAATATTCACCACACTTGCAGTTCGGTAAATGACACCTGCTCTCTAAAAAAAATTCTGGGGTGGAAAATCGACCAAAAATTTCAAAAGAGGGCAACCTTCCAAGACGACGATTTCAAGAGTTCTACTGTACTCCCAACTGTTTCCTTTTTTGAACAGAAAAGAAAACGGCGGAGAAAAATAATGAGTTTTACGAATTTTCAACGACATGCAAACCCAAATTACAAAATCCTATCAGCTCACAGCAGCCAGAAGGGCCATTAGCATACAGGCTGCAAACAATAAATGCTGAAGCGATTGTGGAGAAATGCGTACCCTCGATTCTAAGGGGGACATGGTAAGTGCCACTAATGAAAACGCAAAGAAGGTGCTTTGAAAAGGGAAACACGGTGCTACCAGTCAGTCAATCACACCCACAGCTGGGCCTATCACCTGAGAACATGAGAATCAAAAAGTCACAGGCTGGCAATCCTGCACTCCAACAATATTTACCATCGCCAACGCTTGGAAGCAATGAAAATGTCCATCAACCGAGGAATGCACAAAGTAGAAGTGGTCCACGTACACAGTGGAAAATTACTCCAATAAAAAATAAAAATTAAATTTAAAAATCCAACAAAAGTAAGGAGACATCAGATTGTGTGGGTGGGTCCGGGCACACTCCACTCTAATTTATAACCGAGAAACACCACAGGCCGCAAGGGCTTTTCCCTAGGTACCAGGGTGGGGAACATAGAAAGGCTGCCCCCCTCTGGCAGTTACCTGCAAAAGCAGCTTTAAAACCTGTGCTAATGGTCATTTCATAGGAACAAGTACTGCAGAACTGTAAATGAAACCTGACCTCAAAATGTCTTGAGGGAGGTCATGGCCAAAACATTTCAAAATGTGACACATACTTTAAGAGAACCCTCTGAAGAACGAAGGGGTAATCACAGCTTGAAAAATAAAAAGGACATGTCTTAAAGCTCAATTTCAACGGATTATGAGGCACGTGCGAATTCAACCACAAAGCGGTATCAGCTCACAAGTGGCAGAATAACCATCAGCAAGAAAACTACAAACAATAAATGCTGAAGGTGTTGTGGAGAAATGCCTACCCTCAACTTCAAGGGGGACGTAACTTGGAAAGGGCCACGAACGAGAACAGAAGGGAGGTGCCTTAAAAAGGTAAACATTGAGCTACCATATGATCCAGCAGGCCCACTCCTCGACCTATAATCTAAGAAGAGAGAATTGGAAAGACACAGGCAGGCAAATCTGCATGGCACAGTATTACAATAGCCAAGATATGGAAGTAACCAAGAAGTCCACCAACAGACGGGTGGACACAGAAGAACTCCTCCATGTACAGATGGAATATTCGCTAGTGAAAAAAATGAAACAATGCCATTTGCAGCACCATAGATGAGTCTAGACGTAATCACGCCACCTGTAGTAAGTGAGAAAGCAAAAGACACATATCCTATCATATCACTTTCAGGAGTACCTTCAAAATTGATACCAGTGAAGATATTTCCACAGAGAAAGGCAATCACAGATTCATTAAAAAACTTATGGTTCACCAAATAGAAAGGGATGAGGATTGGACACACTACCATATTGGGGTTAACAGAGATATACAAACCATGTGAAATATATAATCACCAAAGATGTACGGAAGACCAGGAGAAGACTACTCAACATTGTGTCATAACCTACATGGGAAAAGGATGCGAGGAAGAATAGATACACGTATATGTGTGAAAGAAGCACATCTTGCACACCTAGAACAAACAAGGCATTGTAATCAAATGTGCTGGGATAAAAAATAAAAAGTAAATTACAAATATGAACAAGAAGTAATGAGACATAACCTTAAAGGGCTTTTTCCTGGCACATTCCATTCTAATTTACAACCTAGAACACCACTTCCATTAAGCCTCTGTTTCCCTAGTAACCAAATTTGGTAAAGGAGAAATGCTGCCACCTTGTGGCCGTTTCCTGCAAGAGCAGCTTTAAACTCACAGCTAATGGTCACTTAACACTCAGAAGGACTGAGGGCTGTAAAGGACACCTGCCCTAAAAAAGTGTGCTGAAGTAGGGAGTGGACAAAAAAATTCAAAACAGGCAAATGTTTCAAGAGGAGGGTATGAAGAGTTAAGTTTTATTCACACTCTTTTTAAAAAGAAGGAAAATGGATAAAAGCTCAACCTCAGGGAGTGTTAGACCCATGCAATCTAATCTACAAAAAGTTTCAACTTACACCAGTCGACTGACCATCAGCAAAAAGTCTACAAACAATAAATGCTGAAGGGGTTTTAGAGAACTGTGTACCCTCTACCTGCTGGTGAGACGTAAAGGGGTCACAGCCAATAATGAGAACAGAAAGGAGCTCTGTTTCAAAGTAAAAATGGAGGTACCGTTCAATCCAGCAGGCGCACCATTGGACCTCTCACCTGAGAAGACAAGAATCGAGAAGAAACAGGCCGCAAAAGCTGCAGAGCAGCCTTATTCACAAGAGCCAAGAGAGTAAAGCAATCAAAATGTACAACAACAGGTGAATGGATAAAGAAGAAGTGGTCCATGTACACAATGGAATATTAGCTATGGAAAACAATGAACCATTGCTCTCTGAGGCACCACAAATGAGTCTGGAGATAATCATGAAACATGAGGTAGGTCGGAAAGCAAAAGACCTATACTCTATGATATCACTTATAGGCGTTATCTAATGACTGACACAAATGAACATATTTCCACAGAGAAAGACACTCACAGAGTTAGAAAACAAACTATGCTCATCTAAAAGGAAAGGTGGGGGGAATGGATAAATTAAGATTAGTGTTACTATATGTATACAAACACATATTATATACATATCTCAAAAAGACCGACAATATAGCAAGGGAGGTCTGCGGAACCCTCTGTAACATTTTACAAGGGAAGAGGATCTGTACTTGAATAGACATATGTAATGTACAAATGAACCAGATTGTGTACACCTAGGACAAACAATATGCTAAGCTTTGCCCCAATTAAAAAAAAATTTTAAAACCAAGAAGAAATAATGAGACATAAACTTATGGGGGTTTCTCCATGCACATTCCAATGTAATTTACAACCTAGGAACACGACTTCCAGAAAGGCTCTGCTGCCCTAGTACCCAGATTTGGGAATGGAGAAATGCTGCCTGCTTGAGGCCCCTTCCCACAACAGCAGCTTTAAACCCATTGCTAAAGGTCACTAAATATTCACCACACTTGCAGTTCGGTAAATGACACCTGCTCTCTAAAAAAATTCTGGGGTGGAAAATCGACCAAAAATTTCAAAAGAGGGCAACCTTCCAAGACGACGATTTCAAGAGTTCTACTGTACTCCCAACTGTTTCCTTTTTTGAACAGAAAAGAAAACGGCGGAGAAAAATAATGAGTTTTACGAATTTTCAACGACATGCAAACCCAAATTACAAAATCCTATCAGCTCACAGCAGCCAGAAGGGCCATTAGCATACAGGCTGCAAACAATAAATGCTGAAGCGATTGTGGAGAAATGCGTACCCTCGATTCTAAGGGGGACATGGTAAGTGCCACTAATGAAAACGCAAAGAAGGTGCTTTGAAAAGGGAAACACGGTGCTACCAGTCAGTCAATCACACCCACAGCTGGGCCTATCACCTGAGAACATGAGAATCAAAAAGTCACAGGCTGGCAATCCTGCACTCCAACAATATTTACCATCGCCAACGCTTGGAAGCAATGAAAATGTCCATCAACCGAGGAATGCACAAAGTAGAAGTGGTCCACGTACACAGTGGAAAATTACTCCAATAAAAAATAAAAATTAAATTTAAAAATCCAACAAAAGTAAGGAGACATCAGATTGTGTGGGTGGGTCCGGGCACACTCCACTCTAATTTATAACCGAGAAACACCACAGGCCGCAAGGGCTTTTCCCTAGGTACCAGGGTGGGGAACATAGAAAGGCTGCCCCCCTCTGGCAGTTACCTGCAAAAGCAGCTTTAAAACCTGTGCTAATGGTCATTTCATAGGAACAAGTACTGCAGAACTGTAAATGAAACCTGCCCTCAAAATGTCTTGAGGGAGGTCATGGCCAAAACATTTCAAAATGTGACACATACTTTAAGAGAACCCTCTGAAGAACGAAGGGGTAATCACAGCTTGAAAAATAAAAAGGACATGTCTTAAAGCTCAATTTCAACGGATTATGAGGCACGTGCGAATTCAACCACAAAGCGGTATCAGCTCACAAGTGGCAGAATAACCATCAGCAAGAAAACTACAAACAATAAATGCTGAAGGTGTTGTGGAGAAATGCCTACCCTCAACTTCAAGGGGGACGTAACTTGGAAAGGGCCACGAACGAGAACAGAAGGGAGGTGCCTTAAAAAGGTAAACATTGAGCTACCATATGATCCAGCAGGCCCACTCCTCGACCTATAATCTAAGAAGAGAGAATTGGAAAGACACAGGCAGGCAAATCTGCATGGCACAGTATTACAATAGCCAAGATATGGAAGTAACCAAGAAGTCCACCAACAGACGGGTGGACACAGAAGAACTCCTCCATGTACAGATGGAATATTCGCTAGTGAAAAAAATGAAACAATGCCATTTGCAGCACCATAGATGAGTCTAGACGTAATCACGCCACCTGTAGTAAGTGAGAAAGCAAAAGACACATATCCTATCATATCACTTTCAGGAGTTACTTCAAAATTGATACCAGTGAAGATATTTCCACAGAGAAAGGCAATCACAGATTCATTAAAAAACTTATGGTTCACCAAATAGAAAGGGATGAGGATTGGACACACTACCATATTGGGGTTAACAGAGATATACAAACCATGTGAAATATATAATCACCAAAGATGTACGGAAGACCAGGAGAAGACTACTCAACATTGTGTCATAACCTACATGGGAAAAGGATGCGAGGAAGAATAGATACACGTATATGTGTGAAAGAAGCACATCTTGCACACCTAGAACAAACAAGGCATTGTAATCAAATGTGCTGGGATAAAAAATAAAAAGTAAATTACAAATATGAACAAGAAGTAATGAGACATAACCTTAAAGGGCTTTTTCCTGGCACATTCCATTCTAATTTACAACCTAGAACACCACTTCCATTAAGCCTCTGTTTCCCTAGTAACCAAATTTGGTAAAGGAGAAATGCTGCCACCTTGTGGCCGTTTCCTGCAAGAGCAGCTTTAAACTCACAGCTAATGGTCACTTAACACTCAGAAGGACTGAGGGCTGTAAAGGACACCTGCCCTAAAAAAGTGTGCTGAAGTAGGGAGTGGACAAAAAAATTCAAAACAGGCAAATGTTTCAAGAGGAGGGTATGAAGAGTTAAGTTTTATTCACACTCTTTTTAAAAAGAAGGAAAATGGATAAAAGCTCAACCTCAGGGAGTGTTAGACCCATGCAATCTAATCTACAAAAGGTTTCAACTTACACCAGTCGACTGACCATCAGCAAAATGTCTACAAACAATAAATGCTGAAGGGGTTTTAGAGAACTGTGTACCCTCTACCTGCTGGTGAGACGTAAAGGGGTCACAGCCAATAATGAGAACAGAAAGGAGCTCTGTTTCAAAGTAAAAATGGAGGTACCGTTCAATCCAGCAGGCGCACCATTGGACCTCTCACCTGAGAAGACAAGAATCGAGAAGACACAGGCCGCAAAAACTGCAGAGCAGCCTTATTCACAAGAGCCAAGAGAGTAAAGCAATCAAAATGTACAACAACAGGTGAATGGATAAAGAAGAAGTGGTCCATGTACACAATGGAATATTAGCTATGGAAAACAATGAACCATTGCTCTCTGAGGCACCACAAATGAGTCTGGAGATAATCATGAAACATGAGGTAGGTCGGAAAGCAAAAGACCTATACTCTATGATATCACTTATAGGCGTTATCTAATAACTGACACAAATGAACATATTTCCACAGAGAAAGACACTCACAGAGTTAGAAAACAAACTATGCTCATCTAAAAGGAAAGGTGGGGGGAATGGATAAATTAAGATTAGTGTTACTATATGTATACAAACACATATTATATACATATCTCAAAAAGACCGACAATATAGCAAGGGAGGTCTGCGGAACCCTCTGTAACATTTTACAAGGGAAGAGGATCTGTACTTGAATAGACATATGTAATGTACAAATGAACCAGATTGTGTACACCTAGGACAAACAATATGCTAAGCTTTGCCCCAATTAAAAAAAAATTTTAAAACCAAGAAGAAATAATGAGACATAAACTTATGGGGGTTTCTCCATGCACATTCCAATGTAATTTACAACCTAGGAACACGACTTCCAGAAAGGCTCTGCTGCCCTAGTACCCAGATTTGGGAATGGAGAAATGCTGCCTGCTTGAGGCCTCTTCCCACAACAGCAGCTTTAAACCCATTGCTAAAGGTCACTAAATATTCACCACACTTGCAGTTCGGTAAATGACACCTGCTCTCTAAAAAAATTCTGGGGTGGAAAATCGACCAAAAATTTCAAAAGAGGGCAACCTTCCAAGAAGACGATTTCAAGAGTTCTACTGTACTCCCAACTGTTTCCTTTTTTGAACAGAAAAGAAAACGGCGGAGAAAAATAATGAGTTTTACGAATTTTCAACGACATGCAAACCCAAATTACAAAATCCTATCAGCTCACAGCAGCCAGAAGGGCCATTAGCATACAGGCTGCAAACAATAAATGCTGAAGCGATTGTGGAGAAATGCGTACCCTCGATTCTAAGGGGGACATGGTAAGTGCCACTAATGAAAACGCAAAGAAGGTGCTTTGAAAAGGGAAACACGGTGCTACCAGTCAGTCAATCACACCCACAGCTGGGCCTATCACCTGAGAACATGAGAATCAAAAAGTCACAGGCTGGCAATCCTGCACTCCAACAATATTTACCATCGCCAACGCTTGGAAGCAATGAAAATGTCCATCAACCGAGGAATGCACAAAGTAGAAGTGGTCCACGTACACAGTGGAAAATTACTCCAATAAAAAATAAAAATTAAATTTAAAAATCCAACAAAAGTAAGGAGACATCAGATTGTGTGGGTGGGTCCGGGCACACTCCACTCTAATTTATAACCGAGAAACACCACAGGCCGCAAGGGCTTTTCCCTAGGTACCAGGGTGGGGAACATAGAAAGGCTGCCCCCCTCTGGCAGTTACCTGCAAAAGCAGCTTTAAAACCTGTGCTAATGGTCATTTCATAGGAACAAGTACTGCAGAACTGTAAATGAAACCTGCCCTCAAAATGTCTTGAGGGAGGTCATGGCCAAAACATTTCAAAATGTGACACATACTTTAAGAGAACCCTCTGAAGAACGAAGGGGTAATCACAGCTTGAAAAATAAAAAGGACATGTCTTAAAGCTCAATTTCAACGGATTATGAGGCACGTGCGAATTCAACCACAAAGCGGTATCAGCTCACAAGTGGCAGAATAACCATCAGCAAGAAAACTACAAACAATAAATGCTGAAGGTGTTGTGGAGAAATGCCTACCCTCAACTTCAAGGGGGACGTAACTTGGAAAGGGCCACGAACGAGAACAGAAGGGAGGTGCCTTAAAAAGGTAAACATTCAGCTACCATATGATCCAGCAGGCCCACTCCTCGACCTATAATCTAAGAAGAGAGAATTGGAAAGACACAGGCAGGCAAATCTGCATGGCACAGTATTACAATAGCCAAGATATGGAAGTAACCAAGAAGTCCACCAACAGACGGGTGGACACAGAAGAACTCCTCCATGTACAGATGGAATATTCGCTAGTGAAAAAAATGAAACAATGCCATTTGCAGCACCATAGATGAGTCTAGACGTAATCACGCCACCTGTAGTAAGTGAGAAAGCAAAAGACACATATCCTATCATATCACTTTCAGGAGTTACTTCAAAATTGATACCAGTGAAGATATTTCCACAGAGAAAGGCAATCACAGATTCATTAAAAAACTTATGGTTCACCAAATAGAAAGGGATGAGGATTGGACACACTACCATATTGGGGTTAACAGAGATATACAAACCATGTGAAATATATAATCACCAAAGATGTACGGAAGACCAGGAGAAGACTACTCAACATTGTGTCATAACCTACATGGGAAAAGGATGCGAGGAAGAATAGATACACGTATATGTGTGAAAGAAGCACATCTTGCACACCTAGAACAAACAAGGCATTGTAATCAAATGTGCTGGGATAAAAAATAAAAAGTAAATTACAAATATGAACAAGAAGTAATGAGACATAACCTTAAAGGGCTTTTTCCTGGCACATTCCATTCTAATTTACAACCTAGAACACCACTTCCATTAAGCCTCTGTTTCCCTAGTAACCAAATTTGGTAAAGGAGAAATGCTGCCACCTTGTGGCCGTTTCCTGCAAGAGCAGCTTTAAACTCACAGCTAATGGTCACTTAACACTCAGAAGGACTGAGGGCTGTAAAGGACACCTGCCCTAAAAAAGTGTGCTGAAGTAGGGAGTGGACAAAAAAATTCAAAACAGGCAAATGTTTCAAGAGGAGGGTATGAAGAGTTAAGTTTTATTCACACTCTTTTTAAAAAGAAGGAAAATGGATAAAAGCTCAACCTCAGGGAGTGTTAGACCCATGCAATCTAATCTACAAAAAGTTTCAACTTACACCAGTCGACTGACCATCAGCAAAAAGTCTACAAACAATAAATGCTGAAGGGGTTTTAGAGAACTGTGTACCCTCTACCTGCTGGTGAGACGTAAAGGGGTCACAGCCAATAATGAGAACAGAAAGGAGCTCTGTTTCAAAGTAAAAATGGAGGTACCGTTCAATCCAGCAGGCGCACCATTGGACCTCTCACCTGAGAAGACAAGAATCGAGAAGACACAGGCCGCAAAAGCTGCAGAGCAGCCTTATTCACAAGAGCCAAGAGAGTAAAGCAATCAAAATGTACAACAACAGGTGAATGGATAAAGAAGAAGTGGTCCATGTACACAATGGAATATTAGCTATGGAAAACAATGAACCATTGCTCTCTGAGGCACCACAAATGAGTCTGGAGATAATCATGAAACATGAGGTAGGTCGGAAAGCCAAAGACCTATACTCTATGATATCACTTATAGGCGTTATCTAATAACTGACACAAATGAACATATTTCCACAGAGAAAGACACTCACAGAGTTAGAAAACAAACTATGCTCATCTAAAAGGAAAGGTGGGGGGAATGGATAAATTAAGATTAGTGTTACTATATGTATACAAACACATATTATATACATATCTCAAAAAGACCGACAATATAGCAAGGGAGGTCTGCGGAACCCTCTGTAACATTTTACAAGGGAAGAGGATCTGTACTTGAATAGACATATGTAATGTACAAATGAACCAGATTGTGTACACCTAGGACAAACAATATGCTAAGCTTTGCCCCAATTAAAAAAAAAAATTTAAAACCAAGAAGAAATAATGAGACATAAACTTATGGGGGTTTCTCCATGCACATTCCAATGTAATTTACAACCTAGGAACACGACTTCCAGAAAGGCTCTGCTGCCCTAGTACCCAGATTTGGGAATGGAGAAATGCTGCCTGCTTGAGGCCCCTTCCCACAACAGCAGCTTTAAACCCATTGCTAAAGGTCACTAAATATTCACCACACTTGCAGTTCGGTAAATGACACCTGCTCTCTAAAAAAATTCTGGGGTGGAAAATCGACCAAAAATTTCAAAAGAGGGCAACCTTCCAAGACGACGATTTCAAGAGTTCTACTGTACTCCCAACTGTTTCCTTTTTTGAACAGAAAAGAAAACGGCGGAGAAAAATAATGAGTTTTACGAATTTTCAACGACATGCAAACCCAAATTACAAAATCCTATCAGCTCACAGCAGCCAGAAGGGCCATTAGCATACAGGCTGCAAACAATAAATGCTGAAGCGATTGTGGAGAAATGCGTACCCTCGATTCTAAGGGGGACATGGTAAGTGCCACTAATGAAAACGCAAAGAAGGTGCTTTGAAAAGGGAAACACGGTGCTACCAGTCAGTCAATCACACCCACAGCTGGGCCTATCACCTGAGAACATGAGAATCAAAAAGTCACAGGCTGGCAATCCTGCACTCCAACAATATTTACCATCGCCAACGCTTGGAAGCAATGAAAATGTCCATCAACCGAGGAATGCACAAAGTAGAAGTGGTCCACGTACACAGTGGAAAATTACTCCAATAAAAAATAAAAATTAAATTTAAAAATCCAACAAAAGTAAGGAGACATCAGATTGTGTGGGTGGGTCCGGGCACACTCCACTCTAATTTATAACCGAGAAACACCACAGGCCGCAAGGGCTTTTCCCTAGGTACCAGGGTGGGGAACATAGAAAGGCTGCCCCCCTCTGGCAGTTACCTGCAAAAGCAGCTTTAAAACCTGTGCTAATGGTCATTTCATAGGAACAAGTACTGCAGAACTGTAAATGAAACCTGCCCTCAAAATGTCTTGAGGGAGGTAAAGGCCAAAACATTTCAAAATGTGACACATACTTTAAGAGAACCCTCTGAAGAACGAAGGGGTAATCACAGCTTGAAAAATAAAAAGGACATGTCTTAAAGCTCAATTTCAACGGATTATGAGGCACGTGCGAATTCAACCACAAATCGGTATCAGCTCACAAGTGGCAGAATAACCATCAGCAAGAAAACTACAAACAATAAATGCTGAAGGTGTTGTGGAGAAATGCCTACCGACAACTTCAAGGGGGACGTAACTTGGAAAGGGCCACGAACGAGAACAGAAGGGAGGTGCCTTAAAAAGGTAAACATTGAGCTACCATATGATCCAGCAGGCCCACTCCTCGACCTATAATCTAAGAAGAGAGAATTGGAAAGACACAGGCAGGCAAATCTGCATGGCACAGTATTACAATAGCCAAGATATGGAAGTAACCAAGAAGTCCACCAACAGACGGGTGGACACAGAAGAACTCCTCCATGTACAGATGGAATATTCGCTAGTGAAAAAAATGAAACAATGCCATTTGCAGCACCATAGATGAGTCTAGACGTAATCACGCCACCTGTAGTAAGTGAGAAAGCAAAAGACACATATCCTATCATATCACTTTCAGGAGTTACTTCAAAATTGATACCAGTGAAGATATTTCCACAGAGAAAGGCAATCACAGATTCATTAAAAAACTTATGGTTCACCAAATAGAAAGGGATGAGGATTGGACACACTACCATATTGGGGTTAACAGAGATATACAAACCATGTGAAATATATAATCACCAAAGATGTACGGAAGACCAGGAGAAGACTACTCAACATTGTGTCATAACCTACATGGGAAAAGGATGCGAGGAAGAATAGATACACGTATATGTGTGAAAGAAGCACATCTTGCACACCTAGAACAAACAAGGCATTGTAATCAAATGTGCTGGGATAAAAAATAAAAAGTAAATTACAAATATGAACAAGAAGTAATGAGACATAACCTTAAAGGGCTTTTTCCTGGCACATTCCATTCTAATTTACAACCTAGAACACCACTTCCATTAAGCCTCTGTTTCCCTAGTAACCAAATTTGGTAAAGGAGAAATGCTGCCACCTTGTGGCCGTTTCCTGCAAGAGCAGCTTTAAACTCACAGCTAATGGTCACTTAACACTCAGAAGGACTGAGGGCTGTAAAGGACACCTGCCCTAAAAAAGTGTGCTGAAGTAGGGAGTGGACAAAAAAATTCAAAACAGGCAAATGTTTCAAGAGGAGGGTATGAAGAGTTAAGTTTTATTCACACTCTTTTTAAAAAGAAGGAAAATGGATAAAAGCTCAACCTCAGGGAGTGTTAGACCCATGCAATCTAATCTACAAAAAGTTTCAACTTACACCAGTCGACTGACCATCAGCAAAAAGTCTACAAACAATAAATGCAGAAGGGGTTTTAGAGAACTGTGTACCCTCTACCTGCTGGTGAGACGTAAAGGGGTCACAGCCAATAATGAGAACAGAAAGGAGCTCTGTTTCAAAGTAAAAATGGAGGTACCGTTCAATCCAGCAGGCGCACCATTGGACCTCTCACCTGAGAAGACAAGAATCGAGAAGACACAGGCCGCAAAAGCTGCAGAGCAGCCTTATTCACAAGAGCCAAGAGAGTAAAGCAATCAAAATGTACAACAACAGGTGAATGGATAAAGAAGAAGTGGTCCATGTACACAATGGAATATTAGCTATGGAAAACAATGAACCATTGCTCTCTGAGGCACCACAAATGAGTCTGGAGATAATCATGAAACATGAGGTAGGTCGGAAAGCCAAAGACCTATACTCTATGATATCACTTATAGGCGTTATCTAATAACTGACACAAATGAACATATTTCCACAGAGAAAGACACTCACAGAGTTAGAAAACAAACTATGCTCATCTAAAAGGAAAGGTGGGGGGAATGGATAAATTAAGATTAGTGTTACTATATGTATACAAACACATATTATATACATATCTCAAAAAGACCGACAATATAGCAAGGGAGGTCTGCGGAACCCTCTGTAACATTTTACAAGGGAAGAGGATCTGTACTTGAATAGACATATGTAATGTACAAATGAACCAGATTGTGTACACCTAGGACAAACAATATGCTAAGCTTTGCCCCAATTAAAAAAAAAAATTTAAAACCAAGAAGAAATAATGAGACATAAACTTATGGGGGTTTCTCCATGCACATTCCAATGTAATTTACAACCTAGGAACACGACTTCCAGAAAGGCTCTGCTGCCCTAGTACCCAGATTTGGGAATGGAGAAATGCTGCCTGCTTGAGGCCCCTTCCCACAACAGCAGCTTTAAACCCATTGCTAAAGGTCACTAAATATTCACCACACTTGCAGTTCGGTAAATGACACCTGCTCTCTAAAAAAATTCTGGGGTGGAAAATCGACCAAAAATTTCAAAAGAGGGCAACCTTCCAAGACGACGATTTCAAGAGTTCTACTGTACTCCCAACTGTTTCCTTTTTTGAACAGAAAAGAAAACGGCGGAGAAAAATAATGAGTTTTACGAATTTTCAACGACATGCAAACCCAAATTACAAAATCCTATCAGCTCACAGCAGCCAGAAGGGCCATTAGCATACAGGCTGCAAACAATAAATGCTGAAGCGATTGTGGAGAAATGCGTACCCTCGATTCTAAGGGGGACATGGTAAGTGCCACTAATGAAAACGCAAAGAAGGTGCTTTGAAAAGGGAAACACGGTGCTACCAGTCAGTCAATCACACCCACAGCTGGGCCTATCACCTGAGAACATGAGAATCAAAAAGTCACAGGCTGGCAATCCTGCACTCCAACAATATTTACCATCGCCAACGCTTGGAAGCAATGAAAATGTCCATCAACCGAGGAATGCACAAAGTAGAAGTGGTCCACGTACACAGTGGAAAATTACTCCAATAAAAAATAAAAATTAAATTTAAAAATCCAACAAAAGTAAGGAGACATCAGATTGTGTGGGTGGGTCCGGGCACACTCCACTCTAATTTATAACCGAGAAACACCACAGGCCGCAAGGGCTTTTCCCTAGGTACCAGGGTGGGGAACATAGAAAGGCTGCCCCCCTCTGGCAGTTACCTGCAAAAGCAGCTTTAAAACCTGTGCTAATGGTCATTTCATAGGAACAAGTACTGCAGAACTGTAAATGAAACCTGCCCTCAAAATGTCTTGAGGGAGGTAATGGCCAAAACATTTCAAAATGTGACACATACTTTAAGAGAACCCTCTGAAGAACGAAGGGGTAATCACAGCTTGAAAAATAAAAAGGACATGTCTTAAAGCTCAATTTCAATGGATTATGAGGCACGTGCGAATTCAACCACAAATCGGTATCAGCTCACAAGTGGCAGAATAACCATCAGCAAGAAAACTACAAACAATAAATGCTGAAGGTGTTGTGGAGAAATGCCTACCCTCAACTTCAAGGGGGACGTAACTTGGAAAGGGCCACGAACGAGAACAGAAGGGAGGTGCCTTAAAAAGGTAAACATTGAGCTACCATATGATCCAGCAGGCCCACTCCTCGACCTATAATCTAAGAAGAGAGAATTGGAAAGACACAGGCAGGCAAATCTGCATGGCACAGTATTACAATAGCCAAGATATGGAAGTAACCAAGAAGTCCACCAACAGACGGGTGGACACAGAAGAACTCCTCCATGTACAGATGGAATATTCGCTAGTGAAAAAAATGAAACAATGCCATTTGCAGCACCATAGATGAGTCTAGACGTAATCACGCCACCTGTAGTAAGTGAGAAAGCAAAAGACACATATCCTATCATATCACTTTCAGGAGTTACTTCAAAATTGATACCAGTGAAGATATTTCCACAGAGAAAGGCAATCACAGATTCATTAAAAAACTTATGGTTCACCAAATAGAAAGGGATGAGGATTGGACACACTACCATATTGGGGTTAACAGAGATATACAAACCATGTGAAATATATAATCACCAAAGATGTACGGAAGACCAGGAGAAGACTACTCAACATTGTGTCATAACCTACATGGGAAAAGGATGCGAGGAAGAATAGATACACGTATATGTGTGAAAGAAGCACATCTTGCACACCTAGAACAAACAAGGCATTGTAATCAAATGTGCTGGGATAAAAAATAAAAAGTAAATTACAAATATGAACAAGAAGTAATGAGACATAACCTTAAAGGGCTTTTTCCTGGCACATTCCATTCTAATTTACAACCTAGAACACCACTTCCATTAAGCCTCTGTTTCCCTAGTAACCAAATTTGGTAAAGGAGAAATGCTGCCACCTTGTGGCCGTTTCCTGCAAGAGCAGCTTTAAACTCACAGCTAATGGTCACTTAACACTCAGAAGGACTGAGGGCTGTAAAGGACACCTGCCCTAAAAAAGTGTGCTGAAGTAGGGAGTGGACAAAAAAATTCAAAACAGGCAAATGTTTCAAGAGGAGGGTATGAAGAGTTAAGTTTTATTCACACTCTTTTTAAAAAGAAGGAAAATGGATAAAAGCTCAACCTCAGGGAGTGTTAGACCCATGCAATCTAATCTACAAAAAGTTTCAACTTACACCAGTCGACTGACCATCAGCAAAAAGTCTACAAACAATAAATGCAGAAGGGGTTTTAGAGAACTGTGTACCCTCTACCTGCTGGTGAGACGTAAAGGGGTCACAGCCAATAATGAGAACAGAAAGGAGCTCTGTTTCAAAGTAAAAATGGAGGTACCGTTCAATCCAGCAGGCGCACCATTGGACCTCTCACCTGAGAAGACAAGAATCGAGAAGACACAGGCCGCAAAAGCTGCAGAGCAGCCTTATTCACAAGAGCCAAGAGAGTAAAGCAATCAAAATGTACAACAACAGGTGAATGGATAAAGAAGAAGTGGTCCATGTACACAATGGAATATTAGCTATGGAAAACAATGAACCATTGCTCTCTGAGGCACCACAAATGAGTCTGGAGATAATCATGAAACATGAGGTAGGTCGGAAAGCCAAAGACCTATACTCTATGATATCACTTATAGGCGTTATCTAATAACTGACACAAATGAACATATTTCCACAGAGAAAGACACTCACAGAGTTAGAAAACAAACTATGCTCATCTAAAAGGAAAGGTGGGGGGAATGGATAAATTAAGATTAGTGTTACTATATGTATACAAACATATATTATATACATATCTCAAAAAGACCGACAATATAGCAAGGGAGGTCTGCGGAACCCTCTGTAACATTTTACAAGGGAAGAGGATCTGTACTTGAATAGACATATGTAATGTACAAATGAACCAGATTGTGTACACCTAGGACAAACAATATGCTAAGCTTTGCCCCAATTAAAAAAAAAAATTTAAAACCAAGAAGAAATAATGAGACATAAACTTATGGGGGTTTCTCCATGCACATTCCAATGTAATTTACAACCTAGGAACACGACTTCCAGAAAGGCTCTGCTGCCCTAGTACCCAGATTTGGGAATGGAGAAATGCTGCCTGCTTGAGGCCCCTTCCCACAACAGCAGCTTTAAACCCATTGCTAAAGGTCACTAAATATTCACCACACTTGCAGTTCGGTAAATGACACCTGCTCTCTAAAAAAATTCTGGGGTGGAAAATCGACCAAAAATTTCAAAAGAGGGCAACCTTCCAAGACGACGATTTCAAGAGTTCTACTGTACTCCCAACTGTTTCCTTTTTTGAACAGAAAAGAAAACGGCGGAGAAAAATAATGAGTTTTACGAATTTTCAACGACATGCAAACCCAAATTACAAAATCCTATCAGCTCACAGCAGCCAGAAGGGCCATTAGCATACAGGCTGCAAACAATAAATGCTGAAGCGATTGTGGAGAAATGCGTACCCTCGATTCTAAGGGGGACATGGTAAGTGCCACTAATGAAAACGCAAAGAAGGTGCTTTGAAAAGGGAAACACGGTGCTACCAGTCAGTCAATCACACCCACAGCTGGGCCTATCACCTGAGAACATGAGAATCAAAAAGTCACAGGCTGGCAATCCTGCACTCCAACAATATTTACCATCGCCAACGCTTGGAAGCAATGAAAATGTCCATCAACCGAGGAATGCACAAAGTAGAAGTGGTCCACGTACACAGTGGAAAATTACTCCAATAAAAAATAAAAATTAAATTTAAAAATCCAACAAAAGTAAGGAGACATCAGATTGTGTGGGTGGGTCCGGGCACACTCCACTCTAATTTATAACCGAGAAACACCACAGGCCGCAAGGGCTTTTCCCTAGGTACCAGGGTGGGGAACATAGAAAGGCTGCCCCCCTCTGGCAGTTACCTGCAAAAGCAGCTTTAAAACCTGTGCTAATGGTCATTTCATAGGAACAAGTACTGCAGAACTGTAAATGAAACCTGCCCTCAAAATGTCTTGAGGGAGGTCATGGCCAAAACATTTCAAAATGTGACACATACTTTAAGAGAACCCTCTGAAGAACGAAGGGGTAATCACAGCTTGAAAAATAAAAAGGACATGTCTTAAAGCTCAATTTCAATGGATTATGAGGCACGTGCGAATTCAACCACAAATCGGTATCAGCTCACAAGTGGCAGAATAACCATCAGCAAGAAAACTACAAACAATAAATGCTGAAGGTGTTGTGGAGAAATGCCTACCCTCAACTTCAAGGGGGACGTAACTTGGAAAGGGCCACGAACGAGAACAGAAGGGAGGTGCCTTAAAAAGGTAAACATTGAGCTACCATATGATCCAGCAGGCCCACTCCTCGACCTATAATCTAAGAAGAGAGAATTGGAAAGACACAGGCAGGCAAATCTGCATGGCACAGTATTACAATAGCCAAGATATGGAAGTAACCAAGAAGTCCACCAACAGACGGGTGGACACAGAAGAACTCCTCCATGTACAGATGGAATATTCGCTAGTGAAAAAAATGAAACAATGCCATTTGCAGCACCATAGATGAGTCTAGACGTAATCACGCCACCTGTAGTAAGTGAGAAAGCAAAAGACACATATCCTATCATATCACTTTCAGGAGTTACTTCAAAATTGATACCAGTGAAGATATTTCCACAGAGAAAGGCAATCACAGATTCATTAAAAAACTTATGGTTCACCAAATAGAAAGGGATGAGGATTGGACACACTACCATATTGGGGTTAACAGAGATATACAAACCATGTGAAATATATAATCACCAAAGATGTACGGAAGACCAGGAGAAGACTACTCAACATTGTGTCATAACCTACATGGGAAAAGGATGCGAGGAAGAATAGATACACGTATATGTGTGAAAGAAGCACATCTTGCACACCTAGAACAAACAAGGCATTGTAATCAAATGTGCTGGGATAAAAAATAAAAAGTAAATTACAAATATGAACAAGAAGTAATGAGACATAACCTTAAAGGGCTTTTTCCTGGCACATTCCATTCTAATTTACAACCTAGAACACCACTTCCATTAAGCCTCTGTTTCCCTAGTAACCAAATTTGGTAAAGGAGAAATGCTGCCACCTTGTGGCCGTTTCCTGCAAGAGCAGCTTTAAACTCACAGCTAATGGTCACTTAACACTCAGAAGGACTGAGGGCTGTAAAGGACACCTGCCCTAAAAAAGTGTGCTGAAGTAGGGAGTGGACAAAAAAATTCAAAACAGGCAAATGTTTCAAGAGGAGGGTATGAAGAGTTAAGTTTTATTCACACTCTTTTTAAAAAGAAGGAAAATGGATAAAAGCTCAACCTCAGGGAGTGTTAGACCCATGCAATCTAATCTACAAAAGGTTTCAACTTACACCAGTCGACTGACCATCAGCAAAAAGTCTACAAACAATAAATGCTGAAGGGGTTTTAGAGAACTGTGTACCCTCTACCTGCTGGTGAGACGTAAAGGGGTCACAGCCAATAATGAGAACAGAAAGGAGCTCTGTTTCAAAGTAAAAATGGAGGTACCGTTCAATCCAGCAGGCGCACCATTGGACCTCTCACCTGAGAAGACAAGAATCGAGAAGACACAGGCCGCAAAAGCTGCAGAGCAGCCTTATTCACAAGAGCCAAGAGAGTAAAGCAATCAAAATGTACAACAACAGGTGAATGGATAAAGAAGAAGTGGTCCATGTACACAATGGAATATTAGCTATGGAAAACAATGAACCATTGCTCTCTGAGGCACCACAAATGAGTCTGGAGATAATCATGAAACATGAGGTAGGTCGGAAAGCCAAAGACCTATACTCTATGATATCACTTATAGGCGTTATCTAATAACTGACACAAATGAACATATTTCCACAGAGAAAGACACTCACAGAGTTAGAAAACAAACTATGCTCATCTAAAAGGAAAGGTGGGGGGAATGGATAAATTAAGATTAGTGTTACTATATGTATACAAACACATATTATATACATATCTCAAAAAGACCGACAATATAGCAAGGGAGGTCTGCGGAACCCTCTGTAACATTTTACAAGGGAAGAGGATCTGTACTTGAATAGACATATGTAATGTACAAATGAACCAGATTGTGTACACCTAGGACAAACAATATGCTAAGCTTTGCCCCAATTAAAAAAAAAAATTTAAAACCAAGAAGAAATAATGAGACATAAACTTATGGGGGTTTCTCCATGCACATTCCAATGTAATTTACAACCTAGGAACACGACTTCCAGAAAGGCTCTGCTGCCCTAGTACCCAGATTTGGGAATGGAGAAATGCTGCCTGCTTGAGGCCCCTTCCCACAACAGCAGCTTTAAACCCATTGCTAAAGGTCACTAAATATTCACCACACTTGCAGTTCGGTAAATGACACCTGCTCTCTAAAAAAATTCTGGGGTGGAAAATCGACCAAAAATTTCAAAAGAGGGCAACCTTCCAAGACGACGATTTCAAGAGTTCTACTGTACTCCCAACTGTTTCCTTTTTTGAACAGAAAAGAAAACGGCGGAGAAAAATAATGAGTTTTACGAATTTTCAACGACATGCAAACCCAAATTACAAAATCCTATCAGCTCACAGCAGCCAGAAGGGCCATTAGCATACAGGCTGCAAACAATAAATGCTGAAGCGATTGTGGAGAAATGCGTACCCTCGATTCTAAGGGGGACATGGTAAGTGCCACTAATGAAAACGCAAAGAAGGTGCTTTGAAAAGGGAAACACGGTGCTACCAGTCAGTCAATCACACCCACAGCTGGGCCTATCACCTGAGAACATGAGAATCAAAAAGTCACAGGCTGGCAATCCTGCACTCCAACAATATTTACCATCGCCAACGCTTGGAAGCAATGAAAATGTCCATCAACCGAGGAATGCACAAAGTAGAAGTGGTCCACGTACACAGTGGAAAATTACTCCAATAAAAAATAAAAATTAAATTTAAAAATCCAACAAAAGTAAGGAGACATCAGATTGTGTGGGTGGGTCCGGGCACACTCCACTCTAATTTATAACCGAGAAACACCACAGGCCGCAAGGGCTTTTCCCTAGGTACCAGGGTGGGGAACATAGAAAGGCTGCCCCCCTCTGGCAGTTACCTGCAAAAGCAGCTTTAAAACCTGTGCTAATGGTCATTGCATAGGAACAAGTACTGCAGAACTGTAAATGAAACCTGCCCTCAAAATGTCTTGAGGGAGGTCATGGCCAAAACATTTCAAAATGTGACACATACTTTAAGAGAACCCTCTGAAGAACGAAGGGGTAATCACAGCTTGAAAAATAAAAAGGACATGTCTTAAAGCTCAATTTCAACGGATTATGAGGCACGTGCGAATTCAACCACAAAGCGGTATCAGCTCACAAGTGGCAGAATAACCATCAGCAAGAAAACTACAAACAATAAATGCTGAAGGTGTTGTGGAGAAATGCCTACCCTCAACTTCAAGGGGGACGTAACTTGGAAAGGGCCACGAACGAGAACAGAAGGGAGGTGCCTTAAAAAGGTAAACATTGAGCTACCATATGATCCAGCAGGCCCACTCCTCGACCTATAATCTAAGAAGAGAGAATTGGAAAGACACAGGCAGGCAAATCTGCATGGCACAGTATTACAATAGCCAAGATATGGAAGTAACCAAGAAGTCCACCAACAGACGGGTGGACACAGAAGAACTCCTCCATGTACAGATGGAATATTCGCTAGTGAAAAAAATGAAACAATGCCATTTGCAGCACCATAGATGAGTCTAGACGTAATCACGCCACCTGTAGTAAGTGAGAAAGCAAAAGACACATATCCTATCATATCACTTTCAGGAGTTACTTCAAAATTGATACCAGTGAAGATATTTCCACAGAGAAAGGCAATCACAGATTCATTAAAAAACTTATGGTTCACCAAATAGAAAGGGATGAGGATTGGACACACTACCATATTGGGGTTAACAGAGATATACAAACCATGTGAAATATATAATCACCAAAGATGTACGGAAGACCAGGAGAAGACTACTCAACATTGTGTCATAACCTACATGGGAAAAGGATGCGAGGAAGAATAGATACACGTATATGTGTGAAAGAAGCACATCTTGCACACCTAGAACAAACAAGGCATTGTAATCAAATGTGCTGGGATAAAAAATAAAAAGTAAATTACAAATATGAACAAGAAGTAATGAGACATAACCTTAAAGGGCTTTTTCCTGGCACATTCCATTCTAATTTACAACCTAGAACACCACTTCCATTAAGCCTCTGTTTCCCTAGTAACCAAATTTGGTAAAGGAGAAATGCTGCCACCTTGTGGCCGTTTCCTGCAAGAGCAGCTTTAAACTCACAGCTAATGGTCACTTAACACTCAGAAGGACTGAGGGCTGTAAAGGACACCTGCCCTAAAAAAGTGTGCTGAAGTAGGGAGTGGACAAAAAAATTCAAAACAGGCAAATGTTTCAAGAGGAGGGTATGAAGAGTTAAGTTTTATTCACACTCTTTTTAAAAAGAAGGAAAATGGATAAAAGCTCAACCTCAGGGAGTGTTAGACCCATGCAATCTAATCTACAAAAGGTTTCAACTTACACCAGTCGACTGACCATCAGCAAAAAGTCTACAAACAATAAATGCTGAAGGGGTTTTAGAGAACTGTGTACCCTCTACCTGCTGGTGAGACGTAAAGGGGTCACAGCCAATAATGAGAACAGAAAGGAGCTCTGTTTCAAAGTAAAAATGGAGGTACCGTTCAATCCAGCAGGCGCACCATTGGACCTCTCACCTGAGAAGACAAGAATCGAGAAGACACAGGCCGCAAAAGCTGCAGAGCAGCCTTATTCACAAGAGCCAAGAGAGTAAAGCAATCAAAATGTACAACAACAGGTGAATGGATAAAGAAGAAGTGGTCCATGTACACAATGGAATATTAGCTATGGAAAACAATGAACCATTGCTCTCTGAGGCACCACAAATGAGTCTGGAGATAATCATGAAACATGAGGTAGGTCGGAAAGCCAAAGACCTATACTCTATGATATCACTTATAGGCGTTATCTAATAACTGACACAAATGAACATATTTCCACAGAGAAAGACACTCACAGAGTTAGAAAACAAACTATGCTCATCTAAAAGGAAAGGTGGGGGGAATGGATAAATTAAGATTAGTGTTACTATATGTATACAAACACATATTATATACATATCTCAAAAAGACCGACAATATAGCAAGGGAGGTCTGCGGAACCCTCTGTAACATTTTACAAGGGAAGAGGATCTGTACTTGAATAGACATATGTAATGTACAAATGAACCAGATTGTGTACACCTAGGACAAACAATATGCTAAGCTTTGCCCCAATTAAAAAAAAAAATTTAAAACCAAGAAGAAATAATGAGACATAAACTTATGGGGGTTTCTCCATGCACATTCCAATGTAATTTACAACCTAGGAACACGACTTCCAGAAAGGCTCTGCTGCCCTAGTACCCAGATTTGGGAATGGAGAAATGCTGCCTGCTTGAGGCCCCTTCCCACAACAGCAGCTTTAAACCCATTGCTAAAGGTCACTAAATATTCACCACACTTGCAGTTCGGTAAATGACACCTGCTCTCTAAAAAAATTCTGGGGTGGAAAATCGACCAAAAATTTCAAAAGAGGGCAACCTTCCAAGACGACGATTTCAAGAGTTCTACTGTACTCCCAACTGTTTCCTTTTTTGAACAGAAAAGAAAACGGCGGAGAAAAATAATGAGTTTTACGAATTTTCAACGACATGCAAACCCAAATTACAAAATCCTATCAGCTCACAGCAGCCAGAAGGGCCATTAGCATACAGGCTGCAAACAATAAATGCTGAAGCGATTGTGGAGAAATGCGTACCCTCGATTCTAAGGGGGACATGGTAAGTGCCACTAATGAAAACGCAAAGAAGGTGCTTTGAAAAGGGAAACACGGTGCTACCAGTCAGTCAATCACACCCACAGCTGGGCCTATCACCTGAGAACATGAGAATCAAAAAGTCACAGGCTGGCAATCCTGCACTCCAACAATATTTACCATCGCCAACGCTTGGAAGCAATGAAAATGTCCATCAACCGAGGAATGCACAAAGTAGAAGTGGTCCACGTACACAGTGGAAAATTACTCCAATAAAAAATAAAAATTAAATTTAAAAATCCAACAAAAGTAAGGAGACATCAGATTGTGTGGGTGGGTCCGGGCACACTCCACTCTAATTTATAACCGAGAAACACCACAGGCCGCAAGGGCTTTTCCCTAGGTACCAGGGTGGGGAACATAGAAAGGCTGCCCCCCTCTGGCAGTTACCTGCAAAAGCAGCTTTAAAACCTGTGCTAATGGTCATTGCATAGGAACAAGTACTGCAGAACTGTAAATGAAACCTGCCCTCAAAATGTCTTGAGGGAGGTCATGGCCAAAACATTTCAAAATGTGACACATACTTTAAGAGAACCCTCTGAAGAACGAAGGGGTAATCACAGCTTGAAAAATAAAAAGGACATGTCTTAAAGCTCAATTTCAACGGATTATGAGGCACGTGCGAATTCAACCACAAAGCGGTATCAGCTCACAAGTGGCAGAATAACCATCAGCAAGAAAACTACAAACAATAAATGCTGAAGGTGTTGTGGAGAAATGCCTACCCTCAACTTCAAGGGGGACGTAACTTGGAAAGGGCCACGAACGAGAACAGAAGGGAGGTGCCTTAAAAAGGTAAACATTGAGCTACCATATGATCCAGCAGGCCCACTCCTCGACCTATAATCTAAGAAGAGAGAATTGGAAAGACACAGGCAGGCAAATCTGCATGGCACAGTATTACAATAGCCAAGATATGGAAGTAACCAAGAAGTCCACCAACAGACGGGTGGACACAGAAGAACTCCTCCATGTACAGATGGAATATTCGCTAGTGAAAAAAATGAAACAATGCCATTTGCAGCACCATAGATGAGTCTAGACGTAATCACGCCACCTGTAGTAAGTGAGAAAGCAAAAGACACATATCCTATCATATCACTTTCAGGAGTACCTTCAAAATTGATACCAGTGAAGATATTTCCACAGAGAAAGGCAATCACAGATTCATTAAAAAACTTATGGTTCACCAAATAGAAAGGGATGAGGATTGGACACACTACCATATTGGGGTTAACAGAGATATACAAACCATGTGAAATATATAATCACCAAAGATGTACGGAAGACCAGGAGAAGACTACTCAACATTGTGTCATAACCTACATGGGAAAAGGATGCGAGGAAGAATAGATACACGTATATGTGTGAAAGAAGCACATCTTGCACACCTAGAACAAACAAGGCATTGTAATCAAATGTGCTGGGATAAAAAATAAAAAGTAAATTACAAATATGAACAAGAAGTAATGAGACATAACCTTAAAGGGCTTTTTCCTGGCACATTCCATTCTAATTTACAACCTAGAACACCACTTCCATTAAGCCTCTGTTTCCCTAGTAACCAAATTTGGTAAAGGAGAAATGCTGCCACCTTGTGGCCGTTTCCTGCAAGAGCAGCTTTAAACTCACAGCTAATGGTCACTTAACACTCAGAAGGACTGAGGGCTGTAAAGGACACCTGCCCTAAAAAAGTGTGCTGAAGTAGGGAGTGGACAAAAAAATTCAAAACAGGCAAATGTTTCAAGAGGAGGGTATGAAGAGTTAAGTTTTATTCACACTCTTTTTAAAAAGAAGGAAAATGGATAAAAGCTCAACCTCAGGGAGTGTTAGACCCATGCAATCTAATCTACAAAAGGTTTCAACTTACACCAGTCGACTGACCATCAGCAAAATGTCTACAAACAATAAATGCTGAAGGGGTTTTAGAGAACTGTGTACCCTCTACCTGCTGGTGAGACGTAAAGGGGTCACAGCCAATAATGAGAACAGAAAGGAGCTCTGTTTCAAAGTAAAAATGGAGGTACCGTTCAATCCAGCAGGCGCACCATTGGACCTCTCACCTGAGAAGACAAGAATCGAGAAGACACAGGCCGCAAAAACTGCAGAGCAGCCTTATTCACAAGAGCCAAGAGAGTAAAGCAATCAAAATGTACAACAACAGGTGAATGGATAAAGAAGAAGTGGTCCATGTACACAATGGAATATTAGCTATGGAAAACAATGAACCATTGCTCTCTGAGGCACCACAAATGAGTCTGGAGATAATCATGAAACATGAGGTAGGTCGGAAAGCCAAAGACCTATACTCTATGATATCACTTATAGGCGTTATCTAATAACTGACACAAATGAACATATTTCCACAGAGAAAGACACTCACAGAGTTAGAAAACAAACTATGCTCATCTAAAAGGAAAGGTGGGGGGAATGGATAAATTAAGATTAGTGTTACTATATGTATACAAACACATATTATATACATATCTCAAAAAGACCGACAATATAGCAAGGGAGGTCTGCGGAACCCTCTGTAACATTTTACAAGGGAAGAGGATCTGTACTTGAATAGACATATGTAATGTACAAATGAACCAGATTGTGTACACCTAGGACAAACAATATGCTAAGTTTTGCCCCAATTAAAAAAAAATTTTAAAACCAAGAAGAAATAATGAGACATAAACTTATGGGGGTTTCTCCATGCACATTCCAATGTAATTTACAACCTAGGAACACGACTTCCAGAAAGGCTCTGCTGCCCTAGTACCCAGATTTGGGAATGGAGAAATGCTGCCTGCTTGAGGCCCCTTCCCACAACAGCAGCTTTAAACCCATTGCTAAATGTCACTAAATATTCACCACACTTGCAGTTCGGTAAATGACACCTGCTCTCTAAAAAAATTCTGGGGTGGAAAATCGACCAAAAATTTCAAAAGAGGGCAACCTTCCAAGACGACGATTTCAAGAGTTCTACTGTACTCCCAACTGTTTCCTTTTTTGAACAGAAAAGAAAACGGCGGAGAAAAATAATGAGTTTTACGAATTTTCAACGACATGCAAACCCAAATTACAAAATCCTATCAGCTCACAGCAGCCAGAAGGGCCATTAGCATACAGGCTGCAAACAATAAATGCTGAAGCGATTGTGGAGAAATGCGTACCCTCGATTCTAAGGGGGACATGGTAAGTGCCACTAATGAAAACGCAAAGAAGGTGCTTTGAAAAGGGAAACACGGTGCTACCAGTCAGTCAATCACACCCACAGCTGGGCCTATCACCTGAGAACATGAGAATCAAAAAGTCACAGGCTGGCAATCCTGCACTCCAACAATATTTACCATCGCCAACGCTTGGAAGCAATGAAAATGTCCATCAACCGAGGAATGCACAAAGTAGAAGTGGTCCACGTACACAGTGGAAAATTACTCCAATAAAAAATAAAAATTAAATTTAAAAATCCAACAAAAGTAAGGAGACATCAGATTGTGTGGGTGGGTCCGGGCACACTCCACTCTAATTTATAACCGAGAAACACCACAGGCCGCAAGGGCTTTTCCCTAGGTACCAGGGTGGGGAACATAGAAAGGCTGCCCCCCTCTGGCAGTTACCTGCAAAAGCAGCTTTAAAACCTGTGCTAATGGTCATTTCATAGGAACAAGTACTGCAGAACTGTAAATGAAACCTGCCCTCAAAATGTCTTGAGGGAGGTCATGGCCAAAACATTTCAAAATGTGACACATACTTTAAGAGAACCCTCTGAAGAACGAAGGGGTAATCACAGCTTGAAAAATAAAAAGGACATGTCTTAAAGCTCAATTTCAACGGATTATGAGGCACGTGCGAATTCAACCACAAAGCGGTATCAGCTCACAAGTGGCAGAATAACCATCAGCAAGAAAACTACAAACAATAAATGCTGAAGGTGTTGTGGAGAAATGCCTACCCTCAACTTCAAGGGGGACGTAACTTGGAAAGGGCCACGAACGAGAACAGAAGGGAGGTGCCTTAAAAAGGTAAACATTGAGCTACCATATGATCCAGCAGGCCCACTCCTCGACCTATAATCTAAGAAGAGAGAATTGGAAAGACACAGGCAGGCAAATCTGCATGGCACAGTATTACAATAGCCAAGATATGGAAGTAACCAAGAAGTCCACCAACAGACGGGTGGACACAGAAGAACTCCTCCATGTACAGATGGAATATTCGCTAGTGAAAAAAATGAAACAATGCCATTTGCAGCACCATAGATGAGTCTAGACGTAATCACGCCACCTGTAGTAAGTGAGAAAGCAAAAGACACATATCCTATCATATCACTTTCAGGAGTACCTTCAAAATTGATACCAGTGAAGATATTTCCACAGAGAAAGGCAATCACAGATTCATTAAAAAACTTATGGTTCACCAAATAGAAAGGGATGAGGATTGGACACACTACCATATTGGGGTTAACAGAGATATACAAACCATGTGAAATATATAATCACCAAAGATGTACGGAAGACCAGGAGAAGACTACTCAACATTGTGTCATAACCTACATGGGAAAAGGATGCGAGGAAGAATAGATACACGTATATGTGTGAAAGAAGCACATCTTGCACACCTAGAACAAACAAGGCATTGTAATCAAATGTGCTGGGATAAAAAATAAAAAGTAAATTACAAATATGAACAAGAAGTAATGAGACATAACCTTAAAGGGCTTTTTCCTGGCACATTCCATTCTAATTTACAACCTAGAACACCACTTCCATTAAGCCTCTGTTTCCCTAGTAACCAAATTTGGTAAAGGAGAAATGCTGCCACCTTGTGGCCGTTTCCTGCAAGAGCAGCTTTAAACTCACAGCTAATGGTCACTTAACACTCAGAAGGACTGAGGGCTGTAAAGGACACCTGCCCTAAAAAAGTGTGCTGAAGTAGGGAGTGGACAAAAAAATTCAAAACAGGCAAATGTTTCAAGAGGAGGGTATGAAGAGTTAAGTTTTATTCACACTCTTTTTAAAAAGAAGGAAAATGGATAAAAGCTCAACCTCAGGGAGTGTTAGACCCATGCAATCTAATCTACAAAAAGTTTCAACTTACACCAGTCGACTGACCATCAGCAAAAAGTCTACAAACAATAAATGCTGAAGGGGTTTTAGAGAACTGTGTACCCTCTACCTGCTGGTGAGACGTAAAGGGGTCACAGCCAATAATGAGAACAGAAAGGAGCTCTGTTTCAAAGTAAAAATGGAGGTACCGTTCAATCCAGCAGGCGCACCATTGGACCTCTCACCTGAGAAGACAAGAATCGAGAAGACACAGGCCGCAAAAGCTGCAGAGCAGCCTTATTCACAAGAGCCAAGAGAGTAAAGCAATCAAAATGTACAACAACAGGTGAATGGATAAAGAAGAAGTGGTCCATGTACACAATGGAATATTAGCTATGGAAAACAATGAACCATTGCTCTCTGAGGCACCACAAATGAGTCTGGAGATAATCATGAAACATGAGGTAGGTCGGAAAGCAAAAGACCTATACTCTATGATATCACTTATAGGCGTTATCTAATAACTGACACAAATGAACATATTTCCACAGAGAAAGACACTCACAGAGTTAGAAAACAAACTATGCTCATCTAAAAGGAAAGGTGGGGGGAATGGATAAATTAAGATTAGTGTTACTATATGTATACAAACACATATTATATACATATCTCAAAAAGACCGACAATATAGCAAGGGAGGTCTGCGGAACCCTCTGTAACATTTTACAAGGGAAGAGGATCTGTACTTGAATAGACATATGTAATGTACAAATGAACCAGATTGTGTACACCTAGGACAAACAATATGCTAAGCTTTGCCCCAATTAAAAAAAAAATTTAAAACCAAGAAGAAATAATGAGACATAAACTTATGGGGGTTTCTCCATGCACATTCCAATGTAATTTACAACCTAGGAACACGACTTCCAGAAAGGCTCTGCTGCCCTAGTACCCAGATTTGGGAATGGAGAAATGCTGCCTGCTTGAGGCCCCTTCCCACAACAGCAGCTTTAAACCCATTGCTAAAGGTCACTAAATATTCACCACACTTGCAGTTCGGTAAATGACACCTGCTCTCTAAAAAAATTCTGGGGTGGAAAATCGACCAAAAATTTCAAAAGAGGGCAACCTTCCAAGACGACGATTTCAAGAGTTCTACTGTACTCCCAACTGTTTCCTTTTTTGAACAGAAAAGAAAACGGCGGAGAAAAATAATGAGTTTTACGAATTTTCAACGACATGCAAACCCAAATTACAAAATCCTATCAGCTCACAGCAGCCAGAAGGGCCATTAGCATACAGGCTGCAAACAATAAATGCTGAAGCGATTGTGGAGAAATGCGTACCCTCGATTCTAAGGGGGACATGGTAAGTGCCACTAATGAAAACGCAAAGAAGGTGCTTTGAAAAGGGAAACACGGTGCTACCAGTCAGTCAATCACACCCACAGCTGGGCCTATCACCTGAGAACATGAGAATCAAAAAGTCACAGGCTGGCAATCCTGCACTCCAACAATATTTACCATCGCCAACGCTTGGAAGCAATGAAAATGTCCATCAACCGAGGAATGCACAAAGTAGAAGTGGTCCACGTACACAGTGGAAAATTACTCCAATAAAAAATAAAAATTAAATTTAAAAATCCAACAAAAGTAAGGAGACATCAGATTGTGTGGGTGGGTCCGGGCACACTCCACTCTAATTTATAACCGAGAAACACCACAGGCCGCAAGGGCTTTTCCCTAGGTACCAGGGTGGGGAACATAGAAAGGCTGCCCCCCTCTGGCAGTTACCTGCAAAAGCAGCTTTAAAACCTGTGCTAATGGTCATTTCATAGGAACAAGTACTGCAGAACTGTAAATGAAACCTGCCCTCAAAATGTCTTGAGGGAGGTCATGGCCAAAACATTTCAAAATGTGACACATACTTTAAGAGAACCCTCTGAAGAACGAAGGGGTAATCACAGCTTGAAAAATAAAAAGGACATGTCTTAAAGCTCAATTTCAACGGATTATGAGGCACGTGCGAATTCAACCACAAAGCGGTATCAGCTCACAAGTGGCAGAATAACCATCAGCAAGAAAACTACAAACAATAAATGCTGAAGGTGTTGTGGAGAAATGCCTACCCTCAACTTCAAGGGGGACGTAACTTGGAAAGGGCCACGAACGAGAACAGAAGGGAGGTGCCTTAAAAAGGTAAACATTGAGCTACCATATGATCCAGCAGGCCCACTCCTCGACCTATAATCTAAGAAGAGAGAATTGGAAAGACACAGGCAGGCAAATCTGCATGGCACAGTATTACAATAGCCAAGATATGGAAGTAACCAAGAAGTCCACCAACAGACGGGTGGACACAGAAGAACTCCTCCATGTACAGATGGAATATTCGCTAGTGAAAAAAATGAAACAATGCCATTTGCAGCACCATAGATGAGTCTAGACGTAATCACGCCACCTGTAGTAAGTGAGAAAGCAAAAGACACATATCCTATCATATCACTTTCAGGAGTACCTTCAAAATTGATACCAGTGAAGATATTTCCACAGAGAAAGGCAATCACAGATTCATTAAAAAACTTATGGTTCACCAAATAGAAAGGGATGAGGATTGGACACACTACCATATTGGGGTTAACAGAGATATACAAACCATGTGAAATATATAATCACCAAAGATGTACGGAAGACCAGGAGAAGACTACTCAACATTGTGTCATAACCTACATGGGAAAAGGATGCGAGGAAGAATAGATACACGTATATGTGTGAAAGAAGCACATCTTGCACACCTAGAACAAACAAGGCATTGTAATCAAATGTGCTGGGATAAAAAATAAAAAGTAAATTACAAATATGAACAAGAAGTAATGAGACATAACCTTAAAGGGCTTTTTCCTGGCACATTCCATTCTAATT
The DNA here is from genome assembly GCF_028021215.1 of Eschrichtius robustus. Lineage (NCBI taxonomy): Eukaryota > Metazoa > Chordata > Mammalia > Artiodactyla > Eschrichtiidae > Eschrichtius > Eschrichtius robustus. The sequence continues at coordinate 41,346,778 of NC_090831.1, read as the reverse complement.
TACAACCTAGAACACCACTTCCATTAAGCCTCTGTTTCCCTAGTAACCAAATTTGGTAAAGGAGAAATGCTGCCACCTTGTGGCCGTTTCCTGCAAGAGCAGCTTTAAACTCACAGCTAATGGTCACTTAACACTCAGAAGGACTGAGGGCTGTAAAGGACACCTGCCCTAAAAAAGTGTGCTGAAGTAGGGAGTGGACAAAAAAATTCAAAACAGCCAAATGTTTCAAGAGGAGGGTATGAAGAGTTAAGTTTTATTCACACTCTTTTTAAAAAGAAGGAAAATGGATAAAAGCTCAACCTCAGGGAGTGTTAGACCCATGCAATCTAATCTACAAAAAGTTTCAACTTACACCAGTCGACTGACCATCAGCAAAAAGTCTACAAACAATAAATGCTGAAGGGGTTTTAGAGAACTGTGTACCCTCTACCTGCTGGTGAGACGTAAAGGGGTCACAGCCAATAATGAGAACAGAAAGGAGCTCTGTTTCAAAGTAAAAATGGAGGTACCGTTCAATCCAGCAGGCGCACCATTGGACCTCTCACCTGAGAAGACAAGAATCGAGAAGACACAGGCCGCAAAAGCTGCAGAGCAGCCTTATTCACAAGAGCCAAGAGAGTAAAGCAATCAAAATGTACAACAACAGGTGAATGGATAAAGAAGAAGTGGTCCATGTACACAATGGAATATTAGCTATGGAAAACAATGAACCATTGCTCTCTGAGGCACCACAAATGAGTCTGGAGATAATCATGAAACATGAGGTAGGTCGGAAAGCAAAAGACCTATACTCTATGATATCACTTATAGGCGTTATCTAATAACTGACACAAATGAACATATTTCCACAGAGAAAGACACTCACAGAGTTAGAAAACAAACTATGCTCATCTAAAAGGAAAGGTGGGGGGAATGGATAAATTAAGATTAGTGTTACTATATGTATACAAACACATATTATATACATATCTCAAAAAGACCGACAATATAGCAAGGGAGGTCTGCGGAACCCTCTGTAACATTTTACAAGGGAAGAGGATCTGTACTTGAATAGACATATGTAATGTACAAATGAACCAGATTGTGTACACCTAGGACAAACAATATGCTAAGCTTTGCCCCAATTAAAAAAAAATTTTAAAACCAAGAAGAAATAATGAGACATAAACTTATGGGGGTTTCTCCATGCACATTCCAATGTAATTTACAACCTAGGAACACGACTTCCAGAAAGGCTCTGCTGCCCTAGTACCCAGATTTGGGAATGGAGAAATGCTGCCTGCTTGAGGCCCCTTCCCACAACAGCAGCTTTAAACCCATTGCTAAAGGTCACTAAATATTCACCACACTTGCAGTTCGGTAAATGACACCTGCTCTCTAAAAAAATTCTGGGGTGGAAAATCGACCAAAAATTTCAAAAGTGGGCAACCTTCCAAGACGACGATTTCAAGAGTTCTACTGTACTCCCAACTGTTTCCTTTTTTGAACAGAAAAGAAAACGGCGGAGAAAAATAATGAGTTTTACGAATTTTCAACGACATGCAAACCCAAATTACAAAATCCTATCAGCTCACAGCAGCCAGAAGGGCCATTAGCATACAGGCTGCAAACAATAAATGCTGAAGCGATTGTGGAGAAATGCGTACCCTCGATTCTAAGGGGGACATGGTAAGTGCCACTAATGAAAACGCAAAGAAGGTGCTTTGAAAAGGGAAACACGGTGCTACCAGTCAGTCAATCACACCCACAGCTGGGCCTATCACCTGAGAACATGAGAATCAAAAAGTCACAGGCTGGCAATCCTGCACTCCAACAATATTTACCATCGCCAACGCTTGGAAGCAATGAAAATGTCCATCAACCGAGGAATGCACAAAGTAGAAGTGGTCCACGTACACAGTGGAAAATTACTCCAATAAAAAATAAAAATTAAATTTAAAAATCCAACAAAAGTAAGGAGACATCAGATTGTGTGGGTGGGTCCGGGCACACTCCACTCTAATTTATAACCGAGAAACACCACAGGCCGCAAGGGCTTTTCCCTAGGTACCAGGGTGGGGAATATAGAAAGGCTGCCCCCCTCTGGCAGTTACCTGCAAAAGCAGCTTTAAAACCTGTGCTAATGGTCATTTCATAGGAACAAGTACTGCAGAACTGTAAATGAAACCTTCCCTCAAAATGTCTTGAGGGAGGTAATGGCCAAAACATTTCAAAATGTGACACATACTTTAAGAGAACCCTCTGAAGAACGAAGGGGTAATCACAGCTTGAAAAATAAAAAGGACATGTCTTAAAGCTCAATTTCAACGGATTATGAGGCACGTGCGAATTCAACCACAAATCGGTATCAGCTCACAAGTGGCAGAATAACCATCAGCAAGAAAACTACAAACAATAAATGCTGAAGGTGTTGTGGAGAAATGCCTACCCTCAACTTCAAGGGGGACGTAACTTGGAAAGGGCCACGAACGAGAACAGAAGGGAGGTGCCTTAAAAAGGTAAACATTGAGCTACCATATGATCCAGCAGGCCCACTCCTCGACCTATAATCTAAGAAGAGAGAATTGGAAAGACACAGGCAGGCAAATCTGCATGGCACAGTATTACAATAGCCAAGATATGGAAGTAACCAAGAAGTCCACCAACAGACGGGTGGACACAGAAGAACTCCTCCATGTACAGATGGAATATTCGCTAGTGAAAAAAATGAAACAATGCCATTTGCAGCACCATAGATGAGTCTAGACGTAATCACGCCACCTGTAGTAAGTGAGAAAGCAAAAGACACATATCCTATCATATCACTTTCAGGAGTACCTTCAAAATTGATACCAGTGAAGATATTTCCACAGAGAAAGGCAATCACAGATTCATTAAAAAACTTATGGTTCACCAAATAGAAAGGGATGAGGATTGGACACACTACCATATTGGGGTTAACAGAGATATACAAACCATGTGAAATATATAATCACCAAAGATGTACGGAAGACCAGGAGAAGACTACTCAACATTGTGTCATAACCTACATGGGAAAAGGATGCGAGGAAGAATAGATACACGTATATGTGTGAAAGAAGCACATCTTGCACACCTAGAACAAACAAGGCATTGTAATCAAATGTGCTGGGATAAAAAATAAAAAGTAAATTACAAATATGAACAAGAAGTAATGAGACATAACCTTAAAGGGCTTTTTCCTGGCACATTCCATTCTAATTTACAACCTAGAACACCACTTCCATTAAGCCTCTGTTTCCCTAGTAACCAAATTTGGTAAAGGAGAAATGCTGCCACCTTGTGGCCGTTTCCTGCAAGAGCAGCTTTAAACTCACAGCTAATGGTCACTTAACACTCAGAAGGACTGAGGGCTGTAAAGGACACCTGCCCTAAAAAAGTGTGCTGAAGTAGGGAGTGGACAAAAAAATTCAAAACAGGCAAATGTTTCAAGAGGAGGGTATGAAGAGTTAAGTTTTATTCACACTCTTTTTAAAAAGAAGGAAAATGGATAAAAGCTCAACCTCAGGGAGTGTTAGACCCATGCAATCTAATCTACAAAAGGTTTCAACTTACACCAGTCGACTGACCATCAGCAAAATGTCTACAAACAATAAATGCTGAAGGGGTTTTAGAGAACTGTGTACCCTCTACCTGCTGGTGAGACGTAAAGGGGTCACAGCCAATAATGAGAACAGAAAGGAGCTCTGTTTCAAAGTAAAAATGGAGGTACCGTTCAATCCAGCAGGCGCACCATTGGACCTCTCACCTGAGAAGACAAGAATCGAGAAGACACAGGCCGCAAAAACTGCAGAGCAGCCTTATTCACAAGATCCAAGAGAGTAAAGCAATCAAAATGTACAACAACAGGTGAATGGATAAAGAAGAAGTGGTCCATGTACACAATGGAATATTAGCTATGGAAAACAATGAACCATTGCTCTCTGAGGCACCACAAATGAGTCTGGAGATAATCATGAAACATGAGGTAGGTCGGAAAGCAAAAGACCTATACTCTATGATATCACTTATAGGCGTTATCTAATAACTGACACAAATGAACATATTTCCACAGAGAAAGACACTCACAGAGTTAGAAAACAAACTATGCTCATCTAAAAGGAAAGGTGGGGGGAATGGATAAATTAAGATTAGTGTTACTATATGTATACAAACACATATTATATACATATCTCAAAAAGACCGACAATATAGCAAGGGAGGTCTGCGGAACCCTCTGTAACATTTTACAAGGGAAGAGGATCTGTACTTGAATAGACATATGTAATGTACAAATGAACCAGATTGTGTACACCTAGGACAAACAATATGCTAAGCTTTACCCCAATTAAAAAAAATTTTAAAACCAAGAAGAAATAATGAGACATAAACTTATGGGGGTTTCTCCATGCACATTCCAATGTAATTTACAACCTAGGAACACGACTTCCAGAAAGGCTCTGCTGCCCTAGTACCCAGATTTGGGAATGGAGAAATGCTGCCTGCTTGAGGCCTCTTCCCACAACAGCAGCTTTAAACCCATTGCTAAAGGTCACTAAATATTCACCACACTTGCAGTTCGGTAAATGACACCTGCTCTCTAAAAAAATTCTGGGGTGGAAAATCGACCAAAAATTTCAAAAGAGGGCAACCTTCCAAGAAGACGATTTCAAGAGTTCTACTGTACTCCCAACTGTTCCCTTTTTTGAACAGAAAAGAAAACGGCGGAGAAAAATAATGAGTTTTACGAATTTTCAACGACATGCAAACACAAATTACAAAATCCTATCAGCTCACAGCAGCCAGAAGGGCCATTAGCATACAGGCTGCAAACAATAAATGCTGAAGCGATTGTGGAGAAATGCGTACCCTCGATTCTAAGGGGGACATGGTAAGTGCCACTAATGAAAACGCAAAGAAGGTGCTTTGAAAAGGGAAACACGGTGCTACCAGTCAGTCAATCACACCCACAGCTGGGCCTATCACCTGAGAACATGAGAATCAAAAAGTCACAGGCTGGCAATCCTGCACTCCAACAATATTTACCATCGCCAACGCTTGGAAGCAATGAAAATGTCCATCAACCGAGGAATGCACAAAGTAGAAGTGGTCCACGTACACAGTGGAAAATTACTCCAATAAAAAATAAAAATTAAATTTAAAAATCCAACAAAAGTAAGGAGACATCAGATTGTGTGGGTGGGTCCGGGCACACTCCACTCTAATTTATAACCGAGAAACACCACAGGCCGCAAGGGCTTTTCCCTAGGTACCAGGGTGGGGAACATAGAAAGGCTGCCCCCCTCTGGCAGTTACCTGCAAAAGCAGCTTTAAAACCTGTGCTAATGGTCATTTCATAGGAACAAGTACTGCAGAACTGTAAATGAAACCTGCCCTCAAAATGTCTTGAGGGAGGTCATGGCCAAAACATTTCAAAATGTGACACATACTTTAAGAGAACCCTCTGAAGAACGAAGGGGTAATCACAGCTTGAAAAATAAAAAGGACATGTCTTAAAGCTCAATTTCAACGGATTATGAGGCACGTGCGAATTCAACCACAAAGCGGTATCAGCTCACAAGTGGCAGAATAACCATCAGCAAGAAAACTACAAACAATAAATGCTGAAGGTGTTGTGGAGAAATGCCTACCCTCAACTTCAAGGGGGACGTAACTTGGAAAGGGCCACGAACGAGAACAGAAGGGAGGTGCCTTAAAAAGGTAAACATTGAGCTACCATATGATCCAGCAGGCCCACTCCTCGACCTATAATCTAAGAAGAGAGAATTGGAAAGACACAGGCAGGCAAATCTGCATGGCACAGTATTACAATAGCCAAGATATGGAAGTAACCAAGAAGTCCACCAACAGACGGGTGGACACAGAAGAACTCCTCCATGTACAGATGGAATATTCGCTAGTGAAAAAAATGAAACAATGCCATTTGCAGCACCATAGATGAGTCTAGACGTAATCACGCCACCTGTAGTAAGTGAGAAAGCAAAAGACACATATCCTATCATATCACTTTCAGGAGTTACTTCAAAATTGATACCAGTGAAGATATTTCCACAGAGAAAGGCAATCACAGATTCATTAAAAAACTTATGGTTCACCAAATAGAAAGGGATGAGGATTGGACACACTACCATATTGGGGTTAACAGAGATATACAAACCATGTGAAATATATAATCACCAAAGATGTACGGAAGACCAGGAGAAGACTACTCAACATTGTGTCATAACCTACATGGGAAAAGGATGCGAGGAAGAATAGATACACGTATATGTGTGAAAGAAGCACATCTTGCACACCTAGAACAAACAAGGCATTGTAATCAAATGTGCTGGGATAAAAAATAAAAAGTAAATTACAAATATGAACAAGAAGTAATGAGACATAACCTTAAAGGGCTTTTTCCTGGCACATTCCATTCTAATTTACAACCTAGAACACCACTTCCATTAAGCCTCTGTTTCCCTAGTAACCAAATTTGGTAAAGGAGAAATGCTGCCACCTTGTGGCCGTTTCCTGCAAGAGCAGCTTTAAACTCACAGCTAATGGTCACTTAACACTCAGAAGGACTGAGGGCTGTAAAGGACACCTGCCCTAAAAAAGTGTGCTGAAGTAGGGAGTGGACAAAAAAATTCAAAACAGGCAAATGTTTCAAGAGGAGGGTATGAAGAGTTAAGTTTTATTCACACTCTTTTTAAAAAGAAGGAAAATGGATAAAAGCTCAACCTCAGGGAGTGTTAGACCCATGCAATCTAATCTACAAAAAGTTTCAACTTACACCAGTCGACTGACCATCAGCAAAAAGTCTACAAACAATAAATGCTGAAGGGGTTTTAGAGAACTGTGTACCCTCTACCTGCTGGTGAGACGTAAAGGGGTCACAGCCAATAATGAGAACAGAAAGGAGCTCTGTTTCAAAGTAAAAATGGAGGTACCGTTCAATCCAGCAGGCGCACCATTGGACCTCTCACCTGAGAAGACAAGAATCGAGAAGACACAGGCCGCAAAAGCTGCAGAGCAGCCTTATTCACAAGAGCCAAGAGAGTAAAGCAATCAAAATGTACAACAACAGGTGAATGGATAAAGAAGAAGTGGTCCATGTACACAATGGAATATTAGCTATGGAAAACAATGAACCATTGCTCTCTGAGGCACCACAAATGAGTCTGGAGATAATCATGAAACATGAGGTAGGTCGGAAAGCAAAAGACCTATACTCTATGATATCACTTATAGGCGTTATCTAATAACTGACACAAATGAACATATTTCCACAGAGAAAGACACTCACAGAGTTAGAAAACAAACTATGCTCATCTAAAAGGAAAGGTGGGGGGAATGGATAAATTAAGATTAGTGTTACTATATGTATACAAACACATATTATATACATATCTCAAAAAGACCGACAATATAGCAAGGGAGGTCTGCGGAACCCTCTGTAACATTTTACAAGGGAAGAGGATCTGTACTTGAATAGACATATGTAATGTACAAATGAACCAGATTGTGTACACCTAGGACAAACAATATGCTAAGCTTTGCCCCAATTAAAAAAAAATTTTAAAACCAAGAAGAAATAATGAGACATAAACTTATGGGGGTTTCTCCATGCACATTCCAATGTAATTTACAACCTAGGAACACGACTTCCAGAAAGGCTCTGCTGCCCTAGTACCCAGATTTGGGAATGGAGAAATGCTGCCTGCTTGAGGCCCCTTCCCACAACAGCAGCTTTAAACCCATTGCTAAAGGTCACTAAATATTCACCACACTTGCAGTTCGGTAAATGACACCTGCTCTCTAAAAAAATTCTGGGGTGGAAAATCGACCAAAAATTTCAAAAGAGGGCAACCTTCCAAGACGACGATTTCAAGAGTTCTACTGTACTCCCAACTGTTTCCTTTTTTGAACAGAAAAGAAAACGGCGGAGAAAAATAATGAGTTTTACGAATTTTCAACGACATGCAAACCCAAATTACAAAATCCTATCAGCTCACAGCAGCCAGAAGGGCCATTAGCATACAGGCTGCAAACAATAAATGCTGAAGCGATTGTGGAGAAATGCGTACCCTCGATTCTAAGGGGGACATGGTAAGTGCCACTAATGAAAACGCAAAGAAGGTGCTTTGAAAAGGGAAACACGGTGCTACCAGTCAGTCAATCACACCCACAGCTGGGCCTATCACCTGAGAACATGAGAATCAAAAAGTCACAGGCTGGCAATCCTGCACTCCAACAATATTTACCATCGCCAACGCTTGGAAGCAATGAAAATGTCCATCAACCGAGGAATGCACAAAGTAGAAGTGGTCCACGTACACAGTGGAAAATTACTCCAATAAAAAATAAAAATTAAATTTAAAAATCCAACAAAAGTAAGGAGACATCAGATTGTGTGGGTGGGTCCGGGCACACTCCACTCTAATTTATAACCGAGAAACACCACAGGCCGCAAGGGCTTTTCCCTAGGTACCAGGGTGGGGAACATAGAAAGGCTGCCCCCCTCTGGCAGTTACCTGCAAAAGCAGCTTTAAAACCTGTGCTAATGGTCATTTCATAGGAACAAGTACTGCAGAACTGTAAATGAAACCTGCCCTCAAAATGTCTTGAGGGAGGTCATGGCCAAAACATTTCAAAATGTGACACATACTTTAAGAGAACCCTCTGAAGAACGAAGGGGTAATCACAGCTTGAAAAATAAAAAGGACATGTCTTAAAGCTCAATTTCAACGGATTATGAGGCACGTGCGAATTCAACCACAAATCGGTATCAGCTCACAAGTGGCAGAATAACCATCAGCAAGAAAACTACAAACAATAAATGCTGAAGGTGTTGTGGAGAAATGCCTACCCTCAACTTCAAGGGGGACGTAACTTGGAAAGGGCCACGAACGAGAACAGAAGGGAGGTGCCTTAAAAAGGTAAACATTGAGCTACCATATGATCCAGCAGGCCCACTCCTCGACCTATAATCTAAGAAGAGAGAATTGGAAAGACACAGGCAGGCAAATCTGCATGGCACAGTATTACAATAGCCAAGATATGGAAGTAACCAAGAAGTCCACCAACAGACGGGTGGACACAGAAGAACTCCTCCATGTACAGATGGAATATTCGCTAGTGAAAAAAATGAAACAATGCCATTTGCAGCACCATAGATGAGTCTAGACGTAATCACGCCACCTGTAGTAAGTGAGAAAGCAAAAGACACATATCCTATCATATCACTTTCAGGAGTACCTTCAAAATTGATACCAGTGAAGATATTTCCACAGAGAAAGGCAATCACAGATTCATTAAAAAACTTATGGTTCACCAAATAGAAAGGGATGAGGATTGGACACACTACCATATTGGGGTTAACAGAGATATACAAACCATGTGAAATATATAATCACCAAAGATGTACGGAAGACCAGGAGAAGACTACTCAACATTGTGTCATAACCTACATGGGAAAAGGATGCGAGGAAGAATAGATACACGTATATGTGTGAAAGAAGCACATCTTGCACACCTAGAACAAACAAGGCATTGTAATCAAATGTGCTGGGATAAAAAATAAAAAGTAAATTACAAATATGAACAAGAAGTAATGAGACATAACCTTAAAGGGCTTTTTCCTGGCACATTCCATTCTAATTTACAACCTAGAACACCACTTCCATTAAGCCTCTGTTTCCCTAGTAACCAAATTTGGTAAAGGAGAAATGCTGCCACCTTGTGGCCGTTTCCTGCAAGAGCAGCTTTAAACTCACAGCTAATGGTCACTTAACACTCAGAAGGACTGAGGGCTGTAAAGGACACCTGCCCTAAAAAAGTGTGCTGAAGTAGGGAGTGGACAAAAAAATTCAAAACAGGCAAATGTTTCAAGAGGAGGGTATGAAGAGTTAAGTTTTATTCACACTCTTTTTAAAAAGAAGGAAAATGGATAAAAGCTCAACCTCAGGGAGTGTTAGACCCATGCAATCTAATCTACAAAAAGTTTCAACTTACACCAGTCCACTGACCATCAGCAAAAAGTCTACAAACAATAAATGCTGAAGGGGTTTTAGAGAACTGTGTACCCTCTACCTGCTGGTGAGACGTAAAGGGGTCACAGCCAATAATGAGAACAGAAAGGAGCTCTGTTTCAAAGTAAAAATGGAGGTACCGTTCAATCCAGCAGGCGCACCATTGGACCTCTCACCTGAGAAGACAAGAATCGAGAAGACACAGGCCGCAAAAGCTGCAGAGCAGCCTTATTCACAATAGCCAAGAGAGTAAAGCAATCAAAATGTACAACAACAGGTGAATGGAAAAAGAAGAAGTGGTCCATGTACACAATGGAATATTAGCTACGGAAAACAATGAACCATTGCTCTCTGAGGCACCACAAATGAGTCTGGAGATAATCATGAAACATGAGGTAGGTCGGAAAGCAAAAGACCTATACTCTATGATATCACTTATAGGCGTTATCTAATGACTGACACAAATGAACATATTTCCACAGAGAAAGACACTCACAGAGTTAGAAAACAAACTATGCTCATCTAAAAGGAAAGGTGGGGGGAATGGATAAATTAAGATTAGTGTTACTATATGGATACAAACACATATTATATACATATCTCAAAAAGACCGACAATATAGCAAGGGAGGTCTGTGGAACCCTCTGTAACATTTTACAAGGGAAGAGGATCTGTACTTGAATAGACATATGTAATGTACAAATGAACCAGATTGTGTACACCTAGGACAAACAATATGCTAAGCTTTACCCCAATTAAAAAAATTTTTAAAACCAAGAAGAAATAATGAGACATAAACTTATGGGGGTTTCTCCATGCACATTCCAATGTAATTTACAACCTAGGAACACGACTTCCAGAAAGGCTCTGCTGCCCTAGTACCCAGATTTGGAATGGAGAAATGCTGCCTGCTTGAGGCCTCTTCCCACAACAGCAGCTTTAAACCCATTGCTAAAGGTCACTAAATATTCACCACACTTGCAGTTCGGTAAATGACACCTGCTCTCTAAAAAAATTCTGGGGTGGAAAATCGACCAAAAATTTCAAAAGAGGGCAACCTTCCAAGAGGACGATTTCAAGAGTTATACTGTACGCCCAACTGTTTCCTTTTTTGAACAGAAAAGAAAACGGCGGAGAAAAATAATGAGTTTTACGAATTTTCAACGACATGCAAACCCAAATTACAAAATCCTATCAGCTCACAGCAGCCAGAAGGGCCATTAGCATACAGGCTGCAAACAATAAATGCTGAAGCGATTGTGGAGAAATGCGTACCCTCGATTCTAAGGGGGACGTGGTAAGTGCCACTAATGAAAACGCAAAGAAGGTGCTTTGAAAAGGGAAACACGGTGCTACCAGTCAGTCAATCACACCCACTGCTGGGCCTATCACCTGAGAACATGAGAATCAAAAAGTCACAGACTGGCAATCCTGCACTCCAACAATATTTACCATCGCCAACGCTTGGAAGCAATGAAAATGTCCATCAACCGAGGAATGCACAAAGTAGAAGTGGTCCACGTACACAGTGGAAAATTACTCCAATAAGAAATAAAAATTAAGTTTAAAAATCCAACAGAAGTAAGGAGACATCAGATTGTGTGGGTGTGTCCGGGCACACTCCACTCTAATTTATAACCGAGAAACACCACAGGCCGCAAGGGCTTTTCCCTAGGTACCAGGGTGGGGAACATAGAAAGGCTGCCACCCTCTGGCAGTTACCTGCACAAGCAGCTTTAAAGCCTGTGCTAATGGTCATTGCATAGGAACAAGTACTGCAGAACTGTAAATGAAACCTGCCCTCAAAATGTCTTGAGGGAGGTCATGGCCAAAACATTTCAAAATGTGACACATACTTTAAGAGAACCCTCTGAAGAACGAAGGGGTAATCACAGCTTGAAAAATAAAAAGGACATGTCTTAAAGCTCAATTTCAACGGATTATGAGGCACGTGCGAATTCAACCACAAAGCGGTATCAGCTCACAAGTGGCAGAATAACCATCAGCAAGAAAACTACAAACAATAAATGCTGAAGGTGTTGTGGAGAAATGCCTACCCTCAACTTCAAGGGGGACGTAACTTGGAAAGGGCCACGAACGAGAACAGAAGGGAGGTGCCTTAAAAAGGTAAACATTGAGCTACCATATGATCCAGCAGGCCCACTCCTCGACCTATAATCTAAGAAGAGAGAATTGGAAAGACACAGGCAGGCAAATCTGCATGGCACAGTATTACAATAGCCAAGATATGGAAGTAACCAAGAAGTCCACCAACAGACGGGTGGACACAGAAGAACTCCTCCATGTACAGATGGAATATTCGCTAGTGAAAAAAATGAAACAATGCCATTTGCAGCACCATAGATGAGTCTAGACGTAATCACGCCACCTGTAGTAAGTGAGAAAGCAAAAGACACATATCCTATCATATCACTTTCAGGAGTTACTTCAAAATTGATACCAGTGAAGATATTTCCACAGAGAAAGGCAATCACAGATTCATTAAAAAACTTATGGTTCACCAAATAGAAAGGGATGAGGATTGGACACACTACCATATTGGGGTTAACAGAGATATACAAACCATGTGAAATATATAATCACCAAAGATGTACGGAAGACCAGGAGAAGACTACTCAACATTGTGTCATAACCTACATGGGAAAAGGATGCGAGGAAGAATAGATACACGTATATGTGTGAAAGAAGCACATCTTGCACACCTAGAACAAACAAGGCATTGTAATCAAATGTGCTGGGATAAAAAATAAAAAGTAAATTACAAATATGAACAAGAAGTAATGAGACATAACCTTAAAGGGCTTTTTCCTGGCACATTCCATTCTAATTTACAACCTAGAACACCACTTCCATTAAGCCTCTGTTTCCCTAGTAACCAAATTTGGTAAAGGAGAAATGCTGCCACCTTGTGGCCGTTTCCTGCAAGAGCAGCTTTAAACTCACAGCTAATGGTCACTTAACACTCAGAAGGACTGAGGGCTGTAAAGGACACCTGCCCTAAAAAAGTGTGCTGAAGTAGGGAGTGGACAAAAAAATTCAAAACAGGCAAATGTTTCAAGAGGAGGGTATGAAGAGTTAAGTTTTATTCACACTCTTTTTAAAAAGAAGGAAAATGGATAAAAGCTCAACCTCAGGGAGTGTTAGACCCATGCAATCTAATCTACAAAAAGTTTCAACTTACACCAGTCGACTGACCATCAGCAAAAAGTCTACAAACAATAAATGCTGAAGGGGTTTTAGAGAACTGTGTACCCTCTACCTGCTGGTGAGACGTAAAGGGGTCACAGCCAATAATGAGAACAGAAAGGAGCTCTGTTTCAAAGTAAAAATGGAGGTACCGTTCAATCCAGCAGGCGCACCATTGGACCTCTCACCTGAGAAGACAAGAATCGAGAAGACACAGGCCGCAAAAGCTGCAGAGCAGCCTTATTCACAAGAGCCAAGAGAGTAAAGCAATCAAAATGTACAACAACAGGTGAATGGATAAAGAAGAAGTGGTCCATGTACACAATGGAATATTAGCTATGGAAAACAATGAACCATTGCTCTCTGAGGCACCACAAATGAGTCTGGAGATAATCATGAAACATGAGGTAGGTCGGAAAGCAAAAGACCTATACTCTATGATATCACTTATAGGCGTTATCTAATAACTGACACAAATGAACATATTTCCACAGAGAAAGACACTCACAGAGTTAGAAAACAAACTATGCTCATCTAAAAGGAAAGGTGGGGGGAATTGATAAATTAAGATTAGTGTTACTATATGTATACAAACACATATTATATACATATCTCAAAAAGACCGACAATATAGCAAGGGAGGTCTGCGGAACCCTCTGTAACATTTTACAAGGGAAGAGGATCTGTACTTGAATAGACATATGTAATGTACAAATGAACCAGATTGTGTACACCTAGGACAAACAATATGCTAAGCTTTGCCCCAATTAAAAAAAAAATTTAAAACCAAGAAGAAATAATGAGACATAAACTTATGGAGGTTTCTCCATGCACATTCCAATGTAATTTACAACCTAGGAACACGACTTCCAGAAAGGCTCTGCTGCCCTAGTACCCAGATTTGGGAATGGAGAAATGCTGCCTGCTTGAGGCCCCTTCCCACAACAGCAGCTTTAAACCCATTGCTAAAGGTCACTAAATATTCACCACACTTGCAGTTCGGTAAATGACACCTGCTCTCTAAAAAAATTCTGGGGTGGAAAATCGACCAAAAATTTCAAAAGAGGGCAACCTTCCAAGACGACGATTTCAAGAGTTCTACTGTACTCCCAACTGTTTCCTTTTTTGAACAGAAAAGAAAACGGCGGAGAAAAATAATGAGTTTTACGAATTTTCAACGACATGCAAACCCAAATTACAAAATCCTATCAGCTCACAGCAGCCAGAAGGGCCATTAGCATACAGGCTGCAAACAATAAATGCTGAAGCGATTGTGGAGAAATGCGTACCCTCGATTCTAAGGGGGACATGGTAAGTGCCACTAATGAAAACGCAAAGAAGGTGCTTTGAAAAGGGAAACACGGTGCTACCAGTCAGTCAATCACACCCACAGCTGGGCCTATCACCTGAGAACATGAGAATCAAAAAGTCACAGGCTGGCAATCCTGCACTCCGACAATATTTACCATCGCCAACGCTTGGAAGCAATGAAAATGTCCATCAACCGAGGAATGCACAAAGTAGAAGTGGTCCACGTACACAGTGGAAAATTACTCCAATAAAAAATAAAAATTAAATTTAAAAATCCAACAAAAGTAAGGAGACATCAGATTGTGTGGGTGGGTCCGGGCACACTCCACTCTAATTTATAACCGAGAAACACCACAGGCCGCAAGGGCTTTTCCCTAGGTACCAGGGTGGGGAACATAGAAAGGCTGCCCCCCTCTGGCAGTTACCTGCAAAAGCAGCTTTAAAACCTGTGCTAATGGTCATTTCATAGGAACAAGTACTGCAGAACTGTAAATGAAACCTGCCCTCAAAATGTCTTGAGGGAGGTAAAGGCCAAAACATTTCAAAATGTGACACATACTTTAAGAGAACCCTCTGAAGAACGAAGGGGTAATCACAGCTTGAAAAATAAAAAGGACATGTCTTAAAGCTCAATTTCAATGGATTATGAGGCACGTGCGAATTCAACCACAAATCGGTATCAGCTCACAAGTGGCAGAATAACCATCAGCAAGAAAACTACAAACAATAAATGCTGAAGGTGTTGTGGAGAAATGCCTACCCTCAACTTCAAGGGGGACGTAACTTGGAAAGGGCCACGAACGAGAACAGAAGGGAGGTGCCTTAAAAAGGTAAACATTGAGCTACCATATGATCCAGCAGGCCCACTCCTCGACCTATAATCTAAGAAGAGAGAATTGGAAAGACACAGGCAGGCAAATCTGCATGGCACAGTATTACAATAGCCAAGATATGGAAGTAACCAAGAAGTCCACCAACAGACGGGTGGACACAGAAGAACTCCTCCATGTACAGATGGAATATTCGCTAGTGAAAAAAATGAAACAATGCCATTTGCAGCACCATAGATGAGTCTAGACGTAATCACGCCACCTGTAGTAAGTGAGAAAGCAAAAGACACATATCCTATCATATCACTTTCAGGAGTTACTTCAAAATTGATACCAGTGAAGATATTTCCACAGAGAAAGGCAATCACAGATTCATTAAAAAACTTATGGTTCACCAAATAGAAAGGGATGAGGATTGGATACACTACCATATTGGGGTTAACAGAGATATACAAACCATGTGAAATATATAATCACCAAAGATGTACGGAAGACCAGGAGAAGACTACTCAACATTGTGTCATAACCTACATGGGAAAAGGATGCGAGGAAGAATAGATACACGTATATGTGTGAAAGAAGCACATCTTGCACACCTAGAACAAACAAGGCATTGTAATCAAATGTGCTGGGATAAAAAATAAAAAGTAAATTACAAATATGAACAAGAAGTAATGAGACATAACCTTAAAGGGCTTTTTCCTGGCACATTCCATTCTAATTTACAACCTAGAACACCACTTCCATTAAGCCTCTGTTTCCCTAGTAACCAAATTTGGTAAAGGAGAAATGCTGCCACCTTGTGGCCGTTTCCTGCAAGAGCAGCTTTAAACTCACAGCTAATGGTCACTTAACACTCAGAAGGACTGAGGGCTGTAAAGGACACCTGCCCTAAAAAAGTGTGCTGAAGTAGGGAGTGGACAAAAAAATTCAAAACAGGCAAATGTTTCAAGAGGAGGGTATGAAGAGTTAAGTTTTATTCACACTCTTTTTAAAAAGAAGGAAAATGGATAAAAGCTCAACCTCAGGGAGTGTTAGACCCATGCAATCTAATCTACAAAAGGTTTCAACTTACACCAGTCGACTGACCATCAGCAAAATGTCTACAAACAATAAATGCTGAAGGGGTTTTAGAGAACTGTGTACCCTCTACCTGCTGGTGAGACGTAAAGGGGTCACAGCCAATAATGAGAACAGAAAGGAGCTCTGTTTCAAAGTAAAAATGGAGGTACCGTTCAATCCAGCAGGCACACCATTGGACCTCTCACCTGAGAAGACAAGAATCGAGAAGACACAGGCCGCAAAAACTGCAGAGCAGCCTTATTCACAAGAGCCAAGAGAGTAAAGCAATCAAAATGTACAACAACAGGTGAATGGATAAAGAAGAAGTGGTCCATGTACACAATGGAATATTAGCTATGGAAAACAATGAACCATTGCTCTCTGAGGCACCACAAATGAGTCTGGAGATAATCATGAAACATGAGGTAGGTCGGAAAGCAAAAGACCTATACTCTATGATATCACTTATAGGCGTTATCTAATAACTGACACAAATGAACATATTTCCACAGAGAAAGACACTCACAGAGTTAGAAAACAAACTATGCTCATCTAAAAGGAAAGGTGGGGGGAATGGATAAATTAAGATTAGTGTTACTATATGTATACAAACACATATTATATACATATCTCAAAAAGACCGACAATATAGCAAGGGAGGTCTGCGGAACCCTCTGTAACATTTTACAAGGGAAGAGGATCTGTACTTGAATAGACATATGTAATGTACAAATGAACCAGATTGTGTACACCTAGGACAAACAATATGCTAAGTTTTGCCCCAATTAAAAAAAAATTTTAAAACCAAGAAGAAATAATGAGACATAAACTTATGGGGGTTTCTCCATGCACATTCCAATGTAATTTACAACCTAGGAACACGACTTCCAGAAAGGCTCTGCTGCCCTAGTACCCAGATTTGGGAATGGAGAAATGCTGCCTGCTTGAGGCCCCTTCCCACAACAGCAGCTTTAAACCCATTGCTAAAGGTCACTAAATATTCACCACACTTGCAGTTCGGTAAATGACACCTGCTCTCTAAAAAAATTCTGGGGTGGAAAATCGACCAAAAATTTCAAAAGAGGGCAACCTTCCAAGACGACGATTTCAAGAGTTCTACTGTACTCCCAACTGTTTCCTTTTTTGAACAGAAAAGAAAACGGCGGAGAAAAATAATGAGTTTTACGAATTTTCAACGACATGCAAACCCAAATTACAAAATCCTATCAGCTCACAGCAGCCAGAAGGGCCATTAGCATACAGGCTGCAAACAATAAATGCTGAAGCGATTGTGGAGAAATGCGTACCCTCGATTCTAAGGGGGACATGGTAAGTGCCACTAATGAAAACGCAAAGAAGGTGCTTTGAAAAGGGAAACACGGTGCTACCAGTCAGTCAATCACACCCACAGCTGGGCCTATCACCTGAGAACATGAGAATCAAAAAGTCACAGGCTGGCAATCCTGCACTCCAACAATATTTACCATCGCCAACGCTTGGAAGCAATGAAAATGTCCATCAACCGAGGAATGCACAAAGTAGAAGTGGTCCACGTACACAGTGGAAAATTACTCCAATAAAAAATAAAAATTAAATTTAAAAATCCAACAAAAGTAAGGAGACATCAGATTGTGTGGGTGGGTCCGGGCACACTCCACTCTAATTTATAACCGAGAAACACCACAGGCCGCAAGGGCTTTTCCCTAGGTACCAGGGTGGGGAACATAGAAAGGCTGCCCCCCTCTGGCAGTTACCTGCAAAAGCAGCTTTAAAACCTGTGCTAATGGTCATTTCATAGGAACAAGTACTGCAGAACTGTAAATGAAACCTGCCCTCAAAATGTCTTGAGGGAGGTAAAGGCCAAAACATTTCAAAATGTGACACATACTTTAAGAGAACCCTCTGAAGAACGAAGGGGTAATCACAGCTTGAAAAATAAAAAGGACATGTCTTAAAGCTCAATTTCAATGGATTATGAGGCACGTGCGAATTCAACCACAAATCGGTATCAGCTCACAAGTGGCAGAATAACCATCAGCAAGAAAACTACAAACAATAAATGCTGAAGGTGTTGTGGAGAAATGCCTACCGTCAACTTCAAGGGGGACGTAACTTGGAAAGGGCCACGAACGAGAACAGAAGGGAGGTGCCTTAAAAAGGTAAACATTGAGCTACCATATGATCCAGCAGGCCCACTCCTCGACCTATAATCTAAGAAGAGAGAATTGGAAAGACACAGGCAGGCAAATCTGCATGGCACAGTATTACAATAGCCAAGATATGGAAGTAACCAAGAAGTCCACCAACAGACGGGTGGACACAGAAGAACTCCTCCATGTACAGATGGAATATTCGCTAGTGAAAAAAATGAAACAATGCCATTTGCAGCACCATAGATGAGTCTAGACGTAATCACGCCACCTGTAGTAAGTGAGAAAGCAAAAGACACATATCCTATCATATCACTTTCAGGAGTTACTTCAAAATTGATACCAGTGAAGATATTTCCACAGAGAAAGGCAATCACAGATTCATTAAAAAACTTATGGTTCACCAAATAGAAAGGGATGAGGATTGGACACACTACCATATTGGGGTTAACAGAGATATACAAACCATGTGAAATATATAATCACCAAAGATGTACGGAAGACCAGGAGAAGACTACTCAACATTGTGTCATAACCTACATGGGAAAAGGATGCGAGGAAGAATAGATACACGTATATGTGTGAAAGAAGCACATCTTGCACACCTAGAACAAACAAGGCATTGTAATCAAATGTGCTGGGATAAAAAATAAAAAGTAAATTACAAATATGAACAAGAAGTAATGAGACATAACCTTAAAGGGCTTTTTCCTGGCACATTCCATTCTAATTTACAACCTAGAACACCACTTCCATTAAGCCTCTGTTTCCCTAGTAACCAAATTTGGTAAAGGAGAAATGCTGCCACCTTGTGGCCGTTTCCTGCAAGAGCAGCTTTAAACTCACAGCTAATGGTCACTTAACACTCAGAAGGACTGAGGGCTGTAAAGGACACCTGCCCTAAAAAAGTGTGCTGAAGTAGGGAGTGGACAAAAAAATTCAAAACAGCCAAATGTTTCAAGAGGAGGGTATGAAGAGTTAAGTTTTATTCACACTCTTTTTAAAAAGAAGGAAAATGGATAAAAGCTCAACCTCAGGGAGTGTTAGACCCATGCAATCTAATCTACAAAAGGTTTCAACTTACACCAGTCGACTGACCATCAGCAAAATGTCTACAAACAATAAATGCTGAAGGGGTTTTAGAGAACTGTGTACCCTCTACCTGCTGGTGAGACGTAAAGGGGTCACAGCCAATAATGAGAACAGAAAGGAGCTCTGTTTCAAAGTAAAAATGGAGGTACCGTTCAATCCAGCAGGCGCACCATTGGACCTCTCACCTGAGAAGACAAGAATCGAGAAGACACAGGCCGCAAAAGCTGCAGAGCAGCCTTATTCACAAGAGCAAAGAGAGTAAAGCAATCAAAATGTACAACAACAGGTGAATGGATAAAGAAGAAGTGGTCCATGTACACAATGGAATATTAGCTATGGAAAACAATGAACCATTGCTCTCTGAGGCACCACAAATGAGTCTGGAGATAATCATGAAACATGAGGTAGGTCGGAAAGCCAAAGACCTATACTCTATGATATCACTTATAGGCGTTATCTAATAACTGACACAAATGAACATATTTCCACAGAGAAAGACACTCACAGAGTTAGAAAACAAACTATGCTCATCTAAAAGGAAAGGTGGGGGGAATGGATAAATTAAG
This sequence comes from Eschrichtius robustus, assembly GCF_028021215.1. Taxonomy (NCBI): domain Eukaryota; kingdom Metazoa; phylum Chordata; class Mammalia; order Artiodactyla; family Eschrichtiidae; genus Eschrichtius; species Eschrichtius robustus. The sequence continues at coordinate 41,326,529 of NC_090831.1, read as the reverse complement.
ATTAGTGTTACTATATGTATACAAACACATATTATATACATATCTCAAAAAGACCGACAATATAGCAAGGGAGGTCTGCGGAACCCTCTGTAACATTTTACAAGGGAAGAGGATCTGTACTTGAATAGACATATGTAATGTACAAATGAACCAGATTGTGTACACCTAGGACAAACAATATGCTAAGCTTTGCCCCAATTAAAAAAAAAATTTAAAACCAAGAAGAAATAATGAGACATAAACTTATGGGGGTTTCTCCATGCACATTCCAATGTAATTTACAACCTAGGAACACGACTTCCAGAAAGGCTCTGCTGCCCTAGTACCCAGATTTGGGAATGGAGAAATGCTGCCTGCTTGAGGCCCCTTCCCACAACAGCAGCTTTAAACCCATTGCTAAAGGTCACTAAATATTCACCACACTTGCAGTTCGGTAAATGACACCTGCTCTCTAAAAAAATTCTGGGGTGGAAAATCGACCAAAAATTTCAAAAGAGGGCAACCTTCCAAGACGACGATTTCAAGAGTTCTACTGTACTCCCAACTGTTTCCTTTTTTGAACAGAAAAGAAAACGGCGGAGAAAAATAATGAGTTTTACGAATTTTCAACGACATGCAAACCCAAATTACAAAATCCTATCAGCTCACAGCAGCCAGAAGGGCCATTAGCATACAGGCTGCAAACAATAAATGCTGAAGCGATTGTGGAGAAATGCGTACCCTCGATTCTAAGGGGGACATGGTAAGTGCCACTAATGAAAACGCAAAGAAGGTGCTTTGAAAAGGGAAACACGGTGCTACCAGTCAGTCAATCACACCCACAGCTGGGCCTATCACCTGAGAACATGAGAATCAAAAAGTCACAGGCTGGCAATCCTGCACTCCAACAATATTTACCATCGCCAACGCTTGGAAGCAATGAAAATGTCCATCAACCGAGGAATGCACAAAGTAGAAGTGGTCCACGTACACAGTGGAAAATTACTCCAATAAAAAATAAAAATTAAATTTAAAAATCCAACAAAAGTAAGGAGACATCAGATTGTGTGGGTGGGTCCGGGCACACTCCACTCTAATTTATAACCGAGAAACACCACAGGCCGCAAGGGCTTTTCCCTAGGTACCAGGGTGGGGAACATAGAAAGGCTGCCCCCCTCTGGCAGTTACCTGCAAAAGCAGCTTTAAAACCTGTGCTAATGGTCATTTCATAGGAACAAGTACTGCAGAACTGTAAATGAAACCTGCCCTCAAAATGTCTTGAGGGAGGTAATGGCCAAAACATTTCAAAATGTGACACATACTTTAAGAGAACCCTCTGAAGAACGAAGGGGTAATCACAGCTTGAAAAATAAAAAGGACATGTCTTAAAGCTCAATTTCAATGGATTATGAGGCACGTGCGAATTCAACCACAAATCGGTATCAGCTCACAAGTGGCAGAATAACCATCAGCAAGAAAACTACAAACAATAAATGCTGAAGGTGTTGTGGAGAAATGCCTACCCTCAACTTCAAGGGGGACGTAACTTGGAAAGGGCCACGAACGAGAACAGAAGGGAGGTGCCTTAAAAAGGTAAACATTGAGCTACCATATGATCCAGCAGGCCCACTCCTCGACCTATAATCTAAGAAGAGAGAATTGGAAAGACACAGGCAGGCAAATCTGCATGGCACAGTATTACAATAGCCAAGATATGGAAGTAACCAAGAAGTCCACCAACAGACGGGTGGACACAGAAGAACTCCTCCATGTACAGATGGAATATTCGCTAGTGAAAAAAATGAAACAATGCCATTTGCAGCACCATAGATGAGTCTAGACGTAATCACGCCACCTGTAGTAAGTGAGAAAGCAAAAGACACATATCCTATCATATCACTTTCAGGAGTTACTTCAAAATTGATACCAGTGAAGATATTTCCACAGAGAAAGGCAATCACAGATTCATTAAAAAACTTATGGTTCACCAAATAGAAAGGGATGAGGATTGGATACACTACCATATTGGGGTTAACAGAGATATACAAACCATGTGAAATATATAATCACCAAAGATGTACGGAAGACCAGGAGAAGACTACTCAACATTGTGTCATAACCTACATGGGAAAAGGATGCGAGGAAGAATAGATACACGTATATGTGTGAAAGAAGCACATCTTGCACACCTAGAACAAACAAGGCATTGTAATCAAATGTGCTGGGATAAAAAATAAAAAGTAAATTACAAATATGAACAAGAAGTAATGAGACATAACCTTAAAGGGCTTTTTCCTGGCACATTCCATTCTAATTTACAACCTAGAACACCACTTCCATTAAGCCTCTGTTTCCCTAGTAACCAAATTTGGTAAAGGAGAAATGCTGCCACCTTGTGGCCGTTTCCTGCAAGAGCAGCTTTAAACTCACAGCTAATGGTCACTTAACACTCAGAAGGACTGAGGGCTGTAAAGGACACCTGCCCTAAAAAAGTGTGCTGAAGTAGGGAGTGGACAAAAAAATTCAAAACAGGCAAATGTTTCAAGAGGAGGGTATGAAGAGTTAAGTTTTATTCACACTCTTTTTAAAAAGAAGGAAAATGGATAAAAGCTCAACCTCAGGGAGTGTTAGACCCATGCAATCTAATCTACAAAAGGTTTCAACTTACACCAGTCGACTGACCATCAGCAAAATGTCTACAAACAATAAATGCTGAAGGGGTTTTAGAGAACTGTGTACCCTCTACCTGCTGGTGAGACGTAAAGGGGTCACAGCCAATAATGAGAACAGAAAGGAGTTCTGTTTCAAAGTAAAAATGGAGGTACCGTTCAATCCAGCAGGCGCACCATTGGACCTCTCACCTGAGAAGACAAGAATCGAGAAGACACAGGCCGCAAAAACTGCAGAGCAGCCTTATTCACAAGAGCCAAGAGAGTAAAGCAATCAAAATGTACAACAACAGGTGAATGGATAAAGAAGAAGTGGTCCATGTACACAATGGAATATTAGCTATGGAAAACAATGAACCATTGCTCTCTGAGGCACCACAAATGAGTCTGGAGATAATCATGAAACATGAGGTAGGTCGGAAAGCAAAAGACCTATACTCTATGATATCACTTATAGGCGTTATCTAATAACTGACACAAATGAACATATTTCCACAGAGAAAGACACTCACAGAGTTAGAAAACAAACTATGCTCATCTAAAAGGAAAGGTGGGGGGAATGGATAAATTAAGATTAGTGTTACTATATGTATACAAACACATATTATATACATATCTCAAAAAGACCGACAATATAGCAAGGGAGGTCTGCGGAACCCTCTGTAACATTTTACAAGGGAAGAGGATCTGTACTTGAATAGACATATGTAATGTACAAATGAACCAGATTGTGTACACCTAGGACAAACAATATGCTAAGCTTTACCCCAATTAAAAAAAATTTTAAAACCAAGAAGAAATAATGAGACATAAACTTATGGGGGTTTCTCCATGCACATTCCAATGTAATTTACAACCTAGGAACACGACTTCCAGAAAGGCTCTGCTGCCCTAGTACCCAGATTTGGGAATGGAGAAATGCTGCCTGCTTGAGGCCTCTTCCCACAACAGCAGCTTTAAACCCATTGCTAAAGGTCACTAAATATTCACCACACTTGCAGTTCGGTAAATGACACCTGCTCTCTAAAAAAATTCTGGGGTGGAAAATCGACCAAAAATTTCAAAAGAGGGCAACCTTCCAAGAAGACGATTTCAAGAGTTCTACTGTACTCCCAACTGTTTCCTTTTTTGAACAGAAAAGAAAACGGCGGAGAAAAATAATGAGTTTTACGAATTTTCAACGACATGCAAACCCAAATTACAAAATCCTATCAGCTCACAGCAGCCAGAAGGGCCATTAGCATACAGGCTGCAAACAATAAATGCTGAAGCGATTGTGGAGAAATGCGTACCCTCGATTCTAAGGGGGACATGGTAAGTGCCACTAATGAAAACGCAAAGAAGGTGCTTTGAAAAGGGAAACACGGTGCTACCAGTCAGTCAATCACACCCACAGCTGGGCCTATCACCTGAGAACATGAGAATCAAAAAGTCACAGGCTGGCAATCCTGCACTCCAACAATATTTACCATCGCCAACGCTTGGAAGCAATGAAAATGTCCATCAACCGAGGAATGCACAAAGTAGAAGTGGTCCACGTACACAGTGGAAAATTACTCCAATAAAAAATAAAAATTAAATTTAAAAATCCAACAAAAGTAAGGAGACATCAGATTGTGTGGGTGGGTCCGGGCACACTCCACTCTAATTTATAACCGAGAAACACCACAGGCCGCAAGGGCTTTTCCCTAGGTACCAGGGTGGGGAACATAGAAAGGCTGCCCCCCTCTGGCAGTTACCTGCAAAAGCAGCTTTAAAACCTGTGCTAATGGTCATTTCATAGGAACAAGTACTGCAGAACTGTAAATGAAACCTGCCCTCAAAATGTCTTGAGGGAGGTCATGGCCAAAACATTTCAAAATGTGACACATACTTTAAGAGAACCCTCTGAAGAACGAAGGGGTAATCACAGCTTGAAAAATAAAAAGGACATGTCTTAAAGCTCAATTTCAACGGATTATGAGGCACGTGCGAATTCAACCACAAAGCGGTATCAGCTCACAAGTGGCAGAATAACCATCAGCAAGAAAACTACAAACAATAAATGCTGAAGGTGTTGTGGAGAAATGCCTACCCTCAACTTCAAGGGGGACGTAACTTGGAAAGGGCCACGAACGAGAACAGAAGGGAGGTGCCTTAAAAAGGTAAACATTGAGCTACCATATGATCCAGCAGGCCCACTCCTCGACCTATAATCTAAGAAGAGAGAATTGGAAAGACACAGGCAGGCAAATCTGCATGGCACAGTATTACAATAGCCAAGATATGGAAGTAACCAAGAAGTCCACCAACAGACGGGTGGACACAGAAGAACTCCTCCATGTACAGATGGAATATTCGCTAGTGAAAAAAATGAAACAATGCCATTTGCAGCACCATAGATGAGTCTAGACGTAATCACGCCACCTGTAGTAAGTGAGAAAGCAAAAGACACATATCCTATCATATCACTTTCAGGAGTTACTTCAAAATTGATACCAGTGAAGATATTTCCACAGAGAAAGGCAATCACAGATTCATTAAAAAACTTATGGTTCACCAAATAGAAAGGGATGAGGATTGGACACACTACCATATTGGGGTTAACAGAGATATACAAACCATGTGAAATATATAATCACCAAAGATGTACGGAAGACCAGGAGAAGACTACTCAACATTGTGTCATAACCTACATGGGAAAAGGATGCGAGGAAGAATAGATACACGTATATGTGTGAAAGAAGCACATCTTGCACACCCAGAACAAACAAGGCATTGTAATCAAATGTGCTGGGATAAAAAATAAAAAGTAAATTACAAATATGAACAAGAAGTAATGAGACATAACCTTAAAGGGCTTTTTCCTGGCACATTCCATTCTAATTTACAACCTAGAACACCACTTCCATTAAGCCTCTGTTTCCCTAGTAACCAAATTTGGTAAAGGAGAAATGCTGCCACCTTGTGGCCGTTTCCTGCAAGAGCAGCTTTAAACTCACAGCTAATGGTCACTTAACACTCAGAAGGACTGAGGGCTGTAAAGGACACCTGCCCTAAAAAAGTGTGCTGAAGTAGGGAGTGGACAAAAAAATTCAAAACAGGCAAATGTTTCAAGAGGAGGGTATGAAGAGTTAAGTTTTATTCACACTCTTTTTAAAAAGAAGGAAAATGGATAAAAGCTCAACCTCAGGGAGTGTTAGACCCATGCAATCTAATCTACAAAAAGTTTCAACTTACACCAGTCGACTGACCATCAGCAAAAAGTCTACAAACAATAAATGCTGAAGGGGTTTTAGAGAACTGTGTACCCTCTACCTGCTGGTGAGACGTAAAGGGGTCACAGCCAATAATGAGAACAGAAAGGAGCTCTGTTTCAAAGTAAAAATGGAGGTACCGTTCAATCCAGCAGGCGCACCATTGGACCTCTCACCTGAGAAGACAAGAATCGAGAAGACACAGGCCGCAAAAGCTGCAGAGCAGCCTTATTCACAAGAGCCAAGAGAGTAAAGCAATCAAAATGTACAACAACAGGTGAATGGATAAAGAAGAAGTGGTCCATGTACACAATGGAATATTAGCTATGGAAAACAATGAACCATTGCTCTCTGAGGCACCACAAATGAGTCTGGAGATAATCATGAAACATGAGGTAGGTCGGAAAGCAAAAGACCTATACTCTATGATATCACTTATAGGCGTTATCTAATAACTGACACAAATGAACATATTTCCACAGAGAAAGACACTCACAGAGTTAGAAAACAAACTATGCTCATCTAAAAGGAAAGGTGGGGGGAATGGATAAATTAAGATTAGTGTTACTATATGGATACAAACACATATTATATACATATCTCAAAAAGACCGACAATATAGCAAGGGAGGTCTGCGGAACCCTCTGTAACATTTTACAAGGGAAGAGGATCTGTACTTGAATAGACATATGTAATGTACAAATGAACCAGATTGTGTACACCTAGGACAAACAATATGCTAAGCTTTGCCCCAATTAAAAAAAAATTTTAAAACCAAGAAGAAATAATGAGACATAAACTTATGGGGGTTTCTCCATGCACATTCCAATGTAATTTACAACCTAGGAACACGACTTCCAGAAAGGCTCTGCTGCCCTAGTACCCAGATTTGGGAATGGAGAAATGCTGCCTGCTTGAGGCCCCTTCCCACAACAGCAGCTTTAAACCCATTGCTAAAGGTCACTAAATATTCACCACACTTGCAGTTCGGTAAATGACACCTGCTCTCTAAAAAAATTCTGGGGTGGAAAATCGACCAAAAATTTCAAAAGAGGGCAACCTTCCAAGACGACGATTTCAAGAGTTCTACTGTACTCCCAACTGTTTCCTTTTTTGAACAGAAAAGAAAACGGCGGAGAAAAATAATGAGTTTTACGAATTTTCAACGACATGCAAACCCAAATTACAAAATCCTATCAGCTCACAGCAGCCAGAAGGGCCATTAGCATACAGGCTGCAAACAATAAATGCTGAAGCGATTGTGGAGAAATGCGTACCCTCGATTCTAAGGGGGACATGGTAAGTGCCACTAATGAAAACGCAAAGAAGGTGCTTTGAAAAGGGAAACACGGTGCTACCAGTCAGTCAATCACACCCACAGCTGGGCCTATCACCTGAGAACATGAGAATCAAAAAGTCACAGGCTGGCAATCCTGCACTCCGACAATATTTACCATCGCCAACGCTTGGAAGCAATGAAAATGTCCATCAACCGAGGAATGCACAAAGTAGAAGTGGTCCACGTACACAGTGGAAAATTACTCCAATAAAAAATAAAAATTAAATTTAAAAATCCAACAAAAGTAAGGAGACATCAGATTGTGTGGGTGGGTCCGGGCACACTCCACTCTAATTTATAACCGAGAAACACCACAGGCCGCAAGGGCTTTTCCCTAGGTACCAGGGTGGGGAACATAGAAAGGCTGCCCCCCTCTGGCAGTTACCTGCAAAAGCAGCTTTAAAACCTGTGCTAATGGTCATTTCATAGGAACAAGTACTGCAGAACTGTAAATGAAACCTGCCCTCAAAATGTCTTGAGGGAGGTAATGGCCAAAACATTTCAAAATGTGACACATACTTTAAGAGAACTCTCTGAAGAACGAAGGGGTAATCACAGCTTGAAAAATAAAAAGGACATGTCTTAAAGCTCAATTTCAACGGATTATGAGGCACGTGCGAATTCAACCACAAATCGGTATCAGCTCACAAGTGGCAGAATAACCATCAGCAAGAAAACTACAAACAATAAATGCTGAAGGTGTTGTGGAGAAATGCCTACCCTCAACTTCAAGGGGGACGTAACTTGGAAAGGGCCACGAACGAGAACAGAAGGGAGGTGCCTTAAAAAGGTAAACATTGAGCTACCATATGATCCAGCAGGCCCACTCCTCGACCTATAATCTAAGAAGAGAGAATTGGAAAGACACAGGCAGGCAAATCTGCATGGCACAGTATTACAATAGCCAAGATATGGAAGTAACCAAGAAGTCCACCAACAGACGGGTGGACACAGAAGAACTCCTCCATGTACAGATGGAATATTCGCTAGTGAAAAAAATGAAACAATGCCATTTGCAGCACCATAGATGAGTCTAGACGTAATCACGCCACCTGTAGTAAGTGAGAAAGCAAAAGACACATATCCTATCATATCACTTTCAGGAGTACCTTCAAAATTGATACCAGTGAAGATATTTCCACAGAGAAAGGCAATCACAGATTCATTAAAAAACTTATGGTTCACCAAATAGAAAGGGATGAGGATTGGACACACTACCATATTGGGGTTAACAGAGATATACAAACCATGTGAAATATATAATCACCAAAGATGTACGGAAGACCAGGAGAAGACTACTCAACATTGTGTCATAACCTACATGGGAAAAGGATGCGAGGAAGAATAGATACACGTATATGTGTGAAAGAAGCACATCTTGCACACCTAGAACAAACAAGGCATTGTAATCAAATGTGCTGGGATAAAAAATAAAAAGTAAATTACAAATATGAACAAGAAGTAATGAGACATAACCTTAAAGGGCTTTTTCCTGGCACATTCCATTCTAATTTACAACCTAGAACACCACTTCCATTAAGCCTCTGTTTCCCTAGTAACCAAATTTGGTAAAGGAGAAATGCTGCCACCTTGTGGCCGTTTCCTGCAAGAGCAGCTTTAAACTCACAGCTAATGGTCACTTAACACTCAGAAGGACTGAGGGCTGTAAAGGACACCTGCCCTAAAAAAGTGTGCTGAAGTAGGGAGTGGACAAAAAAATTCAAAACAGGCAAATGTTTCAAGAGGAGGGTATGAAGAGTTAAGTTTTATTCACACTCTTTTTAAAAAGAAGGAAAATGGATAAAAGCTCAACCTCAGGGAGTGTTAGACCCATGCAATCTAATCTACAAAAAGTTTCAACTTACACCAGTCCACTGACCATCAGCAAAAAGTCTACAAACAATAAATGCTGAAGGGGTTTTAGAGAACTGTGTACCCTCTACCTGCTGGTGAGACGTAAAGGGGTCACAGCCAATAATGAGAACAGAAAGGAGCTCTGTTTCAAAGTAAAAATGGAGGTACCGTTCAATCCAGCAGGCGCACCATTGGACCTCTCACCTGAGAAGACAAGAATCGAGAAGACACAGGCCGCAAAAGCTGCAGAGCAGCCTTATTCACAAGAGCCAAGAGAGTAAAGCAATCAAAATGTACAACAACAGGTGAATGGATAAAGAAGAAGTGGTCCATGTACACAATGGAATATTAGCTATGGAAAACAATGAACCATTGCTCTCTGAGGCACCACAAATGAGTCTGGAGATAATCATGAAACATGAGGTAGGTCGGAAAGCAAAAGACCTATACTCTATGATATCACTTATAGGCGTTATCTAATAACTGACACAAATGAACATATTTCCACAGAGAAAGACACTCACAGAGTTAGAAAACAAACTATGCTCATCTAAAAGGAAAGGTGGGGGGAATGGATAAATTAAGATTAGTGTTACTATATGGATACAAACACATATTATATACATATCTCAAAAAGACCGACAATATAGCAAGGGAGGTCTGCGGAACCCTCTGTAACATTTTACAAGGGAAGAGGATCTGTACTTGAATAGACATATGTAATGTACAAATGAACCAGATTGTGTACACCTAGGACAAACGATATGCTAAGCTTTGCCCCAATTAAAAAAAAAATTTAAAACCAAGAAGAAATAATGAGACATAAACTTATGGGGGTTTCTCCATGCACATTCCAATGTAATTTACAACCTAGGAACACGACTTCCAGAAAGGCTCTGCTGCCCTAGTACCCAGATTTGGGAATGGAGAAATGCTGCCTGCTTGAGGCCTCTTCCCACAACAGCAGCTTTAAACCCATTGCTAAAGGTCACTAAATATTCACCACACTTGCAGTTCGGTAAATGACACCTGCTCTCTAAAAAAATTCTGGGGTGGAAAATCGACCAAAAATTTCAAAAGAGGGCAACCTTCCAAGAGGACGATTTCAAGAGTTATACTGTACGCCCAACTGTTTCCTTTTTTGAACAGAAAAGAAAACGGCGGAGAAAAATAATGAGTTTTACGAATTTTCAACGACATGCAAACCCAAATTACAAAATCCTATCAGCTCACAGCAGCCAGAAGGGCCATTAGCATACAGGCTGCAAACAATAAATGCTGAAGCGATTGTGGAGAAATGCGTACCCTCGATTCTAAGGGGGACGTGGTAAGTGCCACTAATGAAAACGCAAAGAAGGTGCTTTGAAAAGGGAAACACGGTGCTACCAGTCAGTCAATCACACCCACTGCTGGGCCTATCACCTGAGAACATGAGAATCAAAAAGTCACAGGCTGGCAATCCTGCACTCCAACAATATTTACCATCGCCAACGCTTGGAAGCAATGAAAATGTCCATCAACCGAGGAATGCACAAAGTAGAAGTGGTCCACGTACACAGTGGAAAATTACTCCAATAAGAAATAAAAATTAAGTTTAAAAATCCAACAAAAGTAAGGAGACATCAGATTGTGTGGGTGTGTCCGGGCACACTCCACTCTAATTTATAACCGAGAAACACCACAGGCCGCAAGGGCTTTTCCCTAGGTACCAGGGTGGGGAACATAGAAAGGCTGCCACCCTCTGGCAGTTACCTGCACAAGCAGCTTTAAAGCCTGTGCTAATGGTCATTGCATAGGAACAAGTACTGCAGAACTGTAAATGAAACCTGCCCTCAAAATGTCTTGAGGGAGGTAATGGCCAAAACATTTCAAAATGTGACACATACTTTAAGAGAACCCTCTGAAGAACGAAGGGGTAATCACAGCTTGAAAAATAAAAAGGACATGTCTTAAAGCTCAATTTCAACGGATTATGAGGCACGTGCGAATTCAACCACAAAGCGGTATCAGCTCACAAGTGGCAGAATAACCATCAGCAAGAAAACTACAAACAATAAATGCTGAAGGTGTTGTGGAGAAATGCCTACCCTCAACTTCAAGGGGGACGTAACTTGGAAAGGGCCACGAACGAGAACAGAAGGGAGGTGCCTTAAAAAGGTAAACATTGAGCTACCATATGATCCAGCAGGCCCACTCCTCGACCTATAATCTAAGAAGAGAGAATTGGAAAGACACAGGCAGGCAAATCTGCATGGCACAGTATTACAATAGCCAAGATATGGAAGTAACCAAGAAGTCCACCAACAGACGGGTGGACACAGAAGAACTCCTCCATGTACAGATGGAATATTCGCTAGTGAAAAAAATGAAACAATGCCATTTGCAGCACCATAGATGAGTCTAGACGTAATCACGCCACCTGTAGTAAGTGAGAAAGCAAAAGACACATATCCTATCATATCACTTTCAGGAGTACCTTCAAAATTGATACCAGTGAAGATATTTCCACAGAGAAAGGCAATCACAGATTCATTAAAAAACTTATGGTTCACCAAATAGAAAGGGATGAGGATTGGACACACTACCATATTGGGGTTAACAGAGATATACAAACCATGTGAAATATATAATCACCAAAGATGTACGGAAGACCAGGAGAAGACTACTCAACATTGTGTCATAACCTACATGGGAAAAGGATGCGAGGAAGAATAGATACACGTATATGTGTGAAAGAAGCACATCTTGCACACCTAGAACAAACAAGGCATTGTAATCAAATGTGCTGGGATAAAAAATAAAAAGTAAATTACAAATATGAACAAGAAGTAATGAGACATAACCTTAAAGGGCTTTTTCCTGGCACATTCCATTCTAATTTACAACCTAGAACACCACTTCCATTAAGCCTCTGTTTCCCTAGTAACCAAATTTGGTAAAGGAGAAATGCTGCCACCTTGTGGCCGTTTCCTGCAAGAGCAGCTTTAAACTCACAGCTAATGGTCACTTAACACTCAGAAGGACTGAGGGCTGTAAAGGACACCTGCCCTAAAAAAGTGTGCTGAAGTAGGGAGTGGACAAAAAAATTCAAAACAGGCAAATGTTTCAAGAGGAGGGTATGAAGAGTTAAGTTTTATTCACACTCTTTTTAAAAAGAAGGAAAATGGATAAAAGCTCAACCTCAGGGAGTGTTAGACCCATGCAATCTAATCTACAAAAGGTTTCAACTTACACCAGTCGACTGACCATCAGCAAAATGTCTACAAACAATAAATGCTGAAGGGGTTTTAGAGAACTGTGTACCCTCTACCTGCTGGTGAGACGTAAAGGGGTCACAGCCAATAATGAGAACAGAAAGGAGCTCTGTTTCAAAGTAAAAATGGAGGTACCGTTCAATCCAGCAGGCGCACCATTGGACCTCTCACCTGAGAAGACAAGAATCGAGAAGACACAGGCCGCAAAAACTGCAGAGCAGCCTTATTCACAAGATCCAAGAGAGTAAAGCAATCAAAATGTACAACAACAGGTGAATGGATAAAGAAGAAGTGGTCCATGTACACAATGGAATATTAGCTATGGAAAACAATGAACCATTGCTCTCTGAGGCACCACAAATGAGTCTGGAGATAATCATGAAACATGAGGTAGGTCGGAAAGCAAAAGACCTATACTCTATGATATCACTTATAGGCGTTATCTAATAACTGACACAAATGAACATATTTCCACAGAGAAAGACACTCACAGAGTTAGAAAACAAACTATGCTCATCTAAAAGGAAAGGTGGGGGGAATGGATAAATTAAGATTAGTGTTACTATATGTATACAAACACATATTATATACATATCTCAAAAAGACCGACAATATAGCAAGGGAGGTCTGCGGAACCCTCTGTAACATTTTACAAGGGAAGAGGATCTGTACTTGAATAGACATATGTAATGTACAAATGAACCAGATTGTGTACACCTAGGACAAACAATATGCTAAGCTTTACCCCAATTAAAAAAAATTTTAAAACCAAGAAGAAATAATGAGACATAAACTTATGGGGGTTTCTCCATGCACATTCCAATGTAATTTACAACCTAGGAACACGACTTCCAGAAAGGCTCTGCTGCCCTAGTACCCAGATTTGGGAATGGAGAAATGCTGCCTGCTTGAGGCCTCTTCCCACAACAGCAGCTTTAAACCCATTGCTAAAGGTCACTAAATATTCACCACACTTGCAGTTCGGTAAATGACACCTGCTCTCTAAAAAAATTCTGGGGTGGAAAATCGACCAAAAATTTCAAAAGAGGGCAACCTTCCAAGAAGACGATTTCAAGAGTTCTACTGTACTCCCAACTGTTCCCTTTTTTGAACAGAAAAGAAAACGGCGGAGAAAAATAATGAGTTTTACGAATTTTCAACGACATGCAAACACAAATTACAAAATCCTATCAGCTCACAGCAGCCAGAAGGGCCATTAGCATACAGGCTGCAAACAATAAATGCTGAAGCGATTGTGGAGAAATGCGTACCCTCGATTCTAAGGGGGACATGGTAAGTGCCACTAATGAAAACGCAAAGAAGGTGCTTTGAAAAGGGAAACACGGTGCTACCAGTCAGTCAATCACACCCACAGCTGGGCCTATCACCTGAGAACATGAGAATCAAAAAGTCACAGGCTGGCAATCCTGCACTCCAACAATATTTACCATCGCCAACGCTTGGAAGCAATGAAAATGTCCATCAACCGAGGAATGCACAAAGTAGAAGTGGTCCACGTACACAGTGGAAAATTACTCCAATAAAAAATAAAAATTAAATTTAAAAATCCAACAAAAGTAAGGAGACATCAGATTGTGTGGGTGGGTCCGGGCACACTCCACTCTAATTTATAACCGAGAAACACCACAGGCCGCAAGGGCTTTTCCCTAGGTACCAGGGTGGGGAACATAGAAAGGCTGCCCCCCTCTGGCAGTTACCTGCAAAAGCAGCTTTAAAACCTGTGCTAATGGTCATTTCATAGGAACAAGTACTGCAGAACTGTAAATGAAACCTGCCCTCAAAATGTCTTGAGGGAGGTCATGGCCAAAACATTTCAAAATGTGACACATACTTTAAGAGAACCCTCTGAAGAACGAAGGGGTAATCACAGCTTGAAAAATAAAAAGGACATGTCTTAAAGCTCAATTTCAACGGATTATGAGGCACGTGCGAATTCAACCACAAAGCGGTATCAGCTCACAAGTGGCAGAATAACCATCAGCAAGAAAACTACAAACAATAAATGCTGAAGGTGTTGTGGAGAAATGCCTACCCTCAACTTCAAGGGGGACGTAACTTGGAAAGGGCCACGAACGAGAACAGAAGGGAGGTGCCTTAAAAAGGTAAACATTGAGCTACCATATGATCCAGCAGGCCCACTCCTCGACCTATAATCTAAGAAGAGAGAATTGGAAAGACACAGGCAGGCAAATCTGCATGGCACAGTATTACAATAGCCAAGATATGGAAGTAACCAAGAAGTCCACCAACAGACGGGTGGACACAGAAGAACTCCTCCATGTACAGATGGAATATTCGCTAGTGAAAAAAATGAAACAATGCCATTTGCAGCACCATAGATGAGTCTAGACGTAATCACGCCACCTGTAGTAAGTGAGAAAGCAAAAGACACATATCCTATCATATCACTTTCAGGAGTTACTTCAAAATTGATACCAGTGAAGATATTTCCACAGAGAAAGGCAATCACAGATTCATTAAAAAACTTATGGTTCACCAAATAGAAAGGGATGAGGATTGGACACACTACCATATTGGGGTTAACAGAGATATACAAACCATGTGAAATATATAATCACCAAAGATGTACGGAAGACCAGGAGAAGACTACTCAACATTGTGTCATAACCTACATGGGAAAAGGATGCGAGGAAGAATAGATACACGTATATGTGTGAAAGAAGCACATCTTGCACACCTAGAACAAACAAGGCATTGTAATCAAATGTGCTGGGATAAAAAATAAAAAGTAAATTACAAATATGAACAAGAAGTAATGAGACATAACCTTAAAGGGCTTTTTCCTGGCACATTCCATTCTAATTTACAACCTAGAACACCACTTCCATTAAGCCTCTGTTTCCCTAGTAACCAAATTTGGTAAAGGAGAAATGCTGCCACCTTGTGGCCGTTTCCTGCAAGAGCAGCTTTAAACTCACAGCTAATGGTCACTTAACACTCAGAAGGACTGAGGGCTGTAAAGGACACCTGCCCTAAAAAAGTGTGCTGAAGTAGGGAGTGGACAAAAAAATTCAAAACAGGCAAATGTTTCAAGAGGAGGGTATGAAGAGTTAAGTTTTATTCACACTCTTTTTAAAAAGAAGGAAAATGGATAAAAGCTCAACCTCAGGGAGTGTTAGACCCATGCAATCTAATCTACAAAAAGTTTCAACTTACACCAGTCGACTGACCATCAGCAAAAAGTCTACAAACAATAAATGCTGAAGGGGTTTTAGAGAACTGTGTACCCTCTACCTGCTGGTGAGACGTAAAGGGGTCACAGCCAATAATGAGAACAGAAAGGAGCTCTGTTTCAAAGTAAAAATGGAGGTACCGTTCAATCCAGCAGGCGCACCATTGGACCTCTCACCTGAGAAGACAAGAATCGAGAAGACACAGGCCGCAAAAGCTGCAGAGCAGCCTTATTCACAAGAGCCAAGAGAGTAAAGCAATCAAAATGTACAACAACAGGTGAATGGATAAAGAAGAAGTGGTCCATGTACACAATGGAATATTAGCTATGGAAAACAATGAACCATTGCTCTCTGAGGCACCACAAATGAGTCTGGAGATAATCATGAAACATGAGGTAGGTCGGAAAGCAAAAGACCTATACTCTATGATATCACTTATAGGCGTTATCTAATAACTGACACAAATGAACATATTTCCACAGAGAAAGACACTCACAGAGTTAGAAAACAAACTATGCTCATCTAAAAGGAAAGGTGGGGGGAATGGATAAATTAAGATTAGTGTTACTATATGTATACAAACACATATTATATACATATCTCAAAAAGACCGACAATATAGCAAGGGAGGTCTGCGGAACCCTCTGTAACATTTTACAAGGGAAGAGGATCTGTACTTGAATAGACATATGTAATGTACAAATGAACCAGATTGTGTACACCTAGGACAAACAATATGCTAAGCTTTGCCCCAATTAAAAAAAAATTTTAAAACCAAGAAGAAATAATGAGACATAAACTTATGGGGGTTTCTCCATGCACATTCCAATGTAATTTACAACCTAGGAACACGACTTCCAGAAAGGCTCTGCTGCCCTAGTACCCAGATTTGGGAATGGAGAAATGCTGCCTGCTTGAGGCCCCTTCCCACAACAGCAGCTTTAAACCCATTGCTAAAGGTCACTAAATATTCACCACACTTGCAGTTCGGTAAATGACACCTGCTCTCTAAAAAAATTCTGGGGTGGAAAATCGACCAAAAATTTCAAAAGAGGGCAACCTTCCAAGACGACGATTTCAAGAGTTCTACTGTACTCCCAACTGTTTCCTTTTTTGAACAGAAAAGAAAACGGCGGAGAAAAATAATGAGTTTTACGAATTTTCAACGACATGCAAACCCAAATTACAAAATCCTATCAGCTCACAGCAGCCAGAAGGGCCATTAGCATACAGGCTGCAAACAATAAATGCTGAAGCGATTGTGGAGAAATGCGTACCCTCGATTCTAAGGGGGACATGGTAAGTGCCACTAATGAAAACGCAAAGAAGGTGCTTTGAAAAGGGAAACACGGTGCTACCAGTCAGTCAATCACACCCACAGCTGGGCCTATCACCTGAGAACATGAGAATCAAAAAGTCACAGGCTGGCAATCCTGCACTCCAACAATATTTACCATCGCCAACGCTTGGAAGCAATGAAAATGTCCATCAACCGAGGAATGCACAAAGTAGAAGTGGTCCACGTACACAGTGGAAAATTACTCCAATAAAAAATAAAAATTAAATTTAAAAATCCAACAAAAGTAAGGAGACATCAGATTGTGTGGGTGGGTCCGGGCACACTCCACTCTAATTTATAACCGAGAAACACCACAGGCCGCAAGGGCTTTTCCCTAGGTACCAGGGTGGGGAACATAGAAAGGCTGCCCCCCTCTGGCAGTTACCTGCAAAAGCAGCTTTAAAACCTGTGCTAATGGTCATTTCATAGGAACAAGTACTGCAGAACTGTAAATGAAACCTGCCCTCAAAATGTCTTGAGGGAGGTCATGGCCAAAACATTTCAAAATGTGACACATACTTTAAGAGAACCCTCTGAAGAACGAAGGGGTAATCACAGCTTGAAAAATAAAAAGGACATGTCTTAAAGCTCAATTTCAACGGATTATGAGGCACGTGCGAATTCAACCACAAATCGGTATCAGCTCACAAGTGGCAGAATAACCATCAGCAAGAAAACTACAAACAATAAATGCTGAAGGTGTTGTGGAGAAATGCCTACCCTCAACTTCAAGGGGGACGTAACTTGGAAAGGGCCACGAACGAGAACAGAAGGGAGGTGCCTTAAAAAGGTAAACATTGAGCTACCATATGATCCAGCAGGCCCACTCCTCGACCTATAATCTAAGAAGAGAGAATTGGAAAGACACAGGCAGGCAAATCTGCATGGCACAGTATTACAATAGCCAAGATATGGAAGTAACCAAGAAGTCCACCAACAGACGGGTGGACACAGAAGAACTCCTCCATGTACAGATGGAATATTCGCTAGTGAAAAAAATGAAACAATGCCATTTGCAGCACCATAGATGAGTCTAGACGTAATCACGCCACCTGTAGTAAGTGAGAAAGCAAAAGACACATATCCTATCATATCACTTTCAGGAGTACCTTCAAAATTGATACCAGTGAAGATATTTCCACAGAGAAAGGCAATCACAGATTCATTAAAAAACTTATGGTTCACCAAATAGAAAGGGATGAGGATTGGACACACTACCATATTGGGGTTAACAGAGATATACAAACCATGTGAAATATATAATCACCAAAGATGTACGGAAGACCAGGAGAAGACTACTCAACATTGTGTCATAACCTACATGGGAAAAGGATGCGAGGAAGAATAGATACACGTATATGTGTGAAAGAAGCACATCTTGCACACCTAGAACAAACAAGGCATTGTAATCAAATGTGCTGGGATAAAAAATAAAAAGTAAATTACAAATATGAACAAGAAGTAATGAGACATAACCTTAAAGGGCTTTTTCCTGGCACATTCCATTCTAATTTACAACCTAGAACACCACTTCCATTAAGCCTCTGTTTCCCTAGTAACCAAATTTGGTAAAGGAGAAATGCTGCCACCTTGTGGCCGTTTCCTGCAAGAGCAGCTTTAAACTCACAGCTAATGGTCACTTAACACTCAGAAGGACTGAGGGCTGTAAAGGACACCTGCCCTAAAAAAGTGTGCTGAAGTAGGGAGTGGACAAAAAAATTCAAAACAGGCAAATGTTTCAAGAGGAGGGTATGAAGAGTTAAGTTTTATTCACACTCTTTTTAAAAAGAAGGAAAATGGATAAAAGCTCAACCTCAGGGAGTGTTAGACCCATGCAATCTAATCTACAAAAAGTTTCAACTTACACCAGTCCACTGACCATCAGCAAAAAGTCTACAAACAATAAATGCTGAAGGGGTTTTAGAGAACTGTGTACCCTCTACCTGCTGGTGAGACGTAAAGGGGTCACAGCCAATAATGAGAACAGAAAGGAGCTCTGTTTCAAAGTAAAAATGGAGGTACCGTTCAATCCAGCAGGCGCACCATTGGACCTCTCACCTGAGAAGACAAGAATCGAGAAGACACAGGCCGCAAAAGCTGCAGAGCAGCCTTATTCACAATAGCCAAGAGAGTAAAGCAATCAAAATGTACAACAACAGGTGAATGGAAAAAGAAGAAGTGGTCCATGTACACAATGGAATATTAGCTACGGAAAACAATGAACCATTGCTCTCTGAGGCACCACAAATGAGTCTGGAGATAATCATGAAACATGAGGTAGGTCGGAAAGCAAAAGACCTATACTCTATGATATCACTTATAGGCGTTATCTAATGACTGACACAAATGAACATATTTCCACAGAGAAAGACACTCACAGAGTTAGAAAACAAACTATGCTCATCTAAAAGGAAAGGTGGGGGGAATGGATAAATTAAGATTAGTGTTACTATATGGATACAAACACATATTATATACATATCTCAAAAAGACCGACAATATAGCAAGGGAGGTCTGTGGAACCCTCTGTAACATTTTACAAGGGAAGAGGATCTGTACTTGAATAGACATATGTAATGTACAAATGAACCAGATTGTGTACACCTAGGACAAACAATATGCTAAGCTTTACCCCAATTAAAAAAATTTTTAAAACCAAGAAGAAATAATGAGACATAAACTTATGGGGGTTTCTCCATGCACATTCCAATGTAATTTACAACCTAGGAACACGACTTCCAGAAAGGCTCTGCTGCCCTAGTACCCAGATTTGGAATGGAGAAATGCTGCCTGCTTGAGGCCTCTTCCCACAACAGCAGCTTTAAACCCATTGCTAAAGGTCACTAAATATTCACCACACTTGCAGTTCGGTAAATGACACCTGCTCTCTAAAAAAATTCTGGGGTGGAAAATCGACCAAAAATTTCAAAAGAGGGCAACCTTCCAAGAGGACGATTTCAAGAGTTATACTGTACGCCCAACTGTTTCCTTTTTTGAACAGAAAAGAAAACGGCGGAGAAAAATAATGAGTTTTACGAATTTTCAACGACATGCAAACCCAAATTACAAAATCCTATCAGCTCACAGCAGCCAGAAGGGCCATTAGCATACAGGCTGCAAACAATAAATGCTGAAGCGATTGTGGAGAAATGCGTACCCTCGATTCTAAGGGGGACGTGGTAAGTGCCACTAATGAAAACGCAAAGAAGGTGCTTTGAAAAGGGAAACACGGTGCTACCAGTCAGTCAATCACACCCACTGCTGGGCCTATCACCTGAGAACATGAGAATCAAAAAGTCACAGACTGGCAATCCTGCACTCCAACAATATTTACCATCGCCAACGCTTGGAAGCAATGAAAATGTCCATCAACCGAGGAATGCACAAAGTAGAAGTGGTCCACGTACACAGTGGAAAATTACTCCAATAAGAAATAAAAATTAAGTTTAAAAATCCAACAGAAGTAAGGAGACATCAGATTGTGTGGGTGTGTCCGGGCACACTCCACTCTAATTTATAACCGAGAAACACCACAGGCCGCAAGGGCTTTTCCCTAGGTACCAGGGTGGGGAACATAGAAAGGCTGCCACCCTCTGGCAGTTACCTGCACAAGCAGCTTTAAAGCCTGTGCTAATGGTCATTGCATAGGAACAAGTACTGCAGAACTGTAAATGAAACCTGCCCTCAAAATGTCTTGAGGGAGGTCATGGCCAAAACATTTCAAAATGTGACACATACTTTAAGAGAACCCTCTGAAGAACGAAGGGGTAATCACAGCTTGAAAAATAAAAAGGACATGTCTTAAAGCTCAATTTCAACGGATTATGAGGCACGTGCGAATTCAACCACAAAGCGGTATCAGCTCACAAGTGGCAGAATAACCATCAGCAAGAAAACTACAAACAATAAATGCTGAAGGTGTTGTGGAGAAATGCCTACCCTCAACTTCAAGGGGGACGTAACTTGGAAAGGGCCACGAACGAGAACAGAAGGGAGGTGCCTTAAAAAGGTAAACATTGAGCTACCATATGATCCAGCAGGCCCACTCCTCGACCTATAATCTAAGAAGAGAGAATTGGAAAGACACAGGCAGGCAAATCTGCATGGCACAGTATTACAATAGCCAAGATATGGAAGTAACCAAGAAGTCCACCAACAGACGGGTGGACACAGAAGAACTCCTCCATGTACAGATGGAATATTCGCTAGTGAAAAAAATGAAACAATGCCATTTGCAGCACCATAGATGAGTCTAGACGTAATCACGCCACCTGTAGTAAGTGAGAAAGCAAAAGACACATATCCTATCATATCACTTTCAGGAGTTACTTCAAAATTGATACCAGTGAAGATATTTCCACAGAGAAAGGCAATCACAGATTCATTAAAAAACTTATGGTTCACCAAATAGAAAGGGATGAGGATTGGACACACTACCATATTGGGGTTAACAGAGATATACAAACCATGTGAAATATATAATCACCAAAGATGTACGGAAGACCAGGAGAAGACTACTCAACATTGTGTCATAACCTACATGGGAAAAGGATGCGAGGAAGAATAGATACACGTATATGTGTGAAAGAAGCACATCTTGCACACCTAGAACAAACAAGGCATTGTAATCAAATGTGCTGGGATAAAAAATAAAAAGTAAATTACAAATATGAACAAGAAGTAATGAGACATAACCTTAAAGGGCTTTTTCCTGGCACATTCCATTCTAATTTACAACCTAGAACACCACTTCCATTAAGCCTCTGTTTCCCTAGTAACCAAATTTGGTAAAGGAGAAATGCTGCCACCTTGTGGCCGTTTCCTGCAAGAGCAGCTTTAAACTCACAGCTAATGGTCACTTAACACTCAGAAGGACTGAGGGCTGTAAAGGACACCTGCCCTAAAAAAGTGTGCTGAAGTAGGGAGTGGACAAAAAAATTCAAAACAGGCAAATGTTTCAAGAGGAGGGTATGAAGAGTTAAGTTTTATTCACACTCTTTTTAAAAAGAAGGAAAATGGATAAAAGCTCAACCTCAGGGAGTGTTAGACCCATGCAATCTAATCTACAAAAAGTTTCAACTTACACCAGTCGACTGACCATCAGCAAAAAGTCTACAAACAATAAATGCTGAAGGGGTTTTAGAGAACTGTGTACCCTCTACCTGCTGGTGAGACGTAAAGGGGTCACAGCCAATAATGAGAACAGAAAGGAGCTCTGTTTCAAAGTAAAAATGGAGGTACCGTTCAATCCAGCAGGCGCACCATTGGACCTCTCACCTGAGAAGACAAGAATCGAGAAGACACAGGCCGCAAAAGCTGCAGAGCAGCCTTATTCACAAGAGCCAAGAGAGTAAAGCAATCAAAATGTACAACAACAGGTGAATGGATAAAGAAGAAGTGGTCCATGTACACAATGGAATATTAGCTATGGAAAACAATGAACCATTGCTCTCTGAGGCACCACAAATGAGTCTGGAGATAATCATGAAACATGAGGTAGGTCGGAAAGCAAAAGACCTATACTCTATGATATCACTTATAGGCGTTATCTAATAACTGACACAAATGAACATATTTCCACAGAGAAAGACACTCACAGAGTTAGAAAACAAACTATGCTCATCTAAAAGGAAAGGTGGGGGGAATTGATAAATTAAGATTAGTGTTACTATATGTATACAAACACATATTATATACATATCTCAAAAAGACCGACAATATAGCAAGGGAGGTCTGCGGAACCCTCTGTAACATTTTACAAGGGAAGAGGATCTGTACTTGAATAGACATATGTAATGTACAAATGAACCAGATTGTGTACACCTAGGACAAACAATATGCTAAGCTTTGCCCCAATTAAAAAAAAAATTTAAAACCAAGAAGAAATAATGAGACATAAACTTATGGAGGTTTCTCCATGCACATTCCAATGTAATTTACAACCTAGGAACACGACTTCCAGAAAGGCTCTGCTGCCCTAGTACCCAGATTTGGGAATGGAGAAATGCTGCCTGCTTGAGGCCCCTTCCCACAACAGCAGCTTTAAACCCATTGCTAAAGGTCACTAAATATTCACCACACTTGCAGTTCGGTAAATGACACCTGCTCTCTAAAAAAATTCTGGGGTGGAAAATCGACCAAAAATTTCAAAAGAGGGCAACCTTCCAAGACGACGATTTCAAGAGTTCTACTGTACTCCCAACTGTTTCCTTTTTTGAACAGAAAAGAAAACGGCGGAGAAAAATAATGAGTTTTACGAATTTTCAACGACATGCAAACCCAAATTACAAAATCCTATCAGCTCACAGCAGCCAGAAGGGCCATTAGCATACAGGCTGCAAACAATAAATGCTGAAGCGATTGTGGAGAAATGCGTACCCTCGATTCTAAGGGGGACATGGTAAGTGCCACTAATGAAAACGCAAAGAAGGTGCTTTGAAAAGGGAAACACGGTGCTACCAGTCAGTCAATCACACCCACAGCTGGGCCTATCACCTGAGAACATGAGAATCAAAAAGTCACAGGCTGGCAATCCTGCACTCCGACAATATTTACCATCGCCAACGCTTGGAAGCAATGAAAATGTCCATCAACCGAGGAATGCACAAAGTAGAAGTGGTCCACGTACACAGTGGAAAATTACTCCAATAAAAAATAAAAATTAAATTTAAAAATCCAACAAAAGTAAGGAGACATCAGATTGTGTGGGTGGGTCCGGGCACACTCCACTCTAATTTATAACCGAGAAACACCACAGGCCGCAAGGGCTTTTCCCTAGGTACCAGGGTGGGGAACATAGAAAGGCTGCCCCCCTCTGGCAGTTACCTGCAAAAGCAGCTTTAAAACCTGTGCTAATGGTCATTTCATAGGAACAAGTACTGCAGAACTGTAAATGAAACCTGCCCTCAAAATGTCTTGAGGGAGGTAAAGGCCAAAACATTTCAAAATGTGACACATACTTTAAGAGAACCCTCTGAAGAACGAAGGGGTAATCACAGCTTGAAAAATAAAAAGGACATGTCTTAAAGCTCAATTTCAATGGATTATGAGGCACGTGCGAATTCAACCACAAATCGGTATCAGCTCACAAGTGGCAGAATAACCATCAGCAAGAAAACTACAAACAATAAATGCTGAAGGTGTTGTGGAGAAATGCCTACCCTCAACTTCAAGGGGGACGTAACTTGGAAAGGGCCACGAACGAGAACAGAAGGGAGGTGCCTTAAAAAGGTAAACATTGAGCTACCATATGATCCAGCAGGCCCACTCCTCGACCTATAATCTAAGAAGAGAGAATTGGAAAGACACAGGCAGGCAAATCTGCATGGCACAGTATTACAATAGCCAAGATATGGAAGTAACCAAGAAGTCCACCAACAGACGGGTGGACACAGAAGAACTCCTCCATGTACAGATGGAATATTCGCTAGTGAAAAAAATGAAACAATGCCATTTGCAGCACCATAGATGAGTCTAGACGTAATCACGCCACCTGTAGTAAGTGAGAAAGCAAAAGACACATATCCTATCATATCACTTTCAGGAGTTACTTCAAAATTGATACCAGTGAAGATATTTCCACAGAGAAAGGCAATCACAGATTCATTAAAAAACTTATGGTTCACCAAATAGAAAGGGATGAGGATTGGATACACTACCATATTGGGGTTAACAGAGATATACAAACCATGTGAAATATATAATCACCAAAGATGTACGGAAGACCAGGAGAAGACTACTCAACATTGTGTCATAACCTACATGGGAAAAGGATGCGAGGAAGAATAGATACACGTATATGTGTGAAAGAAGCACATCTTGCACACCTAGAACAAACAAGGCATTGTAATCAAATGTGCTGGGATAAAAAATAAAAAGTAAATTACAAATATGAACAAGAAGTAATGAGACATAACCTTAAAGGGCTTTTTCCTGGCACATTCCATTCTAATTTACAACCTAGAACACCACTTCCATTAAGCCTCTGTTTCCCTAGTAACCAAATTTGGTAAAGGAGAAATGCTGCCACCTTGTGGCCGTTTCCTGCAAGAGCAGCTTTAAACTCACAGCTAATGGTCACTTAACACTCAGAAGGACTGAGGGCTGTAAAGGACACCTGCCCTAAAAAAGTGTGCTGAAGTAGGGAGTGGACAAAAAAATTCAAAACAGGCAAATGTTTCAAGAGGAGGGTATGAAGAGTTAAGTTTTATTCACACTCTTTTTAAAAAGAAGGAAAATGGATAAAAGCTCAACCTCAGGGAGTGTTAGACCCATGCAATCTAATCTACAAAAGGTTTCAACTTACACCAGTCGACTGACCATCAGCAAAATGTCTACAAACAATAAATGCTGAAGGGGTTTTAGAGAACTGTGTACCCTCTACCTGCTGGTGAGACGTAAAGGGGTCACAGCCAATAATGAGAACAGAAAGGAGCTCTGTTTCAAAGTAAAAATGGAGGTACCGTTCAATCCAGCAGGCACACCATTGGACCTCTCACCTGAGAAGACAAGAATCGAGAAGACACAGGCCGCAAAAACTGCAGAGCAGCCTTATTCACAAGAGCCAAGAGAGTAAAGCAATCAAAATGTACAACAACAGGTGAATGGATAAAGAAGAAGTGGTCCATGTACACAATGGAATATTAGCTATGGAAAACAATGAACCATTGCTCTCTGAGGCACCACAAATGAGTCTGGAGATAATCATGAAACATGAGGTAGGTCGGAAAGCAAAAGACCTATACTCTATGATATCACTTATAGGCGTTATCTAATAACTGACACAAATGAACATATTTCCACAGAGAAAGACACTCACAGAGTTAGAAAACAAACTATGCTCATCTAAAAGGAAAGGTGGGGGGAATGGATAAATTAAGATTAGTGTTACTATATGTATACAAACACATATTATATACATATCTCAAAAAGACCGACAATATAGCAAGGGAGGTCTGCGGAACCCTCTGTAACATTTTACAAGGGAAGAGGATCTGTACTTGAATAGACATATGTAATGTACAAATGAACCAGATTGTGTACACCTAGGACAAACAATATGCTAAGTTTTGCCCCAATTAAAAAAAAATTTTAAAACCAAGAAGAAATAATGAGACATAAACTTATGGGGGTTTCTCCATGCACATTCCAATGTAATTTACAACCTAGGAACACGACTTCCAGAAAGGCTCTGCTGCCCTAGTACCCAGATTTGGGAATGGAGAAATGCTGCCTGCTTGAGGCCCCTTCCCACAACAGCAGCTTTAAACCCATTGCTAAAGGTCACTAAATATTCACCACACTTGCAGTTCGGTAAATGACACCTGCTCTCTAAAAAAATTCTGGGGTGGAAAATCGACCAAAAATTTCAAAAGAGGGCAACCTTCCA
This sequence comes from Eschrichtius robustus, assembly GCF_028021215.1. Taxonomy (NCBI): domain Eukaryota; kingdom Metazoa; phylum Chordata; class Mammalia; order Artiodactyla; family Eschrichtiidae; genus Eschrichtius; species Eschrichtius robustus. The sequence continues at coordinate 41,300,256 of NC_090831.1, read as the reverse complement.
AGACGACGATTTCAAGAGTTCTACTGTACTCCCAACTGTTTCCTTTTTTGAACAGAAAAGAAAACGGCGGAGAAAAATAATGAGTTTTACGAATTTTCAACGACATGCAAACCCAAATTACAAAATCCTATCAGCTCACAGCAGCCAGAAGGGCCATTAGCATACAGGCTGCAAACAATAAATGCTGAAGCGATTGTGGAGAAATGCGTACCCTCGATTCTAAGGGGGACATGGTAAGTGCCACTAATGAAAACGCAAAGAAGGTGCTTTGAAAAGGGAAACACGGTGCTACCAGTCAGTCAATCACACCCACAGCTGGGCCTATCACCTGAGAACATGAGAATCAAAAAGTCACAGGCTGGCAATCCTGCACTCCAACAATATTTACCATCGCCAACGCTTGGAAGCAATGAAAATGTCCATCAACCGAGGAATGCACAAAGTAGAAGTGGTCCACGTACACAGTGGAAAATTACTCCAATAAAAAATAAAAATTAAATTTAAAAATCCAACAAAAGTAAGGAGACATCAGATTGTGTGGGTGGGTCCGGGCACACTCCACTCTAATTTATAACCGAGAAACACCACAGGCCGCAAGGGCTTTTCCCTAGGTACCAGGGTGGGGAACATAGAAAGGCTGCCCCCCTCTGGCAGTTACCTGCAAAAGCAGCTTTAAAACCTGTGCTAATGGTCATTTCATAGGAACAAGTACTGCAGAACTGTAAATGAAACCTGCCCTCAAAATGTCTTGAGGGAGGTAAAGGCCAAAACATTTCAAAATGTGACACATACTTTAAGAGAACCCTCTGAAGAACGAAGGGGTAATCACAGCTTGAAAAATAAAAAGGACATGTCTTAAAGCTCAATTTCAATGGATTATGAGGCACGTGCGAATTCAACCACAAATCGGTATCAGCTCACAAGTGGCAGAATAACCATCAGCAAGAAAACTACAAACAATAAATGCTGAAGGTGTTGTGGAGAAATGCCTACCGTCAACTTCAAGGGGGACGTAACTTGGAAAGGGCCACGAACGAGAACAGAAGGGAGGTGCCTTAAAAAGGTAAACATTGAGCTACCATATGATCCAGCAGGCCCACTCCTCGACCTATAATCTAAGAAGAGAGAATTGGAAAGACACAGGCAGGCAAATCTGCATGGCACAGTATTACAATAGCCAAGATATGGAAGTAACCAAGAAGTCCACCAACAGACGGGTGGACACAGAAGAACTCCTCCATGTACAGATGGAATATTCGCTAGTGAAAAAAATGAAACAATGCCATTTGCAGCACCATAGATGAGTCTAGACGTAATCACGCCACCTGTAGTAAGTGAGAAAGCAAAAGACACATATCCTATCATATCACTTTCAGGAGTTACTTCAAAATTGATACCAGTGAAGATATTTCCACAGAGAAAGGCAATCACAGATTCATTAAAAAACTTATGGTTCACCAAATAGAAAGGGATGAGGATTGGACACACTACCATATTGGGGTTAACAGAGATATACAAACCATGTGAAATATATAATCACCAAAGATGTACGGAAGACCAGGAGAAGACTACTCAACATTGTGTCATAACCTACATGGGAAAAGGATGCGAGGAAGAATAGATACACGTATATGTGTGAAAGAAGCACATCTTGCACACCTAGAACAAACAAGGCATTGTAATCAAATGTGCTGGGATAAAAAATAAAAAGTAAATTACAAATATGAACAAGAAGTAATGAGACATAACCTTAAAGGGCTTTTTCCTGGCACATTCCATTCTAATTTACAACCTAGAACACCACTTCCATTAAGCCTCTGTTTCCCTAGTAACCAAATTTGGTAAAGGAGAAATGCTGCCACCTTGTGGCCGTTTCCTGCAAGAGCAGCTTTAAACTCACAGCTAATGGTCACTTAACACTCAGAAGGACTGAGGGCTGTAAAGGACACCTGCCCTAAAAAAGTGTGCTGAAGTAGGGAGTGGACAAAAAAATTCAAAACAGCCAAATGTTTCAAGAGGAGGGTATGAAGAGTTAAGTTTTATTCACACTCTTTTTAAAAAGAAGGAAAATGGATAAAAGCTCAACCTCAGGGAGTGTTAGACCCATGCAATCTAATCTACAAAAGGTTTCAACTTACACCAGTCGACTGACCATCAGCAAAATGTCTACAAACAATAAATGCTGAAGGGGTTTTAGAGAACTGTGTACCCTCTACCTGCTGGTGAGACGTAAAGGGGTCACAGCCAATAATGAGAACAGAAAGGAGCTCTGTTTCAAAGTAAAAATGGAGGTACCGTTCAATCCAGCAGGCGCACCATTGGACCTCTCACCTGAGAAGACAAGAATCGAGAAGACACAGGCCGCAAAAGCTGCAGAGCAGCCTTATTCACAAGAGCAAAGAGAGTAAAGCAATCAAAATGTACAACAACAGGTGAATGGATAAAGAAGAAGTGGTCCATGTACACAATGGAATATTAGCTATGGAAAACAATGAACCATTGCTCTCTGAGGCACCACAAATGAGTCTGGAGATAATCATGAAACATGAGGTAGGTCGGAAAGCCAAAGACCTATACTCTATGATATCACTTATAGGCGTTATCTAATAACTGACACAAATGAACATATTTCCACAGAGAAAGACACTCACAGAGTTAGAAAACAAACTATGCTCATCTAAAAGGAAAGGTGGGGGGAATGGATAAATTAAGATTAGTGTTACTATATGTATACAAACACATATTATATACATATCTCAAAAAGACCGACAATATAGCAAGGGAGGTCTGCGGAACCCTCTGTAACATTTTACAAGGGAAGAGGATCTGTACTTGAATAGACATATGTAATGTACAAATGAACCAGATTGTGTACACCTAGGACAAACAATATGCTAAGCTTTGCCCCAATTAAAAAAAAAATTTAAAACCAAGAAGAAATAATGAGACATAAACTTATGGGGGTTTCTCCATGCACATTCCAATGTAATTTACAACCTAGGAACACGACTTCCAGAAAGGCTCTGCTGCCCTAGTACCCAGATTTGGGAATGGAGAAATGCTGCCTGCTTGAGGCCCCTTCCCACAACAGCAGCTTTAAACCCATTGCTAAAGGTCACTAAATATTCACCACACTTGCAGTTCGGTAAATGACACCTGCTCTCTAAAAAAATTCTGGGGTGGAAAATCGACCAAAAATTTCAAAAGAGGGCAACCTTCCAAGACGACGATTTCAAGAGTTCTACTGTACTCCCAACTGTTTCCTTTTTTGAACAGAAAAGAAAACGGCGGAGAAAAATAATGAGTTTTACGAATTTTCAACGACATGCAAACCCAAATTACAAAATCCTATCAGCTCACAGCAGCCAGAAGGGCCATTAGCATACAGGCTGCAAACAATAAATGCTGAAGCGATTGTGGAGAAATGCGTACCCTCGATTCTAAGGGGGACATGGTAAGTGCCACTAATGAAAACGCAAAGAAGGTGCTTTGAAAAGGGAAACACGGTGCTACCAGTCAGTCAATCACACCCACAGCTGGGCCTATCACCTGAGAACATGAGAATCAAAAAGTCACAGGCTGGCAATCCTGCACTCCAACAATATTTACCATCGCCAACGCTTGGAAGCAATGAAAATGTCCATCAACCGAGGAATGCACAAAGTAGAAGTGGTCCACGTACACAGTGGAAAATTACTCCAATAAAAAATAAAAATTAAATTTAAAAATCCAACAAAAGTAAGGAGACATCAGATTGTGTGGGTGGGTCCGGGCACACTCCACTCTAATTTATAACCGAGAAACACCACAGGCCGCAAGGGCTTTTCCCTAGGTACCAGGGTGGGGAACATAGAAAGGCTGCCCCCCTCTGGCAGTTACCTGCAAAAGCAGCTTTAAAACCTGTGCTAATGGTCATTTCATAGGAACAAGTACTGCAGAACTGTAAATGAAACCTGCCCTCAAAATGTCTTGAGGGAGGTAATGGCCAAAACATTTCAAAATGTGACACATACTTTAAGAGAACCCTCTGAAGAACGAAGGGGTAATCACAGCTTGAAAAATAAAAAGGACATGTCTTAAAGCTCAATTTCAATGGATTATGAGGCACGTGCGAATTCAACCACAAATCGGTATCAGCTCACAAGTGGCAGAATAACCATCAGCAAGAAAACTACAAACAATAAATGCTGAAGGTGTTGTGGAGAAATGCCTACCCTCAACTTCAAGGGGGACGTAACTTGGAAAGGGCCACGAACGAGAACAGAAGGGAGGTGCCTTAAAAAGGTAAACATTGAGCTACCATATGATCCAGCAGGCCCACTCCTCGACCTATAATCTAAGAAGAGAGAATTGGAAAGACACAGGCAGGCAAATCTGCATGGCACAGTATTACAATAGCCAAGATATGGAAGTAACCAAGAAGTCCACCAACAGACGGGTGGACACAGAAGAACTCCTCCATGTACAGATGGAATATTCGCTAGTGAAAAAAATGAAACAATGCCATTTGCAGCACCATAGATGAGTCTAGACGTAATCACGCCACCTGTAGTAAGTGAGAAAGCAAAAGACACATATCCTATCATATCACTTTCAGGAGTTACTTCAAAATTGATACCAGTGAAGATATTTCCACAGAGAAAGGCAATCACAGATTCATTAAAAAACTTATGGTTCACCAAATAGAAAGGGATGAGGATTGGATACACTACCATATTGGGGTTAACAGAGATATACAAACCATGTGAAATATATAATCACCAAAGATGTACGGAAGACCAGGAGAAGACTACTCAACATTGTGTCATAACCTACATGGGAAAAGGATGCGAGGAAGAATAGATACACGTATATGTGTGAAAGAAGCACATCTTGCACACCTAGAACAAACAAGGCATTGTAATCAAATGTGCTGGGATAAAAAATAAAAAGTAAATTACAAATATGAACAAGAAGTAATGAGACATAACCTTAAAGGGCTTTTTCCTGGCACATTCCATTCTAATTTACAACCTAGAACACCACTTCCATTAAGCCTCTGTTTCCCTAGTAACCAAATTTGGTAAAGGAGAAATGCTGCCACCTTGTGGCCGTTTCCTGCAAGAGCAGCTTTAAACTCACAGCTAATGGTCACTTAACACTCAGAAGGACTGAGGGCTGTAAAGGACACCTGCCCTAAAAAAGTGTGCTGAAGTAGGGAGTGGACAAAAAAATTCAAAACAGGCAAATGTTTCAAGAGGAGGGTATGAAGAGTTAAGTTTTATTCACACTCTTTTTAAAAAGAAGGAAAATGGATAAAAGCTCAACCTCAGGGAGTGTTAGACCCATGCAATCTAATCTACAAAAGGTTTCAACTTACACCAGTCGACTGACCATCAGCAAAATGTCTACAAACAATAAATGCTGAAGGGGTTTTAGAGAACTGTGTACCCTCTACCTGCTGGTGAGACGTAAAGGGGTCACAGCCAATAATGAGAACAGAAAGGAGTTCTGTTTCAAAGTAAAAATGGAGGTACCGTTCAATCCAGCAGGCGCACCATTGGACCTCTCACCTGAGAAGACAAGAATCGAGAAGACACAGGCCGCAAAAACTGCAGAGCAGCCTTATTCACAAGAGCCAAGAGAGTAAAGCAATCAAAATGTACAACAACAGGTGAATGGATAAAGAAGAAGTGGTCCATGTACACAATGGAATATTAGCTATGGAAAACAATGAACCATTGCTCTCTGAGGCACCACAAATGAGTCTGGAGATAATCATGAAACATGAGGTAGGTCGGAAAGCAAAAGACCTATACTCTATGATATCACTTATAGGCGTTATCTAATAACTGACACAAATGAACATATTTCCACAGAGAAAGACACTCACAGAGTTAGAAAACAAACTATGCTCATCTAAAAGGAAAGGTGGGGGGAATGGATAAATTAAGATTAGTGTTACTATATGTATACAAACACATATTATATACATATCTCAAAAAGACCGACAATATAGCAAGGGAGGTCTGCGGAACCCTCTGTAACATTTTACAAGGGAAGAGGATCTGTACTTGAATAGACATATGTAATGTACAAATGAACCAGATTGTGTACACCTAGGACAAACAATATGCTAAGCTTTACCCCAATTAAAAAAAATTTTAAAACCAAGAAGAAATAATGAGACATAAACTTATGGGGGTTTCTCCATGCACATTCCAATGTAATTTACAACCTAGGAACACGACTTCCAGAAAGGCTCTGCTGCCCTAGTACCCAGATTTGGGAATGGAGAAATGCTGCCTGCTTGAGGCCTCTTCCCACAACAGCAGCTTTAAACCCATTGCTAAAGGTCACTAAATATTCACCACACTTGCAGTTCGGTAAATGACACCTGCTCTCTAAAAAAATTCTGGGGTGGAAAATCGACCAAAAATTTCAAAAGAGGGCAACCTTCCAAGAAGACGATTTCAAGAGTTCTACTGTACTCCCAACTGTTTCCTTTTTTGAACAGAAAAGAAAACGGCGGAGAAAAATAATGAGTTTTACGAATTTTCAACGACATGCAAACCCAAATTACAAAATCCTATCAGCTCACAGCAGCCAGAAGGGCCATTAGCATACAGGCTGCAAACAATAAATGCTGAAGCGATTGTGGAGAAATGCGTACCCTCGATTCTAAGGGGGACATGGTAAGTGCCACTAATGAAAACGCAAAGAAGGTGCTTTGAAAAGGGAAACACGGTGCTACCAGTCAGTCAATCACACCCACAGCTGGGCCTATCACCTGAGAACATGAGAATCAAAAAGTCACAGGCTGGCAATCCTGCACTCCAACAATATTTACCATCGCCAACGCTTGGAAGCAATGAAAATGTCCATCAACCGAGGAATGCACAAAGTAGAAGTGGTCCACGTACACAGTGGAAAATTACTCCAATAAAAAATAAAAATTAAATTTAAAAATCCAACAAAAGTAAGGAGACATCAGATTGTGTGGGTGGGTCCGGGCACACTCCACTCTAATTTATAACCGAGAAACACCACAGGCCGCAAGGGCTTTTCCCTAGGTACCAGGGTGGGGAACATAGAAAGGCTGCCCCCCTCTGGCAGTTACCTGCAAAAGCAGCTTTAAAACCTGTGCTAATGGTCATTTCATAGGAACAAGTACTGCAGAACTGTAAATGAAACCTGCCCTCAAAATGTCTTGAGGGAGGTCATGGCCAAAACATTTCAAAATGTGACACATACTTTAAGAGAACCCTCTGAAGAACGAAGGGGTAATCACAGCTTGAAAAATAAAAAGGACATGTCTTAAAGCTCAATTTCAACGGATTATGAGGCACGTGCGAATTCAACCACAAAGCGGTATCAGCTCACAAGTGGCAGAATAACCATCAGCAAGAAAACTACAAACAATAAATGCTGAAGGTGTTGTGGAGAAATGCCTACCCTCAACTTCAAGGGGGACGTAACTTGGAAAGGGCCACGAACGAGAACAGAAGGGAGGTGCCTTAAAAAGGTAAACATTGAGCTACCATATGATCCAGCAGGCCCACTCCTCGACCTATAATCTAAGAAGAGAGAATTGGAAAGACACAGGCAGGCAAATCTGCATGGCACAGTATTACAATAGCCAAGATATGGAAGTAACCAAGAAGTCCACCAACAGACGGGTGGACACAGAAGAACTCCTCCATGTACAGATGGAATATTCGCTAGTGAAAAAAATGAAACAATGCCATTTGCAGCACCATAGATGAGTCTAGACGTAATCACGCCACCTGTAGTAAGTGAGAAAGCAAAAGACACATATCCTATCATATCACTTTCAGGAGTTACTTCAAAATTGATACCAGTGAAGATATTTCCACAGAGAAAGGCAATCACAGATTCATTAAAAAACTTATGGTTCACCAAATAGAAAGGGATGAGGATTGGACACACTACCATATTGGGGTTAACAGAGATATACAAACCATGTGAAATATATAATCACCAAAGATGTACGGAAGACCAGGAGAAGACTACTCAACATTGTGTCATAACCTACATGGGAAAAGGATGCGAGGAAGAATAGATACACGTATATGTGTGAAAGAAGCACATCTTGCACACCCAGAACAAACAAGGCATTGTAATCAAATGTGCTGGGATAAAAAATAAAAAGTAAATTACAAATATGAACAAGAAGTAATGAGACATAACCTTAAAGGGCTTTTTCCTGGCACATTCCATTCTAATTTACAACCTAGAACACCACTTCCATTAAGCCTCTGTTTCCCTAGTAACCAAATTTGGTAAAGGAGAAATGCTGCCACCTTGTGGCCGTTTCCTGCAAGAGCAGCTTTAAACTCACAGCTAATGGTCACTTAACACTCAGAAGGACTGAGGGCTGTAAAGGACACCTGCCCTAAAAAAGTGTGCTGAAGTAGGGAGTGGACAAAAAAATTCAAAACAGGCAAATGTTTCAAGAGGAGGGTATGAAGAGTTAAGTTTTATTCACACTCTTTTTAAAAAGAAGGAAAATGGATAAAAGCTCAACCTCAGGGAGTGTTAGACCCATGCAATCTAATCTACAAAAAGTTTCAACTTACACCAGTCGACTGACCATCAGCAAAAAGTCTACAAACAATAAATGCTGAAGGGGTTTTAGAGAACTGTGTACCCTCTACCTGCTGGTGAGACGTAAAGGGGTCACAGCCAATAATGAGAACAGAAAGGAGCTCTGTTTCAAAGTAAAAATGGAGGTACCGTTCAATCCAGCAGGCGCACCATTGGACCTCTCACCTGAGAAGACAAGAATCGAGAAGACACAGGCCGCAAAAGCTGCAGAGCAGCCTTATTCACAAGAGCCAAGAGAGTAAAGCAATCAAAATGTACAACAACAGGTGAATGGATAAAGAAGAAGTGGTCCATGTACACAATGGAATATTAGCTATGGAAAACAATGAACCATTGCTCTCTGAGGCACCACAAATGAGTCTGGAGATAATCATGAAACATGAGGTAGGTCGGAAAGCAAAAGACCTATACTCTATGATATCACTTATAGGCGTTATCTAATAACTGACACAAATGAACATATTTCCACAGAGAAAGACACTCACAGAGTTAGAAAACAAACTATGCTCATCTAAAAGGAAAGGTGGGGGGAATGGATAAATTAAGATTAGTGTTACTATATGGATACAAACACATATTATATACATATCTCAAAAAGACCGACAATATAGCAAGGGAGGTCTGCGGAACCCTCTGTAACATTTTACAAGGGAAGAGGATCTGTACTTGAATAGACATATGTAATGTACAAATGAACCAGATTGTGTACACCTAGGACAAACAATATGCTAAGCTTTGCCCCAATTAAAAAAAAATTTTAAAACCAAGAAGAAATAATGAGACATAAACTTATGGGGGTTTCTCCATGCACATTCCAATGTAATTTACAACCTAGGAACACGACTTCCAGAAAGGCTCTGCTGCCCTAGTACCCAGATTTGGGAATGGAGAAATGCTGCCTGCTTGAGGCCCCTTCCCACAACAGCAGCTTTAAACCCATTGCTAAAGGTCACTAAATATTCACCACACTTGCAGTTCGGTAAATGACACCTGCTCTCTAAAAAAATTCTGGGGTGGAAAATCGACCAAAAATTTCAAAAGAGGGCAACCTTCCAAGACGACGATTTCAAGAGTTCTACTGTACTCCCAACTGTTTCCTTTTTTGAACAGAAAAGAAAACGGCGGAGAAAAATAATGAGTTTTACGAATTTTCAACGACATGCAAACCCAAATTACAAAATCCTATCAGCTCACAGCAGCCAGAAGGGCCATTAGCATACAGGCTGCAAACAATAAATGCTGAAGCGATTGTGGAGAAATGCGTACCCTCGATTCTAAGGGGGACATGGTAAGTGCCACTAATGAAAACGCAAAGAAGGTGCTTTGAAAAGGGAAACACGGTGCTACCAGTCAGTCAATCACACCCACAGCTGGGCCTATCACCTGAGAACATGAGAATCAAAAAGTCACAGGCTGGCAATCCTGCACTCCGACAATATTTACCATCGCCAACGCTTGGAAGCAATGAAAATGTCCATCAACCGAGGAATGCACAAAGTAGAAGTGGTCCACGTACACAGTGGAAAATTACTCCAATAAAAAATAAAAATTAAATTTAAAAATCCAACAAAAGTAAGGAGACATCAGATTGTGTGGGTGGGTCCGGGCACACTCCACTCTAATTTATAACCGAGAAACACCACAGGCCGCAAGGGCTTTTCCCTAGGTACCAGGGTGGGGAACATAGAAAGGCTGCCCCCCTCTGGCAGTTACCTGCAAAAGCAGCTTTAAAACCTGTGCTAATGGTCATTTCATAGGAACAAGTACTGCAGAACTGTAAATGAAACCTGCCCTCAAAATGTCTTGAGGGAGGTAATGGCCAAAACATTTCAAAATGTGACACATACTTTAAGAGAACCCTCTGAAGAACGAAGGGGTAATCACAGCTTGAAAAATAAAAAGGACATGTCTTAAAGCTCAATTTCAACGGATTATGAGGCACGTGCGAATTCAACCACAAATCGGTATCAGCTCACAAGTGGCAGAATAACCATCAGCAAGAAAACTACAAACAATAAATGCTGAAGGTGTTGTGGAGAAATGCCTACCCTCAACTTCAAGGGGGACGTAACTTGGAAAGGGCCACGAACGAGAACAGAAGGGAGGTGCCTTAAAAAGGTAAACATTGAGCTACCATATGATCCAGCAGGCCCACTCCTCGACCTATAATCTAAGAAGAGAGAATTGGAAAGACACAGGCAGGCAAATCTGCATGGCACAGTATTACAATAGCCAAGATATGGAAGTAACCAAGAAGTCCACCAACAGACGGGTGGACACAGAAGAACTCCTCCATGTACAGATGGAATATTCGCTAGTGAAAAAAATGAAACAATGCCATTTGCAGCACCATAGATGAGTCTAGACGTAATCACGCCACCTGTAGTAAGTGAGAAAGCAAAAGACACATATCCTATCATATCACTTTCAGGAGTACCTTCAAAATTGATACCAGTGAAGATATTTCCACAGAGAAAGGCAATCACAGATTCATTAAAAAACTTATGGTTCACCAAATAGAAAGGGATGAGGATTGGACACACTACCATATTGGGGTTAACAGAGATATACAAACCATGTGAAATATATAATCACCAAAGATGTACGGAAGACCAGGAGAAGACTACTCAACATTGTGTCATAACCTACATGGGAAAAGGATGCGAGGAAGAATAGATACACGTATATGTGTGAAAGAAGCACATCTTGCACACCTAGAACAAACAAGGCATTGTAATCAAATGTGCTGGGATAAAAAATAAAAAGTAAATTACAAATATGAACAAGAAGTAATGAGACATAACCTTAAAGGGCTTTTTCCTGGCACATTCCATTCTAATTTACAACCTAGAACACCACTTCCATTAAGCCTCTGTTTCCCTAGTAACCAAATTTGGTAAAGGAGAAATGCTGCCACCTTGTGGCCGTTTCCTGCAAGAGCAGCTTTAAACTCACAGCTAATGGTCACTTAACACTCAGAAGGACTGAGGGCTGTAAAGGACACCTGCCCTAAAAAAGTGTGCTGAAGTAGGGAGTGGACAAAAAAATTCAAAACAGGCAAATGTTTCAAGAGGAGGGTATGAAGAGTTAAGTTTTATTCACACTCTTTTTAAAAAGAAGGAAAATGGATAAAAGCTCAACCTCAGGGAGTGTTAGACCCATGCAATCTAATCTACAAAAAGTTTCAACTTACACCAGTCCACTGACCATCAGCAAAAAGTCTACAAACAATAAATGCTGAAGGGGTTTTAGAGAACTGTGTACCCTCTACCTGCTGGTGAGACGTAAAGGGGTCACAGCCAATAATGAGAACAGAAAGGAGCTCTGTTTCAAAGTAAAAATGGAGGTACCGTTCAATCCAGCAGGCGCACCATTGGACCTCTCACCTGAGAAGACAAGAATCGAGAAGAAACAGGCCGCAAAAGCTGCAGAGCAGCCTTATTCACAAGAGCCAAGAGAGTAAAGCAATCAAAATGTACAACAACAGGTGAATGGATAAAGAAGAAGTGGTCCATGTACACAATGGAATATTAGCTATGGAAAACAATGAACCATTGCTCTCTGAGGCACCACAAATGAGTCTGGAGATAATCATGAAACATGAGGTAGGTCGGAAAGCAAAAGACCTATACTCTATGATATCACTTATAGGCGTTATCTAATGACTGACACAAATGAACATATTTCCACAGAGAAAGACACTCACAGAGTTAGAAAACAAACTATGCTCATCTAAAAGGAAAGGTGGGGGGAATGGATAAATTAAGATTAGTGTTACTATATGTATACAAACACATATTATATACATATCTCAAAAAGACCGACAATATAGCAAGGGAGGTCTGCGGAACCCTCTGTAACATTTTACAAGGGAAGAGGATCTGTACTTGAATAGACATATGTAATGTACAAATGAACCAGATTGTGTACACCTAGGACAAACAATATGCTAAGCTTTACCCCAATTAAAAAATTTTTTAAAACCAAGAAGAAATAATGAGACATAAACTTATGGGGGTTTCTCCATGCACATTCCAATGTAATTTACAACCTAGGAACACGACTTCCAGAAAGGCTCTGCTGCCCTAGTACCCAGATTTGGGAATGGAGAAATGCTGCCTGCTTGAGGCCTCTTCCCACAACAGCAGCTTTAAACCCATTGCTAAAGGTCACTAAATATTCACCACACTTGCATTTCGGTAAATGACACCTGCTCTCTAAAAAAATTCTGGGGTGGAAAATCGACCAAAAATTTCAAAAGAGGGCAACCTTCCAAGACGACGATTTCAAGAGTTACACTGTACTCCCAACTGTTTCCTTTTTTGAACAGAAAAGAAAACGGCGGAGAAAAATAATGAGTTTTACGAATTTTCAACGACATGCAAACCCAAATTACAAAATCCTATCAGCTCACAGCAGCCAGAAGGGCCATTAGCATACAGGCTGCAAACAATAAATGCTGAAGCGATTGTGGAGAAATGCGTACCCTCGATTCTAAGGGGGACGTGGTAAGTGCCACTAATGAAAACGCAAAGAAGGTGCTTTGAAAAGGGAAACACGGTGCTACCAGTCAGTCAATCACACCCACTGCTGGGCCTATCACCTGAGAACATGAGAATCAAAAAGTCACAGGCTGGCAATCCTGCACTCCAACAATATTTACCATCGCCAACGCTTGGAAGCAATGAAAATGTCCATCAACCGAGGAATGCACAAAGTAGAAGTGGTCCACGTACACAGTGGAAAATTACTCCAATAAGAAATAAAAATTAAGTTTAAAAATCCAACAAAAGTAAGGAGACATCAGATTGTGTGGGTGTGTCCGGGCACACTCCACTCTAATTTATAACCGAGAAACACCACAGGCCGCAAGGGCTTTTCCCTAGGTACCAGGGTGGGGAACATAGAAAGGCTGCCACCCTCTGGCAGTTACCTGCACAAGCAGCTTTAAAGCCTGTGCTAATGGTCATTGCATAGGAACAAGTACTGCAGAACTGTAAATGAAACCTGCCCTCAAAATGTCTTGAGGGAGGTAATGGCCAAAACATTTCAAAATGTGACACATACTTTAAGAGAACCCTCTGAAGAACGAAGGGGTAATCACAGCTTGAAAAATAAAAAGGACATGTCTTAAAGCTCAATTTCAACGGATTATGAGGCACGTGCGAATTCAACCACAAAGCGGTATCAGCTCACAAGTGGCAGAATAACCATCAGCAAGAAAACTACAAACAATAAATGCTGAAGGTGTTGTGGAGAAATGCCTACCCTCAACTTCAAGGGGGACGTAACTTGGAAAGGGCCACGAACGAGAACAGAAGGGAGGTGCCTTAAAAAGGTAAACATTGAGCTACCATATGATCCAGCAGGCCCACTCCTCGACCTATAATCTAAGAAGAGAGAATTGGAAAGACACAGGCAGGCAAATCTGCATGGCACAGTATTACAATAGCCAAGATATGGAAGTAACCAAGAAGTCCACCAACAGACGGGTGGACACAGAAGAACTCCTCCATGTACAGATGGAATATTCGCTAGTGAAAAAAATGAAACAATGCCATTTGCAGCACCATAGATGAGTCTAGACGTAATCACGCCACCTGTAGTAAGTGAGAAAGCAAAAGACACATATCCTATCATATCACTTTCAGGAGTACCTTCAAAATTGATACCAGTGAAGATATTTCCACAGAGAAAGGCAATCACAGATTCATTAAAAAACTTATGGTTCACCAAATAGAAAGGGATGAGGATTGGACACACTACCATATTGGGGTTAACAGAGATATACAAACCATGTGAAATATATAATCACCAAAGATGTACGGAAGACCAGGAGAAGACTACTCAACATTGTGTCATAACCTACATGGGAAAAGGATGCGAGGAAGAATAGATACACGTATATGTGTGAAAGAAGCACATCTTGCACACCTAGAACAAACAAGGCATTGTAATCAAATGTGCTGGGATAAAAAATAAAAAGTAAATTACAAATATGAACAAGAAGTAATGAGACATAACCTTAAAGGGCTTTTTCCTGGCACATTCCATTCTAATTTACAACCTAGAACACCACTTCCATTAAGCCTCTGTTTCCCTAGTAACCAAATTTGGTAAAGGAGAAATGCTGCCACCTTGTGGCCGTTTCCTGCAAGAGCAGCTTTAAACTCACAGCTAATGGTCACTTAACACTCAGAAGGACTGAGGGCTGTAAAGGACACCTGCCCTAAAAAAGTGTGCTGAAGTAGGGAGTGGACAAAAAAATTCAAAACAGGCAAATGTTTCAAGAGGAGGGTATGAAGAGTTAAGTTTTATTCACACTCTTTTTAAAAAGAAGGAAAATGGATAAAAGCTCAACCTCAGGGAGTGTTAGACCCATGCAATCTAATCTACAAAAAGTTTCAACTTACACCAGTCGACTGACCATCAGCAAAAAGTCTACAAACAATAAATGCTGAAGGGGTTTTAGAGAACTGTGTACCCTCTACCTGCTGGTGAGACGTAAAGGGGTCACAGCCAATAATGAGAACAGAAAGGAGCTCTGTTTCAAAGTAAAAATGGAGGTACCGTTCAATCCAGCAGGCGCACCATTGGACCTCTCACCTGAGAAGACAAGAATCGAGAAGACACAGGCCGCAAAAGCTGCAGAGCAGCCTTATTCACAATAGCCAAGAGAGTAAAGCAATCAAAATGTACAACAACAGGTGAATGGATAAAGAAGAAGTGGTCCATGTACACAATGGAATATTAGCTACGGAAAACAATGAACCATTGCTCTCTGAGGCACCACAAATGAGTCTGGAGATAATCATGAAACATGAGGTAGGTCGGAAAGCAAAAGACCTATACTCTATGATATCACTTATAGGCGTTATCTAATAACTGACACAAATGAACATATTTCCACAGAGAAAGACACTCACAGAGTTAGAAAACAAACTATGCTCATCTAAAAGGAAAGGTGGGGGGAATGGATAAATTAAGATTAGTGTTACTATATGTATACAAACACATATTATATACATATCTCAAAAAGACCGACAATATAGCAAGGGAGGTCTGCGGAACCCTCTGTAACATTTTACAAGGGAAGAGGATCTGTACTTGAATAGACATATGTAATGTACAAATGAACCAGATTGTGTACACCTAGGACAAACAATATGCTAAGCTTTACCCCAATTAAAAAAATTTTTAAAACCAAGAAGAAATAATGAGACATAAACTTATGGGGGTTTCTCCATGCACATTCCAATGTAATTTACAACCTAGGAACACGACTTCCAGAAAGGCTCTGCTGCCCTAGTACCCAGATTTGGAATGGAGAAATGCTGCCTGCTTGAGGCCTCTTCCCACAACAGCAGCTTTAAACCCATTGCTAAAGGTCACTAAATATTCACCACACTTGCAGTTCGGTAAATGACACCTGCTCTCTAAAAAAATTCTGGGGTGGAAAATCGACCAAAAATTTCAAAAGAGGGCAACCTTCCAAGAGGACAATTTCAAGAGTTATACTGTACGCCCAATTGTTTCCTTTTTTGAACAGAAAAGAAAACGGCGGAGAAAAATAATGAGTTTTACGAATTTTCAACGACATGCAAACCCAAATTACAAAATCCTATCAGCTCACAGCAGCCAGAAGGGCCATTAGCATACAGGCTGCAAACAATAAATGCTGAAGCGATTGTGGAGAAATGCGTACCCTCGATTCTAAGGGGGACGTGGTAAGAGCCACTAATGAAAACGCAAAGAAGGTGCTTTGAAAAGGGAAACACGGTGCTACCAGTCAGTCAATCACACCCACTGCTGGGCCTATCACCTGAGAACATGAGAATCAAAAAGTCACAGGCTGGCAATCCTGCACTCCAACAATATTTACCATAGCCAACGCTTGGAAGCAATGAAAATGTCCATCAACCGAGGAATGCACAAAGTAGAAGTGGTCCACGTACACAGTGGAAAATTACTCCAATAAGAAATAAAAATTAAGTTTAAAAATCCAACAAAAGTAAGGAGACATCAGATTGTGTGGGTGTGTCCGGGCACACTCCACTCTAATTTATAACCGAGAAACACCACAGGCCGCAAGGGCTTTTCCCTAGGTACCAGGGTGGGGAACATAGAAAGGCTGCCACCCTCTGGCAGTTACCTGCACAAGCAGCGTTAAAGCCTGTGCTAATGGTCATTGCATAGGAACAAGTACTGCAGAACTGTAAATGAAACCTGCCCTCAAAATGTCTTGAGGGAGGTAATGGCCAAAACATTTCAAAATGTGACACATACTTTAAGAGAACCCTCTGAAGAACGAAGGGGTAATCACAGCTTGAAAAATAAAAAGGACATGTCTTAAAGCTCAATTTCAACGGATTATGAGGCACGTGCGAATTCAACCACAAAGCGGTATCAGCTCACAAGTGGCAGAATAACCATCAGCAAGAAAACTACAAACAATAAATGCTGAAGGTGTTGTGGAGAAATGCCTACCCTCAACTTCAAGGGGGACGTAACTTGGAAAGGGCCACGAACGAGAACAGAAGGGAGGTGCCTTAAAAAGGTAAACATTGAGCTACCATATGATCCAGCAGGCCCACTCCTCGACCTATAATCTAAGAAGAGAGAATTGGAAAGACACAGGCAGGCAAATCTGCATGGCACAGTATTACAATAGCCAAGATATGGAAGTAACCAAGAAGTCCACCAACAGACGGGTGGACACAGAAGAACTCCTCCATGTACAGATGGAATATTCGCTAGTGAAAAAAATGAAACAATGCCATTTGCAGCACCATAGATGAGTCTAGACGTAATCACGCCACCTGTAGTAAGTGAGAAAGCAAAAGACACATATCCTATCATATCACTTTCAGGAGTTACTTCAAAATTGATACCAGTGAAGATATTTCCACAGAGAAAGGCAATCACAGATTCATTAAAAAACTTATGGTTCACCAAATAGAAAGGGATGAGGATTGGACACACTACCATATTGGGGTTAACAGAGATATACAAACCATGTGAAATATATAATCACCAAAGATGTATGGAAGACCAGGAGAAGACTACTCAACATTGTGTCATAACCTACATGGGAAAAGGATGCGAGGAAGAATAGATACACGTATATGTGTGAAAGAAGCACATCTTGCACACCTAGAACAAACAAGGCATTGTAATCAAATGTGCTGGGATAAAAAATAAAAAGTAAATTACAAATATGAACAAGAAGTAATGAGACATAACCTTAAAGGGCTTTTTCCTGGCACATTCCATTCTAATTTACAACCTAGAACACCACTTCCATTAAGCCTCTGTTTCCCTAGTAACCAAATTTGGTAAAGGAGAAATGCTGCCACCTTGTGGCCGTTTCCTGCAAGAGCAGCTTTAAACTCACAGCTAATGGTCACTTAACACTCAGAAGGACTGAGGGCTGTAAAGGACACCTGCCCTAAAAAAGTGTGCTGAAGTAGGGAGTGGACAAAAAAATTCAAAACAGGCAAATGTTTCAAGAGGAGGGTATGAAGAGTTAAGTTTTATTCACACTCTTTTTAAAAAGAAGGAAAATGGATAAAAGCTCAACCTCAGGGAGTGTTAGACCCATGCAATCTAATCTACAAAAAGTTTCAACTTACACCAGTCGACTGACCATCAGCAAAAAGTCTACAAACAATAAATGCTGAAGGGGTTTTAGAGAACTGTGTACCCTCTACCTGCTGGTGAGACGTAAAGGGGTCACAGCCAATAATGAGAACAGAAAGGAGCTCTGTTTCAAAGTAAAAATGGAGGTACCGTTCAATCCAGCAGGCGCACCATTGGACCTCTCACCTGAGAAGACAAGAATCGAGAAGACACAGGCCGCAAAAGCTGCAGAGCAGCCTTATTCACAATAGCCAAGAGAGTAAAGCAATCAAAATGTACAACAACAGGTGAATGGATAAAGAAGAAGTGGTCCATGTACACAATGGAATATTAGCTACGGAAAACAATGAACCATTGCTCTCTGAGGCACCACAAATGAGTCTGGAGATAATCATGAAACATGAGGTAGGTCGGAAAGCAAAAGACCTATACTCTATGATATCACTTATAGGCGTTATCTAATAACTGACACAAATGAACATATTTCCACAGAGAAAGACACTCACAGAGTTAGAAAACAAACTATGCTCATCTAAAAGGAAAGGTGGGGGGAATGGATAAATTAAGATTAGTGTTACTATATGTATACAAACACATATTATATACATATCTCAAAAAGACCGACAATATAGCAAGGGAGGTCTGCGGAACCCTCTGTAACATTTTACAAGGGAAGAGGATCTGTACTTGAATAGACATATGTAATGTACAAATGAACCAGATTGTGTACACCTAGGACAAACAATATGCTAAGCTTTACCCCAATTAAAAAAATTTTTAAAACCAAGAAGAAATAATGAGACATAAACTTATGGGGGTTTCTCCATGCACATTCCAATGTAATTTACAACCTAGGAACACGACTTCCAGAAAGGCTCTGCTGCCCTAGTACCCAGATTTGGAATGGAGAAATGCTGCCTGCTTGAGGCCTCTTCCCACAACAGCAGCTTTAAACCCATTGCTAAAGGTAACTAAATATTCACCACACTTGCAGTTCGGTAAATGACACCTGCTCTCTAAAAAAATTCTGGGGTGGAAAATCGACCAAAAATTTCAAAAGAGGGCAACCTTCCAAGAGGACAATTTCAAGAGTTATACTGTACGCCCAATTGTTTCCTTTTTTGAACAGAAAAGAAAACGGCGGAGAAAAATAATGAGTTTTACGAATTTTCAACGACATGCAAACCCAAATTACAAAATCCTATCAGCTCACAGAAGCCAGAAGGGCCATTAGCATACAGGCTGCAAACAATAAATGCTGAAGCGATTGTGGAGAAATGCGTACCCTCGATTCTAAGGGGGACGTGGTAAGAGCCACTAATGAAAACGCAAAGAAGGTGCTTTGAAAAGGGAAACACGGTGCTACCAGTCAGTCAATCACACCCACTGCTGGGCCTATCACCTGAGAACATGAGAATCAAAAAGTCACAGGCTGGCAATCCTGCACTCCAACAATATTTACCATAGCCAACGCTTGGAAGCAATGAAAATGTCCATCAACCGAGGAATGCACAAAGTAGAAGTGGTCCACGTACACAGTGGAAAATTACTCCAATAAGAAATAAAAATTAAGTTTAAAAATCCAACAAAAGTAAGGAGACATCAGATTGTGTGGGTGTGTCCGGGCACACTCCACTCTAATTTATAACCGAGAAACACCACAGGCCGCAAGGGCTTTTCCCTAGGTACCAGGGTGGGGAACATAGAAAGGCTGCCACCCTCTGGCAGTTACCTGCACAAGCAGCGTTAAAGCCTGTGCTAATGGTCATTGCATAGGAACAAGTACTGCAGAACTGTAAATGAAACCTGCCCTCAAAATGTCTTGAGGGAGGTAATGGCCAAAACATTTCAAAATGTGACACATACTTTAAGAGAACCCTCTGAAGAACGAAGGGGTAATCACAGCTTGAAAAATAAAAAGGACATGTCTTAAAGCTCAATTTCAACGGATTATGAGGCACGTGCGAATTCAACCACAAAGCGGTATCAGCTCACAAGTGGCAGAATAACCATCAGCAAGAAAACTACAAACAATAAATGCTGAAGGTGTTGTGGAGAAATGCCTACCCTCAACTTCAAGGGGGACGTAACTTGGAAAGGGCCACGAACGAGAACAGAAGGGAGGTGCCTTAAAAAGGTAAACATTGAGCTACCATATGATCCAGCAGGCCCACTCCTCGACCTATAATCTAAGAAGAGAGAATTGGAAAGACACAGGCAGGCAAATCTGCATGGCACAGTATTACAATAGCCAAGATATGGAAGTAACCAAGAAGTCCACCAACAGACGGGTGGACACAGAAGAACTCCTCCATGTACAGATGGAATATTCGCTAGTGAAAAAAATGAAACAATGCCATTTGCAGCACCATAGATGAGTCTAGACGTAATCACGCCACCTGTAGTAAGTGAGAAAGCAAAAGACACATATCCTATCATATCACTTTCAGGAGTTACTTCAAAATTGATACCAGTGAAGATATTTCCACAGAGAAAGGCAATCACAGATTCATTAAAAAACTTATGGTTCACCAAATAGAAAGGGATGAGGATTGGACACACTACCATATTGGGGTTAACAGAGATATACAAACCATGTGAAATATATAATCACCAAAGATGTATGGAAGACCAGGAGAAGACTACTCAACATTGTGTCATAACCTACATGGGAAAAGGATGCGAGGAAGAATAGATACACGTATATGTGTGAAAGAAGCACATCTTGCACACCTAGAACAAACAAGGCATTGTAATCAAATGTGCTGGGATAAAAAATAAAAAGTAAATTACAAATATGAACAAGAAGTAATGAGACATAACCTTAAAGGGCTTTTTCCTGGCACATTCCATTCTAATTTACAACCTAGAACACCACTTCCATTAAGCCTCTGTTTCCCTAGTAACCAAATTTGGTAAAGGAGAAATGCTGCCACCTTGTGGCCGTTTCCTGCAAGAGCAGCTTTAAACTCACAGCTAATGGTCACTTAACACTCAGAAGGACTGAGGGCTGTAAAGGACACCTGCCCTAAAAAAGTGTGCTGAAGTAGGGAGTGGACAAAAAAATTCAAAACAGGCAAATGTTTCAAGAGGAGGGTATGAAGAGTTAAGTTTTATTCACACTCTTTTTAAAAAGAAGGAAAATGGATAAAAGCTCAACCTCAGGGAGTGTTAGACCCATGCAATCTAATCTACAAAAAGTTTCAACTTACACCAGTCGACTGACCATCAGCAAAAAGTCTACAAACAATAAATGCTGAAGGGGTTTTAGAGAACTGTGTACCCTCTACCTGCTGGTGAGACGTAAAGGGGTCACAGCCAATAATGAGAACAGAAAGGAGCTCTGTTTCAAAGTAAAAATGGAGGTACCGTTCAATCCAGCAGGCGCACCATTGGACCTCTCACCTGAGAAGACAAGAATCGAGAAGACACAGGCCGCAAAAGCTGCAGAGCAGCCTTATTCACAATAGCCAAGAGAGTAAAGCAATCAAAATGTACAACAACAGGTGAATGGATAAAGAAGAAGTGGTCCATGTACACAATGGAATATTAGCTACGGAAAACAATGAACCATTGCTCTCTGAGGCACCACAAATGAGTCTGGAGATAATCATGAAACATGAGGTAGGTCGGAAAGCAAAAGACCTATACTCTATGATATCACTTATAGGCGTTATCTAATAACTGACACAAATGAACATATTTCCACAGAGAAAGACACTCACAGAGTTAGAAAACAAACTATGCTCATCTAAAAGGAAAGGTGGGGGGAATGGATAAATTAAGATTAGTGTTACTATATGTATACAAACACATATTATATACATATCTCAAAAAGACCGACAATATAGCAAGGGAGGTCTGCGGAACCCTCTGTAATATTTTACAAGGGAAGAGGATCTGTACTTGAATAGACATATGTAATGTACAAATGAACCAGATTGTGTACACCTAGGACAAACAATATGCTAAGCTTTATCCCAATTAAAAAAATTTTTAAAACCAAGAAGAAATAATGAGACATAAACTTATGGGGGTTTCTCCATGCACATTCCAATGTAATTTACAACCTAGGAACACGACTTCCAGAAAGGCTCTGCTGCCCTAGTACCCAGATTTGGAATGGAGAAATGCTGCCTGCTTGAGGCCTCTTCCCACAACAGCAGCTTTAAACCCATTGCTAAAGGTCACTAAATATTCACCACACTTGCAGTTCGGTAAATGACACCTGCTCTCTAAAAAAATTCTGGGGTGGAAAATCGACCAAAAATTTCAAAAGAGGGCAACCTTCCAAGAGGACAATTTCAAGAGTTATACTGTACGCCCAACTGTTTCCTTTTTTGAAAAGAAAAGAAAACGGCGGAGAAAAATAATGAGTTTTACGAATTTTCAACGACATGCAAACCCAAATTACAAAATCCTATCAGCTCACAGCAGCCAGAAGGGCCATTAGCATACAGGCTGCAAACAATAAATGCTGAAGTGATTGTGGAGAAATGCGTACCCTCGATTCTAAGGGGGACGTGGTAAGTGCCACTAATGAAAACGCAAAGAAGGTGCTTTGAAAAGGGAAACACGGTGCTACCAGTCAGTCAATCACACCCACTGCTGGGCCTATCACCTGAGAACATGAGAATCAAAAAGTCACAGGCTGGCAATCCTGCACTCCAACAATATTTACCATAGCCAACGCTTGGAAGCAATGAAAATGTCCATCAACCGAGGAATGCACAAAGTAGAAGTGGTCCACGTACACAGTGGAAAATTACTCCAATAAGAAATAAAAATTAAGTTTAAAAATCCAACAAAAGTAAGGAGACATCAGATTGTGTGGGTGTGTCCGGGCACACTCCACTCTAATTTATAACCGAGAAACACCACAGGCCGCAAGGGCTTTTCCCTAGGTACCAGGGTGGGGAACATAGAAAGGCTGCCACCCTCTGGCAGTTACCTGCACAAGCAGCGTTAAAGCCTGTGCTAATGGTCATTGCATAGGAACAAGTACTGCAGAACTGTAAATGAAACCTGCCCTCAAAATGTCTTGAGGGAGGTAATGGCCAAAACATTTCAAAATGTGACACATACTTTAAGAGAACCCTCTGAAGAACGAAGGGGTAATCACAGCTTGAAAAATAAAAAGGACATGTCTTAAAGCTCAATTTCAACGGATTATGAGGCACGTGCGAATTCAACCACAAAGCGGTATCAGCTCACAAGTGGCAGAATAACCATCAGCAAGAAAACTACAAACAATAAATGCTGAAGGTGTTGTGGAGAAATGCCTACCCTCAACTTCAAGGGGGACGTAACTTGGAAAGGGCCACGAACGAGAACAGAAGGGAGGTGCCTTAAAAAGGTAAACATTGAGCTACCATATGATCCAGCAGGCCCACTCCTCGACCTATAATCTAAGAAGAGAGAATTGGAAAGACACAGGCAGGCAAATCTGCATGGCACAGTATTACAATAGCCAAGATATGGAAGTAACCAAGAAGTCCACCAACAGACGGGTGGACACAGAAGAACTCCTCCATGTACAGATGGAATATTCGCTAGTGAAAAAAATGAAACAATGCCATTTGCAGCACCATAGATGAGTCTAGACGTAATCACGCCACCTGTAGTAAGTGAGAAAGCAAAAGACACATATCCTATCATATCACTTTCAGGAGTTACTTCAAAATTGATACCAGTGAAGATATTTCCACAGAGAAAGGCAATCACAGATTCATTAAAAAACTTATGGTTCACCAAATAGAAAGGGATGAGGATTGGACACACTACCATATTGGGGTTAACAGAGATATACAAACCATGTGAAATATATAATCACCAAAGATGTATGGAAGACCAGGAGAAGACTACTCAACATTGTGTCATAACCTACATGGGAAAAGGATGCGAGGAAGAATAGATACACGTATATGTGTGAAAGAAGCACATCTTGCACACCTAGAACAAACAAGGCATTGTAATCAAATGTGCTGGGATAAAAAATAAAAAGTAAATTACAAATATGAACAAGAAGTAATGAGACATAACCTTAAAGGGCTTTTTCCTGGCACATTCCATTCTAAATTACAACCTAGAACACCACTTCCATTAAGCCTCTGTTTCCCTAGTAACCAAATTTGGTAAAGGAGAAATGCTGCCACCTTGTGGCCGTTTCCTGCAAGAGCAGCTTTAAACTCACAGCTAATGGTCACTTAACACTCAGAAGGACTGAGGGCTGTAAAGGACACCTGCCCTAAAAAAGTGTGCTGAAGTAGGGAGTGGACAAAAAAATTCAAAACAGGCAAATGTTTCAAGAGGAGGGTATGAAGAGTTAAGTTTTATTCACACTCTTTTTAAAAAGAAGGAAAATGGATAAAAGCTCAACCTCAGGGAGTGTTAGACCCATGCAATCTAATCTACAAAAAGTTTCAACTTACACCAGTCGACTGACCATCAGCAAAAAGTCTACAAACAATAAATGCTGAAGGGGTTTTAGAGAACTGTGTACCCTCTACCTGCTGGTGAGACGTAAAGGGGTCACAGCCAATAATGAGAACAGAAAGGAGCTCTGTTTCAAAGTAAAAATGGAGGTACCGTTCAATCCAGCAGGCGCACCATTGGACCTCTCACCTGAGAAGACAAGAATCGAGAAGACACAGGCCGCAAAAGCTGCAGAGCAGCCTTATTCACAAGAGCCAAGAGAGTAAAGCAATCAAAATGTACAACAACAGGTGAATGGATAAAGAAGAAGTGGTCCATGTACACAATGGAATATTAGCTACGGAAAACAATGAACCATTGCTCTCTGAGGCACCACAAATGAGTCTGGAGATAATCATGAAACATGAGGTAGGTCGGAAAGCAAAAGACCTATACTCTATGATATCACTTATAGGCGTTATCTAATAACTGACACAAATGAACATATTTCCACAGAGAAAGACACTCACAGAGTTAGAAAACAAACTATGCTCATCTAAAAGGAAAGGTGGGGGGAATGGATAAATTAAGATTAGTGTTACTATATGTATACAAACACATATTATATACATATCTCAAAAAGACCGACAATATAGCAAGGGAGGTCTGCGGAACCCTCTGTAACATTTTACAAGGGAAGAGGATCTGTACTTGAATAGACATATGTAATGTACAAATGAACCAGATTGTGTACACCTAGGACAAACAATATGCTAAGCTTTGCCCCAATTAAAAAAAAATTTTAAAACCAAGAAGAAATAATGAGACATAAACTTATGGGGGTTTCTCCATGCACATTCCAATGTAATTTACAACCTAGGAACACGACTTCCAGAAAGGCTCTGCTGCCCTAGTACCCAGATTTGGGAATGGAGAAATGCTGCCTGCTTGAGGCCTCTTCCCACAACAGCAGCTTTAAACCCATTGCTAAAGGTCACTAAATATTCACCACACTTGCAGTTCGGTAAATGACACCTGCTCTCTAAAAAAATTCTGGGGTGGAAAATCGACCAAAAATTTCAAAAGAGGGCAACCTTCCAAGAGGACAATTTCAAGAGTTACACTGTACTCCCAACTGTTTCCTTTTTTGAACAGAAAAGAAAACGGCGGAGAAAAATAATGAGTTTTACGAATTTTCAACGACATGCAAACCCAAATTACAAAATCCTATCAGCTCACAGCAGCCAGAAGGGCCATTAGCATACAGGCTGCAAACAATAAATGCTGAAGCGATTGTGGAGAAATGCGTACCCTCGATTCTAAGGGGGACGTGGTAAGTGCCACTAATGAAAACGCAAAGAAGGTGCTTTGAAAAGGGAAACACGGTGCTACCAGTCAGTCAATCACACCCACTGCTGGGCCTATCACCTGAGAACATGAGAATCAAAAAGTCACAGGCTGGCAATCCTGCACTCCAACAATATTTACCATAGCCAACGCTTGGAAGCAATGAAAATGTCCATCAACCGAGGAATGCACAAAGTAGAAGTGGTCCACGTACACAGTGGAAAATTACTCCAATAAGAAATAAAAATTAAGTTTAAAAATCCAACAAAAGTAAGGAGACATCAGATTGTGTGGGTGTGTCCGGGCACACTCCACTCTAATTTATAACCGAGAAACACCACAGGCCGCAAGGGCTTTTCCCTAGGTACCAGGGTGGGGAACATAGAAAGGCTGCCACCCTCTGGCAGTTACCTGCACAAGCAGCTTTAAAGCCTGTGCTAATGGTCATTGCATAGGAACAAGTACTGCAGAACTGTAAATGAAACCTGCCCTCAAAATGTCTTGAGGGAGGTAATGGCCAAAACATTTCAAAATGTGACACATACTTTAAGAGAACCCTCTGAAGAACGAAGGGGTAATCACAGCTTGAAAAATAAAAAGGACATGTCTTAAAGCTCAATTTCAACGGATTATGAGGCACGTGCAAATTCAAGCACAAAGCGGTATCAGCTCACAAGTGGCAGAATAACCATCAGCAAGAAAACTACAAACAATAAATGCTGAAGGTGTTGTGGAGAAATGCCTACCCTCAACTTCAAGGGGGACGTAACTTGGAAAGGGCCACGAACGAGAACAGAAGGGAGGTGCCTTAAAAAGGTAAACATTGAGCTACCATATGATCCAGCAGGCCCACTCCTCGACCTATAATCTAAGAAGAGAGAATTGGAAAGACACAGGCAGGCAAATCTGCATGGCACAGTATTACAATAGCCAAGATATGGAAGTAACCAAGAAGTCCACCAACAGACGGGTGGACACAGAAGAACTCCTCCATGTACAGATGGAATATTCGCTAGTGAAAAAAATGAAACAATGCCATTTGCAGCACCATAGATGAGTCTAGACGTAATCACGCCACCTGTAGTAAGTGAGAAAGCAAAAGACACATATCCTATCATATCACTTTCAGGAGTACCTTCAAAATTGATACCAGTGAAGATATTTCCACAGAGAAAGGCAATCACAGATTCATTAAAAAACTTATGGTTCACCAAATAGAAAGGGATGAGGATTGGACACACTACCATATTGGGGTTAACAGAGATATACAAACCATGTGAAATATATAATCACCAAAGATGTACGGAAGACCAGGAGAAGACTACTCAACATTGTGTCATAACCTACATGGGAAAAGGATGCGAGGAAGAATAGATACACGTATATGTGTGAAAGAAGCACATCTTGCACACCTAGAACAAACAAGGCATTGTAATCAAATGTGCTGGGATAAAAAATAAAAAGTAAATTACAAATATGAACAAGAAGTAATGAGACATAACCTTAAAGGGCTTTTTCCTGGCACATTCCATTCTAATTTACAACCTAGAACACCACTTCCATTAAGCCTCTGTTTCCCTAGTAACCAAATTTGGTAAAGGAGAAATGCTGCCACCTTGTGGCCGTTTCCTGCAAGAGCAGCTTTAAACTCACAGCTAATGGTCACTTAACACTCAGAAGGACTGAGGGCTGTAAAGGACACCTGCCCTAAAAAAGTGTGCTGAAGTAGGGAGTGGACAAAAAAATTCAAAACAGGCAAATGTTTCAAGAGGAGGGTATGAAGAGTTAAGTTTTATTCACACTCTTTTTAAAAAGAAGGAAAATGGATAAAAGCTCAACCTCAGGGAGTGTTAGACCCATGCAATCTAATCTACAAAAAGTTTCAACTTACACCAGTCGACTGACCATCAGCAAAAAGTCTACAAACAATAAATGCTGAAGGGGTTTTAGAGAACTGTGTACCCTCTACCTGCTGGTGAGACGTAAAGGGGTCACAGCCAATAATGAGAACAGAAAGGAGCTCTGTTTCAAAGTAAAAATGGAGGTACCGTTCAATCCAGCAGGCGCACCATTGGACCTCTCACCTGAGAAGACAAGAATCGAGAAGACACAGGCCGCAAAAGCTGCAGAGCAGCCTTATTCACAAGAGCCAAGAGAGTAAAGCAATCAAAATGTACAACAACAGGTGAATGGATAAAGAAGAAGTGGTCCATGTACACAATGGAATATTAGCTATGGAAAACAATGAACCATTGCTCTCTGAGGCACCACAAATGAGTCTGGAGATAATCATGAAACATGAGGTAGGTCGGAAAGCAAAAGACCTATACTCTATGATATCACTTATAGGCGTTATCTAATAACTGACACAAATGAACATATTTCCACAGAGAAAGACACTCACAGAGTTAGAAAACAAACTATGCTCATCTAAAAGGAAAGGTGGGGGGAATGGATAAATTAAGATTAGTGTTACTATATGGATACAAACACATATTATATACATATCTCAAAAAGACCGACAATATAGCAAGGGAGGTCTGCGGAACCCTCTGTAACATTTTACAAGGGAAGAGGATCTGTACTTGAATAGACATATGTAATGTACAAATGAACCAGATTGTGTACACCTAGGACAAACGATATGCTAAGCTTTGCCCCAATTAAAAAAAAATTTTAAAACCAAGAAGAAATAATGAGACATAAACTTATGGGGGTTTCTCCATGCACATTCCAATGTAATTTACAACCTAGGAACACGACTTCCAGAAAGGCTCTGCTGCCCTAGTACCCAGATTTGGGAATGGAGAAATGCTGCCTGCTTGAGGCCTCTTCCCACAACAGCAGCTTTAAACCCATTGCTAAAGGTCACTAAATATTCACCACACTTGCAGTTCGGTAAATGACACCTGCTCTCTAAAAAAATTCTGGGGTGGAAAATCGACCAAAAATTTCAAAAGAGGGCAACCTTCCAAGAGGACAATTTCAAGAGTTATACTGTACGCCCAACTGTTTCCTTTTTTGAACAGAAAAGAAAACGGCGGAGAAAAATAATGAGTTTTACGAATTTTCAACGACATGCAAACCCAAATTACAAAATCCTATCAGCTCACAGCAGCCAGAAGGGCCATTAGCATACAGGCTGCAAACAATAAATGCTGAAGCGATTGTGGAGAAATGCGTACCCTCGATTCTAAGGGGGACGTGGTAAGTGCCACTAATGAAAACGCAAAGAAGGTGCTTTGAAAAGGGAAACACGGTGCTACCAGTCAGTCAATCACACCCACTGCTGGGCCTATCACCTGAGAACATGAGAATCAAAAAGTCACAGGCTGGCAATCCTGCACTCCAACAATATTTACCATCGCCAACGCTTGGAAGCAATGAAAATGTCCATCAACCGAGGAATGCACAAAGTAGAAGTGGTCCACGTACACAGTGGAAAATTACTCCAATAAGAAATAAAAATTAAGTTTAAAAATCCAACAAAAGTAAGGAGACATCAGATTGTGTGGGTGTGTCCGGGCACACTCCACTCTAATTTATAACCGAGAAACACCACAGGCCGCAAGGGCTTTTCCCTAGGTACCAGGGTGGGGAACATAGAAAGGATGCCACCCTCTGGCAGTTACCTGCACAAGCAGCTTTAAAGCCTGTGCTAATGGTCATTGCATAGGAACAAGTACTGCAGAACTGTAAATGAAACCTGCCCTCAAAATGTCTTGAGGGAGGTAATGGCCAAAACATTTCAAAATGTGACACATACTTTAAGAGAACCCTCTGAAGAACGAAGGGGTAATCACAGCTTGAAAAATAAAAAGGACATGTCTTAAAGCTCAATTTCAACGGATTATGAGGCACGTGCGAATTCAACCACAAAGCGGTATCAGCTCACAAGTGGCAGAATAACCATCAGCAAGAAAACTACAAACAATAAATGCTGAAGGTGTTGTGGAGAAATGCCTACCCTCAACTTCAAGGGGGACGTAACTTGGAAAGGGCCACGAACGAGAACAGAAGGGAGGTGCCTTAAAAAGGTAAACATTGAGCTACCATATGATCCAGCAGGCCCACTCCTCGACCTATAATCTAAGAAGAGAGAATTGGAAAGACACAGGCAGGCAAATCTGCATGGCACAGTATTACAATAGCCAAGATATGGAAGTAACCAAGAAGTCCACCAACAGACGGGTGGACACAGAAGAACTCCTCCATGTACAGATGGAATATTCGCTAGTGAAAAAAATGAAACAATGCCATTTGCAGCACCATAGATGAGTCTAGACGTAATCACGCCACCTGTAGTAAGTGAGAAAGCAAAAGACACATATCCTATCATATCACTTTCAGGAGTACCTTCAAAATTGATACCAGTGAAGATATTTCCACAGAGAAAGGCAATCACAGATTCATTAAAAAACTTATGGTTCACCAAATAGAAAGGGATGAGGATTGGACACACTACCATATTGGGGTTAACAGAGATATACAAACCATGTGAAATATATAATCACCAAAGATGTACGGAAGACCAGGAGAAGACTACTCAATATTGTGTCATAACCTACATGGGAAAAGGATGCGAGGAAGAATAGATACACGTATATGTGTGAAAGAAGCACATCTTGCACACCTAGAACAAACAAGGCATTGTAATCAAATGTGCTGGGATAAAAAATAAAAAGTAAATTACAAATATGAACAAGAAGTAATGAGACATAACCTTAAAGGGCTTTTTCCTGGCACATTCCATTCTAATTTACAACCTAGAACACCACTTCCATTAAGCCTCTGTTTCCCTAGTAACCAAATTTGGTAAAGGAGAAATGCTGCCACCTTGTGGCCGTTTCCTGCAAGAGCAGCTTTAAACTCACAGCTAATGGTCACTTAACACTCAGAAGGACTGAGGGCTGTAAAGGACACCTGCCCTAAAAAAGTGTGCTGAAGTAGGGAGTGGACAAAAAAATTCAAAACAGGCAAATGTTTCAAGAGGAGGGTATGAAGAGTTAAGTTTTATTCACACTCTTTTTAAAAAGAAGGAAAATGGATAAAAGCTCAACCTCAGGGAGTGTTAGACCCATGCAATCTAATCTACAAAAAGTTTCAACTTACACCAGTCGACTGACCATCAGCAAAAAGTCTACAAACAATAAATGCTGAAGGGGTTTTAGAGAACTGTGTACCCTCTACCTGCTGGTGAGACGTAAAGGGGTCACAGCCAATAATGAGAACAGAAAGGAGCTCTGTTTCAAAGTAAAAATGGAGGTACCGTTCAATCCAGCAGGCGCACCATTGGACCTCTCACCTGAGAAGACAAGAATCGAGAAGACACAGGCCGCAAAAGC
Source organism: Eschrichtius robustus (assembly GCF_028021215.1). Taxonomy (NCBI): domain Eukaryota; kingdom Metazoa; phylum Chordata; class Mammalia; order Artiodactyla; family Eschrichtiidae; genus Eschrichtius; species Eschrichtius robustus. The sequence goes on along the minus strand of NC_090831.1, from coordinate 41,268,904 downwards.
TGCAGAGCAGCCTTATTCACAAGAGCCAAGAGAGTAAAGCAATCAAAATGTACAACAACAGGTGAATGGATAAAGAAGAAGTGGTCCATGTACACAATGGAATATTAGCTATGGAAAACAATGAACCATTGCTCTCTGAGGCACCACAAATGAGTCTGGAGATAATCATGAAACATGAGGTAGGTCGGAAAGCAAAAGACCTATACTCTATGATATCACTTATAGGCGTTATCTAATAACTGACACAAATGAACATATTTCCAAAGAGAAAGACACTCACAGAGTTAGAAAACAAACTATGCTCATCTAAAAGGAAAGGTGGGGGGAATGGATAAATTAAGATTAGTGTTACTATATGGATACAAACACATATTATATACATATCTCAAAAAGACCGACAATATAGCAAGGGAGGTCTGCGGAACCCTCTGTAACATTTTACAAGGGAAGAGGATCTGTACTTGAATAGACATATGTAATGTACAAATGAACCAGATTGTGTACACCTAGGACAAACGATATGCTAAGCTTTGCCCCAATTAAAAAAAAAATTTTAAAACCAAGAAGAAATAATGAGACATAAACTTATGGGGGTTTCTCCATGCACATTCCAATGTAATTTACAACCTAGGAACACGACTTCCAGAAAGGCTCTGCTGCCCTAGTACCCAGATTTGGGAATGGAGAAATGCTGCCTGCTTGAGGCCTCTTCCCACAACAGCAGCTTTAAACCCATTGCTAAAGGTCACTAAATATTCACCACACTTGCAGTTCGGTAAATGACACCTGCTCTCTAAAAAAATTCTGGGGTGGAAAATCGACCAAAAATTTCAAAAGAGGGCAACCTTCCAAGAGGACGATTTCAAGAGTTATACTGTACGCCCAACTGTTTCCTTTTTTGAACAGAAAAGAAAACGGCGGAGAAAAATAATGAGTTTTACGAATTTTCAACGACATGCAAACCCAAATTACAAAATCCTATCAGCTCACAGCAGCCAGAAGGGCCATTAGCATACAGGCTGCAAACAATAAATGCTGAAGCGATTGTGGAGAAATGCGTACCCTCGATTCTAAGGGGGACGTGGTAAGTGCCACTAATGAAAACGCAAAGAAGGTGCTTTGAAAAGGGAAACACGGTGCTACCAGTCAGTCAATCACACCCACTGCTGGGCCTATCACCTGAGAACATGAGAATCAAAAAGTCACAGGCTGGCAATCCTGCACTCCAACAATATTTACCATCGCCAACGCTTGGAAGCAATGAAAATGTCCATCAACCGAGGAATGCACAAAGTAGAAGTGGTCCACGTACACAGTGGAAAATTACTCCAATAAGAAATAAAAATTAAGTTTAAAAATCCAACAAAAGTAAGGAGACATCAGATTGTGTGGGTGTGTCCGGGCACACTCCACTCTAATTTATAACCGAGAAACACCACAGGCCGCAAGGGCTTTTCCCTAGGTACCAGGGTGGGGAACATAGAAAGGCTGCCACCCTCTGGCAGTTACCTGCACAAGCAGCTTTAAAGCCTGTGCTAATGGTCATTGCATAGGAACAAGTACTGCAGAACTGTAAATGAAACCTGCCCTCAAAATGTCTTGAGGGAGGTAATGGCCAAAACATTTCAAAATGTGACACATACTTTAAGAGAACCCTCTGAAGAACGAAGGGGTAATCACAGCTTGAAAAATAAAAAGGACATGTCTTAAAGCTCAATTTCAACGGATTATGAGGCACGTGCGAATTCAACCACAAAGCGGTATCAGCTCACAAGTGGCAGAATAACCATCAGCAAGAAAACTACAAACAATAAATGCTGAAGGTGTTGTGGAGAAATGCCTACCCTCAACTTCAAGGGGGACGTAACTTGGAAAGGGCCACGAACGAGAACAGAAGAGAGGTGCCTTAAAAAGGTAAACATTGAGCTACCATATGATCCAGCAGGCCCACTCCTCGACCTATAATCTAAGAAGAGAGAATTGGAAAGACACAGGCAGGCAAATCTGCATGGCACAGTATTACAATAGCCAAGATATGGAAGTAACCAAGAAGTCCACCAACAGACGGGTGGACACAGAAGAACTCCTCCATGTACAGATGGAATATTCGCTAGTGAAAAAAATGAAACAATGCCATTTGCAGCACCATAGATGAGTCTAGACGTAATCACGCCACCTGTAGTAAGTGAGAAAGCAAAAGACACATATCCTATTATATCACTTTCAGGAGTTACTTCAAAATTGATACCAGTGAAGATATTTCCACAGAGAAAGGCAATCACAGATTCATTAAAAAACTTATGGTTCACCAAATAGAAAGGGATGAGGATTGGACACACTACCATATTGGGGTTAACAGAGATATACAAACCATGTGAAATATATAATCACCAAAGATGTACGGAAGACCAGGAGAAGACTACTCAACATTGTGTCATAACCTACATGGGAAAAGGATGCGAGGAAGAATAGATACACGTATATGTGTGAAAGAAGCACATCTTGCACACCCAGAACAAACAAGGCATTGTAATCAAATGTGCTGGGATAAAAAATAAAAAAGTAAATTACAAATATGAACAAGAAGTAATGAGACATAACCTTAAAGGGCTTTTTCCTGGCACATTCCATTCTAATTTACAACCTAGAACACCACTTCCATTAAGCCTCTGTTTCCCTAGTAACCAAATTTGGTAAAGGAGAAATGCTGCCACCTTGTGGCCGTTTCCTGCAAGAGCAGCTTTAAACTCACAGCTAATGGTCACTTAACACTCAGAAGGACTGAGGGCTGTAAAGGACACCTGCCCTAAAAAAGTGTGCTGAAGTAGGGAGTGGACAAAAAAATTCAAAACAGGCAAATGTTTCAAGAGGAGGGTATGAAGAGTTAAGTTTTATTCACACTCTTTTTAAAAAGAAGGAAAATGGATAAAAGCTCAACCTCAGGGAGTGTTAGACCCATGCAATCTAATCTACAAAAAGTTTCAACTTACACCAGTCGACTGACCATCAGCAAAAAGTCTACAAACAATAAATGCTGAAGGGGTTTTAGAGAACTGTGTACCCTCTACCTGCTGGTGAGACGTAAAGGGGTCACAGCCAATAATGAGAACAGAAAGGAGCTCTGTTTCAAAGTAAAAATGGAGGTACGTTCAATCCAGCAGGCGCACCATTGGACCTCTCACCTGAGAAGACAAGAATCGAGAAGACACAGGCCGCAAAAGCTGCAGAGCAGCCTTATTCACAAGAGCCAAGAGAGTAAAGCAATCAAAATGTACAACAACAGGTGAATGGATAAAGAAGAAGTGGTCCATGTACACAATGGAATATTAGCTATGGAAAACAATGAACCATTGCTCTCTGAGGCACCACAAATGAGTCTGGAGATAATCATGAAACATGAGGTAGGTCGGAAAGCAAAAGACCTATACTCTATGATATCACTTATAGGCGTTATCTAATAACTGACACAAATGAACATATTTCCACAGAGAAAGACACTCACAGAGTTAGAAAACAAACTATGCTCATCTAAAAGGAAAGGTGGGGGGAATGGATAAATTAAGATTAGTGTTACTATATGGATACAAACACATATTATATACATATCTCAAAAAGACCGACAATATAGCAAGGGAGGTCTGCGGAACCCTCTGTAATATTTTACAAGGGAAGAGGATCTGTACTTGAATAGACATATGTAATGTACAAATGAACCAGATTGTGTACACCTAGGACAAACAATATGCTAAGCTTTACCCCAATTAAAAAAATTTTTAAAACCAAGAAGAAATAATGAGACATAAACTTATGGGGGTTTCTCCATGCACATTCCAATGTAATTTACAACCTAGGAACACGACTTCCAGAAAGGCTCTGCTGCCCTAGTACCCAGATTTGGGAATGGAGAATTGCTGCCTGCTTGAGGCCTCTTCCCACAACAGCAGCTTTAAACCCATTGCTAAAGGTCACTAAATATTCACCACACTTGCAGTTCGGTAAATGACACCTGCTCTCTAAAAAAATTCTGGGGTGGAAAATCGACCAAAAATTTCAAAAGAGGGCAACCTTCCAAGAGGACAATTTCAAGAGTTATACTGTACGCCCAACTGTTTCCTTTTTTGAACAGAAAAGAAAACGGCGGAGAAAAATAATGAGTTTTACGAATTTTCAACGACATGCAAACCCAAATTACAAAATCCTATCAGCTCACAGCAGCCAGAAGGGCCATTAGCATACAGGCTGCAAACAATAAATGCTGAAGCGATTGTGGAGAAATGCGTACCCTCGATTCTAAGGGGGACGTGGTAAGTGCCACTAATGAAAACGCAAAGAAGGTGCTTTGAAAAGGGAAACACGGTGCTACCAGTCAGTCAATCACACCCACTGCTGGGCCTATCACCTGAGAACATGAGAATCAAAAAGTCACAGGCTGGCAATCCTGCACTCCAACAATATTTACCATCGCCAACGCTTGGAAGCAATGAAAATGTCCATCAACCGAGGAATGCACAAAGTAGAAGTGGTCCACGTACACAGTGGAAAATTACTCCAATAAGAAATAAAAATTAAGTTTAAAAATCCAACAAAAGTAAGGAGACATCAGATTGTGTGGGTGTGTCCGGGCACACTCCACTCTAATTTATAACCGAGAAACACCACAGGCCGCAAGGGCTTTTCCCTAGGTACCAGGGTGGGGAACATAGAAAGGCTGCCACCCTCTGGCAGTTACCTGCACAAGCAGCTTTAAAGCCTGTGCTAATGGTCATTGCATAGGAACAAGTACTGCAGAACTGTAAATGAAACCTGCCCTCAAAATGTCTTGAGGGAGGTAATGGCCAAAACATTTCAAAATGTGACACATACTTTAAGAGAACCCTCTGAAGAACGAAGGGGTAATCACAGCTTGAAAAATAAAAAGGACATGTCTTAAAGCTCAATTTCAACGGATTATGAGGCACGTGCGAATTCAACCACAAAGCGGTATCAGCTCACAAGTGGCAGAATAACCATCAGCAAGAAAACTACAAACAATAAATGCTGAAGGTGTTGTGGAGAAATGCCTACCCTCAACTTCAAGGGGGACGTAACTTGGAAAGGGCCACGAACGAGAACAGAAGGGAGGTGCCTTAAAAAGGTAAACATTGAGCTACCATATGATCCAGCAGGCCCACTCCTCGACCTATAATCTAAGAAGAGAGAATTGGAAAGACACAGGCAGGCAAATCTGCATGACACAGTATTACAATAGCCAAGATATGGAAGTAACCAAGAAGTCCACCAACAGACGGGTGGACACAGAAGAACTCCTCCATGTACAGATGGAATATTCGCTAGTGAAAAAAATGAAACAATGCCATTTGCAGCACCATAGATGAGTCTAGACGTAATCACGCCACCTGTAGTAAGTGAGAAAGCAAAAGACACATATCCTATCATATCACTTTCAGGAGTACCTTCAAAATTGATACCAGTGAAGATATTTCCACAGAGAAAGGCAATCACAGATTCATTAAAAAACTTATGGTTCACCAAATAGAAAGGGATGAGGATTGGACACACTACCATATTGGGGTTAACAGAGATATACAAACCATGTGAAATATATAATCACCAAAGATGTACGGAAGACCAGGAGAAGACTACTCAACATTGTGTCATAACCTACATGGGAAAAGGATGCGAGGAAGAATAGATACACGTATATGTGTGAAAGAAGCACATCTTGCACACCTAGAACAAACAAGGCATTGTAATCAAATGTGCTGGGATAAAAAATAAAAAGTAAATTACAAATATGAACAAGAAGTAATGAGACATAACCTTAAAGGGCTTTTTCCTGGCACATTCCATTCTAATTTACAACCTAGAACACCACTTCCATTAAGCCTCTGTTTCCCTAGTAACCAAATTTGGTAAAGGAGAAATGCTGCCACCTTGTGGCCGTTTCCTGCAAGAGCAGCTTTAAACTCACAGCTAATGGTCACTTAACACTCAGAAGGACTGAGGGCTGTAAAGGACACCTGCCCTAAAAAAGTGTGCTGAAGTAGGGAGTGGACAAAAAAATTCAAAACAGGCAAATGTTTCAAGAGGAGGGTATGAAGAGTTAAGTTTTATTCACACTCTTTTTAAAAAGAAGGAAAATGGATAAAAGCTCAACCTCAGGGAGTGTTAGACCCATGCAATCTAATCTACAAAAAGTTTCAACTTACACCAGTCGACTGACCATCAGCAAAAAGTCTACAAACAATAAATGCTGAAGGGGTTTTAGAGAACTGTGTACCCTCTACCTGCTGGTGAGACGTAAAGGGGTCACAGCCAATAATGAGAACAGAAAGGAGCTCTGTTTCAAAGTAAAAATGGAGGTACCGTTCAATCCAGCAGGCGCACCATTGGACCTCTCACCTGAGAAGACAAGAATCGAGAAGACACAGGCCGCAAAAGCTGCAGAGCAGCCTTATTCACAAGAGCCAAGAGAGTAAAGCAATCAAAATGTACAACAACAGGTGAATGGATAAAGAAGAAGTGGTCCATGTACACAATGGAATATTAGCTATGGAAAACAATGAACCATTGCTCTCTGAGGCACCACAAATGAGTCTGGAGATAATCATGAAACATGAGGTAGGTCGGAAAGCAAAAGACCTATACTCTATGATATCACTTATAGGCGTTATCTAATAACTGACACAAATGAACATATTTCCACAGAGAAAGACACTCACAGAGTTAGAAAACAAACTATGCTCATCTAAAAGGAAAGGTGGGGGGAATGGATAAATTAAGATTAGTGTTACTATATGGATACAAACACATATTATATACATATCTCAAAAAGACCGACAATATAGCAAGGGAGGTCTGCGGAACCCTCTGTAACATTTTACAAGGGAAGAGGATCTGTACTTGAATAGACATATGTAATGTACAAATGAACCAGATTGTGTACACCTAGGACAAACGATATGCTAAGTTTTGCCCCAATTAAAAAAAAAAATTAAAACCAAGAAGAAATAATGAGACATAAACTTATGGGGGTTTCTCCATGCACATTCCAATGTAATTTACAACCTAGGAACACGACTTCCAGAAAGGCTCTGCTGCCCTAGTACCCAGATTTGGGAATGGAGAAATGCTGCCTGCTTGAGGCCTCTTCCCACAACAGCAGCTTTAAACCCATTGCTAAAGGTCACTAAATATTCACCACACTTGCAGTTCGGTAAATGACACCTGCTCTCTAAAAAAATTCTGGGGTGGAAAATCGACCAAAAATTTCAAAAGAGGGCAACCTTCCAAGAGGACAATTTCAAGAGTTATACTGTACGCCCAACTGTTTCCTTTTTTGAACAGAAAAGAAAACGGCGGAGAAAAATAATGAGTTTTACGAATTTTCAACGACATGCAAACCCAAATTACAAAATCCTATCAGCTCACAGCAGCCAGAAGGGCCATTAGCATACAGGCTGCAAACAATAAATGCTGAAGCGATTGTGGAGAAATGCGTACCCTCGATTCTAAGGGGGACGTGGTAAGTGCCACTAATGAAAACGCAAAGAAGGTGCTTTGAAAAGGGAAACACGGTGCTACCAGTCAGTCAATCACACCCACTGCTGGGCCTATCACCTGAGAACATGAGAATCAAAAAGTCACAGGCTGGCAATCCTGCACTCCAACAATATTTACCATCGCCAACGCTTGGAAGCAATGAAAATGTCCATCAACCGAGGAATGCACAAAGTAGAAGTGGTCCACGTACACAGTGGAAAATTACTCCAATAAGAAATAAAAATTAAGTTTAAAAATCCAACAAAAGTAAGGAGACATCAGATTGTGTGGGTGTGTCCGGGCACACTCCACTCTAATTTATAACCGAGAAACACCACAGGCCGCAAGGGCTTTTCCCTAGGTACCAGGGTGGGGAACATAGAAAGGCTGCCACCCTCTGGCAGTTACCTGCACAAGCAGCTTTAAAGCCTGTGCGAATGGTCATTGCATAGGAACAAGTACTGCAGAACTGTAAATGAAACCTGCCCTCAAAATGTCTTGAGGGAGGTAATGGCCAAAACATTTCAAAATGTGACACATACTTTAAGAGAACCCTCTGAAGAACGAAGGGGTAATCACAGCTTGAAAAATAAAAAGGACATGTCTTAAAGCTCAATTTCAACGGATTATGAGGCACGTGCGAATTCAACCACAAAGCGGTATCAGCTCACAAGTGGCAGAATAACCATCAGCAAGAAAACTACAAACAATAAATGCTGAAGGTGTTGTGGAGAAATGCCTACCCTCAACTTCAAGGGGGACGTAACTTGGAAAGGGCCACGAACGAGAACAGAAGGGAGGTGCCTTAAAAAGGTAAACATTGAGCTACCATATGATCCAGCAGGCCCACTCCTCGACCTATAATCTAAGAAGAGAGAATTGGAAAGACACAGGCAGGCAAATCTGCATGGCACAGTATTACAATAGCCAAGATATGGAAGTAACCAAGAAGTCCACCAACAGACGGGTGGACACAGAAGAACTCCTCCATGTACAGATGGAATATTCGCTAGTGAAAAAAATGAAACAATGCCATTTGCAGCACCATAGATGAGTCTAGACGTAATCACGCCACCTGTAGTAAGTGAGAAAGCAAAAGACACATATCCTATCATATCACTTTCAGGAGTACCTTCAAAATTGATACCAGTGAAGATATTTCCACAGAGAAAGGCAATCACAGATTCATTAAAAAACTTATGGTTCACCAAATAGAAAGGGATGAGGATTGGACACACTACCATATTGGGGTTAACAGAGATATACAAACCATGTGAAATATATAATCACCAAAGATGTACGGAAGACCAGGAGAAGACTACTCAACATTGTGTCATAACCTACATGGGAAAAGGATGCGAGGAAGAATAGATACACGTATATGTGTGAAAGAAGCACATCTTGCACACCTAGAACAAACAAGGCATTGTAATCAAATGTGCTGGGATAAAAAATAAAAAGTAAATTACAAATATGAACAAGAAGTAATGAGACATAACCTTAAAGGGCTTTTTCCTGGCACATTCCATTCTAATTTACAACCTAGAACACCACTTCCATTAAGCCTCTGTTTCCCTAGTAACCAAATTTGGTAAAGGAGAAATGCTGCCACCTTGTGGCCGTTTCCTGCAAGAGCAGCTTTAAACTCACAGCTAATGGTCACTTAACACTCAGAAGGACTGAGGGCTGTAAAGGACACCTGCCCTAAAAAAGTGTGCTGAAGTAGGGAGTGGACAAAAAAATTCAAAACAGGCAAATGTTTCAAGAGGAGGGTATGAAGAGTTAAGTTTTATTCACACTCTTTTTAAAAAGAAGGAAAATGGATAAAAGCTCAACCTCAGGGAGTGTTAGACCCATGCAATCTAATCTACAAAAAGTTTCAACTTACACCAGTCGACTGACCATCAGCAAAAAGTCTACAAACAATAAATGCTGAAGGGGTTTTAGAGAACTGTGTACCCTCTACCTGCTGGTGAGACGTAAAGGGGTCACAGCCAATAATGAGAACAGAAAGGAGCTCTGTTTCAAAGTAAAAATGGAGGTACCGTTCAATCCAGCAGGCGCACCATTGGACCTCTCACCTGAGAAGACAAGAATCGAGAAGACACAGGCCGCAAAAGCTGCAGAGCAGCCTTATTCACAAGAGCCAAGAGAGTAAAGCAATCAAAATGTACAACAACAGGTGAATGGATAAAGAAGAAGTGGTCCATGTACACAATGGAATATTAGCTATGGAAAACAATGAACCATTGCTCTCTGAGGCACCACAAATGAGTCTGGAGATAATCATGAAACATGAGGTAGGTCGGAAAGCAAAAGACCTATACTCTATGATATCACTTATAGGCGTTATCTAATAACTGACACAAATGAACATATTTCCAAAGAGAAAGACACTCACAGAGTTAGAAAACAAACTATGCTCATCTAAAAGGAAAGGTGGGGGGAATGGATAAATTAAGATTAGTGTTACTATATGGATACAAACACATATTATATACATATCTCAAAAAGACCGACAATATAGCAAGGGAGGTCTGCGGAACCCTCTGTAACATTTTACAAGGGAAGAGGATCTGTACTTGAATAGACATATGTAATGTACAAATGAACCAGATTGTGTACACCTAGGACAAACGATATGCTAAGCTTTGCCCCAATTAAAAAAAAATTTTAAAACCAAGAAGAAATAATGAGACATAAACTTATGGGGGTTTCTCCATGCACATTCCAATGTAATTTACAACCTAGGAACACGACTTCCAGAAAGGCTCTGCTGCCCTAGTACCCAGATTTGGGAATGGAGAAATGCTGCCTGCTTGAGGCCTCTTCCCACAACAGCAGCTTTAAACCCATTGCTAAAGGTCACTAAATATTCACCACACTTGCAGTTCGGTAAATGACACCTGCTCTCTAAAAAAATTCTGGGGTGGAAAATCGACCAAAAATTTCAAAAGAGGGCAACCTTCCAAGAGGACGATTTCAAGAGTTATACTGTACGCCCAACTGTTTCCTTTTTTGAACAGAAAAGAAAACGGCGGAGAAAAATAATGAGTTTTACGAATTTTCAACGACATGCAAACCCAAATTACAAAATCCTATCAGCTCACAGCAGCCAGAAGGGCCATTAGCATACAGGCTGCAAACAATAAATGCTGAAGCGATTGTGGAGAAATGCGTACCCTCGATTCTAAGGGGGACGTGGTAAGTGCCACTAATGAAAACGCAAAGAAGGTGCTTTGAAAAGGGAAACACGGTGCTACCAGTCAGTCAATCACACCCACTGCTGGGCCTATCACCTGAGAACATGAGAATCAAAAAGTCACAGGCTGGCAATCCTGCACTCCAACAATATTTACCATCGCCAACGCTTGGAAGCAATGAAAATGTCCATCAACCGAGGAATGCACAAAGTAGAAGTGGTCCACGTACACAGTGGAAAATTACTCCAATAAGAAATAAAAATTAAGTTTAAAAATCCAACAAAAGTAAGGAGACATCAGATTGTGTGGGTGTGTCCGGGCACACTCCACTCTAATTTATAACCGAGAAACACCACAGGCCGCAAGGGCTTTTCCCTAGGTACCAGGGTGGGGAACATAGAAAGGCTGCCACCCTCTGGCAGTTACCTGCACAAGCAGCTTTAAAGCCTGTGCGAATGGTCATTGCATAGGAACAAGTACTGCAGAACTGTAAATGAAACCTGCCCTCAAAATGTCTTGAGGGAGGTAATGGCCAAAACATTTCAAAATGTGACACATACTTTAAGAGAACCCTCTGAAGAACGAAGGGGTAATCACAGCTTGAAAAATAAAAAGGACATGTCTTAAAGCTCAATTTCAACGGATTATGAGGCACGTGCGAATTCAACCACAAAGCGGTATCAGCTCACAAGTGGCAGAATAACCATCAGCAAGAAAACTACAAACAATAAATGCTGAAGGTGTTGTGGAGAAATGCCTACCCTCAACTTCAAGGGGGACGTAACTTGGAAAGGGCCACGAACGAGAACAGAAGGGAGGTGCCTTAAAAAGGTAAACATTGAGCTACCATATGATCCAGCAGGCCCACTCCTCGACCTATAATCTAAGAAGAGAGAATTGGAAAGACACAGGCAGGCAAATCTGCATGGCACAGTATTACAATAGCCAAGATATGGAAGTAACCAAGAAGTCCACCAACAGACGGGTGGACACAGAAGAACTCCTCCATGTACAGATGGAATATTCGCTAGTGAAAAAAATGAAACAATGCCATTTGCAGCACCATAGATGAGTCTAGACGTAATCACGCCACCTGTAGTAAGTGAGAAAGCAAAAGACACATATCCTATCATATCACTTTCAGGAGTACCTTCAAAATTGATACCAGTGAAGATATTTCCACAGAGAAAGGCAATCACAGATTCATTAAAAAACTTATGGTTCACCAAATAGAAAGGGATGAGGATTGGACACACTACCATATTGGGGTTAACAGAGATATACAAACCATGTGAAATATATAATCACCAAAGATGTACGGAAGACCAGGAGAAGACTACTCAACATTGTGTCATAACCTACATGGGAAAAGGATGCGAGGAAGAATAGATACACGTATATGTGTGAAAGAAGCACATCTTGCACACCTAGAACAAACAAGGCATTGTAATCAAATGTGCTGGGATAAAAAATAAAAAGTAAATTACAAATATGAACAAGAAGTAATGAGACATAACCTTAAAGGGCTTTTTCCTGGCACATTCCATTCTAATTTACAACCTAGAACACCACTTCCATTAAGCCTCTGTTTCCCTAGTAACCAAATTTGGTAAAGGAGAAATGCTGCCACCTTGTGGCCGTTTCCTGCAAGAGCAGCTTTAAACTCACAGCTAATGGTCACTTAACACTCAGAAGGACTGAGGGCTGTAAAGGACACCTGCCCTAAAAAAGTGTGCTGAAGTAGGGAGTGGACAAAAAAATTCAAAACAGGCAAATGTTTCAAGAGGAGGGTATGAAGAGTTAAGTTTTATTCACACTCTTTTTAAAAAGAAGGCAAATGGATAAAAGCTCAACCTCAGGGAGTGTTAGACCCATGCAATCTAATCTACAAAAAGTTTCAACTTACACCAGTCGACTGACCATCAGCAAAAAGTCTACAAACAATAAATGCTGAAGGGGTTTTAGAGAACTGTGTACCCTCTACCTGCTGGTGAGACGTAAAGGGGTCACAGCCAATAATGAGAACAGAAAGGAGCTCTGTTTCAAAGTAAAAATGGAGGTACCGTTCAATCCAGCAGGCGCACCATTGGACCTCTCACCTGAGAAGACAAGAATCGAGAAGACACAGGCCGCAAAAGCTACAGAGCAGCCTTATTCACAAGAGCCAAGAGAGTAAAGCAATCAAAATGTACAACAACAGGTGAATGGATAAAGAAGAAGTGGTCCATGTACACAATGGAATATTAGCTATGGAAAACAATGAACCATTGCTCTCTGAGGCACCACAAATGAGTCTGGAGATAATCATGAAACATGAGGTAGGTCGGAAAGCAAAAGACCTATACTCTATGATATCACTTCTAGGCGTTATCTAATAACTGACACAAATGAACATATTTCCACAGAGAAAGACACTCACAGAGTTAGAAAACAAACTATGCTCATCTAAAAGGAAAGGTGGGGGGAATGGATAAATTAAGATTAGTGTTACTATATGGATACAAACACATATTATATACATATCTCAAAAAGACCGACAATATAGCAAGGGAGGTCTGCGGAACCCTCTGTAACATTTTACAAGGGAAGAGGATCTGTACTTGAATAGACATATGTAATGTACAAATGAACCAGATTGTGTACACCTAGGACAAACAATATGCTAAGCTTTACCCCAATTAAAAAAATTTTTAAAACCAAGAAGAAATAATGAGACATAAACTTATGGGGGTTTCTCCATGCACATTCCAATGTAATTTACAACCTAGGAACACGACTTCCAGAAAGGCTCTGCTGCCCTAGTACCCAGATTTGGGAATGGAGAAATGCTGCCTGCTTGAGGCCTCTTCCCACAACAGCAGCTTTAAACCCATTGCTAAAGGTCACTAAATATTCACCACACTTGCAGTTCGGTAAATGACACCTGCTCTCTAAAAAAATTCTGGGGTGGAAAATCGACCAAAAATTTCAAAAGAGGGCAACCTTCCAAGAGGACAATTTCAAGAGTTATACTGTACGCCCAACTGTTTCCTTTTTTGAACAGAAAAGAAAACGGCGGAGAAAAATAATGAGTTTTACGAATTTTCAACGACATGCAAACCCAAATTACAAAATCCTATCAGCTCACAGCAGCCAGAAGGGCCATTAGCATACAGGCTGCAAACAATAAATGCTGAAGCGATTGTGGAGAAATGCGTACCCTCGATTCTAAGGGGGACGTGGTAAGTGCCACTAATGAAAACGCAAAGAAGGTGCTTTGAAAAGGGAAACACGGTGCTACCAGTCAGTCAATCACACCCACTGCTGGGCCTATCACCTGAGAACATGAGAATCAAAAAGTCACAGGCTGGCAATCCTGCACTCCAACAATATTTACCATCGCCAACGCTTGGAAGCAATGAAAATGTCCATCAACCGAGGAATGCACAAAGTAGAAGTGGTCCACGTACACAGTGGAAAATTACTCCAATAAGAAATAAAAATTAAGTTTAAAAATCCAACAAAAGTAAGGAGACATCAGATTGTGTGGGTGTGTCCGGGCACACTCCACTCTAATTTATAACCGAGAAACACCACAGGCCGCAAGGGCTTTTCCCTAGGTACCAGGGTGGGGAACATAGAAAGGCTGCCACCCTCTGGCAGTTACCTGCACAAGCAGCTTTAAAGCCTGTGCTAATGGTCATTGCATAGGAACAAGTACTGCAGAACTGTAAATGAAACCTGCCCTCAAAATGTCTTGAGGGAGGTAATGGCCAAAACATTTCAAAATGTGACACATACTTTAAGAGAACCCTCTGAAGAAAGAAGGGGTAATCACAGCTTGAAAAATAAAAAGGACATGTCTTAAGGCTCAATTTCAACGGATTATGAGGCACGTGCGAATTCAACCACAAAGCGGTATCAGCTCACAAGTGGCAGAATAACCATCAGCAAGAAAACTACAAACAATAAATGCTGAAGGTGTTGTGGAGAAATGCCTACCCTCAACTTCAACGGGGACGTAACTTGGAAAGGGCCACGAACGAGAACAGAAGGGAGGTGCCTTAAAAAGGTAAACATTGAGCTACCATATGATCCAGCAGGCCCCCTCCTCGACCTATAATCTAAGAAGAGAGAATTGGAAAGACACAGGCAGGCAAATCTGCATGGCACAGTATTACAATAGCCAAGATATGGAAGAAACCAAGAAGTCCACCAACAGACGGGTGGACACAGAAGAACTCCTCCATGTACAGATGGAATATTCGCTAGTGAAAAAAATGAAACAATGCCATTTGCAGCACCATAGATGAGTCTAGACGTAATCACGCCACCTGTAGTAAGTGAGAAAGCAAAAGACACATATCCTATTATATCACTTTCAGGAGTTACTTCAAAATTGATACCAGTGAAGATATTTCCACAGAGAAAGGCAATCACAGATTCATTAAAAAACTTATGGTTCACCAAATAGAAAGGGATGAGGATTGGACACACTACCATATTGGGGTTAACAGAGATATACAAACCATGTGAAATATATAATCACCAAAGATGTACGGAAGACCAGGAGAAGACTACTCAACATTGTGTCATAACCTACATGGGAAAAGGATGCGAGGAAGAATAGATACACGTATATGTGTGAAAGAAGCACATCTTGCACACCCAGAACAAACAAGGCATTGTAATCAAATGTGCTGGGATAAAAAATAAAAAGTAAATTACAAATATGAACAAGAAGTAATGAGACATAACCTTAAAGGGCTTTTTCCTGGCACATTCCATTCTAATTTACAACCTAGAACACCACTTCCATTAAGCCTCTGTTTCCCTAGTAACCAAATTTGGTAAAGGAGAAATGCTGCCACCTTGTGGCCGTTTCCTGCAAGAGCAGCTTTAAACTCACAGCTAATGGTCACTTAACACTCAGAAGGACTGAGGGCTGTAAAGGACACCTGCCCTAAAAAAGTGTGCTGAAGTAGGGAGTGGACAAAAAAATTCAAAACAGGCAAATGTTTCAAGAGGAGGGTATGAAGAGTTAAGTTTTATTCACACTCTTTTTAAAAAGAAGGAAAATGGATAAAAGCTCAACCTCAGGGAGTGTTAGACCCATGCAATCTAATCTACAAAAAGTTTCAACTTACACCAGTCGACTGACCATCAGCAAAAAGTCTACAAACAATAAATGCTGAAGGGGTTTTAGAGAACTGTGTACCCTCTACCTGCTGGTGAGACGTAAAGGGGTCACAGCCAATAATGAGAACAGAAAGGAGCTCTGTTTCAAAGTAAAAATGGAGGTACGTTCAATCCAGCAGGCGCACCATTGGACCTCTCACCTGAGAAGACAAGAATCGAGAAGACACAGGCCGCAAAAGCTGCAGAGCAGCCTTATTCACAAGAGCCAAGAGAGTAAAGCAATCAAAATGTACAACAACAGGTGAATGGATAAAGAAGAAGTGGTCCATGTACACAATGGAATATTAGCTATGGAAAACAATGAACCATTGCTCTCTGAGGCACCACAAATGAGTCTGGAGATAATCATGAAACATGAGGTAGGTCGGAAAGCAAAAGACCTATACTCTATGATATCACTTATAGGCGTTATCTAATAACTGACACAAATGAACATATTTCCACAGAGAAAGACACTCACAGAGTTAGAAAACAAACTATGCTCATCTAAAAGGAAAGGTGGGGGGAATGGATAAATTAAGATTAGTGTTACTATATGGATACAAACACATATTATATACATATCTCAAAAAGACCGACAATATAGCAAGGGAGGTCTGCGGAACCCTCTGTAACATTTTACAAGGGAAGAGGATCTGTACTTGAATAGACATATGTAATGTACAAATGAACCAGATTGTGTACACCTAGGACAAACAATATGCTAAGCTTTACCCCAATTAAAAAAATTTTTAAAACCAAGAAGAAATAATGAGACATAAACTTATGGGGGTTTCTCCATGCACATTCCAATGTAATTTACAACCTAGGAACACGACTTCCAGAAAGGCTCTGCTGCCCTAGTACCCAGATTTGGGAATGGAGAATTGCTGCCTGCTTGAGGCCTCTTCCCACAACAGCAGCTTTAAACCCATTGCTAAAGGTCACTAAATATTCACCACACTTGCAGTTCGGTAAATGACACCTGCTCTCTAAAAAAATTCTGGGGTGGAAAATCGACCAAAAATTTCAAAAGAGGGCAACCTTCCAAGAGGACAATTTCAAGAGTTATACTGTACGCCCAACTGTTTCCTTTTTTGAACAGAAAAGAAAACGGCGGAGAAAAATAATGAGTTTTACGAATTTTCAACGACATGCAAACCCAAATTACAAAATCCTATCAGCTCACAGCAGCCAGAAGGGCCATTAGCATACAGGCTGCAAACAATAAATGCTGAAGCGATTGTGGAGAAATGCGTACCCTCGATTCTAAGGGGGACGTGGTAAGTGCCACTAATGAAAACGCAAAGAAGGTGCTTTGAAAAGGGAAACACGGTGCTACCAGTCAGTCAATCACACCCACTGCTGGGCCTATCACCTGAGAACATGAGAATCAAAAAGTCACAGGCTGGCAATCCTGCACTCCAACAATATTTACCATCGCCAACGCTTGGAAGCAATGAAAATGTCCATCAACCGAGGAATGCACAAAGTAGAAGTGGTCCACGTACACAGTGGAAAATTACTCCAATAAGAAATAAAAATTAAGTTTAAAAATCCAACAAAAGTAAGGAGACATCAGATTGTGTGGGTGTGTCCGGGCACACTCCACTCTAATTTATAACCGAGAAACACCACAGGCCGCAAGGGCTTTTCCCTAGGTACCAGGGTGGGGAACATAGAAAGGCTGCCACCCTCTGGCAGTTACCTGCACAAGCAGCTTTAAAGCCTGTGCTAATGGTCATTGCATAGGAACAAGTACTGCAGAACTGTAAATGAAACCTGCCCTCAAAATGTCTTGAGGGAGGTAATGGCCAAAACATTTCAAAATGTGACACATACTTTAAGAGAACCCTCTGAAGAACGAAGGGGTAATCACAGCTTGAAAAATAAAAAGGACATGTCTTAAAGCTCAATTTCAACGGATTATGAGGCACGTGCGAATTCAACCACAAAGCGGTATCAGCTCACAAGTGGCAGAATAACCATCAGCAAGAAAACTACAAACAATAAATGCTGAAGGTGTTGTGGAGAAATGCCTACCCTCAACTTCAAGGGGGACGTAACTTGGAAAGGGCCACGAACGAGAACAGAAGGGAGGTGCCTTAAAAAGGTAAACATTGAGCTACCATATGATCCAGCAGGCCCACTCCTCGACCTATAATCTAAGAAGAGAGAATTGGAAAGACACAGGCAGGCAAATCTGCATGGCACAGTATTACAATAGCCAAGATATGGAAGTAACCAAGAAGTCCACCAACAGACGGGTGGACACAGAAGAACTCCTCCATGTACAGATGGAATATTCGCTAGTGAAAAAAATGAAACAATGCCATTTGCAGCACCATAGATGAGTCTAGACGTAATCACGCCACCTGTAGTAAGTGAGAAAGCAAAAGACACATATCCTATCATATCACTTTCAGGAGTACCTTCAAAATTGATACCAGTGAAGATATTTCCACAGAGAAAGGCAATCACAGATTCATTAAAAAACTTATGGTTCACCAAATAGAAAGGGATGAGGATTGGACACACTACCATATTGGGGTTAACAGAGATATACAAACCATGTGAAATATATAATCACCAAAGATGTACGGAAGACCAGGAGAAGACTACTCAACATTGTGTCATAACCTACATGGGAAAAGGATGCGAGGAAGAATAGATACACGTATATGTGTGAAAGAAGCACATCTTGCACACCTAGAACAAACAAGGCATTGTAATCAAATGTGCTGGGATAAAAAATAAAAAGTAAATTACAAATATGAACAAGAAGTAATGAGACATAACCTTAAAGGGCTTTTTCCTGGCACATTCCATTCTAATTTACAACCTAGAACACCACTTCCATTAAGCCTCTGTTTCCCTAGTAACCAAATTTGGTAAAGGAGAAATGCTGCCACCTTGTGGCCGTTTCCTGCAAGAGCAGCTTTAAACTCACAGCTAATGGTCACTTAACACTCAGAAGGACTGAGGGCTGTAAAGGACACCTGCCCTAAAAAAGTGTGCTGAAGTAGGGAGTGGACAAAAAAATTCAAAACAGGCAAATGTTTCAAGAGGAGGGTATGAAGAGTTAAGTTTTATTCACACTCTTTTTAAAAAGAAGGAAAATGGATAAAAGCTCAACCTCAGGGAGTGTTAGACCCATGCAATCTAATCTACAAAAAGTTTCAACTTACACCAGTCGACTGACCATCAGCAAAAAGTCTACAAACAATAAATGCTGAAGGGGTTTTAGAGAACTGTGTACCCTCTACCTGCTGGTGAGACGTAAAGGGGTCACAGCCAATAATGAGAACAGAAAGGAGCTCTGTTTCAAAGTAAAAATGGAGGTACCGTTCAATCCAGCAGGCGCACCATTGGACCTCTCACCTGAGAAGACAAGAATCGAGAAGACACAGGCCGCAAAAGCTGCAGAGCAGCCTTATTCACAAGAGCCAAGAGAGTAAAGCAATCAAAATGTACAACAACAGGTGAATGGATAAAGAAGAAGTGGTCCATGTACACAATGGAATATTAGCTATGGAAAACAATGAACCATTGCTCTCTGAGGCACCACAAATGAGTCTGGAGATAATCATGAAACATGAGGTAGGTCGGAAAGCAAAAGACCTATACTCTATGATATCACTTCTAGGCGTTATCTAATAACTGACACAAATGAACATATTTCCACAGAGAAAGACACTCACAGAGTTAGAAAACAAACTATGCTCATCTAAAAGGAAAGGTGGGGGGAATGGATAAATTAAGATTAGTGTTACTATATGGATACAAACACATATTATATACATATCTCAAAAAGACCGACAATATAGCAAGGGAGGTCTGCGGAACCCTCTGTAACATTTTACAAGGGAAGAGGATCTGTACTTGAATAGACATATGTAATGTACAAATGAACCAGATTGTGTACACCTAGGACAAACGATATGCTAAGCTTTGCCCCAATTAAAAAAAAAAATTAAAACCAAGAAGAAATAATGAGACATAAACTTATGGGGGTTTCTCCATGCACATTCCAATGTAATTTACAACCTAGGAACACGACTTCCAGAAAGGCTCTGCTGCCCTAGTACCCAGATTTGGGAATGGAGAAATGCTGCCTGCTTGAGGCCTCTTCCCACAACAGCAGCTTTAAACCCATTGCTAAAGGTCACTAAATATTCACCACACTTGCAGTTCGGTAAATGACACCTGCTCTCTAAAAAAATTCTGGGGTGGAAAATCGACCAAAAATTTCAAAAGAGGGCAACCTTCCAAGAGGACAATTTCAAGAGTTATACTGTACGCCCAACTGTTTCCTTTTTTGAACAGAAAAGAAAACGGCGGAGAAAAATAATGAGTTTTACGAATTTTCAACGACATGCAAACCCAAATTACAAAATCCTATCAGCTCACAGCAGCCAGAAGGGCCATTAGCATACAGGCTGCAAACAATAAATGCTGAAGCGATTGTGGAGAAATGCGTACCCTCGATTCTAAGGGGGACGTGGTAAGTGCCACTAATGAAAACGCAAAGAAGGTGCTTTGAAAAGGGAAACACGGTGCTACCAGTCAGTCAATCACACCCACTGCTGGGCCTATCACCTGAGAACATGAGAATCAAAAAGTCACAGGCTGGCAATCCTGCACTCCAACAATATTTACCATCGCCAACGCTTGGAAGCAATGAAAATGTCCATCAACCGAGGAATGCACAAAGTAGAAGTGGTCCACGTACACAGTGGAAAATTACTCCAATAAGAAATAAAAATTAAGTTTAAAAATCCAACAAAAGTAAGGAGACATCAGATTGTGTGGGTGTGTCCGGGCACACTCCACTCTAATTTATAACCGAGAAACACCACAGGCCGCAAGGGCTTTTCCCTAGGTACCAGGGTGGGGAACATAGAAAGGCTGCCACCCTCTGGCAGTTACCTGCACAAGCAGCTTTAAAGCCTGTGCTAATGGTCATTGCATAGGAACAAGTACTGCAGAACTGTAAATGAAACCTGCCCTCAAAATGTCTTGAGGGAGGTAATGGCCAAAACATTTCAAAATGTGACACATACTTTAAGAGAACCCTCTGAAGAACGAAGGGGTAATCACAGCTTGAAAAATAAAAAGGACATGTCTTAAAGCTCAATTTCAACGGATTATGAGGCACGTGCGAATTCAACCACAAAGCGGTATCAGCTCACAAGTGGCAGAATAACCATCAGCAAGAAAACTACAAACAATAAATGCTGAAGGTGTTGTGGAGAAATGCCTACCCTCAACTTCAAGGGGGACGTAACTTGGAAAGGGCCACGAACGAGAACAGAAGGGAGGTGCCTTAAAAAGGTAAACATTGAGCTACCATATGATCCAGCAGGCCCACTCCTCGACCTATAATCTAAGAAGAGAGAATTGGAAAGACACAGGCAGGCAAATCTGCATGGCACAGTATTACAATAGCCAAGATATGGAAGTAACCAAGAAGTCCACCAACAGACGGGTGGACACAGAAGAACTCCTCCATGTACAGATGGAATATTCGCTAGTGAAAAAAATGAAACAATGCCATTTGCAGCACCATAGATGAGTCTAGACGTAATCACGCCACCTGTAGTAACTGAGAAAGCAAAAGACACATATCCTATCATATCACTTTCAGGAGTACCTTCAAAATTGATACCAGTGAAGATATTTCCACAGAGAAAGGCAATCACAGATTCATTAAAAAACTTATGGTTCACCAAATAGAAAGGGATGAGGATTGGACACACTACCATATTGGGGTTAACAGAGATATACAAACCATGTGAAATATATAATCACCAAAGATGTACGGAAGACCAGGAGAAGACTACTCAACATTGTGTCATAACCTACATGGGAAAAGGATGCGAGGAAGAATAGATACACGTATATGTGTGAAAGAAGCACATCTTGCACACCTAGAACAAACAAGGCATTGTAATCAAATGTGCTGGGATAAAAAATAAAAAGTAAATTACAAATATGAACAAGAAGTAATGAGACATAACCTTAAAGGGCTTTTTCCTGGCACATTCCATTCTAATTTACAACCTAGAACACCACTTCCATTAAGCCTCTGTTTCCCTAGTAACCAAATTTGGTAAAGGAGAAATGCTGCCACCTTGTGGCCGTTTCCTGCAAGAGCAGCTTTAAACTCACAGCTAATGGTCACTTAACACTCAGAAGGACTGAGGGCTGTAAAGGACACCTGCCCTAAAAAAGTGTGCTGAAGTAGGGAGTGGACAAAAAAATTCAAAACAGGCAAATGTTTCAAGAGGAGGGTATGAAGAGTTAAGTTTTATTCACACTCTTTTTAAAAAGAAGGAAAATGGATAAAAGCTCAACCTCAGGGAGTGTTAGACCCATGCAATCTAATCTACAAAAAGTTTCAACTTACACCAGTCGACTGACCATCAGCAAAAAGTCTACAAACAATAAATGCTGAAGGGGTTTTAGAGAACTGTGTACCCTCTACCTGCTGGTGAGACGTAAAGGGGTCACAGCCAATAATGAGAACAGAAAGGAGCTCTGTTTCAAAGTAAAAATGGAGGTACCGTTCAATCCAGCAGGCGCACCATTGGACCTCTCACCTGAGAAGACAAGAATCGAGAAGACACAGGCCGCAAAAGCTGCAGAGCAGCCTTATTCACAAGAGCCAAGAGAGTAAAGCAATCAAAATGTACAACAACAGGTGAATGGATAAAGAAGAAGTGGTCCATGTACACAATAGAATATTAGCTATGGAAAACAATGAACCATTGCTCTCTGAGGCACCACAAATGAGTCTGGAGATAATCATGAAACATGAGGTAGGTCGGAAAGCAAAAGACCTATACTCTATGATATCACTTATAGGCGTTATCTAATAACTGACACAAATGAACATATTTCCACAGAGAAAGACACTCACAGAGTTAGAAAACAAACTATGCTCATCTAAAAGGAAAGGTGGGGGGAATGGATAAATTAAGATTAGTGTTACTATATGGATACAAACACATATTATATACATATCTCAAAAAGACCGACAATATAGCAAGGGAGGTCTGCGGAACCCTCTGTAACATTTTACAAGGGAAGAGGATCTGTACTTGAATAGACATATGTAATGTACAAATGAACCAGATTGTGTACACCTAGGACAAACGATATGCTAAGCTTTGCCCCAATTAAAAAAAAAATTTAAAACCAGGAAGAAATAATGAGACATAAACTTATGGGGGTTTCTCCATGCACATTCCAATGTAATTTACAACCTAGGAACACGACTTCCAGAAAGGCTCTGCTGCCCTAGTACCCAGATTTGGGAATGGAGAAATGCTGCCTGCTTGAGGCCTCTTCCCACAACAGCAGCTTTAAACCCATTGCTAAAGGTCACTAAATATTCACCACACTTGCAGTTCGGTAAATGACACCTGCTCTCTAAAAAAATTCTGGGGTGGAAAATCGACCAAAAATTTCAAAAGAGGGCAACCTTCCAAGAGGACAATTTCAAGAGTTATACTGTACGCCCAACTGTTTCCTTTTTTGAACAGAAAAGAAAACGGCGGAGAAAAATAATGAGTTTTACGAATTTTCAACGACATGCAAACCCAAATTACAAAATCCTATCAGCTCACAGCAGCCAGAAGGGCCATTAGCATACAGGCTGCAAACAATAAATGCTGAAGCGATTGTGGAGAAATGCGTACCCTCGATTCTAAGGGGGACGTGGTAAGTGCCACTAATGAAAACGCAAAGAAGGTGCTTTGAAAAGGGAAACACGGTGCTACCAGTCAGTCAATCACACCCACTGCTGGGCCTATCACCTGAGAACATGAGAATCAAAAAGTCACAGGCTGGCAATCCTGCACTCCAACAATATTTACCATCGCCAACGCTTGGAAGCAATGAAAATGTCCATCAACCGAGGAATGCACAAA
The DNA here is from genome assembly GCF_028021215.1 of Eschrichtius robustus. Classification (NCBI taxonomy): domain Eukaryota; kingdom Metazoa; phylum Chordata; class Mammalia; order Artiodactyla; family Eschrichtiidae; genus Eschrichtius; species Eschrichtius robustus. Next base: position 41,245,068 of record NC_090831.1, on the reverse strand, counting down.
GTAGAAGTGGTCCACGTACACAGTGGAAAATTACTCCAATAAGAAATAAAAATTAAGTTTAAAAATCCAACAAAAGTAAGGAGACATCAGATTGTGTGGGTGTGTCCGGGCACACTCCACTCTAATTTATAACCGAGAAACACCACAGGCCGCAAGGGCTTTTCCCTAGGTACCAGGGTGGGGAACATAGAAAGGCTGCCACCCTCTGGCAGTTACCTGCACAAGCAGCTTTAAAGCCTGTGCTAATGGTCATTGCATAGGAACAAGTACTGCAGAACTGTAAATGAAACCTGCCCTCAAAATGTCTTGAGGGAGGTAATGGCCAAAACATTTCAAAATGTGACACATACTTTAAGAGAACCCTCTGAAGAACGAAGGGGTAATCACAGCTTGAAAAATAAAAAGGACATGTCTTAAAGCTCAATTTCAACGGATTATGAGGCACGTGCGAATTCAACCACAAAGCGGTATCAGCTCACAAGTGGCAGAATAACCATCAGCAAGAAAACTACAAACAATAAATGCTGAAGGTGTTGTGGAGAAATGCCTACCCTCAACTTCAAGGGGGACGTAACTTGGAAAGGGCCACGAACGAGAACAGAAGGGAGGTGCCTTAAAAAGGTAAACATTGAGCTACCATATGATCCAGCAGGCCCACTCCTCGACCTATAATCTAAGAAGAGAGAATTGGAAAGACACAGGCAGGCAAATCTGCATGGCACAGTATTACAATAGCCAAGATATGGAAGTAACCAAGAAGTCCACCAACAGACGGGTGGACACAGAAGAACTCCTCCATGTACAGATGGAATATTCGCTAGTGAAAAAAATGAAACAATGCCATTTGCAGCACCATAGATGAGTCTAGACGTAATCACGCCACCTGTAGTAAGTGAGAAAGCAAAAGACACATATCCTATCATATCACTTTCAGGAGTACCTTCAAAATTGATACCAGTGAAGATATTTCCACAGAGAAAGGCAATCACAGATTCATTAAAAAACTTATGGTTCACCAAATAGAAAGGGATGAGGATTGGACACACTACCATATTGGGGTTAACAGAGATATACAAACCATGTGAAATATATAATCACCAAAGATGTACGGAAGACCAGGAGAAGACTACTCAACATTGTGTCATAACCTACATGGGAAAAGGATGCGAGGAAGAATAGATACACGTATATGTGTGAAAGAAGCACATCTTGCACACCTAGAACAAACAAGGCATTGTAATCAAATGTGCTGGGATAAAAAATAAAAAGTAAATTACAAATATGAACAAGAAGTAATGAGACATAACCTTAAAGGGCTTTTTCCTGGCACATTCCATTCTAATTTACAACCTAGAACACCACTTCCATTAAGCCTCTGTTTCCCTAGTAACCAAATTTGGTAAAGGAGAAATGCTGCCACCTTGTGGCCGTTTCCTGCAAGAGCAGCTTTAAACTCACAGCTAATGGTCACTTAACACTCAGAAGGACTGAGGGCTGTAAAGGACACCTGCCCTAAAAAAGTGTGCTGAAGTAGGGAGTGGACAAAAAAATTCAAAACAGGCAAATGTTTCAAGAGGAGGGTATGAAGAGTTAAGTTTTATTCACACTCTTTTTAAAAAGAAGGAAAATGGATAAAAGCTCAACCTCAGGGAGTGTTAGACCCATGCAATCTAATCTACAAAAAGTTTCAACTTACACCAGTCGACTGACCATCAGCAAAAAGTCTACAAACAATAAATGCTGAAGGGGTTTTAGAGAACTGTGTACCCTCTACCTGCTGGTGAGACGTAAAGGGGTCACAGCCAATAATGAGAACAGAAAGGAGCTCTGTTTCAAAGTAAAAATGGAGGTACCGTTCAATCCAGCAGGCGCACCATTGGACCTCTCACCTGAGAAGACAAGAATCGAGAAGACACAGGCCGCAAAAGCTGCAGAGCAGCCTTATTCACAAGAGCCAAGAGAGTAAAGCAATCAAAATGTACAACAACAGGTGAATGGATAAAGAAGAAGTGGTCCATGTACACAATGGAATATTAGCTATGGAAAACAATGAACCATTGCTCTCTGAGGCACCACAAATGAGTCTGGAGATAATCATGAAACATGAGGTAGGTCGGAAAGCAAAAGACCTATACTCTATGATATCACTTATAGGCGTTATCTAATAACTGACACAAATGAACATATTTCCACAGAGAAAGACACTCACAGAGTTAGAAAACAAACTATGCTCATCTAAAAGGAAAGGTGGGGGGAATGGATAAATTAAGATTAGTGTTACTATATGGATACAAACACATATTATATACATATCTCAAAAAGACCGACAATATAGCAAGGGAGGTCTGCGGAACCCTCTGTAACATTTTACAAGGGAAGAGGATCTGTACTTGAATAGACATATGTAATGTACAAATGAACCAGATTGTGTACACCTAGGACAAACGATATGCTAAGCTTTGCCCCAATTAAAAAAAAAATTTAAAACCAAGAAGAAATAATGAGACATAAACTTATGGGGGTTTCTCCATGCACATTCCAATGTAATTTACAACCTAGGAACACGACTTCCAGAAAGGCTCTGCTGCCCTAGTACCCAGATTTGGGAATGGAGAAATGCTGCCTGCTTGAGGCCTCTTCCCACAACAGCAGCTTTAAACCCATTGCTAAAGGTCACTAAATATTCACCACACTTGCAGTTCGGTAAATGACACCTGCTCTCTAAAAAAATTCTGGGGTGGAAAATCGACCAAAAATTTCAAAAGAGGGCAACCTTCCAAGAGGACAATTTCAAGAGTTATACTGTACGCCCAACTGTTTCCTTTTTTGAACAGAAAAGAAAACGGCGGAGAAAAATAATGAGTTTTACGAATTTTCAACGACATGCAAACCCAAATTACAAAATCCTATCAGCTCACAGCAGCCAGAAGGGCCATTAGCATACAGGCTGCAAACAATAAATGCTGAAGCGATTGTGGAGAAATGCGTACCCTCGATTCTAAGGGGGACGTGGTAAGTGCCACTAATGAAAACGCAAAGAAGGTGCTTTGAAAAGGGAAACACGGTGCTACCAGTCAGTCAATCACACCCACTGCTGGGCCTATCACCTGAGAACATGAGAATCAAAAAGTCACAGGCTGGCAATCCTGCACTCCAACAATATTTACCATCGCCAACGCTTGGAAGCAATGAAAATGTCCATCAACCGAGGAATGCACAAAGTAGAAGTGGTCCACGTACACAGTGGAAAATTACTCCAATAAGAAATAAAAATTAAGTTTAAAAATCCAACAAAAGTAAGGAGACATCAGATTGTGTGGGTGTGTCCGGGCACACTCCACTCTAATTTATAACCGAGAAACACCACAGGCCGCAAGGGCTTTTCCCTAGGTACCAGGGTGGGGAACATAGAAAGGCTGCCACCCTCTGGCAGTTACCTGCACAAGCAGCTTTAAAGCCTGTGCGAATGGTCATTGCATAGGAACAAGTACTGCAGAACTGTAAATGAAACCTGCCCTCAAAATGTCTTGAGGGAGGTAATGGCCAAAACATTTCAAAATGTGACACATACTTTAAGAGAACCCTCTGAAGAACGAAGGGGTAATCACAGCTTGAAAAATAAAAAGGACATGTCTTAAAGCTCAATTTCAACGGATTATGAGGCACGTGCGAATTCAACCACAAAGCGGTATCAGCTCACAAGTGGCAGAATAACCATCAGCAAGAAAACTACAAACAATAAATGCTGAAGGTGTTGTGGAGAAATGCCTACCCTCAACTTCAAGGGGGACGTAACTTGGAAAGGGCCACGAACGAGAACAGAAGGGAGGTGCCTTAAAAAGGTAAACATTGAGCTACCATATGATCCAGCAGGCCCACTCCTCGACCTATAATCTAAGAAGAGAGAATTGGAAAGACACAGGCAGGCAAATCTGCATGGCACAGTATTACAATAGCCAAGATATGGAAGTAACCAAGAAGTCCACCAACAGACGGGTGGACACAGAAGAACTCCTCCATGTACAGATGGAATATTCGCTAGTGAAAAAAATGAAACAATGCCATTTGCAGCACCATAGATGAGTCTAGACGTAATCACGCCACCTGTAGTAAGTGAGAAAGCAAAAGACACATATCCTATCATATCACTTTCAGGAGTACCTTCAAAATTGATACCAGTGAAGATATTTCCACAGAGAAAGGCAATCACAGATTCATTAAAAAACTTATGGTTCACCAAATAGAAAGGGATGAGGATTGGACACACTACCATATTGGGGTTAACAGAGATATACAAACCATGTGAAATATATAATCACCAAAGATGTACGGAAGACCAGGAGAAGACTACTCAACATTGTGTCATAACCTACATGGGAAAAGGATGCGAGGAAGAATAGATACACGTATATGTGTGAAAGAAGCACATCTTGCACACCTAGAACAAACAAGGCATTGTAATCAAATGTGCTGGGATAAAAAATAAAAAGTAAATTACAAATATGAACAAGAAGTAATGAGACATAACCTTAAAGGGCTTTTTCCTGGCACATTCCATTCTAATTTACAACCTAGAACACCACTTCCATTAAGCCTCTGTTTCCCTAGTAACCAAATTTGGTAAAGGAGAAATGCTGCCACCTTGTGGCCGTTTCCTGCAAGAGCAGCTTTAAACTCACAGCTAATGGTCACTTAACACTCAGAAGGACTGAGGGCTGTAAAGGACACCTGCCCTAAAAAAGTGTGCTGAAGTAGGGAGTGGACAAAAAAATTCAAAACAGGCAAATGTTTCAAGAGGAGGGTATGAAGAGTTAAGTTTTATTCACACTCTTTTTAAAAAGAAGGAAAATGGATAAAAGCTCAACCTCAGGGAGTGTTAGACCCATGCAATCTAATCTACAAAAAGTTTCAACTTACACCAGTCGACTGACCATCAGCAAAAAGTCTACAAACAATAAATGCTGAAGGGGTTTTAGAGAACTGTGTACCCTCTACCTGCTGGTGAGACGTAAAGGGGTCACAGCCAATAATGAGAACAGAAAGGAGCTCTGTTTCAAAGTAAAAATGGAGGTACCGTTCAATCCAGCAGGCGCACCATTGGACCTCTCACCTGAGAAGACAAGAATCGAGAAGACACAGGCCGCAAAAGCTGCAGAGCAGCCTTATTCACAAGAGCCAAGAGAGTAAAGCAATCAAAATGTACAACAACAGGTGAATGGATAAAGAAGAAGTGGTCCATGTACACAATGGAATATTAGCTATGGAAAACAATGAACCATTGCTCTCTGAGGCACCACAAATGAGTCTGGAGATAATCATGAAACATGAGGTAGGTCGGAAAGCAAAAGACCTATACTCTATGATATCACTTATAGGCGTTATCTAATAACTGACACAAATGAACATATTTCCAAAGAGAAAGACACTCACAGAGTTAGAAAACAAACTATGCTCATCTAAAAGGAAAGGTGGGGGGAATGGATAAATTAAGATTAGTGTTACTATATGGATACAAACACATATTATATACATATCTCAAAAAGACCGACAATATAGCAAGGGAGGTCTGCGGAACCCTCTGTAACATTTTACAAGGGAAGAGGATCTGTACTTGAATAGACATATGTAATGTACAAATGAACCAGATTGTGTACACCTAGGACAAACGATATGCTAAACTTTGCCCCAATTAAAAAAAAATTTTAAAACCAAGAAGAAATAATGAGACATAAACTTATGGGGGTTTCTCCATGCACATTCCAATGTAATTTACAACCTAGGAACACGACTTCCAGAAAGGCTCTGCTGCCCTAGTACCCAGATTTGGGAATGGAGAAATGCTGCCTGCTTGAGGCCTCTTCCCACAACAGCAGCTTTAAACCCATTGCTAAAGGTCACTAAATATTCACCACACTTGCAGTTCGGTAAATGACACCTGCTCTCTAAAAAAATTCTGGGGTGGAAAATCGACCAAAAATTTCAAAAGAGGGCAACCTTCCAAGAGGACGATTTCAAGAGTTATACTGTACGCCCAACTGTTTCCTTTTTTGAACAGAAAAGAAAACGGCGGAGAAAAATAATGAGTTTTACGAATTTTCAACGACATGCAAACCCAAATTACAAAATCCTATCAGCTCACAGCAGCCAGAAGGGCCATTAGCATACAGGCTGCAAACAATAAATGCTGAAGCGATTGTGGAGAAATGCGTACCCTCGATTCTAAGGGGGACGTGGTAAGTGCCACTAATGAAAACGCAAAGAAGGTGCTTTGAAAAGGGAAACACGGTGCTACCAGTCAGTCAATCACACCCACTGCTGGGCCTATCACCTGAGAACATGAGAATCAAAAAGTCACAGGCTGGCAATCCTGCACTCCAACAATATTTACCATCGCCAACGCTTGGAAGCAATGAAAATGTCCATCAACCGAGGAATGCACAAAGTAGAAGTGGTCCACGTACACAGTGGAAAATTACTCCAATAAGAAATAAAAATTAAGTTTAAAAATCCAACAAAAGTAAGGAGACATCAGATTGTGTGGGTGTGTCCGGGCACACTCCACTCTAATTTATAACCGAGAAACACCACAGGCCGCAAGGGCTTTTCCCTAGGTACCAGGGTGGGGAACATAGAAAGGCTGCCACCCTCTGGCAGTTACCTGCACAAGCAGCTTTAAAGCCTGTGCGAATGGTCATTGCATAGGAACAAGTACTGCAGAACTGTAAATGAAACCTGCCCTCAAAATGTCTTGAGGGAGGTAATGGCCAAAACATTTCAAAATGTGACACATACTTTAAGAGAACCCTCTGAAGAACGAAGGGGTAATCACAGCTTGAAAAATAAAAAGGACATGTCTTAAAGCTCAATTTCAACGGATTATGAGGCACGTGCGAATTCAACCACAAAGCGGTATCAGCTCACAAGTGGCAGAATAACCATCAGCAAGAAAACTACAAACAATAAATGCTGAAGGTGTTGTGGAGAAATGCCTACCCTCAACTTCAAGGGGGACGTAACTTGGAAAGGGCCACGAACGAGAACAGAATGGAGCTGCCATATGATCCAGCAGGCCCACTCCTCGACCTATAATCTAAGAAGAGAGAATTGGAAAGACACAGGCAGGCAAATCTGCATGGCACAGTATTACAATAGCCAAGATATGGAAGTAACCAAGAAGTCCACCAACAGACGGGTGGACACAGAAGAACTCCTCCATGTACAGATGGAATATTCGCTAGTGAAAAAAATGAAACAATGCCATTTGCAGCACCATAGATGAGTCTAGACGTAATCACGCCACCTGTAGTAAGTGAGAAAGCAAAAGACACATATCCTATCATATCACTTTCAGGAGTTACTTCAAAATGGATACCAGTGAAGATATTTCCACAGAGAAAGGCAATCACAGATTCATTAAAAAACTTATGGTTCACCAAATAGAAAGGGATGAGGATTGGATACACTACCATATTGGGGTTAACAGAGATATACAAACCATGTGAAATATATAATCACCAAAGATGTACGGAAGACCAGGAGAAGACTACTCAACATTGTGTCATAACCTACATGGGAAAAGGATGCGAGGAAGAATAGATACACGTCTATGTGTGAAAGAACCACATCTTGCACACCTGGAACAAACAAGGCATTGCAATCAAATGTGCTGGGATAAAAAATAAAATGTAAATTACAAATATGAACAAGAAGTAATGAGACATAACCTTAAAGGGCTTTTTCCTGGCACATTCCATTCTAATTTACAACCTAGAACACCACTTCCATTAAGCCTCTGTTTCCCTAGTAACCAAATTTGGTAAAGGAGAAATGCTGCCACCTTGTGGCCGTTTCCTGCAAGAGCAGCTTTAAACTCACAGCTAATGGTCACTTAACACTCACAAGGACTCAGGGCTGTAAAGGACACCTGCCCTAAAAAAACTGTGCTGAAGTAGGGAATGGACAAAAAAATTCAAAACAGGCAAATGTTTCAAGAGGAGAGTATGAAGAGTGAAGTTTTATTCACACTCTTTTTAAAAAAAAGGAAAATGGATAAAAGCTCAACCTCAGGGAGTGTTAGACCCATGCAATCTAATCTACAAAAAGTTTCAACTTACACCAGTCGACTGACCATCAGCAAAAAGTCTACAAACAATAAATGCTGAAGGGGTTTTAGAGAACTGTGTACCCTCTACCTGCTGGTGAGACGTAAAGGGGTCACAGCCAATAATGAGAACAGAAAGGAGCTGTGTTTCAAAGTAAAAATGGAGGTACCGTTCAATCCAGCAGGCGCACCATTGGACCTCTCACCTGAGAAGACAAGAATCGAGAAGACACAGGCCGCAAAAGCTGCAGAGCAGCCTTATTCACAAGAGCCAAGAGAGTAAAGCAATCAAAATGTACAACAACAGGTGAATGGATAAAGAAGAAGTGGTCCATGTACACAATGGAATATTAGCTATGGAAAACAATGAACCATTGCTCTCTGAGGCACCACAAATGAGTCTGGAGATAATCATGAAACATGAGGTAGGTCGGAAAGCAAAAGACCTATACTCTATGATATCACTTATAGGCGTTATCTAATAACTGACACAAATGAACATATTTCCACAGAGAAAGACACTCACAGAGTTAGAAAACAAACTATGCTCATCTAAAAGGAAAGGTGGGGGGAATGGATAAATTAAGATTAGTGTTACTATATGTATACAAACACATATTATATACATATCTCAAAAAGACCGACAATATAGCAAGGGAGGTCTGCGGAACCCTCTGTAACATTTTACAAGGGAAGAGGATCTGTACTTGAATAGACATATGTAATGTACAAATGAACCAGATTGTGTACACCTAGGACAAACAATATGCTAAGCTTTACCCCAATTAAAAAAATTTTTAAAACCAAGAAGAAATAATGAGACATAAACTTATGGGGGTTTCTCCATGCACATTCCAATGTAATTTACAACCTAGGAACACGACTTCCAGAAAGGCTCTGCTGCCCTAGTACCCAGATTTGGGAATGGAGAAATGCTGCCTGCTTGAGGCCTCTTCCCACAACAGCAGCTTTAAACCCATTGCTAAAGGTCACTAAATATTCACCACACTTGCAGTTCGGTAAATGACACCTGCTCTCTAAAAAAATTCTGGGGTGGAAAATCGACCAAAAATTTCAAAAGAGGGCAACCTTCCAAGAGGACAATTTCAAGAGTTATACTGTATGCCCAACTGTTTCCTTTTTTGAACAGAAAAGAAAACGGCGGAGAAAAATAATGAGTTTTACGAATTTTCAACGACATGCAAACCCAAATTACAAAATCCTATCAGCTCACAGCAGCCAGAAGGGCCATTAGCATACAGGCTGCAAACAATAAATGCTGAAGCGATTGTGGAGAAATGCGTACCCTCGATTCTAAGGGGGACGTGGTAAGTGCCACTAATGAAAACGCAAAGAAGGTGCTTTGAAAAGGGAAACACGGTGCTACCAGTCAGTCAATCACACCCACTGCTGGGCCTATCACCTGAGAACATGAGAATCAAAAAGTCACAGGCTGGCAATCCTGCACTCCAACAATATTTACCATCGCCAACGCTTGGAAGCAATGAAAATGTCCATCAACCGAGGAATGCACAAAGTAGAAGTGGTCCACGTACACAGTGGAAAATTACTCCAATAAGAAATAAAAATTAAGTTTAAAAATCCAACAAAAGTAAGGAGACATCAGATTGTGTGGGTGTGTCCGGGCACACTCCACTCTAATTTATAACCGAGAAACACCACAGGCCGCAAGGGCTTTTCCCTAGGTACCAGGGTGGGGAACATAGAAAGGCTGCCACCCTCTGGCAGTTACCTGCACAAGCAGCTTTAAAGCCTGTGCTAATGGTCATTGCATAGGAACAAGTACTGCAGAACTGTAAATGAAACCTGCCCTCAAAATGTCTTGAGGGAGGTAATGGCCAAAACATTTCAAAATGTGACACATACTTTAAGAGAACCCTCTGAAGAACGAAGGGGTAATCACAGCTTGAAAAATAAAAAGGACATGTCTTAAAGCTCAATTTCAACGGATTATGAGGCACGTGCGAATTCAACCACAAAGCGGTATCAGCTCACAAGTGGCAGAATAACCATCAGCAAGAAAACTACAAACAATAAATGCTGAAGGTGTTGTGGAGAAATGCCTACCCTCAACTTCAACGGGGACGTAACTTGGAAAGGGCCACGAACGAGAACAGAAGGGAGGTGCCTTAAAAAGGTAAACATTGAGCTACCATATGATCCAGCAGGCCCACTCCTCGACCTATAATCTAAGAAGAGAGAATTGGAAAGACACAGGCAGGCAAATCTGCATGGCACAGTATTACAATAGCCAAGATATGGAAGAAACCAAGAAGTCCACCAACAAACGGGTGGACACAGAAGAACTCCTCCATGTACAGATGGAATATTCGCTAGTGAAAAAAATGAAACAATGCCATTTGCAGCACCATAGATGAGTCTAGACGTAATCACGCCACCTGTAGTAAGTGAGAAAGCAAAAGACACATATCCTATCATATCACTTTCAGGAGTTACTTCAAAATTGATACCAGTGAAGATATTTCCACAGAGAAAGGCAATCACAGATTCATTAAAAAACTTATGGTTCACCAAATAGAAAGGGATGAGGATTGGACACACTACCATATTGGGGTTAACAGAGATATACAAACCATGTGAAATATATAATCACCAAAGATGTACGGAAGACCAGGAGAAGACTACTCAACATTGTGTCATAACCTACATGGGAAAAGGATGCGAGGAAGAATAGATACACGTATATGTGTGAAAGAAGCACATCTTGCACACCCAGAACAAACAAGGCATTGTAATCAAATGTGCTGGGATAAAAAATAAAAAGTAAATTACAAATATGAACAAGAAGTAATGAGACATAACCTTAAAGGGCTTTTTCCTGGCACATTCCATTCTAATTTACAACCTAGAACACCACTTCCATTAAGCCTCTGTTTCCCTAGTAACCAAATTTGGTAAAGGAGAAATGCTGCCACCTTGTGGCCGTTTCCTGCAAGAGCAGCTTTAAACTCACAGCTAATGGTCACTTAACACTCAGAAGGACTGAGGGCTGTAAAGGACACCTGCCCTAAAAAAGTGTGCTGAAGTAGGGAGTGGACAAATAAATTCAAAACAGGCAAATGTTTCAAGAGGAGGGTATGAAGAGTTAAGTTTTATTCACACTCTTTTTAAAAAGAAGGAAAATGGATAAAAGCTCAACCTCAGGGAGTGTTAGACCCATGCAATCTAATCTACAAAAAGTTTCAACTTACACCAGTCGACTGACCATCAGCAAAAAGTCTACAAACAATAAATGCTGAAGGGGTTTTAGAGAACTGTGTACCCTCTACCTGCTGGTGAGACGTAAAGGGGTCACAGCCAATAATGAGAACAGAAAGGAGCTCTGTTTCAAAGTAAAAATGGAGGTACCGTTCAATCCAGCAGGCGCACCATTGGACCTCTCACCTGAGAAGACAAGAATCGAGAAGACACAGGCCGCAAAAGCTGCAGAGCAGCCTTATTCACAAGAGCCAAGAGAGTAAAGCAATCAAAATGTACAACAACAGGTGAATGGATAAAGAAGAAGTGGTCCATGTACACAATGGAATATTAGCTATGGAAAACAATGAACCATTGCTCTCTGAGGCACCACAAATGAGTCTGGAGATAATCATGAAACATGAGGTAGGTCGGAAAGCAAAAGACCTATACTCTATGATATCACTTATAGGCGTTATCTAATAACTGACACAAATGAACATATTTCCACAGAGAAAGACACTCAGAGTTAGAAAACAAACTATGCTCATCTAAAAGGAAAGGTGGGGGGAATGGATAAATTAAGATTAGTGTTACTATATGGATACAAACACATATTATATACATATCTCAAAAAGACCGACAATATAGCAAGGGAGGTCTGCGGAACCCTCTGTAATATTTTACAAGGGAAGAGGATCTGTACTTGAATAGACATATGTAATGTACAAATGAACCAGATTGTGTACACCTAGGACAAACGATATGCTAAGCTTTGACCCAATTAAAAAAATTTTTAAAACCAAGAAGAAATAATGAGACATAAACTTATGGGGGTTTCTCCATGCACATTCCAATGTAATTTACAACCTAGGAACACGACTTCCAGAAAGGCTCTGCTGCCCTAGTACCCAGATTTGGGAATGGAGAAATGCTGCCTGCTTGAGGCCTCTTCCCACAACAGCAGCTTTAAACCCATTGCTAAAGGTCACTAAATATTCACCACACTTGCAGTTCGGTAAATGACACCTGCTCTCTAAAAAAATTCTGGGGTGGAAAATCGACCAAAAATTTCAAAAGAGGGCAACCTTCCAAGAGGACAATTTCAAGAGTTATACTGTACGCCCAACTGTTTCCTTTTTTGAACAGAAAAGAAAACGGCGGAGAAAAATAATGAGTTTTACGAATTTTCAACGACATGCAAACCCAAATTACAAAATCCTATCAGCTCACAGCAGCCAGAAGGGCCATTAGCATACAGGCTGCAAACAATAAATGCTGAAGCGATTGTGGAGAAATGCGTACCCTCGATTCTAAGGGGGACGTGGTAAGTGCCACTAATGAAAACGCAAAGAAGGTGCTTTGAAAAGGGAAACACGGTGCTACCAGTCAGTCAATCACACCCACTGCTGGGCCTATCACCTGAGAACATGAGAATCAAAAAGTCACAGGCTGGCAATCCTGCACTCCAACAATATTTACCATCGCCAACGCTTGGAAGCAATGAAAATGTCCATCAACCGAGGAATGCACAAAGTAGAAGTGGTCCACGTACACAGTGGAAAATTACTCCAATAAGAAATAAAAATTAAGTTTAAAAATCCAACAAAAGTAAGGAGACATCAGATTGTGTGGGTGTGTCCGGGCACACTCCACTCTAATTTATAACCGAGAAACACCACAGGCCGCAAGGGCTTTTCCCTAGGTACCAGGGTGGGGAACATAGAAAGGCTGCCACCCTCTGGCAGTTACCTGCACAAGCAGCTTTAAAGCCTGTGCTAATGGTCATTGCATAGGAACAAGTACTGCAGAACTGTAAATGAAACCTGCCCTCAAAATGTCTTGAGGGAGGTAATGGCCAAAACATTTCAAAATGTGACACATACTTTAAGAGAACCCTCTGAAGAACGAAGGGGTAATCACAGCTTGAAAAATAAAAAGGACATGTCTTAAAGCTCAATTTCAACGGATTATGAGGCACGTGCGAATTCAACCACAAAGCGGTATCAGCTCACAAGTGGCAGAATAACCATCAGCAAGAAAACTACAAACAATAAATGCTGAAGGTGTTGTGGAGAAATGCCTACCCTCAACTTCAAGGGGGACGTAACTTGGAAAGGGCCACGAACGAGAACAGAAGGGAGGTGCCTTAAAAAGGTAAACATTGAGCTACCATATGATCCAGCAGGCCCACTCCTCGACCTATAATCTAAGAAGAGAGAATTGGAAAGACACAGGCAGGCAAATCTGCATGGCACAGTATTACAATAGCCAAGATATGGAAGTAACCAAGAAGTCCACCAACAGACGGGTGGACACAGAAGAACTCCTCCATGTACAGATGGAATATTCGCTAGTGAAAAAAATGAAACAATGCCATTTGCAGCACCATAGATGAGTCTAGACGTAATCACGCCACCTGTAGTAAGTGAGAAAGCAAAAGACACATATCCTATCATATCACTTTCAGGAGTACCTTCAAAATTGATACCAGTGAAGATATTTCCACAGAGAAAGGCAATCACAGATTCATTAAAAAACTTATGGTTCACCAAATAGAAAGGGATGAGGATTGGACACACTACCATATTGGGGTTAACAGAGATATACAAACCATGTGAAATATATAATCACCAAAGATGTACGGAAGACCAGGAGAAGACTACTCAACATTGTGTCATAACCTACATGGGAAAAGGATGCGAGGAAGAATAGATACACGTATATGTGTGAAAGAAGCACATCTTGCACACCTAGAACAAACAAGGCATTGTAATCAAATGTGCTGGGATAAAAAATAAAAAGTAAATTACAAATATGAACAAGAAGTAATGAGACATAACCTTAAAGGGCTTTTTCCTGGCACATTCCATTCTAATTTACAACCTAGAACACCACTTCCATTAAGCCTCTGTTTCCCTAGTAACCAAATTTGGTAAAGGAGAAATGCTGCCACCTTGTGGCCGTTTCCTGCAAGAGCAGCTTTAAACTCACAGCTAATGGTCACTTAACACTCAGAAGGACTGAGGGCTGTAAAGGACACCTGCCCTAAAAAAGTGTGCTGAAGTAGGGAGTGGACAAAAAAATTCAAAACAGGCAAATGTTTCAAGAGGAGGGTATGAAGAGTTAAGTTTTATTCACACTCTTTTTAAAAAGAAGGAAAATGGATAAAAGCTCAACCTCAGGGAGTGTTAGACCCATGCAATCTAATCTACAAAAAGTTTCAACTTACACCAGTCGACTGACCATCAGCAAAAAGTCTACAAACAATAAATGCTGAAGGGGTTTTAGAGAACTGTGTACCCTCTACCTGCTGGTGAGACGTAAAGGGGTCACAGCCAATAATGAGAACAGAAAGGAGCTCTGTTTCAAAGTAAAAATGGAGGTACCGTTCAATCCAGCAGGCGCACCATTGGACCTCTCACCTGAGAAGACAAGAATCGAGAAGACACAGGCCGCAAAAGCTACAGAGCAGCCTTATTCACAAGAGCCAAGAGAGTAAAGCAATCAAAATGTACAACAACAGGTGAATGGATAAAGAAGAAGTGGTCCATGTACACAATGGAATATTAGCTATGGAAAACAATGAACCATTGCTCTCTGAGGCACCACAAATGAGTCTGGAGATAATCATGAAACATGAGGTAGGTCGGAAAGCAAAAGACCTATACTCTATGATATCACTTCTAGGCGTTATCTAATAACTGACACAAATGAACATATTTCCACAGAGAAAGACACTCACAGAGTTAGAAAACAAACTATGCTCATCTAAAAGGAAAGGTGGGGGGAATGGATAAATTAAGATTAGTGTTACTATATGGATACAAACACATATTATATACATATCTCAAAAAGACCGACAATATAGCAAGGGAGGTCTGCGGAACCCTCTGTAACATTTTACAAGGGAAGAGGATCTGTACTTGAATAGACATATGTAATGTACAAATGAACCAGATTGTGTACACCTAGGACAAACGATATGCTAAGCTTTGCCCCAATTAAAAAAAAAATTTAAAACCAAGAAGAAATAATGAGACATAAACTTATGGGGGTTTCTCCATGCACATTCCAATGTAATTTACAACCTAGGAACACGACTTCCAGAAAGGCTCTGCTGCCCTAGTACCCAGATTTGGGAATGGAGAAATGCTGCCTGCTTGAGGCCTCTTCCCACAACAGCAGCTTTAAACCCATTGCTAAAGGTCACTAAATATTCACCACACTTGCAGTTCGGTAAATGACACCTGCTCTCTAAAAAAATTCTGGGGTGGAAAATCGACCAAAAATTTCAAAAGAGGGCAACCTTCCAAGACGACAATTTCAAGAGTTATACTGTACGCCCAACTGTTTCCTTTTTTGAACAGAAAAGAAAACGGCGGAGAAAAATAATGAGTTTTACGAATTTTCAACGACATGCAAACCCAAATTACAAAATCCTATCAGCTCACAGCAGCCAGAAGGGCCATTAGCATACAGGCTGCAAACAATAAATGCTGAAGCGATTGTGGAGAAATGCGTACCCTCGATTCTAAGGGGGACGTGGTAAGTGCCACTAATGAAAACGCAAAGAAGGTGCTTTGAAAAGGGAAACACGGTGCTACCAGTCTGTCAATCACACCCACTGCTGGGCCTATCACCTGAGAACATGAGAATCAAAAAGTCACAGGCTGGCAATCCTGCACTCCAACAATATTTACCATCGCCAACGCTTGGAAGCAATGAAAATGTCCATCAACCGAGGAATGCACAAAGTAGAAGTGGTCCACGTACACAGTGGAAAATTACTCCAATAAGAAATAAAAATTAAGTTTAAAAATCCAACAAAAGTAAGGAGACATCAGATTGTGTGGGTGTGTCCGGGCACACTCCACTCTAATTTATAACCGAGAAACACCACAGGCCGCAAGGGCTTTTCCCTAGGTACCAGGGTGGGGAACATAGAAAGGCTGCCACCCTCTGGCAGTTACCTGCACAAGCAGCTTTAAAGCCTGTGCTAATGGTCATTGCATAGGAACAAGTACTGCAGAACTGTAAATGAAACCTGCCCTCAAAATGTCTTGAGGGAGGTAATGGCCAAAACATTTCAAAATGTGACACATACTTTAAGAGAACCCTCTGAAGAACGAAGGGGTAATCACAGCTTGAAAAATAAAAAGGACATGTCTTAAAGCTCAATTTCAACGGATTATGAGGCACGTGCGAATTCAACCACAAAGTGGTATCAGCTCACAAGTGGCAGAATAACCATCAGCAAGAAAACTACAAACAATAAATGCTGAAGGTGTTGTGGAGAAATGCCTACCCTCAACTTCAAGGGGGACGTAACTTGGAAAGGGCCACGAACGAGAACAGAATGGAGCTGCCATATGATCCAGCAGGCCCACTCCTCGACCTATAATCTAAGAAGAGAGAATTGGAAAGACACAGGCAGGCAAATCTGCATGGCACAGTATTACAATAGCCAAGATATGGAAGTAACGAAAAAGTCCAAAAACAGACGGGTGGACACAGAAGAACTCCTCCATGTACAGACGGAATATTCGCTAGTGAAAAAAATGAAACAATGCCATTTGCAGCACCATAGATGAGTCTAGACGTAATCACGCCACCTGTAGTAAGTGAGAAAGCAAAAGACACATATCCTATCATATCACTTTCAGGAGTTACTTCAAAATGGATACCAGTGAAGATATTTCCACAGAGAAAGGCAATCACAGATTCATTAAAAAACTTATGGTTCACCAAATAGAAAGGGATGAGGATTGGATACACTACCATATTGGGGTTAACAGAGATATACAAACCATGTGAAATATATAATCACCAAAGATGTACGGAAGACCAGGAGAAGACTACTCAACATTGTGTCATAACCTACATGGGAAAAGGATGCGAGGAAGAATAGATACACGTCTATGTGTGAAAGAACCACATCTTGCACACCTGGAACAAACAAGGCATTGCAATCAAATGTGCTGGGATAAAAAATAAAAAGTAAATTACAAATATGAACAAGAAGTAATGAGACATAACCTTAAAGGGCTTTTTCCTGGCACATTCCATTCTAATTTACAACCTAGAACACCACTTCCATTAAGCCTCTGTTTCCCTAGTAACCAAATTTGGTAAAGGAGAAATGCTGCCACCTTGTGGCCGTTTCCTGCAAGAGCAGCTTTAAACTCACAGCTAATGGTCACTTAACACTCACAAGGACTCAGGGCTGTAAAGGACACCTGCCCTAAAAAAACTGTGCTGAAGTAGGGAATGGACAAAAAAATTCAAAACAGGCAAATGTTTCAAGAGGAGAGTATGAAGAGTGAAGTTTTATTCACACTCTTTTTAAAAAAAAGGAAAATGGATAAAAGCTCAACCTCAGGGAGTGTTAGACCCATGCAATCTAATCTACAAAAAGTTTCAACTTACACCAGTCGACTGACCATCAGCAAAAAGTCTACAAACAATAAATGCTGAAGGGGTTTTAGAGAACTGTGTACCCTCTACCTGCTGGTGAGACGTAAAGGGGTCACAGCCAATAATGAGAACAGAAAGGAGCTGTGTTTCAAAGTAAAAATGGAGGTACCGTTCAATCCAGCAGGCGCACCATTGGACCTCTCACCTGAGAAGACAAGAATCGAGAAGACACAGGCCGCAAAAGCTGCAGAGCAGCCTTATTCACAAGAGCCAAGAGAGTAAAGCAATCCAAATGTCCAACAACAGGTGAATGGATAAAGAAGAAGTGGTCCATGTACACAATGGAATATTAGCTAGGGAAAACAATGAACCATTGCTCTCTGAGGCACCACAAATGAGTCTGGAGATAATCAGGAAACATGAGGTAGGTCGGAAAGCAAAAGACCTATATTCTATGATATCACTTATAGGCGTTATCTAATAACTGACACAAATGAACATATTTCCACAGAGAAAGACGCTCACAGAGTTAGAAAACAAACTATGCTCATCTAAAAGGAAAGGTGGGGGGAATGGATAAATTAAGATTAGTGTTACTATATGTATACAAACACATATTATATACATATCTCAAAAAGACCGACAATATAGCAAGGGAGGTCTGCGGAACCCTCTGTAACATTTTACAAGGGAAGAGGATCTGTACTTGAATAGACATATGTAATGTACAAATGAACCAGATTGTGTACACCTAGGACAAACAATATGCTAAGCTTTACCCCAATTAAAAAAAATTTTAAAACCAAGAAGAAATAATGAGACATAAACTTATGGGGGTTTCTCCATGCACATTCCAATGTAATTTACAACCTAGGAACACGACTTCCAGAAAGGCTCTGCTGCCCTAGTACCCAGATTTGGGAATGGAGAAATGCTGCCTGCTTGAGGCCTCTTCCCACAACAGCAGCTTTAAACCCATTGCTAAAGGTCACTAAATATTCACCACACTTGCAGTTCGGTAAATGACACCTGCTCTCTAAAAAAATTCTGGGGTGGAAAATCGACCAAAAATTTCAAAAGAGGGCAACCTTCCAAGAAGACGATTTCAAGATTTCTACTGTACTCCCAACTGTTTCCTTTTTTGAACAGAAAAGAAAACGGCGGAGAAAAATAATGAGTTTTACGAATTTTCAACGACATGCAAACCCAAATTACAAAATCCTATCAGCTCACAGCAGCCAGAAGGGCCATTAGCATAAATGCTGCAAACAATAAATGCTGAAGCGATTGTGGAGAAATGCGTACCCTCGATTCTAAGGGGGACGTGGTAAGTGCCACTAATGAAAACGCAAAGAAGGTGCTTTGAAAAGGGAAACACGGTGCTACCAGTCAGTCAATCACACCCACAGCTGGGCCTATCACCTGAGAACATGAGAATCAAAAAGTCACAGGCTGGCAATCCTGCACTCCAACAATATTTACCATAGCCAACGCTTGGAAGCAATGAAAATGTCCATCAACCGAGGAATGCACAAAGTAGAAGTGGTCCACGTACACAGTGGAAAATTACTCCAATAAGAAATAAAAATTAAGTTTAAAAATCCAACAAAATTAAGGAGACATCAGATTGTGTGGGTGTGTCCGGGCACACTCCACTCTAATTTATAACCGAGAAACACCACAGGCCGCAAGGGCTTTTCCCTAGGTACCAGGGTGGGGAACATAGAAAGGCTGCCCCCCTCTGGCAGTTACCTGCACAAGCAGCTTTAAAGCCTGTGCTAATGGTCATTGCATAGGAACAAGTACTGCAGAACTGTAAATGAAACCTGCCCTCAAAATGTCTTGAGGGAGGTAATGGCCAAAACATTTCAAAATGTGACACATACTTTAAGAGAACCCTCTGAAGAACGAAGGGGTAATCACAGCTTGAAAAATAAAAAGGACATGTCTTAAAGCTCAATTTCAACGGATTATGAGGCACGTGCGAATTCAACCACAAAGCGGTATCAGCTCACAAGTGGCAGAATAACCATCAGCAAGAAAACTACAAACAATAAATGCTGAAGGTGTTGTGGAGAAATGCCTACCCTCAACTTCAAGGGGGACGTAACTTGGAAAGGGCCACGAACGAGAACAGAAGGGAGGTGCCTTAAAAAGGTAAACATTGAGCTACCATATGATCCAGCAGGCCCACTCCTCGACCTATAATCTAAGAAGAGAGAATTGGAAAGACACAGGCAGGCAAATCTGCATGGCACAGTATTACAATAGCCAAGATATGGAAGTAACCAAGAAGTCCACCAACAGACGGGTGGACACAGAAGAACTCCTCCATGTACAGATGGAATATTCGCTAGTGAAAAAAATGAAACAATGCCATTTGCAGCACCATAGATGAGTCTAGACGTAATCACGCCACCTGTAGTAAGTGAGAAAGCAAAAGACACATATCCTATCATATCACTTTCAGGAGTACCTTCAAAATTGATACCAGTGAAGATATTTCCACAGAGAAAGGCAATCACAGATTCATTAAAAAACTTATGGTTCACCAAATAGAAAGGGATGAGGATTGGACACACTACCATATTGGGGTTAACAGAGATATACAAACCATGTGAAATATATAATCACCAAAGATGTACGGAAGACCAGGAGAAGACTACTCAACATTGTGTCATAACCTACATGGGAAAAGGATGCGAGGAAGAATAGATACACGTATATGTGTGAAAGAAGCACATCTTGCACACCCAGAACAAACAAGGCATTGTAATCAAATGTGCTGGGATAAAAAATAAAAAGTAAATTACAAATATGAACAAGAAGTAATGAGACATAACCTTAAAGGGCTTTTTCCTGGCACATTCCATTCTAATTTACAACCTAGAACACCACTTCCATTAAGCCTCTGTTTCCCTAGTAACCAAATTTGGTAAAGGAGAAATGCTGCCACCTTGTGGCCGTTTCCTGCAAGAGCAGCTTTAAACTCACAGCTAATGGTCACTTAACACTCAGAAGGACTGAGGGCTGTAAAGGACACCTGCCCTAAAAAAGTGTGCTGAAGTAGGGAGTGGACAAAAAAATTCAAAACAGGCAAATGTTTCAAGAGGAGGGTATGAAGAGTTAAGTTTTATTCACACTCTTTTTAAAAAGAAGGAAAATGGATAAAAGCTCAACCTCAGGGAGTGTTAGACCCATGCAATCTAATCTACAAAAAGTTTCAACTTACACCAGTCGACTGACCATCAGCAAAAAGTCTACAAACAATAAATGCTGAAGGGGTTTTAGAGAACTGTGTACCCTCTACCTGCTGGTGAGACGTAAAGGGGTCACAGCCAATAATGAGAACAGAAAGGAGCTCTGTTTCAAAGTAAAAATGGAGGTACCGTTCAATCCAGCAGGCGCACCATTGGACCTCTCACCTGAGAAGACAAGAATCGAGAAGACACAGGCCGCAAAAGCTACAGAGCAGCCTTATTCACAAGAGCCAAGAGAGTAAAGCAATCAAAATGTACAACAACAGGTGAATGGATAAAGAAGAAGTGGTCCATGTACACAATGGAATATTAGCTATGGAAAACAATGAACCATTGCTCTCTGAGGCACCACAAATGAGTCTGGAGATAATCATGAAACATGAGGTAGGTCGGAAAGCAAAAGACCTATACTCTATGATATCACTTCTAGGCGTTATCTAATAACTGACACAAATGAACATATTTCCACAGAGAAAGACACTCACAGAGTTAGAAAACAAACTATGCTCATCTAAAAGGAAAGGTGGGGGGAATGGATAAATTAAGATTAGTGTTACTATATGGATACAAACACATATTATATACATATCTCAAAAAGACCGACAATATAGCAAGGGAGGTCTGCGGAACCCTCTGTAACATTTTACAAGGGAAGAGGATCTGTACTTGAATAGACATATGTAATGTACAAATGAACCAGATTGTGTACACCTAGGACAAACGATATGCTAAGCTTTGCCCCAATTAAAAAAAAAATTTAAAACCAAGAAGAAATAATGAGACATAAACTTATGGGGGTTTCTCCATGCACATTCCAATGTAATTTACAACCTAGGAACACGACTTCCAGAAAGGCTCTGCTGCCCTAGTACCCAGATTTGGGAATGGAGAAATGCTGCCTGCTTGAGGCCTCTTCCCACAACAGCAGCTTTAAACCCATTGCTAAAGGTCACTAAATATTCACCACACTTGCAGTTCGGTAAATGACACCTGCTCTCTAAAAAAATTCTGGGGTGGAAAATCGACCAAAAATTTCAAAAGAGGGCAACCTTCCAAGACGACGATTTCAAGAGTTATACTGTACGCCCAACTGTTTCCTTTTTTGAACAGAAAAGAAAACGGCGGAGAAAAATAATGAGTTTTACGAATTTTCAACGACATGCAAACCCAAATTACAAAATCCTATCAGCTCACAGCAGCCAGAAGGGCCATTAGCATACAGGCTGCAAACAATAAATGCTGAAGCGATTGTGGAGAAATGCGTACCCTCGATTCTAAGGGGGACGTGGTAAGTGCCACTAATGAAAACGCAAAGAAGGTGCTTTGAAAAGGGAAACACGGTGCTACCAGTCTGTCAATCACACCCACTGCTGGGCCTATCACCTGAGAACATGAGAATCAAAAAGTCACAGGCTGGCAATCCTGCACTCCAACAATATTTACCATCGCCAACGCTTGGAAGCAATGAAAATGTCCATCAACCGAGGAATGCACAAAGTAGAAGTGGTCCACGTACACAGTGGAAAATTACTCCAATAAGAAATAAAAATTAAGTTTAAAAATCCAACAAAAGTAAGGAGACATCAGATTGTGTGGGTGTGTCCGGGCACACTCCACTCTAATTTATAACCGAGAAACACCACAGGCCGCAAGGGCTTTTCCCTAGGTACCAGGGTGGGGAACATAGAAAGGCTGCCCCCCTCTGGCAGTTACCTGCACAAGCAGCTTTAAAGCCTGTGCTAATGGTCATTGCATAGGAACAAGTACTGCAGAACTGTAAATGAAACCTGCCCTCAAAATGTCTTGAGGGAGGTAATGGCCAAAACATTTCAAAATGTGACACATACTTTAAGAGAACCCTCTGAAGAACGAAGGGGTAATCACAGCTTGAAAAATAAAAAGGACATGTCTTAAAGCTCAATTTCAACGGATTATGAGGCACGTGCGAATTCAACCACAAAGCGGTATCAGCTCACAAGTGGCAGAATAACCATCAGCAAGAAAACTACAAACAATAAATGCTGAAGGTGTTGTGGAGAAATGCCTACCCTCAACTTCAAGGGGGACGTAACTTGGAAAGGGCCACGAACGAGAACAGAAGGGAGGTGCCTTAAAAAGGTAAACATTGAGCTACCATATGATCCAGCAGGCCCACTCCTCGACCTATAATCTAAGAAGAGAGAATTGGAAAGACACAGGCAGGCAAATCTGCATGGCACAGTATTACAATAGCCAAGATATGGAAGTAACCAAGAAGTCCACCAACAGACGGGTGGACACAGAAGAACTCCTCCATGTACAGATGGAATATTCGCTAGTGAAAAAAATGAAACAATGCCATTTGCAGCACCATAGATGAGTCTAGACGTAATCACGCCACCTGTAGTAAGTGAGAAAGCAAAAGACACATATCCTATCATATCACTTTCAGGAGTACCTTCAAAATTGATACCAGTGAAGATATTTCCACAGAGAAAGGCAATCACAGATTCATTAAAAAACTTATGGTTCACCAAATAGAAAGGGATGAGGATTGGACACACTACCATATTGGGGTTAACAGAGATATACAAACCATGTGAAATATATAATCACCAAAGATGTACGGAAGACCAGGAGAAGACTACTCAACATTGTGTCATAACCTACATGGGAAAAGGATGCGAGGAAGAATAGATACACGTATATGTGTGAAAGAAGCACATCTTGCACACCCAGAACAAACAAGGCATTGTAATCAAATGTGCTGGGATAAAAAATAAAAAGTAAATTACAAATATGAACAAGAAGTAATGAGACATAACCTTAAAGGGCTTTTTCCTGGCACATTCCATTCTAATTTACAACCTAGAACACCACTTCCATTAAGCCTCTGTTTCCCTAGTAACCAAATTTGGTAAAGGAGAAATGCTGCCACCTTGTGGCCGTTTCCTGCAAGAGCAGCTTTAAACTCACAGCTAATGGTCACTTAACACTCAGAAGGACTGAGGGCTGTAAAGGACACCTGCCCTAAAAAAGTGTGCTGAAGTAGGGAGTGGACAAAAAAATTCAAAACAGGCAAATGTTTCAAGAGGAGGGTATGAAGAGTTAAGTTTTATTCACACTCTTTTTAAAAAGAAGGAAAATGGATAAAAGCTCAACCTCAGGGAGTGTTAGACCCATGCAATCTAATCTACAAAAAGTTTCAACTTACACCAGTCGACTGACCATCAGCAAAAAGTCTACAAACAATAAATGCTGAAGGGGTTTTAGAGAACTGTGTACCCTCTACCTGCTGGTGAGACGTAAAGGGGTCACAGCCAATAATGAGAACAGAAAGGAGCTCTGTTTCAAAGTAAAAATGGAGGTACCGTTCAATCCAGCAGGCGCACCATTGGACCTCTCACCTGAGAAGACAAGAATCGAGAAGACACAGGCCGCAAAAGCTACAGAGCAGCCTTATTCACAAGAGCCAAGAGAGTAAAGCAATCAAAATGTACAACAACAGGTGAATGGATAAAGAAGAAGTGGTCCATGTACACAATGGAATATTAGCTATGGAAAACAATGAACCATTGCTCTCTGAGGCACCACAAATGAGTCTGGAGATAATCATGAAACATGAGGTAGGTCGGAAAGCAAAAGACCTATACTCTATGATATCACTTCTAGGCGTTATCTAATAACTGACACAAATGAACATATTTCCACAGAGAAAGACACTCACAGAGTTAGAAAACAAACTATGCTCATCTAAAAGGAAAGGTGGGGGGAATGGATAAATTAAGATTAGTGTTACTATATGGATACAAACACATATTATATACATATCTCAAAAAGACCGACAATATAGCAAGGGAGGTCTGCGGAACCCTCTGTAACATTTTACAAGGGAAGAGGATCTGTACTTGAATAGACATATGTAATGTACAAATGAACCAGATTGTGTACACCTAGGACAAACGATATGCTAAGCTTTGCCCCAATTAAAAAAAAAATTTAAAACCAAGAAGAAATAATGAGACATAAACTTATGGGGGTTTCTCCATGCACATTCCAATGTAATTTACAACCTAGGAACACGACTTCCAGAAAGGCTCTGCTGCCCTAGTACCCAGATTTGGGAATGGAGAAATGCTGCCTGCTTGAGGCCTCTTCCCACAACAGCAGCTTTAAACCCATTGCTAAAGGTCACTAAATATTCACCACACTTGCAGTTCGGTAAATGACACCTGCTCTCTAAAAAAATTCTGGGGTGGAAAATCGACCAAAAATTTCAAAAGAGGGCAACCTTCCAAGACGACGATTTCAAGAGTTATACTGTACGCCCAACTGTTTCCTTTTTTGAACAGAAAAGAAAACGGCGGAGAAAAATAATGAGTTTTACGAATTTTCAACGACATGCAAACCCAAATTACAAAATCCTATCAGCTCACAGCAGCCAGAAGGGCCATTAGCATACAGGCTGCAAACAATAAATGCTGAAGCGATTGTGGAGAAATGCGTACCCTCGATTCTAAGGGGGACGTGGTAAGTGCCACTAATGAAAACGCAAAGAAGGTGCTTTGAAAAGGGAAACACGGTGCTACCAGTCTGTCAATCACACCCACTGCTGGGCCTATCACCTGAGAACATGAGAATCAAAAAGTCACAGGCTGGCAATCCTGCACTCCAACAATATTTACCATCGCCAACGCTTGGAAGCAATGAAAATGTCCATCAACCGAGGAATGCACAAAGTAGAAGTGGTCCACGTACACAGTGGAAAATTACTCCAATAAGAAATAAAAATTAAGTTTAAAAATCCAACAAAAGTAAGGAGACATCAGATTGTGTGGGTGTGTCCGGGCACACTCCACTCTAATTTATAACCGAGAAACACCACAGGCCGCAAGGGCTTTTCCCTAGGTACCAGGGTGGGGAACATAGAAAGGCTGCCCCCCTCTGGCAGTTACCTGCACAAGCAGCTTTAAAGCCTGTGCTAATGGTCATTGCATAGGAACAAGTACTGCAGAACTGTAAATGAAACCTGCCCTCAAAATGTCTTGAGGGAGGTAATGGCCAAAACATTTCAAAATGTGACACATACTTTAAGAGAACCCTCTGAAGAACGAAGGGGTAATCACAGCTTGAAAAATAAAAAGGACATGTCTTAAAGCTCAATTTCAACGGATTATGAGGCACGTGCGAATTCAACCACAAAGTGGTATCAGCTCACAAGTGGCAGAATAACCATCAGCAAGAAAACTACAAACAATAAATGCTGAAGGTGTTGTGGAGAAATGCCTACCCTCAACTTCAAGGGGGACGTAACTTGGAAAGGGCCACGAACGAGAACAGAATGGAGCTGCCATATGATCCAGCAGGCCCACTCCTCGACCTATAATCTAAGAAGAGAGAATTGGAAAGACACAGGCAGGCAAATCTGCATGGCACAGTATTACAATAGCCAAGATATGGAAGTAACGAAAAAGTCCAAAAACAGACGGGTGGACACAGAAGAACTCCTCCATGTACAGACGGAATATTCGCTAGTGAAAAAAATGAAACAATGCCATTTGCAGCACCATAGATGAGTCTAGACGTAATCACGCCACCTGTAGTAAGTGAGAAAGCAAAAGACACATATCCTATCATATCACTTTCAGGAGTTACTTCAAAATGGATACCAGTGAAGATATTTCCACAGAGAAAGGCAATCACAGATTCATTAAAAAACTTATGGTTCACCAAATAGAAAGGGATGAGGATTGGATACACTACCATATTGGGGTTAACAGAGATATACAAACCATGTGAAATATATAATCACCAAAGATGTACGGAAGACCAGGAGAAGACTACTCAACATTGTGTCATAACCTACATGGGAAAAGGATGCGAGGAAGAATAGATACACGTCTATGTGTGAAAGAACCACATCTTGCACACCTGGAACAAACAAGGCATTGCAATCAAATGTGCTGGGATAAAAAATAAAAAGTAAATTACAAATATGAACAAGAAGTAATGAGACATAACCTTAAAGGGCTTTTTCCTGGCACATTCCATTCTAATTTACAACCTAGAACACCACTTCCATTAAGCCTCTGTTTCCCTAGTAACCAAATTTGGTAAAGGAGAAATGCTGCCACCTTGTGGCCGTTTCCTGCAAGAGCAGCTTTAAACTCACAGCTAATGGTCACTTAACACTCACAAGGACTCAGGGCTGTAAAGGACACCTGCCCTAAAAAAACTGTGCTGAAGTAGGGAATGGACAAAAAAATTCAAAACAGGCAAATGTTTCAAGAGGAGAGTATGAAGAGTGAAGTTTTATTCACACTCTTTTTAAAAAAAAGGAAAATGGATAAAAGCTCAACCTCAGGGAGTGTTAGACCCATGCAATCTAATCTACAAAAAGTTTCAACTTACACCAGTCGACTGACCATCAGCAAAAAGTCTACAAACAATAAATGCTGAAGGGGTTTTAGAGAACTGTGTACCCTCTACCTGCTGGTGAGACGTAAAGGGGTCACAGCCAATAATGAGAACAGAAAGGAGCTGTGTTTCAAAGTAAAAATGGAGGTACCGTTCAATCCAGCAGGCGCACCATTGGACCTCTCACCTGAGAAGACAAGAATCGAGAAGACACAGGCCGCAAAAGCTGCAGAGCAGCCTTATTCACAAGAGCCAAGAGAGTAAAGCAATCCAAATGTCCAACAACAGGTGAATGGATAAAGAAGAAGTGGTCCATGTACACAATGGAATATTAGCTAGGGAAAACAATGAACCATTGCTCTCTGAGGCACCACAAATGAGTCTGGAGATAATCAGGAAACATGAGGTAGGTCGGAAAGCAAAAGACCTATATTCTATGATATCACTTATAGGCGTTATCTAATAACTGACACAAATGAACATATTTCCACAGAGAAAGACGCTCACAGAGTTAGAAAACAAACTATGCTCATCTAAAAGGAAAGGTGGGGGGAATGGATAAATTAAGATTAGTGTTACTATATGTATACAAACACATATTATATACATATCTCAAAAAGACCGACAATATAGCAAGGGAGGTCTGCGGAACCCTCTGTAACATTTTACAAGGGAAGAGGATCTGTACTTGAATAGACATATGTAATGTACAAATGAACCAGATTGTGTACACCTAGGACAAACAATATGCTAAGCTTTACCCCAATTAAAAAAAATTTTAAAACCAAGAAGAAATAATGAGACATAAACTTATGGGGGTTTCTCCATGCACATTCCAATGTAATTTACAACCTAGGAACACGACTTCCAGAAAGGCTCTGCTGCCCTAGTACCCAGATTTGGGAATGGAGAAATGCTGCCTGCTTGAGGCCTCTTCCCACAACAGCAGCTTTAAACCCATTGCTAAAGGTCACTAAATATTCACCACACTTGCAGTTCGGTAAATGACACCTGCTCTCTAAAAAAATTCTGGGGTGGAAAATCGACCAAAAATTTCAAAAGAGGGCAACCTTCCAAGAAGACGATTTCAAGATTTCTACTGTACTCCCAACTGTTTCCTTTTTTGAACAGAAAAGAAAACGGCGGAGAAAAATAATGAGTTTTACGAATTTTCAACGACATGCAAACCCAAATTACAAAATCCTATCAGCTCACAGCAGCCAGAAGGGCCATTAGCATAAATGCTGCAAACAATAAATGCTGAAGCGATTGTGGAGAAATGCGTACCCTCGATTCTAAGGGGGACGTGGTAAGTGCCACTAATGAAAACGCAAAGAAGGTGCTTTGAAAAGGGAAACACGGTGCTACCAGTCAGTCAATCACACCCACAGCTGGGCCTATCACCTGAGAACATGAGAATCAAAAAGTCACAGGCTGGCAATCCTGCACTCCAACAATATTTACCATAGCCAACGCTTGGAAGCAATGAAAATGTCCATCAACCGAGGAATGCAGAAAGTAGAAGTGGTCCACGTACACAGTGGAAAATTACTCCAATAAGAAATAAAAATTAAGTTTAAAAATCCAACAAAATTAAGGAGACATCAGATTGTGTGGGTGTGTCCGGGCACACTCCACTCTAATTTATAACCGAGAAACACCACAGGCCGCAAGGGCTTTTCCCTAGGTACCAGGGTGGGGAACATAGAAAGGCTGCCCCCCTCTGGCAGTTACCTGCACAAGCAGCTTTAAAGCCTGTGCTAATGGTCATTGCATAGGAACAAGTACTGCAGAACTGTAAATGAAACCTGCCCTCAAAATGTCTTGAGGGAGGTAATGGCCAAAACATTTCAAAATGTGACACATACTTTAAGAGAACCCTCTGAAGAACGAAGGGGTAATCACAGCTTGAAAAATAAAAAGGACATGTCTTAAAGCTCAATTTCAACGGATTATGAGGCACGTGCGAATTCAACCACAAAGCGGTATCAGCTCACAAGTGGCAGAATAACCATCAGCAAGAAAACTACAAACAATAAATGCTGAAGGTGTTGTGGAGAAATGCCTACCCTCAACTTCAAGGGGGACGTAACTTGGAAAGGGCCACGAACGAGAACAGAAGGGAGGTGCCTTAAAAAGGTAAACATTGAGCTACCATATGATCCAGCAGGCCCACTCCTCGACCTATAATCTAAGAAGAGAGAATTGGAAAGACACAGGCAGGCAAAT
The DNA here is from genome assembly GCF_028021215.1 of Eschrichtius robustus. NCBI lineage: Eukaryota > Metazoa > Chordata > Mammalia > Artiodactyla > Eschrichtiidae > Eschrichtius > Eschrichtius robustus. The sequence continues at coordinate 41,215,446 of NC_090831.1, read as the reverse complement.
CTGCATGGCACAGTATTACAATAGCCAAGATATGGAAGTAACCAAGAAGTCCACCAACAGACGGGCGGACACAGAAGAACTCCTCCATGTACAGATGGAATATTCGCTAGTGAAAAAAATGAAACAATGCCATTTGCAGCACCATAGATGAGTCTAGACGTAATCACGCCACCTGTAGTAAGTGAGAAAGCAAAAGACACATATCCTATCATATCACTTTCAGGAGTACCTTCAAAATTGATACCAGTGAAGATATTTCCACAGAGAAAGGCAATCACAGATTCATTAAAAAACTTATGGTTCACCAAATAGAAAGGGATGAGGATTGGACACACTACCATATTGGGGTTAACAGAGATATACAAACCATGTGAAATATATAATCACCAAAGATGTACGGAAGACCAGGAGAAGACTACTCAACATTGTGTCATAACCTACATGGGAAAAGGATGCGAGGAAGAATAGATACACGTATATGTGTGAAAGAAGCACATCTTGCACACCCAGAACAAACAAGGCATTGTAATCAAATGTGCTGGGATAAAAAATAAAAAGTAAATTACAAATATGAACAAGAAGTAATGAGACATAACCTTAAAGGGCTTTTTCCTGGCACATTCCATTCTAATTTACAACCTAGAACACCACTTCCATTAAGCCTCTGTTTCCCTAGTAACCAAATTTGGTAAAGGAGAAATGCTGCCACCTTGTGGCCGTTTCCTGCAAGAGCAGCTTTAAACTCACAGCTAATGGTCACTTAACACTCAGAAGGACTGAGGGCTGTAAAGGACACCTGCCCTAAAAAAGTGTGCTGAAGTAGGGAGTGGACAAAAAAATTCAAAACAGGCAAATGTTTCAAGAGGAGGGTATGAAGAGTTAAGTTTTATTCACACTCTTTTTAAAAAGAAGGAAAATGGATAAAAGCTCAACCTCAGGGAGTGTTAGACCCATGCAATCTAATCTACAAAAAGTTTCAACTTACACCAGTCGACTGACCATCAGCAAAAAGTCTACAAACAATAAATGCTGAAGGGGTTTTAGAGAACTGTGTACCCTCTACCTGCTGGTGAGACGTAAAGGGGTCACAGCCAATAATGAGAACAGAAAGGAGCTCTGTTTCAAAGTAAAAATGGAGGTACCGTTCAATCCAGCAGGCGCACCATTGGACCTCTCACCTGAGAAGACAAGAATCGAGAAGACACAGGCCGCAAAAGCTACAGAGCAGCCTTATTCACAAGAGCCAAGAGAGTAAAGCAATCAAAATGTACAACAACAGGTGAATGGATAAAGAAGAAGTGGTCCATGTACACAATGGAATATTAGCTATGGAAAACAATGAACCATTGCTCTCTGAGGCACCACAAATGAGTCTGGAGATAATCATGAAACATGAGGTAGGTCGGAAAGCAAAAGACCTATACTCTATGATATCACTTCTAGGCGTTATCTAATAACTGACACAAATGAACATATTTCCACAGAGAAAGACACTCACAGAGTTAGAAAACAAACTATGCTCATCTAAAAGGAAAGGTGGGGGGAATGGATAAATTAAGATTAGTGTTACTATATGGATACAAACACATATTATATACATATCTCAAAAAGACCGACAATATAGCAAGGGAGGTCTGCGGAACCCTCTGTAACATTTTACAAGGGAAGAGGATCTGTACTTGAATAGACATATGTAATGTACAAATGAACCAGATTGTGTACACCTAGGACAAACGATATGCTAAGCTTTGCCCCAATTAAAAAAAAAATTTAAAACCAAGAAGAAATAATGAGACATAAACTTATGGGGGTTTCTCCATGCACATTCCAATGTAATTTACAACCTAGGAACACGACTTCCAGAAAGGCTCTGCTGCCCTAGTACCCAGATTTGGGAATGGAGAAATGCTGCCTGCTTGAGGCCTCTTCCCACAACAGCAGCTTTAAACCCATTGCTAAAGGTCACTAAATATTCACCACACTTGCAGTTCGGTAAATGACACCTGCTCTCTAAAAAAATTCTGGGGTGGAAAATCGACCAAAAATTTCAAAAGAGGGCAACCTTCCAAGAGGACAATTTCAAGAGTTATACTGTACGCCCAACTGTTTCCTTTTTTGAACAGAAAAGAAAACGGCGGAGAAAAATAATGAGTTTTACGAATTTTCAACGACATGCAAACCCAAATTACAAAATCCTATCAGCTCACAGCAGCCAGAAGGGCCATTAGCATACAGGCTGCAAACAATAAATGCTGAAGCGATTGTGGAGAAATGCGTACCCTCGATTCTAAGGGGGACGTGGTAAGTGCCACTAATGAAAACGCAAAGAAGGTGCTTTGAAAAGGGAAACACGGTGCTACCAGTCTGTCAATCACACCCACTGCTGGGCCTATCACCTGAGAACATGAGAATCAAAAAGTCACAGGCTGGCAATCCTGCACTCCAACAATATTTACCATCGCCAACGCTTGGAAGCAATGAAAATGTCCATCAACCGAGGAATGCACAAAGTAGAAGTGGTCCACGTACACAGTGGAAAATTACTCCAATAAGAAATAAAAATTAAGTTTAAAAATCCAACAAAAGTAAGGAGACATCAGATTGTGTGGGTGTGTCCGGGCACACTCCACTCTAATTTATAACCGAGAAACACCACAGGCCGCAAGGGCTTTTCCCTAGGTACCAGGGTGGGGAACATAGAAAGGCTGCCACCCTCTGGCAGTTACCTGCACAAGCAGCTTTAAAGCCTGTGCTAATGGTCATTGCATAGGAACAAGTACTGCAGAACTGTAAATGAAACCTGCCCTCAAAATGTCTTGAGGGAGGTAATGGCCAAAACATTTCAAAATGTGACACATACTTTAAGAGAACCCTCTGAAGAACGAAGGGGTAATCACAGCTTGAAAAATAAAAAGGACATGTCTTAAAGCTCAATTTCAACGGATTATGAGGCACGTGCGAATTCAACCACAAAGCGGTATCAGCTCACAAGTGGCAGAATAACCAACAGCAAGAAAACTACAAACAATAAATGCTGAAGGTGTTGTGGAGAAATGCCTACCCTCAACTTCAAGGGGGACGTAACTTGGAAAGGGCCACGAACGAGAACAGAATGGAGCTGCCATATGATCCAGCAGGCCCACTCCTCGACCTATAATCTAAGAAGAGAGAATTGGAAAGACACAGGCAGGCAAATCTGCATGGCACAGTATTACAATAGCCAAGATATGGAAGTAACGAAAAAGTCCAAAAACAGACGGGTGGACACAGAAGAACTCCTCCATGTACAGACGGAATATTCGCTAGTGAAAAAAATGAAACAATGCCATTTGCAGCACCATAGATGAGTCTAGACGTAATCACGCCACCTGTAGTAAGTGAGAAAGCAAAAGACACATATCCTATCATATCACTTTCAGGAGTTACTTCAAAATGGATACCAGTGAAGATATTTCCACAGAGAAAGGCAATCACAGATTCATTAAAAAACTTATGGTTCACCAAATAGAAAGGGATGAGGATTGGATACACTACCATATTGGGGTTAACAGAGATATACAAACCATGTGAAATATATAATCACCAAAGATGTACGGAAGACCAGGAGAAGACTACTCAACATTGTGTCATAACCTACATGGGAAAAGGATGCGAGGAAGAATAGATACACGTCTATGTGTGAAAGAACCACATCTTGCACACCTGGAACAAACAAGGCATTGCAATCAAATGTGCTGGGATAAAAAATAAAAAGTAAATTACAAATATGAACAAGAAGTAATGAGACATAACCTTAAAGGGCTTTTTCCTGGCACATTCCATTCTAATTTACAACCTAGAACACCACTTCCATTAAGCCTCTGTTTCCCTAGTAACCAAATTTGGTAAAGGAGAAATGCTGCCACCTTGTGGCCGTTTCCTGCAAGAGCAGCTTTAAACTCACAGCTAATGGTCACTTAACACTCACAAGGACTCAGGGCTGTAAAGGACACCTGCCCTAAAAAAACTGTGCTGAAGTAGGGAATGGACAAAAAAATTCAAAACAGGCAAATGTTTCAAGAGGAGAGTATGAAGAGTGAAGTTTTATTCACACTCTTTTTAAAAAAAAGGAAAATGGATAAAAGCTCAACCTCAGGGAGTGTTAGACCCATGCAATCTAATCTACAAAAAGTTTCAACTTACACCAGTCGACTGACCATCAGCAAAAAGTCTACAAACAATAAATGCTGAAGGGGTTTTAGAGAACTGTGTACCCTCTACCTGCTGGTGAGACGTAAAGGGGTCACAGCCAATAATGAGAACAGAAAGGAGCTGTGTTTCAAAGTAAAAATGGAGGTACCGTTCAATCCAGCAGGCGCACCATTGGACCTCTCACCTGAGAAGACAAGAATCGAGAAGACACAGGCCGCAAAAGCTGCAGAGCAGCCTTATTCACAAGAGCCAAGAGAGTAAAGCAATCCAAATGTCCAACAACAGGTGAATGGATAAAGAAGAAGTGGTCCATGTACACAATGGAATATTAGCTAGGGAAAACAATGAACCATTGCTCTCTGAGGCACCACAAATGAGTCTGGAGATAATCAGGAAACATGAGGTAGGTCGGAAAGCAAAAGACCTATATTCTATGATATCACTTATAGGCGTTATCTAATAACTGACACAAATGAACATATTTCCACAGAGAAAGACGCTCACAGAGTTAGAAAACAAACTATGCTCATCTAAAAGGAAAGGTGGGGGGAATGGATAAATTAAGATTAGTGTTACTATATGTATACAAACACATATTATATACATATCTCAAAAAGACCGACAATATAGCAAGGGAGGTCTGCGGAACCCTCTGTAACATTTTACAAGGGAAGAGGATCTGTACTTGAATAGACATATGTAATGTACAAATGAACCAGATTGTGTACACCTAGGACAAACAATATGCTAAGCTTTACCCCAATTAAAAAAAATTTTAAAACCAAGAAGAAATAATGAGACATAAACTTATGGGGGTTTCTCCATGCACATTCCAATGTAATTTACAACCTAGGAACACGACTTCCAGAAAGGCTCTGCTGCCCTAGTACCCAGATTTGGGAATGGAGAAATGCTGCCTGCTTGAGGCCTCTTCCCACAACAGCAGCTTTAAACCCATTGCTAAAGGTCACTAAATATTCACCACACTTGCAGTTCGGTAAATGACACCTGCTCTCTAAAAAAATTCTGGGGTGGAAAATCGACCAAAAATTTCAAAAGAGGGCAACCTTCCAAGAAGACGATTTCAAGATTTCTACTGTACTCCCAACTGTTTCCTTTTTTGAACAGAAAAGAAAACGGCGGAGAAAAATAATGAGTTTTACGAATTTTCAACGACATGCAAACCCAAATTACAAAATCCTATCAGCTCACAGCAGCCAGAAGGGCCATTAGCATAAATGCTGCAAACAATAAATGCTGAAGCGATTGTGGAGAAATGCGTACCCTCGATTCTAAGGGGGACGTGGTAAGTGCCACTAATGAAAACGCAAAGAAGGTGCTTTGAAAAGGGAAACACGGTGCTACCAGTCAGTCAATCACACCCACAGCTGGGCCTATCACCTGAGAACATGAGAATCAAAAAGTCACAGGCTGGCAATCCTGCACTCCAACAATATTTACCATAGCCAACGCTTGGAAGCAATGAAAATGTCCATCAACCGAGGAATGCACAAAGTAGAAGTGGTCCACGTACACAGTGGAAAATTACTCCAATAAGAAATAAAAATTAAGTTTAAAAATCCAACAAAATTAAGGAGACATCAGATTGTGTGGGTGTGTCCGGGCACACTCCACTCTAATTTATAACCGAGAAACACCACAGGCCGCAAGGGCTTTTCCCTAGGTACCAGGGTGGGGAACATAGAAAGGCTGCCCCCCTCTGGCAGTTACCTGCACAAGCAGCTTTAAAGCCTGTGCTAATGGTCATTGCATAGGAACAAGTACTGCAGAACTGTAAATGAAACCTGCCCTCAAAATGTCTTGAGGGAGGTAATGGCCAAAACATTTCAAAATGTGACACATACTTTAAGAGAACCCTCTGAAGAACGAAGGGGTAATCACAGCTTGAAAAATAAAAAGGACATGTCTTAAAGCTCAATTTCAACGGATTATGAGGCACGTGCGAATTCAACCACAAAGCGGTATCAGCTCACAAGTGGCAGAATAACCATCAGCAAGAAAACTACAAACAATAAATGCTGAAGGTGTTGTGGAGAAATGCCTACCCTCAACTTCAAGGGGGACGTAACTTGGAAAGGGCCACGAACGAGAACAGAAGGGAGGTGCCTTAAAAAGGTAAACATTGAGCTACCATATGATCCAGCAGGCCCACTCCTCGACCTATAATCTAAGAAGAGAGAATTGGAAAGACACAGGCAGGCAAATCTGCATGGCACAGTATTACAATAGCCAAGATATGGAAGTAACCAAGAAGTCCACCAACAGACGGGTGGACACAGAAGAACTCCTCCATGTACAGATGGAATATTCGCTAGTGAAAAAAATGAAACAATGCCATTTGCAGCACCATAGATGAGTCTAGACGTAATCACGCCACCTGTAGTAAGTGAGAAAGCAAAAGACACATATCCTATCATATCACTTTCAGGAGTACCTTCAAAATTGATACCAGTGAAGATATTTCCACAGAGAAAGGCAATCACAGATTCATTAAAAAACTTATGGTTCACCAAATAGAAAGGGATGAGGATTGGACACACTACCATATTGGGGTTAACAGAGATATACAAACCATGTGAAATATATAATCACCAAAGATGTACGGAAGACCAGGAGAAGACTACTCAACATTGTGTCATAACCTACATGGGAAAAGGATGCGAGGAAGAATAGATACACGTATATGTGTGAAAGAAGCACATCTTGCACACCCAGAACAAACAAGGCATTGTAATCAAATGTGCTGGGATAAAAAATAAAAAGTAAATTACAAATATGAACAAGAAGTAATGAGACATAACCTTAAAGGGCTTTTTCCTGGCACATTCCATTCTAATTTACAACCTAGAACACCACTTCCATTAAGCCTCTGTTTCCCTAGTAACCAAATTTGGTAAAGGAGAAATGCTGCCACCTTGTGGCCGTTTCCTGCAAGAGCAGCTTTAAACTCACAGCTAATGGTCACTTAACACTCAGAAGGACTGAGGGCTGTAAAGGACACCTGCCCTAAAAAAGTGTGCTGAAGTAGGGAGTGGACAAAAAAATTCAAAACAGGCAAATGTTTCAAGAGGAGGGTATGAAGAGTTAAGTTTTATTCACACTCTTTTTAAAAAGAAGGAAAATGGATAAAAGCTCAACCTCAGGGAGTGTTAGACCCATGCAATCTAATCTACAAAAAGTTTCAACTTACACCAGTCGACTGACCATCAGCAAAAAGTCTACAAACAATAAATGCTGAAGGGGTTTTAGAGAACTGTGTACCCTCTACCTGCTGGTGAGACGTAAAGGGGTCACAGCCAATAATGAGAACAGAAAGGAGCTCTGTTTCAAAGTAAAAATGGAGGTACCGTTCAATCCAGCAGGCGCACCATTGGACCTCTCACCTGAGAAGACAAGAATCGAGAAGACACAGGCCGCAAAAGCTGCAGAGCAGCCTTATTCACAAGAGCCAAGAGAGTAAAGCAATCAAAATGTACAACAACAGGTGAATGGATAAAGAAGAAGTGGTCCATGTACACAATGGAATATTAGCTATGGAAAACAATGAACCATTGCTCTCTGAGGCACCACAAATGAGTCTGGAGATAATCATGAAACATGAGGTAGGTCGGAAAGCAAAAGACCTATACTCTATGATATCACTTCTAGGCGTTATCTAATAACTGACACAAATGAACATATTTCCACAGAGAAAGACACTCACAGAGTTAGAAAACAAACTATGCTCATCTAAAAGGAAAGGTGGGGGGAATGGATAAATTAAGATTAGTGTTACTATATGGATACAAACACATATTATATACATATCTCAAAAAGACCGACAATATAGCAAGGGAGGTCTGCGGAACCCTCTGTAACATTTTACAAGGGAAGAGGATCTGTACTTGAATAGACATATGTAATGTACAAATGAACCAGATTGTGTACACCTAGGACAAACGATATGCTAAGCTTTGCCCCAATTAAAAAAAAATTTTAAAACCAAGAAGAAATAATGAGACATAAACTTATGGGGGTTTCTCCATGCACATTCCAATGTAATTTACAACCTAGGAACACGACTTCCAGAAAGGCTCTGCTGCCCTAGTACCCAGATTTGGGAATGGAGAAATGCTGCCTGCTTGAGGCCTCTTCCCACAACAGCAGCTTTAAACCCATTGCTAAAGGTCACTAAATATTCACCACACTTGCAGTTCGGTAAATGACACCTGCTCTCTAAAAAAATTCTGGGGTGGAAAATCGACCAAAAATTTCAAAAGAGGGCAACCTTCCAAGAGGACGATTTCAAGAGTTATACTGTACGCCCAACTGTTTCCTTTTTTGAACAGAAAAGAAAACGGCGGAGAAAAATAATGAGTTTTACGAATTTTCAACGACATGCAAACCCAAATTACAAAATCCTATCAGCTCACAGCAGCCAGAAGGGCCATTAGCATACAGGCTGCAAACAATAAATGCTGAAGCGATTGTGGAGAAATGCGTACCCTCGATTCTAAGGGGGACGTGGTAAGTGCCACTAATGAAAACGCAAAGAAGGTGCTTTGAAAAGGGAAACACGGTGCTACCAGTCAGTCAATCACACCCACTGCTGGGCCTATCACCTGAGAACATGAGAATCAAAAAGTCACAGGCTGGCAATCCTGCACTCCAACAATATTTACCATCGCCAACGCTTGGAAGCAATGAAAATGTCCATCAACCGAGGAATGCACAAAGTAGAAGTGGTCCACGTACACAGTGGAAAATTACTCCAATAAGAAATAAAAATTAAGTTTAAAAATCCAACAAAAGTAAGGAGACATCAGATTGTGTGGGTGTGTCCGGGCACACTCCACTCTAATTTATAACCGAGAAACACCACAGGCTGCAAGGGCTTTTCCCTAGGTACCAGGGTGGGGAACATAGAAAGGCTGCCACCCTCTGGCAGTTACCTGCACAAGCAGCTTTGAAGCCTGTGCTAATGGTCATTGCATAGGAACAAGTACTGCAGAACTGTAAATGAAACCTGCCCTCAAAATGTCTTGAGGGAGGTAATGGCCAAAACATTTCAAAATGTGACACATACTTTAAGAGAACCCTCTGAAGAACGAAGGGGTAATCACAGCTTGAAAAATAAAAAGGACATGTCTTAAAGCTCAATTTCAACGGATTATGAGGCACGTGCGAATTCAACCACAAAGCGGTATCAGCTCACAAGTGGCAGAATAACCATCAGCAAGAAAACTACAAACAATAAATGCTGAAGGTGTTGTGGAGAAATGCCTACCCTCAACTTCAAGGGGGACGTAACTTGGAAAGGGCCACGAACGAGAACAGAAGGGAGGTGCCTTAAAAAGGTAAACATTGAGCTACCATATGATCCAGCAGGCCCACTCCTCGACCTATAATCTAAGAAGAGAGAATTGGAAAGACACAGGCAGGCAAATCTGCATGGCACAGTATTACAATAGCCAAGATATGGAAGTAACCAAGAAGTCCACCAACAGACGGGTGGACACAGAAGAACTCCTCCATGTACAGATGGAATATTCGCTAGTGAAAAAAATGAAACAATGCCATTTGCAGCACCATAGATGAGTCTAGACGTAATCACGCCACCTGTAGTAAGTGAGAAAGCAAAAGACACATATCCTATCATATCACTTTCAGGAGTACCTTCAAAATTGATACCAGTGAAGATATTTCCACAGAGAAAGGCAATCACAGATTCATTAAAAAACTTATGGTTCACCAAATAGAAAGGGATGAGGATTGGACACACTACCATATTGGGGTTAACAGAGATATACAAACCATGTGAAATATATAATCACCAAAGATGTACGGAAGACCAGGAGAAGACTACTCAACATTGTGTCATAACCTACATGGGAAAAGGATGCGAGGAAGAATAGATACACGTATATGTGTGAAAGAAGCACATCTTGCACACCTAGAACAAACAAGGCATTGTAATCAAATGTGCTGGGATAAAAAATAAAAAGTAAATTACAAATATGAACAAGAAGTAATGAGACATAACCTTAAAGGGCTTTTTCCTGGCACATTCCATTCTAATTTACAACCTAGAACACCACTTCCATTAAGCCTCTGTTTCCCTAGTAACCAAATTTGGTAAAGGAGAAATGCTGCCACCTTGTGGCCGTTTCCTGCAAGAGCAGCTTTAAACTCACAGCTAATGGTCACTTAACACTCAGAAGGACTGAGGGCTGTAAAGGACACCTGCCCTAAAAAAGTGTGCTGAAGTAGGGAGTGGACAAAAAAATTCAAAACAGGCAAATGTTTCAAGAGGAGGGTATGAAGAGTTAAGTTTTATTCACACTCTTTTTAAAAAGAAGGAAAATGGATAAAAGCTCAACCTCAGGGAGTGTTAGACCCATGCAATCTAATCTACAAAAAGTTTCAACTTACACCAGTCGACTGACCATCAGCAAAAAGTCTACAAACAATAAATGCTGAAGGGGTTTTAGAGAACTGTGTACCCTCTACCTGCTGGTGAGACGTAAAGGGGTCACAGCCAATAATGAGAACAGAAAGGAGCTCTGTTTCAAAGTAAAAATGGAGGTACCGTTCAATCCAGCAGGCGCACCATTGGACCTCTCACCTGAGAAGACAAGAATCGAGAAGACACAGGCCGCAAAAGCTGCAGAGCAGCCTTATTCACAAGAGCCAAGAGAGTAAAGCAATCAAAATGTACAACAACAGGTGAATGGATAAAGAAGAAGTGGTCCATGTACACAATGGAATATTAGCTATGGAAAACAATGAACCATTGCTCTCTGAGGCACCACAAATGAGTCTGGAGATAATCATGAAACATGAGGTAGGTCGGAAAGCAAAAGACCTATACTCTATGATATCACTTATAGGCGTTATCTAATAACTGACACAAATGAACATATTTCCACAGAGAAAGACACTCACAGAGTTAGAAAACAAACTATGCTCATCTAAAAGGAAAGGTGGGGGGAATGGATAAATTAAGATTAGTGTTACTATATGGATACAAACACATATTATATACATATCTCAAAAAGACCGACAATATAGCAAGGGAGGTCTGCGGAACCCTCTGTAACATTTTACAAGGGAAGAGGATCTGTACTTGAATAGACATATGTAATGTACAAATGAACCAGATTGTGTACACCTAGGACAAACGATATGCTAAGCTTTGCCCCAATTAAAAAAAAATTTTAAAACCAAGAAGAAATAATGAGACATAAACTTATGGGGGTTTCTCCATGCACATTCCAATGTAATTTACAACCTAGGAACACGACTTCCAGAAAGGCTCTGCTGCCCTAGTACCCAGATTTGGGAATGGAGAAATGCTGCCTGCTTGAGGCCTCTTCCCACAACAGCAGCTTTAAACCCATTGCTAAAGGTCACTAAATATTCACCACACTTGCAGTTCGGTAAATGACACCTGCTCTCTAAAAAAATTCTGGGGTGGAAAATCGACCAAAAATTTCAAAAGAGGGCAACCTTCCAAGAGGACGATTTCAAGAGTTATACTGTACGCCCAACTGTTTCCTTTTTTGAACAGAAAAGAAAACGGCGGAGAAAAATAATGAGTTTTACGAATTTTCAACGACATGCAAACCCAAATTACAAAATCCTATCAGCTCACAGCAGCCAGAAGGGCCATTAGCATACAGGCTGCAAACAATAAATGCTGAAGCGATTGTGGAGAAATGCGTACCCTCGATTCTAAGGGGGACGTGGTAAGTGCCACTAATGAAAACGCAAAGAAGGTGCTTTGAAAAGGGAAACACGGTGCTACCAGTCAGTCAATCACACCCACTGCTGGGCCTATCACCTGAGAACATGAGAATCAAAAAGTCACAGGCTGGCAATCCTGCACTCCAACAATATTTACCATCGCCAACGCTTGGAAGCAATGAAAATGTCCATCAACCGAGGAATGCACAAAGTAGAAGTGGTCCACGTACACAGTGGAAAATTACTCCAATAAGAAATAAAAATTAAGTTTAAAAATCCAACAAAAGTAAGGAGACATCAGATTGTGTGGGTGTGTCCGGGCACACTCCACTCTAATTTATAACCGAGAAACACCACAGGCCGCAAGGGCTTTTCCCTAGGTACCAGGGTGGGGAACATAGAAAGGCTGCCACCCTCTGGCAGTTACCTGCACAAGCAGCTTTAAAGCCTGTGCTAATGGTCATTGCATAGGAACAAGTACTGCAGAACTGTAAATGAAACCTGCCCTCAAAATGTCTTGAGGGAGGTAATGGCCAAAACATTTCAAAATGTGACACATACTTTAAGAGAACCCTCTGAAGAACGAAGGGGTAATCACAGCTTGAAAAATAAAAAGGACATGTCTTAAACCTCAATTTCAACGGATTATGAGGCACGTGCGAATTCAACCACAAAGCGGTATCAGCTCACAAGTGGCAGAATAACCATCAGCAAGAAAACTACAAACAATAAATGCTGAAGGTGTTGTGGAGAAATGCCTACCCTCAACTTCAAGGGGGACGTAACTTGGAAAGGGCCACGAACGAGAACAGAAGGGAGGTGCCTTAAAAAGGTAAACATTGAGCTACCATATGATCCAGCAGGCCCACTCCTCGACCTATAATCTAAGAAGAGAGAATTGGAAAGACACAGGCAGGCAAATCTGCATGGCACAGTATTACAATAGCCAAGATATGGAAGTAACCAAGAAGTCCACCAACAGACGGGTGGACACAGAAGAACTCCTCCATGTACAGATGGAATATTCGCTAGTGAAAAAAATGAAACAATGCCATTTGCAGCACCATAGATGAGTCTAGACGTAATCACGCCACCTGTAGTAAGTGAGAAAGCAAAAGACACATATCCTATCATATCACTTTCAGGAGTACCTTCAAAATTGATACCAGTGAAGATATTTCCACAGAGAAAGGCAATCACAGATTCATTAAAAAACTTATGGTTCACCAAATAGAAAGGGATGAGGATTGGACACACTACCATATTGGGGTTAACAGAGATATACAAACCATGTGAAATATATAATCACCAAAGATGTACGGAAGACCAGGAGAAGACTACTCAACATTGTGTCATAACCTACATGGGAAAAGGATGCGAGGAAGAATAGATACACGTATATGTGTGAAAGAAGCACATCTTGCACACCTAGAACAAACAAGGCATTGTAATCAAATGTGCTGGGATAAAAAATAAAAAGTAAATTACAAATATGAACAAGAAGTAATGAGACATAACCTTAAAGGGCTTTTTCCTGGCACATTCCATTCTAATTTACAACCTAGAACACCACTTCCATTAAGCCTCTGTTTCCCTAGTAACCAAATTTGGTAAAGGAGAAATGCTGCCACCTTGTGGCCGTTTCCTGCAAGAGCAGCTTTAAACTCACAGCTAATGGTCACTTAACACTCAGAAGGACTGAGGGCTGTAAAGGACACCTGCCCTAAAAAAGTGTGCTGAAGTAGGGAGTGGACAAAAAAATTCAAAACAGGCAAATGTTTCAAGAGGAGGGTATGAAGAGTTAAGTTTTATTCACACTCTTTTTAAAAAGAAGGAAAATGGATAAAAGCTCAACCTCAGGGAGTGTTAGACCCATGCAATCTAATCTACAAAAAGTTTCAACTTACACCAGTCGACTGACCATCAGCAAAAAGTCTACAAACAATAAATGCTGAAGGGGTTTTAGAGAACTGTGTACCCTCTACCTGCTGGTGAGACGTAAAGGGGTCACAGCCAATAATGAGAACAGAAAGGAGCTCTGTTTCAAAGTAAAAATGGAGGTACCGTTCAATCCAGCAGGCGCACCATTGGACCTCTCACCTGAGAAGACAAGAATCGAGAAGACACAGGCCGCAAAAGCTGCAGAGCAGCCTTATTCACAAGAGCCAAGAGAGTAAAGCAATCAAAATGTACAACAACAGGTGAATGGATAAAGAAGAAGTGGTCCATGTACACAATGGAATATTAGCTATGGAAAACAATGAACCATTGCTCTCTGAGGCACCACAAATGAGTCTGGAGATAATCATGAAACATGAGGTAGGTCGGAAAGCAAAAGACCTATACTCTATGATATCACTTATAGGCGTTATCTAATAACTGACACAAATGAACATATTTCCACAGAGAAAGACACTCACAGAGTTAGAAAACAAACTATGCTCATCTAAAAGGAAAGGTGGGGGGAATGGATAAATTAAGATTAGTGTTACTATATGGATACAAACACATATTATATACATATCTCAAAAAGACCGACAATATAGCAAGGGAGGTCTGCGGAACCCTCTGTAACATTTTACAAGGGAAGAGGATCTGTACTTGAATAGACATATGTAATGTACAAATGAACCAGATTGTGTACACCTAGGACAAACGATATGCTAAGCTTTGCCCCAATTAAAAAAAAAATTTAAAACCAAGAAGAAATAATGAGACATAAACTTATGGGGGTTTCTCCATGCACATTCCAATGTAATTTACAACCTAGGAACACGACTTCCAGAAAGGCTCTGCTGCCCTAGTACCCAGATTTGGGAATGGAGAAATGCTGCCTGCTTGAGGCCTCTTCCCACAACAGCAGCTTTAAACCCATTGCTAAAGGTCACTAAATATTCACCACACTTGCAGTTCGGTAAATGACACCTGCTCTCTAAAAAAATTCTGGGGTGGAAAATCGACCAAAAATTTCAAAAGAGGGCAACCTTCCAAGAGGACGATTTCAAGAGTTATACTGTACGCCCAACTGTTTCCTTTTTTGAACAGAAAAGAAAACGGCGGAGAAAAATAATGAGTTTTACGAATTTTCAACGACATGCAAACCCAAATTACAAAATCCTATCAGCTCACAGCAGCCAGAAGGG
This sequence comes from Eschrichtius robustus, assembly GCF_028021215.1. Taxonomy (NCBI): domain Eukaryota; kingdom Metazoa; phylum Chordata; class Mammalia; order Artiodactyla; family Eschrichtiidae; genus Eschrichtius; species Eschrichtius robustus. Next base: position 41,200,366 of record NC_090831.1, on the reverse strand, counting down.
CCATTAGCATACAGGCTGCAAACAATAAATGCTGAAGCGATTGTGGAGAAATGCGTACCCTCGATTCTAAGGGGGACGTGGTAAGTGCCACTAATGAAAACGCAAAGAAGGTGCTTTGAAAAGGGAAACACGGTGCTACCAGTCAGTCAATCACACCCACTGCTGGGCCTATCACCTGAGAACATGAGAATCAAAAAGTCACAGGCTGGCAATCCTGCACTCCAACAATATTTACCATCGCCAACGCTTGGAAGCAATGAAAATGTCCATCAACCGAGGAATGCACAAAGTAGAAGTGGTCCACGTACACAGTGGAAAATTACTCCAATAAGAAATAAAAATTAAGTTTAAAAATCCAACAAAAGTAAGGAGACATCAGATTGTGTGGGTGTGTCCGGGCACACTCCACTCTAATTTATAACCGAGAAACACCACAGGCCGCAAGGGCTTTTCCCTAGGTACCAGGGTGGGGAACATAGAAAGGCTGCCACCCTCTGGCAGTTACCTGCACAAGCAGCTTTAAAGCCTGTGCTAATGGTCATTGCATAGGAACAAGTACTGCAGAACTGTAAATGAAACCTGCCCTCAAAATGTCTTGAGGGAGGTAATGGCCAAAACATTTCAAAATGTGACACATACTTTAAGAGAACCCTCTGAAGAACGAAGGGGTAATCACAGCTTGAAAAATAAAAAGGACATGTCTTAAACCTCAATTTCAACGGATTATGAGGCACGTGCGAATTCAACCACAAAGCGGTATCAGCTCACAAGTGGCAGAATAACCATCAGCAAGAAAACTACAAACAATAAATGCTGAAGGTGTTGTGGAGAAATGCCTACCCTCAACTTCAAGGGGGACGTAACTTGGAAAGGGCCACGAACGAGAACAGAAGGGAGGTGCCTTAAAAAGGTAAACATTGAGCTACCATATGATCCAGCAGGCCCACTCCTCGACCTATAATCTAAGAAGAGAGAATTGGAAAGACACAGGCAGGCAAATCTGCATGGCACAGTATTACAATAGCCAAGATATGGAAGTAACCAAGAAGTCCACCAACAGACGGGTGGACACAGAAGAACTCCTCCATGTACAGATGGAATATTCGCTAGTGAAAAAAATGAAACAATGCCATTTGCAGCACCATAGATGAGTCTAGACGTAATCACGCCACCTGTAGTAAGTGAGAAAGCAAAAGACACATATCCTATCATATCACTTTCAGGAGTACCTTCAAAATTGATACCAGTGAAGATATTTCCACAGAGAAAGGCAATCACAGATTCATTAAAAAACTTATGGTTCACCAAATAGAAAGGGATGAGGATTGGACACACTACCATATTGGGGTTAACAGAGATATACAAACCATGTGAAATATATAATCACCAAAGATGTACGGAAGACCAGGAGAAGACTACTCAACATTGTGTCATAACCTACATGGGAAAAGGATGCGAGGAAGAATAGATACACGTATATGTGTGAAAGAAGCACATCTTGCACACCTAGAACAAACAAGGCATTGTAATCAAATGTGCTGGGATAAAAAATAAAAAGTAAATTACAAATATGAACAAGAAGTAATGAGACATAACCTTAAAGGGCTTTTTCCTGGCACATTCCATTCTAATTTACAACCTAGAACACCACTTCCATTAAGCCTCTGTTTCCCTAGTAACCAAATTTGGTAAAGGAGAAATGCTGCCACCTTGTGGCCGTTTCCTGCAAGAGCAGCTTTAAACTCACAGCTAATGGTCACTTAACACTCAGAAGGACTGAGGGCTGTAAAGGACACCTGCCCTAAAAAAGTGTGCTGAAGTAGGGAGTGGACAAAAAAATTCAAAACAGGCAAATGTTTCAAGAGGAGGGTATGAAGAGTTAAGTTTTATTCACACTCTTTTTAAAAAGAAGGAAAATGGATAAAAGCTCAACCTCAGGGAGTGTTAGACCCATGCAATCTAATCTACAAAAAGTTTCAACTTACACCAGTCGACTGACCATCAGCAAAAAGTCTACAAACAATAAATGCTGAAGGGGTTTTAGAGAACTGTGTACCCTCTACCTGCTGGTGAGACGTAAAGGGGTCACAGCCAATAATGAGAACAGAAAGGAGCTCTGTTTCAAAGTAAAAATGGAGGTACCGTTCAATCCAGCAGGCGCACCATTGGACCTCTCACCTGAGAAGACAAGAATCGAGAAGACACAGGCCGCAAAAGCTGCAGAGCAGCCTTATTCACAAGAGCCAAGAGAGTAAAGCAATCAAAATGTACAACAACAGGTGAATGGATAAAGAAGAAGTGGTCCATGTACACAATGGAATATTAGCTATGGAAAACAATGAACCATTGCTCTCTGAGGCACCACAAATGAGTCTGGAGATAATCATGAAACATGAGGTAGGTCGGAAAGCAAAAGACCTATACTCTATGATATCACTTATAGGCGTTATCTAATAACTGACACAAATGAACATATTTCCACAGAGAAAGACACTCACAGAGTTAGAAAACAAACTATGCTCATCTAAAAGGAAAGGTGGGGGGAATGGATAAATTAAGATTAGTGTTACTATATGGATACAAACACATATTATATACATATCTCAAAAAGACCGACAATATAGCAAGGGAGGTCTGCGGAACCCTCTGTAACATTTTACAAGGGAAGAGGATCTGTACTTGAATAGACATATGTAATGTACAAATGAACCAGATTGTGTACACCTAGGACAAACGATATGCTAAGCTTTGCCCCAATTAAAAAAAAAATTTAAAACCAAGAAGAAATAATGAGACATAAACTTATGGGGGTTTCTCCATGCACATTCCAATGTAATTTACAACCTAGGAACACGACTTCCAGAAAGGCTCTGCTGCCCTAGTACCCAGATTTGGGAATGGAGAAATGCTGCCTGCTTGAGGCCTCTTCCCACAACAGCAGCTTTAAACCCATTGCTAAAGGTCACTAAATATTCACCACACTTGCAGTTCGGTAAATGACACCTGCTCTCTAAAAAAATTCTGGGGTGGAAAATCGACCAAAAATTTCAAAAGAGGGCAACCTTCCAAGAGGACGATTTCAAGAGTTATACTGTACGCCCAACTGTTTCCTTTTTTGAACAGAAAAGAAAACGGCGGAGAAAAATAATGAGTTTTACGAATTTTCAACGACATGCAAACCCAAATTACAAAATCCTATCAGCTCACAGCAGCCAGAAGGTCCATTAGCATACAGGCTGCAAACAATAAATGCTGAAGCGATTGTGGAGAAATGCGTACCCTCGATTCTAAGGGGGACGTGGTAAGTGCCACTAATGAAAACGCAAAGAAGGTGCTTTGAAAAGGGAAACACGGTGCTACCAGTCAGTCAATCACACCCACTGCTGGGCCTATCACCTGAGAACATGAGAATCAAAAAGTCACAGGCTGGCAATCCTGCACTCCAACAATATTTACCATCGCCAACGCTTGGAAGCAATGAAAATGTCCATCAACCGAGGAATGCACAAAGTAGAAGTGGTCCACGTACACAGTGGAAAATTACTCCAATAAGAAATAAAAATTAAGTTTAAAAATCCAACAAAAGTAAGGAGACATCAGATTGTGTGGGTGTGTCCGGGCACACTCCACTCTAATTTATAACCGAGAAACACCACAGGCCGCAAGGGCTTTTCCCTAGGTACCAGGGTGGGGAACATAGAAAGGCTGCCCCCCTCTGGCAGTTACCTGCACAAGCAGCTTTAAAGCCTGTGCTAATGGTCATTGCATAGGAACAAGTACTGCAGAACTGTAAATGAAACCTGCCCTCAAAATGTCTTGAGGGAGGTAATGGCCAAAACATTTCAAAATGTGACACATACTTTAAGAGAACCCTCTGAAGAACGAAGGGGTAATCACAGCTTGAAAAATAAAAAGGACATGTCTTAAAGCTCAATTTCAACGGATTATGAGGCACGTGCGAATTCAACCACAAAGCGGTATCAGCTCACAAGTGGCAGAATAACCATCAGCAAGAAAACTACAAACAATAAATGCTGAAGGTGTTGTGGAGAAATGCCTACCCTCAACTTCAACGGGGACGTAACTTGGAAAGGGCCACGAACGAGAACAGAAGGGAGGTGCCTTAAAAAGGTAAACATTGAGCTACCATATGATCCAGCAGGCCCACTCCTCGACCTATAATCTAAGAAGAGAGAATTGGAAAGACACAGGCAGGCAAATCTGCATGGCACAGTATTACAATAGCCAAGATATGGAAGTAACCAAGAAGTCCACCAACAGACGGGTGGACACAGAAGAACTCCTCCATGTACAGATGGAATATTCGCTAGTGAAAAAAATGAAACAATGCCATTTGCAGCACCATAGATGAGTCTAGACGTAATCACGCCACCTGTAGTAAGTGAGAAAGCAAAAGACACATATCCTATCATATCACTTTCAGGAGTACCTTCAAAATTGATACCAGTGAAGATATTTCCACAGAGAAAGGCAATCACAGATTCATTAAAAAACTTATGGTTCACCAAATAGAAAGGGATGAGGATTGGACACACTACCATATTGGGGTTAACAGAGATATACAAACCATGTGAAATATATAATCACCAAAGATGTACGGAAGACCAGGAGAAGACTACTCAACATTGTGTCATAACCTACATGGGAAAAGGATGCGAGGAAGAATAGATACACGTATATGTGTGAAAGAAGCACATCTTGCACACCTAGAACAAACAAGGCATTGTAATCAAATGTGCTGGGATAAAAAATAAAAAGTAAATTACAAATATGAACAAGAAGTAATGAGACATAACCTTAAAGGGCTTTTTCCTGGCACATTCCATTCTAATTTACAACCTAGAACACCACTTCCATTAAGCCTCTGTTTCCCTAGTAACCAAATTTGGTAAAGGAGAAATGCTGCCACCTTGTGGCCGTTTCCTGCAAGAGCAGCTTTAAACTCACAGCTAATGGTCACTTAACACTCAGAAGGACTGAGGGCTGTAAAGGACACCTGCCCTAAAAAAGTGTGCTGAAGTAGGGAGTGGACAAAAAAATTCAAAACAGGCAAATGTTTCAAGAGGAGGGTATGAAGAGTTAAGTTTTATTCACACTCTTTTTAAAAAGAAGGAAAATGGATAAAAGCTCAACCTCAGGGAGTGTTAGACCCATGCAATCTAATCTACAAAAAGTTTCAACTTACACCAGTCGACTGACCATCAGCAAAAAGTCTACAAACAATAAATGCTGAAGGGGTTTTAGAGAACTGTGTACCCTCTACCTGCTGGTGAGACGTAAAGGGGTCACAGCCAATAATGAGAACAGAAAGGAGCTCTGTTTCAAAGTAAAAATGGAGGTACCGTTCAATCCAGCAGGCGCACCATTGGACCTCTCACCTGAGAAGACAAGAATCGAGAAGACACAGGCCGCAAAAGCTGCAGAGCAGCCTTATTCACAAGAGCCAAGAGAGTAAAGCAATCAAAATGTACAACAACAGGTGAATGGATAAAGAAGAAGTGGTCCATGTACACAATGGAATATTAGCTATGGAAAACAATGAACCATTGCTCTCTGAGGCACCACAAATGAGTCTGGAGATAATCATGAAACATGAGGTAGGTCGGAAAGCAAAAGACCTATACTCTATGATATCACTTATAGGCGTTATCTAATAACTGACACAAATGAACATATTTCCACAGAGAAAGACACTCACAGAGTTAGAAAACAAACTATGCTCATCTAAAAGGAAAGGTGGGGGGAATGGATAAATTAAGATTAGTGTTACTATATGGATACAAACACATATTATATACATATCTCAAAAAGACCGACAATATAGCAAGGGAGGTCTGCGGAACCCTCTGTAACATTTTACAAGGGAAGAGGATCTGTACTTGAATAGACATATGTAATGTACAAATGAACCAGATTGTGTACACCTAGGACAAACGATATGCTAAGCTTTGCCCCAATTAAAAAAAAAATTTAAAACCAAGAAGAAATAATGAGACATAAACTTATGGGGGTTTCTCCATGCACATTCCAATGTAATTTACAACCTAGGAACACGACTTCCAGAAAGGCTCTGCTGCCCTAGTACCCAGATTTGGGAATGGAGAAATGCTGCCTGCTTGAGGCCTCTTCCCACAACAGCAGCTTTAAACCCATTGCTAAAGGTCACTAAATATTCACCACACTTGCAGTTCGGTAAATGACACCTGCTCTCTAAAAAAATTCTGGGGTGGAAAATCGACCAAAAATTTCAAAAGAGGGCAACCTTCCAAGAGGACGATTTCAAGAGTTATACTGTACGCCCAACTGTTTCCTTTTTTGAACAGAAAAGAAAACGGCGGAGAAAAATAATGAGTTTTACGAATTTTCAACGACATGCAAACCCAAATTACAAAATCCTATCAGCTCACAGCAGCCAGAAGGGCCATTAGCATACAGGCTGCAAACAATAAATGCTGAAGCGATTGTGGAGAAATGCGTACCCTCGATTCTAAGGGGGACGTGGTAAGTGCCACTAATGAAAACGCAAAGAAGGTGCTTTGAAAAGGGAAACACGGTGCTACCAGTCAGTCAATCACACCCACTGCTGGGCCTATCACCTGAGAACATGAGAATCAAAAAGTCACAGGCTGGCAATCCTGCACTCCAACAATATTTACCATCGCCAACGCTTGGAAGCAATGAAAATGTCCATCAACCGAGGAATGCACAAAGTAGAAGTGGTCCACGTACACAGTGGAAAATTACTCCAATAAGAAATAAAAATTAAGTTTAAAAATCCAACAAAAGTAAGGAGACATCAGATTGTGTGGGTGTGTCCGGGCACACTCCACTCTAATTTATAACCGAGAAACACCACAGGCCGCAAGGGCTTTTCCCTAGGTACCAGGGTGGGGAACATAGAAAGGCTGCCACCCTCTGGCAGTTACCTGCACAAGCAGCTTTAAAGCCTGTGCTAATGGTCATTGCATAGGAACAAGTACTGCAGAACTGTAAATGAAACCTGCCCTCAAAATGTCTTGAGGGAGGTAATGGCCAAAACATTTCAAAATGTGACACATACTTTAAGAGAACCCTCTGAAGAACGAAGGGGTAATCACAGCTTGAAAAATAAAAAGGACATGTCTTAAAGCTCAATTTCAACGGATTATGAGGCACGTGCGAATTCAACCACAAAGCGGTATCAGCTCACAAGTGGCAGAATAACCATCAGCAAGAAAACTACAAACAATAAATGCTGAAGGTGTTGTGGAGAAATGCCTACCCTCAACTTCAAGGGGGACGTAACTTGGAAAGGGCCACGAACGAGAACAGAAGGGAGGTGCCTTAAAAAGGTAAACATTGAGCTACCATATGATCCAGCAGGCCCACTCCTCGACCTATAATCTAAGAAGAGAGAATTGGAAAGACACAGGCAGGCAAATCTGCATGGCACAGTATTACAATAGCCAAGATATGGAAGTAACCAAGAAGTCCACCAACAGACGGGTGGACACAGAAGAACTCCTCCATGTACAGATGGAATATTCGCTAGTGAAAAAAATGAAACAATGCCATTTGCAGCACCATAGATGAGTCTAGACGTAATCACGCCACCTGTAGTAAGTGAGAAAGCAAAAGACACATATCCTATCATATCACTTTCAGGAGTACCTTCAAAATTGATACCAGTGAAGATATTTCCACAGAGAAAGGCAATCACAGATTCATTAAAAAACTTATGGTTCACCAAATAGAAAGGGATGAGGATTGGACACACTACCATATTGGGGTTAACAGAGATATACAAACCATGTGAAATATATAATCACCAAAGATGTACGGAAGACCAGGAGAAGACTACTCAACATTGTGTCATAACCTACATGGGAAAAGGATGCGAGGAAGAATAGATACACGTATATGTGTGAAAGAAGCACATCTTGCACACCTAGAACAAACAAGGCATTGTAATCAAATGTGCTGGGATAAAAAATAAAAAGTAAATTACAAATATGAACAAGAAGTAATGAGACATAACCTTAAAGGGCTTTTTCCTGGCACATTCCATTCTAATTTACAACCTAGAACACCACTTCCATTAAGCCTCTGTTTCCCTAGTAACCAAATTTGGTAAAGGAGAAATGCTGCCACCTTGTGGCCGTTTCCTGCAAGAGCAGCTTTAAACTCACAGCTAATGGTCACTTAACACTCAGAAGGACTGAGGGCTGTAAAGGACACCTGCCCTAAAAAAGTGTGCTGAAGTAGGGAGTGGACAAAAAAATTCAAAACAGGCAAATGTTTCAAGAGGAGGGTATGAAGAGTTAAGTTTTATTCACACTCTTTTTAAAAAGAAGGAAAATGGATAAAAGCTCAACCTCAGGGAGTGTTAGACCCATGCAATCTAATCTACAAAAAGTTTCAACTTACACCAGTCGACTGACCATCAGCAAAAAGTCTACAAACAATAAATGCTGAAGGGGTTTTAGAGAACTGTGTACCCTCTACCTGCTGGTGAGACGTAAAGGGGTCACAGCCAATAATGAGAACAGAAAGGAGCTCTGTTTCAAAGTAAAAATGGAGGTACCGTTCAATCCAGCAGGCGCACCATTGGACCTCTCACCTGAGAAGACAAGAATCGAGAAGACACAGGCCGCAAAAGCTGCAGAGCAGCCTTATTCACAAGAGCCAAGAGAGTAAAGCAATCAAAATGTACAACAACAGGTGAATGGATAAAGAAGAAGTGGTCCATGTACACAATGGAATATTAGCTATGGAAAACAATGAACCATTGCTCTCTGAGGCACCACAAATGAGTCTGGAGATAATCATGAAACATGAGGTAGGTCGGAAAGCAAAAGACCTATACTCTATGATATCACTTATAGGCGTTATCTAATAACTGACACAAATGAACATATTTCCACAGAGAAAGACACTCACAGAGTTAGAAAACAAACTATGCTCATCTAAAAGGAAAGGTGGGGGGAATGGATAAATTAAGATTAGTGTTACTATATGGATACAAACACATATTATATACATATCTCAAAAAGACCGACAATATAGCAAGGGAGGTCTGCGGAACCCTCTGTAACATTTTACAAGGGAAGAGGATCTGTACTTGAATAGACATATGTAATGTACAAATGAACCAGATTGTGTACACCTAGGACAAACGATATGCTAAGCTTTGCCCCAATTAAAAAAAAAATTTAAAACCAAGAAGAAATAATGAGACATAAACTTATGGGGGTTTCTCCATGCACATTCCAATGTAATTTACAACCTAGGAACACGACTTCCAGAAAGGCTCTGCTGCCCTAGTACCCAGATTTGGGAATGGAGAAATGCTGCCTGCTTGAGGCCTCTTCCCACAACAGCAGCTTTAAACCCATTGCTAAAGGTCACTAAATATTCACCACACTTGCAGTTCGGTAAATGACACCTGCTCTCTAAAAAAATTCTGGGGTGGAAAATCGACCAAAAATTTCAAAAGAGGGCAACCTTCCAAGAGGACGATTTCAAGAGTTATACTGTACGCCCAACTGTTTCCTTTTTTGAACAGAAAAGAAAACGGCGGAGAAAAATAATGAGTTTTACGAATTTTCAACGACATGCAAACCCAAATTACAAAATCCTATCAGCTCACAGCAGCCAGAAGGGCCATTAGCATACAGGCTGCAAACAATAAATGCTGAAGCGATTGTGGAGAAATGCGTACCCTCGATTCTAAGGGGGACGTGGTAAGTGCCACTAATGAAAACGCAAAGAAGGTGCTTTGAAAAGGGAAACACGGTGCTACCAGTCAGTCAATCACACCCACTGCTGGGCCTATCACCTGAGAACATGAGAATCAAAAAGTCACAGGCTGGCAATCCTGCACTCCAACAATATTTACCATCGCCAACGCTTGGAAGCAATGAAAATGTCCATCAACCGAGGAATGCACAAAGTAGAAGTGGTCCACGTACACAGTGGAAAATTACTCCAATAAGAAATAAAAATTAAGTTTAAAAATCCAACAAAAGTAAGGAGACATCAGATTGTGTGGGTGTGTCCGGGCACACTCCACTCTAATTTATAACCGAGAAACACCACAGGCCGCAAGGGCTTTTCCCTAGGTACCAGGGTGGGGAACATAGAAAGGCTGCCACCCTCTGGCAGTTACCTGCACAAGCAGCTTTAAAGCCTGTGCTAATGGTCATTGCATAGGAACAAGTACTGCAGAACTGTAAATGAAACCTGCCCTCAAAATGTCTTGAGGGAGGTAATGGCCAAAACATTTCAAAATGTGACACATACTTTAAGAGAACCCTCTGAAGAACGAAGGGGTAATCACAGCTTGAAAAATAAAAAGGACATGTCTTAAAGCTCAATTTCAACGGATTATGAGGCACGTGCGAATTCAACCACAAAGCGGTATCAGCTCACAAGTGGCAGAATAACCATCAGCAAGAAAACTACAAACAATAAATGCTGAAGGTGTTGTGGAGAAATGCCTACCCTCAACTTCAACGGGGACGTAACTTGGAAAGGGCCACGAACGAGAACAGAAGGGAGGTGCCTTAAAAAGGTAAACATTGAGCTACCATATGATCCAGCAGGCCCACTCCTCGACCTATAATCTAAGAAGAGAGAATTGGAAAGACACAGGCAGGCAAATCTGCATGGCACAGTATTACAATAGCCAAGATATGGAAGTAACCAAGAAGTCCACCAACAGACGGGTGGACACAGAAGAACTCCTCCATGTACAGATGGAATATTCGCTAGTGAAAAAAATGAAACAATGCCATTTGCAGCACCATAGATGAGTCTAGACGTAATCACGCCACCTGTAGTAAGTGAGAAAGCAAAAGACACATATCCTATCATATCACTTTCAGGAGTACCTTCAAAATTGATACCAGTGAAGATATTTCCACAGAGAAAGGCAATCACAGATTCATTAAAAAACTTATGGTTCACCAAATAGAAAGGGATGAGGATTGGACACACTACCATATTGGGGTTAACAGAGATATACAAACCATGTGAAATATATAATCACCAAAGATGTACGGAAGACCAGGAGAAGACTACTCAACATTGTGTCATAACCTACATGGGAAAAGGATGCGAGGAAGAATAGATACACGTATATGTGTGAAAGAAGCACATCTTGCACACCTAGAACAAACAAGGCATTGTAATCAAATGTGCTGGGATAAAAAATAAAAAGTAAATTACAAATATGAACAAGAAGTAATGAGACATAACCTTAAAGGGCTTTTTCCTGGCACATTCCATTCTAATTTACAACCTAGAACACCACTTCCATTAAGCCTCTGTTTCCCTAGTAACCAAATTTGGTAAAGGAGAAATGCTGCCACCTTGTGGCCGTTTCCTGCAAGAGCAGCTTTAAACTCACAGCTAATGGTCACTTAACACTCAGAAGGACTGAGGGCTGTAAAGGACACCTGCCCTAAAAAAGTGTGCTGAAGTAGGGAGTGGACAAAAAAATTCAAAACAGGCAAATGTTTCAAGAGGAGGGTATGAAGAGTTAAGTTTTATTCACACTCTTTTTAAAAAGAAGGAAAATGGATAAAAGCTCAACCTCAGGGAGTGTTAGACCCATGCAATCTAATCTACAAAAAGTTTCAACTTACACCAGTCGACTGACCATCAGCAAAAAGTCTACAAACAATAAATGCTGAAGGGGTTTTAGAGAACTGTGTACCCTCTACCTGCTGGTGAGACGTAAAGGGGTCACAGCCAATAATGAGAACAGAAAGGAGCTCTGTTTCAAAGTAAAAATGGAGGTACCGTTCAATCCAGCAGGCGCACCATTGGACCTCTCACCTGAGAAGACAAGAATCGAGAAGACACAGGCCGCAAAAGCTGCAGAGCAGCCTTATTCACAAGAGCCAAGAGAGTAAAGCAATCAAAATGTACAACAACAGGTGAATGGATAAAGAAGAAGTGGTCCATGTACACAATGGAATATTAGCTATGGAAAACAATGAACCATTGCTCTCTGAGGCACCACAAATGAGTCTGGAGATAATCATGAAACATGAGGTAGGTCGGAAAGCAAAAGACCTATACTCTATGATATCACTTATAGGCGTTATCTAATAACTGACACAAATGAACATATTTCCACAGAGAAAGACACTCACAGAGTTAGAAAACAAACTATGCTCATCTAAAAGGAAAGGTGGGGGGAATGGATAAATTAAGATTAGTGTTACTATATGGATACAAACACATATTATATACATATCTCAAAAAGACCGACAATATAGCAAGGGAGGTCTGCGGAACCCTCTGTAACATTTTACAAGGGAAGAGGATCTGTACTTGAATAGACATATGTAATGTACAAATGAACCAGATTGTGTACACCTAGGACAAACGATATGCTAAGCTTTGCCCCAATTAAAAAAAAAATTTAAAACCAAGAAGAAATAATGAGACATAAACTTATGGGGGTTTCTCCATGCACATTCCAATGTAATTTACAACCTAGGAACACGACTTCCAGAAAGGCTCTGCTGCCCTAGTACCCAGATTTGGGAATGGAGAAATGCTGCCTGCTTGACGCCTCTTCCCACAACAGCAGCTTTAAACCCATTGCTAAAGGTCACTAAATATTCACCACACTTGCAGTTCGGTAAATGACACCTGCTCTCTAAAAAAATTCTGGGGTGGAAAATCGACCAAAAATTTCAAAAGAGGGCAACCTTCCAAGAGGACAATTTCAAGAGTTATACTGTACGCCCAACTGTTTCCTTTTTTGAACAGAAAAGAAAACGGCGGAGAAAAATAATGAGTTTTACGAATTTTCAACGACATGCAAACCCAAATTACAAAATCCTATCAGCTCACAGCAGCCAGAAGGGCCATTAGCATACAGGCTGCAAACAATAAATGCTGAAGCGATTGTGGAGAAATGCGTACCCTCGATTCTAAGGGGGACGTGGTAAGTGCCACTAATGAAAACGCAAAGAAGGTGCTTTGAAAAGGGAAACACGGTGCTACCAGTCAGTCAATCACACCCACTGCTGGGCCTATCACCTGAGAACATGAGAATCAAAAAGTCACAGGCTGGCAATCCTGCACTCCAACAATATTTACCATCGCCAACGCTTGGAAGCAATGAAAATGTCCATCAACCGAGGAATGCACAAAGTAGAAGTGGTCCACGTACACAGTGGAAAATTACTCCAATAAGAAATAAAAATTAAGTTTAAAAATCCAACAAAAGTAAGGAGACATCAGATTGTGTGGGTGTGTCCGGGCACACTCCACTCTAATTTATAACCGAGAAACACCACAGGCCGCAAGGGCTTTTCCCTAGGTACCAGGGTGGGGAACATAGAAAGGCTGCCACCCTCTGGCAGTTACCTGCACAAGCAGCTTTAAAGCCTGTGCGAATGGTCATTGCATAGGAACAAGTACTGCAGAACTGTAAATGAAACCTGCCCTCAAAATGTCTTGAGGGAGGTAATGGCCAAAACATTTCAAAATGTGACACATACTTTAAGAGAACCCTCTGAAGAACGAAGGGGTAATCACAGCTTGAAAAATAAAAAGGACATGTCTTAAAGCTCAATTTCAACGGATTATGAGGCACGTGCGAATTCAACCACAAAGCGGTATCAGCTCACAAGTGGCAGAATAACCATCAGCAAGAAAACTACAAACAATAAATGCTGAAGGTGTTGTGGAGAAATGCCTACCCTCAACTTCAAGGGGGACGTAACTTGGAAAGGGCCACGAACGAGAACAGAAGGGAGGTGCCTTAAAAAGGTAAACATTGAGCTACCATATGATCCAGCAGGCCCACTCCTCGACCTATAATCTAAGAAGAGAGAATTGGAAAGACACAGGCAGGCAAATCTGCATGGCACAGTATTACAATAGCCAAGATATGGAAGTAACCAAGAAGTCCACCAACAGACGGGTGGACACAGAAGAACTCCTCCATGTACAGATGGAATATTCGCTAGTGAAAAAAATGAAACAATGCCATTTGCAGCACCATAGATGAGTCTAGACGTAATCACGCCACCTGTAGTAAGTGAGAAAGCAAAAGACACATATCCTATCATATCACTTTCAGGAGTACCTTCAAAATTGATACCAGTGAAGATATTTCCACAGAGAAAGGCAATCACAGATTCATTAAAAAACTTATGGTTCACCAAATAGAAAGGGATGAGGATTGGACACACTACCATATTGGGGTTAACAGAGATATACAAACCATGTGAAATATATAATCACCAAAGATGTACGGAAGACCAGGAGAAGACTACTCAACATTGTGTCATAACCTACATGGGAAAAGGATGCGAGGAAGAATAGATACACGTATATGTGTGAAAGAAGCACATCTTGCACACCTAGAACAAACAAGGCATTGTAATCAAATGTGCTGGGATAAAAAATAAAAAGTAAATTACAAATATGAACAAGAAGTAATGAGACATAACCTTAAAGGGCTTTTTCCTGGCACATTCCATTCTAATTTACAACCTAGAACACCACTTCCATTAAGCCTCTGTTTCCCTAGTAACCAAATTTGGTAAAGGAGAAATGCTGCCACCTTGTGGCCGTTTCCTGCAAGAGCAGCTTTAAACTCACAGCTAATGGTCACTTAACACTCAGAAGGACTGAGGGCTGTAAAGGACACCTGCCCTAAAAAAGTGTGCTGAAGTAGGGAGTGGACAAAAAAATTCAAAACAGGCAAATGTTTCAAGAGGAGGGTATGAAGAGTTAAGTTTTATTCACACTCTTTTTAAAAAGAAGGAAAATGGATAAAAGCTCAACCTCAGGGAGTGTTAGACCCATGCAATCTAATCTACAAAAAGTTTCAACTTACACCAGTCGACTGACCATCAGCAAAAAGTCTACAAACAATAAATGCTGAAGGGGTTTTAGAGAACTGTGTACCCTCTACCTGCTGGTGAGACGTAAAGGGGTCACAGCCAATAATGAGAACAGAAAGGAGCTCTGTTTCAAAGTAAAAATGGAGGTACCGTTCAATCCAGCAGGCGCACCATTGGACCTCTCACCTGAGAAGACAAGAATCGAGAAGACACAGGCCGCAAAAGCTGCAGAGCAGCCTTATTCACAAGAGCCAAGAGAGTAAAGCAATCAAAATGTACAACAACAGGTGAATGGATAAAGAAGAAGTGGTCCATGTACACAATGGAATATTAGCTATGGAAAACAATGAACCATTGCTCTCTGAGGCACCACAAATGAGTCTGGAGATAATCATGAAACATGAGGTAGGTCGGAAAGCAAAAGACCTATACTCTATGATATCACTTATAGGCGTTATCTAATAACTGACACAAATGAACATATTTCCACAGAGAAAGACACTCACAGAGTTAGAAAACAAACTATGCTCATCTAAAAGGAAAGGTGGGGGGAATGGATAAATTAAGATTAGTGTTACTATATGGATACAAACACATATTATATACATATCTCAAAAAGACCGACAATATAGCAAGGGAGGTCTGCGGAACCCTCTGTAACATTTTACAAGGGAAGAGGATCTGTACTTGAATAGACATATGTAATGTACAAATGAACCAGATTGTGTACACCTAGGACAAACGATATGCTAAGCTTTGCCCCAATTAAAAAAAAAAATTTAAAACCAAGAAGAAATAATGAGACATAAACTTATGGGGGTTTCTCCATGCACATTCCAATGTAATTTACAACCTAGGAACACGACTTCCAGAAAGGCTCTGCTGCCCTAGTACCCAGATTTGGGAATGGAGAAATGCTGCCTGCTTGAGGCCTCTTCCCACAACAGCAGCTTTAAACCCATTGCTAAAGGTCACTAAATATTCACCACACTTGCAGTTCGGTAAATGACACCTGCTCTCTAAAAAAATTCTGGGGTGGAAAATCGACCAAAAATTTCAAAAGAGGGCAACCTTCCAAGAGGACAATTTCAAGAGTTATACTGTACGCCCAACTGTTTCCTTTTTTGAACAGAAAAGAAAACGGCGGAGAAAAATAATGAGTTTTACGAATTTTCAACGACATGCAAACCCAAATTACAAAATCCTATCAGCTCACAGCAGCCAGAAGGGCCATTAGCATACAGGCTGCAAACAATAAATGCTGAAGCGATTGTGGAGAAATGCGTACCCTCGATTC
The DNA here is from genome assembly GCF_028021215.1 of Eschrichtius robustus. Lineage (NCBI taxonomy): Eukaryota > Metazoa > Chordata > Mammalia > Artiodactyla > Eschrichtiidae > Eschrichtius > Eschrichtius robustus. The sequence goes on along the minus strand of NC_090831.1, from coordinate 41,184,193 downwards.
TAAGGGGGACGTGGTAAGTGCCACTAATGAAAACGCAAAGAAGGTGCTTTGAAAAGGGAAACACGGTGCTACCAGTCAGTCAATCACACCCACTGCTGGGCCTATCACCTGAGAACATGAGAATCAAAAAGTCACAGGCTGGCAATCCTGCACTCCAACAATATTTACCATCGCCAACGCTTGGAAGCAATGAAAATGTCCATCAACCGAGGAATGCACAAAGTAGAAGTGGTCCACGTACACAGTGGAAAATTACTCCAATAAGAAATAAAAATTAAGTTTAAAAATCCAACAAAAGTAAGGAGACATCAGATTGTGTGGGTGTGTCCGGGCACACTCCACTCTAATTTATAACCGAGAAACACCACAGGCCGCAAGGGCTTTTCCCTAGGTACCAGGGTGGGGAACATAGAAAGGCTGCCACCCTCTGGCAGTTACCTGCACAAGCAGCTTTAAAGCCTGTGCGAATGGTCATTGCATAGGAACAAGTACTGCAGAACTGTAAATGAAACCTGCCCTCAAAATGTCTTGAGGGAGGTAATGGCCAAAACATTTCAAAATGTGACACATACTTTAAGAGAACCCTCTGAAGAACGAAGGGGTAATCACAGCTTGAAAAATAAAAAGGACATGTCTTAAAGCTCAATTTCAACGGATTATGAGGCACGTGCGAATTCAACCACAAAGCGGTATCAGCTCACAAGTGGCAGAATAACCATCAGCAAGAAAACTACAAACAATAAATGCTGAAGGTGTTGTGGAGAAATGCCTACCCTCAACTTCAAGGGGGACGTAACTTGGAAAGGGCCACGAACGAGAACAGAAGGGAGGTGCCTTAAAAAGGTAAACATTGAGCTACCATATGATCCAGCAGGCCCACTCCTCGACCTATAATCTAAGAAGAGAGAATTGGAAAGACACAGGCAGGCAAATCTGCATGGCACAGTATTACAATAGCCAAGATATGGAAGTAACCAAGAAGTCCACCAACAGACGGGTGGACACAGAAGAACTCCTCCATGTACAGATGGAATATTCGCTAGTGAAAAAAATGAAACAATGCCATTTGCAGCACCATAGATGAGTCTAGACGTAATCACGCCACCTGTAGTAAGTGAGAAAGCAAAAGACACATATCCTATCATATCACTTTCAGGAGTACCTTCAAAATTGATACCAGTGAAGATATTTCCACAGAGAAAGGCAATCACAGATTCATTAAAAAACTTATGGTTCACCAAATAGAAAGGGATGAGGATTGGACACACTACCATATTGGGGTTAACAGAGATATACAAACCATGTGAAATATATAATCACCAAAGATGTACGGAAGACCAGGAGAAGACTACTCAACATTGTGTCATAACCTACATGGGAAAAGGATGCGAGGAAGAATAGATACACGTATATGTGTGAAAGAAGCACATCTTGCACACCTAGAACAAACAAGGCATTGTAATCAAATGTGCTGGGATAAAAAATAAAAAGTAAATTACAAATATGAACAAGAAGTAATGAGACATAACCTTAAAGGGCTTTTTCCTGGCACATTCCATTCTAATTTACAACCTAGAACACCACTTCCATTAAGCCTCTGTTTCCCTAGTAACCAAATTTGGTAAAGGAGAAATGCTGCCACCTTGTGGCCGTTTCCTGCAAGAGCAGCTTTAAACTCACAGCTAATGGTCACTTAACACTCAGAAGGACTGAGGGCTGTAAAGGACACCTGCCCTAAAAAAGTGTGCTGAAGTAGGGAGTGGACAAAAAAATTCAAAACAGGCAAATGTTTCAAGAGGAGGGTATGAAGAGTTAAGTTTTATTCACACTCTTTTTAAAAAGAAGGAAAATGGATAAAAGCTCAACCTCAGGGAGTGTTAGACCCATGCAATCTAATCTACAAAAAGTTTCAACTTACACCAGTCGACTGACCATCAGCAAAAAGTCTACAAACAATAAATGCTGAAGGGGTTTTAGAGAACTGTGTACCCTCTACCTGCTGGTGAGACGTAAAGGGGTCACAGCCAATAATGAGAACAGAAAGGAGCTCTGTTTCAAAGTAAAAATGGAGGTACCGTTCAATCCAGCAGGCGCACCATTGGACCTCTCACCTGAGAAGACAAGAATCGAGAAGACACAGGCCGCAAAAGCTGCAGAGCAGCCTTATTCACAAGAGCCAAGAGAGTAAAGCAATCAAAATGTACAACAACAGGTGAATGGATAAAGAAGAAGTGGTCCATGTACACAATGGAATATTAGCTATGGAAAACAATGAACCATTGCTCTCTGAGGCACCACAAATGAGTCTGGAGATAATCATGAAACATGAGGTAGGTCGGAAAGCAAAAGACCTATACTCTATGATATCACTTATAGGCGTTATCTAATAACTGACACAAATGAACATATTTCCACAGAGAAAGACACTCACAGAGTTAGAAAACAAACTATGCTCATCTAAAAGGAAAGGTGGGGGGAATGGATAAATTAAGATTAGTGTTACTATATGGATACAAACACATATTATATACATATCTCAAAAAGACCGACAATATAGCAAGGGAGGTCTGCGGAACCCTCTGTAACATTTTACAAGGGAAGAGGATCTGTACTTGAATAGACATATGTAATGTACAAATGAACCAGATTGTGTACACCTAGGACAAACGATATGCTAAGCTTTGCCCCAATTAAAAAAAAAATTTAAAACCAAGAAGAAATAATGAGACATAAACTTATGGGGGTTTCTCCATGCACATTCCAATGTAATTTACAACCTAGGAACACGACTTCCAGAAAGGCTCTGCTGCCCTAGTACCCAGATTTGGGAATGGAGAAATGCTGCCTGCTTGAGGCCTCTTCCCACAACAGCAGCTTTAAACCCATTGCTAAAGGTCACTAAATATTCACCACACTTGCAGTTCGGTAAATGACACCTGCTCTCTAAAAAAATTCTGGGGTGGAAAATCGACCAAAAATTTCAAAAGAGGGCAACCTTCCAAGAGGACAATTTCAAGAGTTATACTGTACGCCCAACTGTTTCCTTTTTTGAACAGAAAAGAAAACGGCGGAGAAAAATAATGAGTTTTACGAATTTTCAACGACATGCAAACCCAAATTACAAAATCCTATCAGCTCACAGCAGCCAGAAGGGCCATTAGCATACAGGCTGCAAACAATAAATGCTGAAGCGATTGTGGAGAAATGCGTACCCTCGATTCTAAGGGGGACGTGGTAAGTGCCACTAATGAAAACGCAAAGAAGGTGCTTTGAAAAGGGAAACACGGTGCTACCAGTCAGTCAATCACACCCACTGCTGGGCCTATCACCTGAGAACATGAGAATCAAAAAGTCACAGGCTGGCAATCCTGCACTCCAACAATATTTACCATCGCCAACGCTTGGAAGCAATGAAAATGTCCATCAACCGAGGAATGCACAAAGTAGAAGTGGTCCACGTACACAGTGGAAAATTACTCCAATAAGAAATAAAAATTAAGTTTAAAAATCCAACAAAAGTAAGGAGACATCAGATTGTGTGGGTGTGTCCGGGCACACTCCACTCTAATTTATAACCGAGAAACACCACAGGCCGCAAGGGCTTTTCCCTAGGTACCAGGGTGGGGAACATAGAAAGGCTGCCACCCTCTGGCAGTTACCTGCACAAGCAGCTTTAAAGCCTGTGCGAATGGTCATTGCATAGGAACAAGTACTGCAGAACTGTAAATGAAACCTGCCCTCAAAATGTCTTGAGGGAGGTAATGGCCAAAACATTTCAAAATGTGACACATACTTTAAGAGAACCCTCTGAAGAACGAAGGGGTAATCACAGCTTGAAAAATAAAAAGGACATGTCTTAAAGCTCAATTTCAACGGATTATGAGGCACGTGCGAATTCAACCACAAAGCGGTATCAGCTCACAAGTGGCAGAATAACCATCAGCAAGAAAACTACAAACAATAAATGCTGAAGGTGTTGTGGAGAAATGCCTACCCTCAACTTCAAGGGGGACGTAACTTGGAAAGGGCCACGAACGAGAACAGAAGGGAGGTGCCTTAAAAAGGTAAACATTGAGCTACCATATGATCCAGCAGGCCCACTCCTCGACCTATAATCTAAGAAGAGAGAATTGGAAAGACACAGGCAGGCAAATCTGCATGGCACAGTATTACAATAGCCAAGATATGGAAGTAACCAAGAAGTCCACCAACAGACGGGTGGACACAGAAGAACTCCTCCATGTACAGATGGAATATTCGCTAGTGAAAAAAATGAAACAATGCCATTTGCAGCACCATAGATGAGTCTAGACGTAATCACGCCACCTGTAGTAAGTGAGAAAGCAAAAGACACATATCCTATCATATCACTTTCAGGAGTACCTTCAAAATTGATACCAGTGAAGATATTTCCACAGAGAAAGGCAATCACAGATTCATTAAAAAACTTATGGTTCACCAAATAGAAAGGGATGAGGATTGGACACACTACCATATTGGGGTTAACAGAGATATACAAACCATGTGAAATATATAATCACCAAAGATGTACGGAAGACCAGGAGAAGACTACTCAACATTGTGTCATAACCTACATGGGAAAAGGATGCGAGGAAGAATAGATACACGTATATGTGTGAAAGAAGCACATCTTGCACACCTAGAACAAACAAGGCATTGTAATCAAATGTGCTGGGATAAAAAATAAAAAGTAAATTACAAATATGAACAAGAAGTAATGAGACATAACCTTAAAGGGCTTTTTCCTGGCACATTCCATTCTAATTTACAACCTAGAACACCACTTCCATTAAGCCTCTGTTTCCCTAGTAACCAAATTTGGTAAAGGAGAAATGCTGCCACCTTGTGGCCGTTTCCTGCAAGAGCAGCTTTAAACTCACAGCTAATGGTCACTTAACACTCAGAAGGACTGAGGGCTGTAAAGGACACCTGCCCTAAAAAAGTGTGCTGAAGTAGGGAGTGGACAAAAAAATTCAAAACAGGCAAATGTTTCAAGAGGAGGGTATGAAGAGTTAAGTTTTATTCACACTCTTTTTAAAAAGAAGGAAAATGGATAAAAGCTCAACCTCAGGGAGTGTTAGACCCATGCAATCTAATCTACAAAAAGTTTCAACTTACACCAGTCGACTGACCATCAGCAAAAAGTCTACAAACAATAAATGCTGAAGGGGTTTTAGAGAACTGTGTACCCTCTACCTGCTGGTGAGACGTAAAGGGGTCACAGCCAATAATGAGAACAGAAAGGAGCTCTGTTTCAAAGTAAAAATGGAGGTACCGTTCAATCCAGCAGGCGCACCATTGGACCTCTCACCTGAGAAGACAAGAATCGAGAAGACACAGGCCGCAAAAGCTGCAGAGCAGCCTTATTCACAAGAGCCAAGAGAGTAAAGCAATCAAAATGTACAACAACAGGTGAATGGATAAAGAAGAAGTGGTCCATGTACACAATGGAATATTAGCTATGGAAAACAATGAACCATTGCTCTCTGAGGCACCACAAATGAGTCTGGAGATAATCATGAAACATGAGGTAGGTCGGAAAGCAAAAGACCTATACTCTATGATATCACTTATAGGCGTTATCTAATAACTGACACAAATGAACATATTTCCACAGAGAAAGACACTCACAGAGTTAGAAAACAAACTATGCTCATCTAAAAGGAAAGGTGGGGGGAATGGATAAATTAAGATTAGTGTTACTATATGGATACAAACACATATTATATACATATCTCAAAAAGACCGACAATATAGCAAGGGAGGTCTGCGGAACCCTCTGTAACATTTTACAAGGGAAGAGGATCTGTACTTGAATAGACATATGTAATGTACAAATGAACCAGATTGTGTACACCTAGGACAAACGATATGCTAAGCTTTGCCCCAATTAAAAAAAAAATTTAAAACCAAGAAGAAATAATGAGACATAAACTTATGGGGGTTTCTCCATGCACATTCCAATGTAATTTACAACCTAGGAACACGACTTCCAGAAAGGCTCTGCTGCCCTAGTACCCAGATTTGGGAATGGAGAAATGCTGCCTGCTTGAGGCCTCTTCCCACAACAGCAGCTTTAAACCCATTGCTAAAGGTCACTAAATATTCACCACACTTGCAGTTCGGTAAATGACACCTGCTCTCTAAAAAAATTCTGGGGTGGAAAATCGACCAAAAATTTCAAAAGAGGGCAACCTTCCAAGAGGACGATTTCAAGAGTTATACTGTACGCCCAACTGTTTCCTTTTTTGAACAGAAAAGAAAACGGCGGAGAAAAATAATGAGTTTTACGAATTTTCAACGACATGCAAACCCAAATTACAAAATCCTATCAGCTCACAGCAGCCAGAAGGGCCATTAGCATACAGGCTGCAAACAATAAATGCTGAAGCGATTGTGGAGAAATGCGTACCCTCGATTCTAAGGGGGACGTGGTAAGTGCCACTAATGAAAACGCAAAGAAGGTGCTTTGAAAAGGGAAACACGGTGCTACCAGTCAGTCAATCACACCCACTGCTGGGCCTATCACCTGAGAACATGAGAATCAAAAAGTCACAGGCTGGCAATCCTGCACTCCAACAATATTTACCATCGCCAACGCTTGGAAGCAATGAAAATGTCCATCAACCGAGGAATGCACAAAGTAGAAGTGGTCCACGTACACAGTGGAAAATTACTCCAATAAGAAATAAAAATTAAGTTTAAAAATCCAACAAAAGTAAGGAGACATCAGATTGTGTGGGTGTGTCCGGGCACACTCCACTCTAATTTATAACCGAGAAACACCACAGGCCGCAAGGGCTTTTCCCTAGGTACCAGGGTGGGGAACATAGAAAGGCTGCCACCCTCTGGCAGTTACCTGCACAAGCAGCTTTAAAGCCTGTGCGAATGGTCATTGCATAGGAACAAGTACTGCAGAACTGTAAATGAAACCTGCCCTCAAAATGTCTTGAGGGAGGTAATGGCCAAAACATTTCAAAATGTGACACATACTTTAAGAGAACCCTCTGAAGAACGAAGGGGTAATCACAGCTTGAAAAATAAAAAGGACATGTCTTAAAGCTCAATTTCAACGGATTATGAGGCACGTGCGAATTCAACCACAAAGCGGTATCAGCTCACAAGTGGCAGAATAACCATCAGCAAGAAAACTACAAACAATAAATGCTGAAGGTGTTGTGGAGAAATGCCTACCCTCAACTTCAAGGGGGACGTGACTTGGAAAGGGCCACGAACGAGAACAGAAGGGAGGTGCCTTAAAAAGGTAAACATTGAGCTACCATATGATCCAGCAGGCCCACTCCTCGACCTATAATCTAAGAAGAGAGAATTGGAAAGACACAGGCAGGCAAATCTGCATGGCACAGTATTACAATAGCCAAGATATGGAAGTAACCAAGAAGTCCACCAACAGACGGGTGGACACAGAAGAACTCCTCCATGTACAGATGGAATATTCGCTAGTGAAAAAAATGAAACAATGCCATTTGCAGCACCATAGATGAGTCTAGACGTAATCACGCCACCTGTAGTAAGTGAGAAAGCAAAAGACACATATCCTATCATATCACTTTCAGGAGTACCTTCAAAATTGATACCAGTGAAGATATTTCCACAGAGAAAGGCAATCACAGATTCATTAAAAAACTTATGGTTCACCAAATAGAAAGGGATGAGGATTGGACACACTACCATATTGGGGTTAACAGAGATATACAAACCATGTGAAATATATAATCACCAAAGATGTACGGAAGACCAGGAGAAGACTACTCAACATTGTGTCATAACCTACATGGGAAAAGGATGCGAGGAAGAATAGATACACGTATATGTGTGAAAGAAGCACATCTTGCACACCTAGAACAAACAAGGCATTGTAATCAAATGTGCTGGGATAAAAAATAAAAAGTAAATTACAAATATGAACAAGAAGTAATGAGACATAACCTTAAAGGGCTTTTTCCTGGCACATTCCATTCTAATTTACAACCTAGAACACCACTTCCATTAAGCCTCTGTTTCCCTAGTAACCAAATTTGGTAAAGGAGAAATGCTGCCACCTTGTGGCCGTTTCCTGCAAGAGCAGCTTTAAACTCACAGCTAATGGTCACTTAACACTCAGAAGGACTGAGGGCTGTAAAGGACACCTGCCCTAAAAAAGTGTGCTGAAGTAGGGAGTGGACAAAAAAATTCAAAACAGGCAAATGTTTCAAGAGGAGGGTATGAAGAGTTAAGTTTTATTCACACTCTTTTTAAAAAGAAGGAAAATGGATAAAAGCTCAACCTCAGGGAGTGTTAGACCCATGCAATCTAATCTACAAAAAGTTTCAACTTACACCAGTCGACTGACCATCAGCAAAAAGTCTACAAACAATAAATGCTGAAGGGGTTTTAGAGAACTGTGTACCCTCTACCTGCTGGTGAGACGTAAAGGGGTCACAGCCAATAATGAGAACAGAAAGGAGCTCTGTTTCAAAGTAAAAATGGAGGTACCGTTCAATCCAGCAGGCGCACCATTGGACCTCTCACCTGAGAAGACAAGAATCGAGAAGACACAGGCCGCAAAAGCTGCAGAGCAGCCTTATTCACAAGAGCCAAGAGAGTAAAGCAATCAAAATGTACAACAACAGGTGAATGGATAAAGAAGAAGTGGTCCATGTACACAATGGAATATTAGCTATGGAAAACAATGAACCATTGCTCTCTGAGGCACCACAAATGAGTCTGGAGATAATCATGAAACATGAGGTAGGTCGGAAAGCAAAAGACCTATACTCTATGATATCACTTAAAGGCGTTATCTAATAACTGACACAAATGAACATATTTCCACAGAGAAAGACACTCACAGAGTTAGAAAACAAACTATGCTCATCTAAAAGGAAAGGTGGGGGGAATGGATAAATTAAGATTAGTGTTACTATATGGATACAAACACATATTATATACATATCTCAAAAAGACCGACAATATAGCAAGGGAGGTCTGCGGAACCCTCTGTAACATTTTACAAGGGAAGAGGATCTGTACTTGAATAGACATATGTAATGTACAAATGAACCAGATTGTGTACACCTAGGACAAACGATATGCTAAGCTTTGCCCCAATTAAAAAAAAAATTTAAAACCAAGAAGAAATAATGAGACATAAACTTATGGGGGTTTCTCCATGCACATTCCAATGTAATTTACAACCTAGGAACACGACTTCCAGAAAGGCTCTGCTGCCCTAGTACCCAGATTTGGGAATGGAGAAATGCTGCCTGCTTGAGGCCTCTTCCCACAACAGCAGCTTTAAACCCATTGCTAAAGGTCACTAAATATTCACCACACTTGCAGTTCGGTAAATGACACCTGCTCTCTAAAAAAATTCTGGGGTGGAAAATCGACCAAAAATTTCAAAAGAGGGCAACCTTCCAAGAGGACGATTTCAAGAGTTATACTGTACGCCCAACTGTTTCCTTTTTTGAACAGAAAAGAAAACGGCGGAGAAAAATAATGAGTTTTACGAATTTTCAACGACATGCAAACCCAAATTACAAAATCCTATCAGCTCACAGCAGCCAGAAGGGCCATTAGCATACAGGCTGCAAACAATAAATGCTGAAGCGATTGTGGAGAAATGCGTACCCTCGATTCTAAGGGGGACGTGGTAAGTGCCACTAATGAAAACGCAAAGAAGGTGCTTTGAAAAGGGAAACACGGTGCTACCAGTCAGTCAATCACACCCACTGCTGGGCCTATCACCTGAGAACATGAGAATCAAAAAGTCACAGGCTGGCAATCCTGCACTCCAACAATATTTACCATCGCCAACGCTTGGAAGCAATGAAAATGTCCATCAACCGAGGAATGCACAAAGTAGAAGTGGTCCACGTACACAGTGGAAAATTACTCCAATAAGAAATAAAAATTAAGTTTAAAAATCCAACAAAAGTAAGGAGACATCAGATTGTGTGGGTGTGTCCGGGCACACTCCACTCTAATTTATAACCGAGAAACACCACAGGCCGCAAGGGCTTTTCCCTAGGTACCAGGGTGGGGAACATAGAAAGGCTGCCACCCTCTGGCAGTTACCTGCACAAGCAGCTTTAAAGCCTGTGCGAATGGTCATTGCATAGGAACAAGTACTGCAGAACTGTAAATGAAACCTGCCCTCAAAATGTCTTGAGGGAGGTAATGGCCAAAACATTTCAAAATGTGACACATACTTTAAGAGAACCCTCTGAAGAACGAAGGGGTAATCACAGCTTGAAAAATAAAAAGGACATGTCTTAAAGCTCAATTTCAACGGATTATGAGGCACGTGCGAATTCAACCACAAAGCGGTATCAGCTCACAAGTGGCAGAATAACCATCAGCAAGAAAACTACAAACAATAAATGCTGAAGGTGTTGTGGAGAAATGCCTACCCTCAACTTCAAGGGGGACGTAACTTGGAAAGGGCCACGAACGAGAACAGAAGGGAGGTGCCTTAAAAAGGTAAACATTGAGCTACCATATGATCCAGCAGGCCCACTCCTCGACCTATAATCTAAGAAGAGAGAATTGGAAAGACACAGGCAGGCAAATCTGCATGGCACAGTATTACAATAGCCAAGATATGGAAGTAACCAAGAAGTCCACCAACAGACGGGTGGACACAGAAGAACTCCTCCATGTACAGATGGAATATTCGCTAGTGAAAAAAATGAAACAATGCCATTTGCAGCACCATAGATGAGTCTAGACGTAATCACGCCACCTGTAGTAAGTGAGAAAGCAAAAGACACATATCCTATCATATCACTTTCAGGAGTACCTTCAAAATTGATACCAGTGAAGATATTTCCACAGAGAAAGGCAATCACAGATTCATTAAAAAACTTATGGTTCACCAAATAGAAAGGGATGAGGATTGGACACACTACCATATTGGGGTTAACAGAGATATACAAACCATGTGAAATATATAATCACCAAAGATGTACGGAAGACCAGGAGAAGACTACTCAACATTGTGTCATAACCTACATGGGAAAAGGATGCGAGGAAGAATAGATACACGTATATGTGTGAAAGAAGCACATCTTGCACACCCAGAACAAACAAGGCATTGTAATCAAATGTGCTGGGATAAAAAATAAAAAGTAAATTACAAATATGAACAAGAAGTAATGAGACATAACCTTAAAGGGCTTTTTCCTGGCACATTCCATTCTAATTTACAACCTAGAACACCACTTCCATTAAGCCTCTGTTTCCCTAGTAACCAAATTTGGTAAAGGAGAAATGCTGCCACCTTGTGGCCGTTTCCTGCAAGAGCAGCTTTAAACTCACAGCTAATGGTCACTTAACACTCAGAAGGACTGAGGGCTGTAAAGGACACCTGCCCTAAAAAAGTGTGCTGAAGTAGGGAGTGGACAAAAAAATTCAAAACAGGCAAATGTTTCAAGAGGAGGGTATGAAGAGTTAAGTTTTATTCACACTCTTTTTAAAAAGAAGGAAAATGGATAAAAGCTCAACCTCAGGGAGTGTTAGACCCATGCAATCTAATCTACAAAAAGTTTCAACTTACACCAGTCGACTGACCATCAGCAAAAAGTCTACAAACAATAAATGCTGAAGGGGTTTTAGAGAACTGTGTACCCTCTACCTGCTGGTGAGACGTAAAGGGGTCACAGCCAATAATGAGAACAGAAAGGAGCTCTGTTTCAAAGTAAAAATGGAGGTACCGTTCAATCCAGCAGGCGCACCATTGGACCTCTCACCTGAGAAGACAAGAATCGAGAAGACACAGGCCGCAAAAGCTGCAGAGCAGCCTTATTCACAAGAGCCAAGAGAGTAAAGCAATCAAAATGTACAACAACAGGTGAATGGATAAAGAAGAAGTGGTCCATGTACACAATGGAATATTAGCTATGGAAAACAATGAACCATTGCTCTCTGAGGCACCACAAATGAGTCTGGAGATAATCATGAAACATGAGGTAGGTCGGAAAGCAAAAGACCTATACTCTATGATATCACTTATAGGCGTTATCTAATAACTGACACAAATGAACATATTTCCACAGAGAAAGACACTCACAGAGTTAGAAAACAAACTATGCTCATCTAAAAGGAAAGGTGGGGGGAATGGATAAATTAAGATTAGTGTTACTATATGGATACAAACACATATTATATACATATCTCAAAAAGACCGACAATATAGCAAGGGAGGTCTGCGGAACCCTCTGTAACATTTTACAAGGGAAGAGGATCTGTACTTGAATAGACATATGTAATGTACAAATGAACCAGATTGTGTACACCTAGGACAAACGATATGCTAAGCTTTGCCCCAATTAAAAAAAAAATTTAAAACCAAGAAGAAATAATGAGACATAAACTTATGGGGGTTTCTCCATGCACATTCCAATGTAATTTACAACCTAGGAACACGACTTCCAGAAAGGCTCTGCTGCCCTAGTACCCAGATTTGGGAATGGAGAAATGCTGCCTGCTTGAGGCCTCTTCCCACAACAGCAGCTTTAAACCCATTGCTAAAGGTCACTAAATATTCACCACACTTGCAGTTCGGTAAATGACACCTGCTCTCTAAAAAAATTCTGGGGTGGAAAATCGACCAAAAATTTCAAAAGAGGGCAACCTTCCAAGAGGACGATTTCAAGAGTTATACTGTACGCCCAACTGTTTCCTTTTTTGAACAGAAAAGAAAACGGCGGAGAAAAATAATGAGTTTTACGAATTTTCAACGACATGCAAACCCAAATTACAAAATCCTATCAGCTCACAGCAGCCAGAAGGGCCATTAGCATACAGGCTGCAAACAATAAATGCTGAAGCGATTGTGGAGAAATGCGTACCCTCGATTCTAAGGGGGACGTGGTAAGTGCCACTAATGAAAACGCAAAGAAGGTGCTTTGAAAAGGGAAACACGGTGCTACCAGTCAGTCAATCACACCCACTGCTGGGCCTATCACCTGAGAACATGAGAATCAAAAAGTCACAGGCTGGCAATCCTGCACTCCAACAATATTTACCATCGCCAACGCTTGGAAGCAATGAAAATGTCCATCAACCGAGGAATGCACAAAGTAGAAGTGGTCCACGTACACAGTGGAAAATTACTCCAATAAGAAATAAAAATTAAGTTTAAAAATCCAACAAAAGTAAGGAGACATCAGATTGTGTGGGTGTGTCCGGGCACACTCCACTCTAATTTATAACCGAGAAACACCACAGGCCGCAAGGGCTTTTCCCTAGGTACCAGGGTGGGGAACATAGAAAGGCTGCCACCCTCTGGCAGTTACCTGCACAAGCAGCTTTAAAGCCTGTGCGAATGGTCATTGCATAGGAACAAGTACTGCAGAACTGTAAATGAAACCTGCCCTCAAAATGTCTTGAGGGAGGTAATGGCCAAAACATTTCAAAATGTGACACATACTTTAAGAGAACCCTCTGAAGAACGAAGGGGTAATCACAGCTTGAAAAATAAAAAGGACATGTCTTAAAGCTCAATTTCAACGGATTATGAGGCACGTGCGAATTCAACCACAAAGCGGTATCAGCTCACAAGTGGCAGAATAACCATCAGCAAGAAAACTACAAACAATAAATGCTGAAGGTGTTGTGGAGAAATGCCTACCCTCAACTTCAAGGGGGACGTGACTTGGAAAGGGCCACGAACGAGAACAGAAGGGAGGTGCCTTAAAAAGGTAAACATTGAGCTACCATATGATCCAGCAGGCCCACTCCTCGACCTATAATCTAAGAAGAGAGAATTGGAAAGACACAGGCAGGCAAATCTGCATGGCACAGTATTACAATAGCCAAGATATGGAAGTAACCAAGAAGTCCACCAACAGACGGGTGGACACAGAAGAACTCCTCCATGTACAGATGGAATATTCGCTAGTGAAAAAAATGAAACAATGCCATTTGCAGCACCATAGATGAGTCTAGACGTAATCACGCCACCTGTAGTAAGTGAGAAAGCAAAAGACACATATCCTATCATATCACTTTCAGGAGTACCTTCAAAATTGATACCAGTGAAGATATTTCCACAGAGAAAGGCAATCACAGATTCATTAAAAAACTTATGGTTCACCAAATAGAAAGGGATGAGGATTGGACACACTACCATATTGGGGTTAACAGAGATATACAAACCATGTGAAATATATAATCACCAAAGATGTACGGAAGACCAGGAGAAGACTACTCAACATTGTGTCATAACCTACATGGGAAAAGGATGCGAGGAAGAATAGATACACGTATATGTGTGAAAGAAGCACATCTTGCACACCTAGAACAAACAAGGCATTGTAATCAAATGTGCTGGGATAAAAAATAAAAAGTAAATTACAAATATGAACAAGAAGTAATGAGACATAACCTTAAAGGGCTTTTTCCTGGCACATTCCATTCTAATTTACAACCTAGAACACCACTTCCATTAAGCCTCTGTTTCCCTAGTAACCAAATTTGGTAAAGGAGAAATGCTGCCACCTTGTGGCCGTTTCCTGCAAGAGCAGCTTTAAACTCACAGCTAATGGTCACTTAACACTCAGAAGGACTGAGGGCTGTAAAGGACACCTGCCCTAAAAAAGTGTGCTGAAGTAGGGAGTGGACAAAAAAATTCAAAACAGGCAAATGTTTCAAGAGGAGGGTATGAAGAGTTAAGTTTTATTCACACTCTTTTTAAAAAGAAGGAAAATGGATAAAAGCTCAACCTCAGGGAGTGTTAGACCCATGCAATCTAATCTACAAAAAGTTTCAACTTACACCAGTCGACTGACCATCAGCAAAAAGTCTACAAACAATAAATGCTGAAGGGGTTTTAGAGAACTGTGTACCCTCTACCTGCTGGTGAGACGTAAAGGGGTCACAGCCAATAATGAGAACAGAAAGGAGCTCTGTTTCAAAGTAAAAATGGAGGTACCGTTCAATCCAGCAGGCGCACCATTGGACCTCTCACCTGAGAAGACAAGAATCGAGAAGACACAGGCCGCAAAAGCTGCAGAGCAGCCTTATTCACAAGAGCCAAGAGAGTAAAGCAATCAAAATGTACAACAACAGGTGAATGGATAAAGAAGAAGTGGTCCATGTACACAATGGAATATTAGCTATGGAAAACAATGAACCATTGCTCTCTGAGGCACCACAAATGAGTCTGGAGATAATCATGAAACATGAGGTAGGTCGGAAAGCAAAAGACCTATACTCTATGATATCACTTAAAGGCGTTATCTAATAACTGACACAAATGAACATATTTCCACAGAGAAAGACACTCACAGAGTTAGAAAACAAACTATGCTCATCTAAAAGGAAAGGTGGGGGGAATGGATAAATTAAGATTAGTGTTACTATATGGATACAAACACATATTATATACATATCTCAAAAAGACCGACAATATAGCAAGGGAGGTCTGCGGAACCCTCTGTAACATTTTACAAGGGAAGAGGATCTGTACTTGAATAGACATATGTAATGTACAAATGAACCAGATTGTGTACACCTAGGACAAACGATATGCTAAGCTTTGCCCCAATTAAAAAAAAAATTTAAAACCAAGAAGAAATAATGAGACATAAACTTATGGGGGTTTCTCCATGCACATTCCAATGTAATTTACAACCTAGGAACACGACTTCCAGAAAGGCTCTGCTGCCCTAGTACCCAGATTTGGGAATGGAGAAATGCTGCCTGCTTGAGGCCTCTTCCCACAACAGCAGCTTTAAACCCATTGCTAAAGGTCACTAAATATTCACCACACTTGCAGTTCGGTAAATGACACCTGCTCTCTAAAAAAATTCTGGGGTGGAAAATCGACCAAAAATTTCAAAAGAGGGCAACCTTCCAAGAGGACGATTTCAAGAGTTATACTGTACGCCCAACTGTTTCCTTTTTTGAACAGAAAAGAAAACGGCGGAGAAAAATAATGAGTTTTACGAATTTTCAACGACATGCAAACCCAAATTACAAAATCCTATCAGCTCACAGCAGCCAGAAGGGCCATTAGCATACAGGCTGCAAACAATAAATGCTGAAGCGATTGTGGAGAAATGCGTACCCTCGATTCTAAGGGGGACGTGGTAAGTGCCACTAATGAAAACGCAAAGAAGGTGCTTTGAAAAGGGAAACACGGTGCTACCAGTCAGTCAATCACACCCACTGCTGGGCCTATCACCTGAGAACATGAGAATCAAAAAGTCACAGGCTGGCAATCCTGCACTCCAACAATATTTACCATCGCCAACGCTTGGAAGCAATGAAAATGTCCATCAACCGAGGAATGCACAAAGTAGAAGTGGTCCACGTACACAGTGGAAAATTACTCCAATAAGAAATAAAAATTAAGTTTAAAAATCCAACAAAAGTAAGGAGACATCAGATTGTGTGGGTGTGTCCGGGCACACTCCACTCTAATTTATAACCGAGAAACACCACAGGCCGCAAGGGCTTTTCCCTAGGTACCAGGGTGGGGAACATAGAAAGGCTGCCACCCTCTGGCAGTTACCTGCACAAGCAGCTTTAAAGCCTGTGCTAATGGTCATTGCATAGGAACAAGTACTGCAGAACTGTAAATGAAACCTGCCCTCAAAATGTCTTGAGGGAGGTAATGGCCAAAACATTTCAAAATGTGACACATACTTTAAGAGAACCCTCTGAAGAACGAAGGGGTAATCACAGCTTGAAAAATAAAAAGGACATGTCTTAAACCTCAATTTCAACGGATTATGAGGCACGTGCGAATTCAACCACAAAGCGGTATCAGCTCACAAGTGGCAGAATAACCATCAGCAAGAAAACTACAAACAATAAATGCTGAAGGTGTTGTGGAGAAATGCCTACCCTCAACTTCAAGGGGGACGTAACTTGGAAAGGGCCACGAACGAGAACAGAAGGGAGGTGCCTTAAAAAGGTAAACATTGAGCTACCATATGATCCAGCAGGCCCACTCCTCGACCTATAATCTAAGAAGAGAGAATTGGAAAGACACAGGCAGGCAAATCTGCATGGCACAGTATTACAATAGCCAAGATATGGAAGTAACCAAGAAGTCCACCAACAGACGGGTGGACACAGAAGAACTCCTCCATGTACAGATGGAATATTCGCTAGTGAAAAAAATGAAACAATGCCATTTGCAGCACCATAGATGAGTCTAGACGTAATCACGCCACCTGTAGTAAGTGAGAAAGCAAAAGACACATATCCTATCATATCACTTTCAGGAGTACCTTCAAAATTGATACCAGTGAAGATATTTCCACAGAGAAAGGCAATCACAGATTCATTAAAAAACTTATGGTTCACCAAATAGAAAGGGATGAGGATTGGACACACTACCATATTGGGGTTAACAGAGATATACAAACCATGTGAAATATATAATCACCAAAGATGTACGGAAGACCAGGAGAAGACTACTCAACATTGTGTCATAACCTACATGGGAAAAGGATGCGAGGAAGAATAGATACACGTATATGTGTGAAAGAAGCACATCTTGCACACCTAGAACAAACAAGGCATTGTAATCAAATGTGCTGGGATAAAAAATAAAAAGTAAATTACAAATATGAACAAGAAGTAATGAGACATAACCTTAAAGGGCTTTTTCCTGGCACATTCCATTCTAATTTACAACCTAGAACACCACTTCCATTAAGCCTCTGTTTCCCTAGTAACCAAATTTGGTAAAGGAGAAATGCTGCCACCTTGTGGCCGTTTCCTGCAAGAGCAGCTTTAAACTCACAGCTAATGGTCACTTAACACTCAGAAGGACTGAGGGCTGTAAAGGACACCTGCCCTAAAAAAGTGTGCTGAAGTAGGGAGTGGACAAAAAAATTCAAAACAGGCAAATGTTTCAAGAGGAGGGTATGAAGAGTTAAGTTTTATTCACACTCTTTTTAAAAAGAAGGAAAATGGATAAAAGCTCAACCTCAGGGAGTGTTAGACCCATGCAATCTAATCTACAAAAAGTTTCAACTTACACCAGTCGACTGACCATCAGCAAAAAGTCTACAAACAATAAATGCTGAAGGGGTTTTAGAGAACTGTGTACCCTCTACCTGCTGGTGAGACGTAAAGGGGTCACAGCCAATAATGAGAACAGAAAGGAGCTCTGTTTCAAAGTAAAAATGGAGGTACCGTTCAATCCAGCAGGCGCACCATTGGACCTCTCACCTGAGAAGACAAGAATCGAGAAGACACAGGCCGCAAAAGCTGCAGAGCAGCCTTATTCACAAGAGCCAAGAGAGTAAAGCAATCAAAATGTACAACAACAGGTGAATGGATAAAGAAGAAGTGGTCCATGTACACAATGGAATATTAGCTATGGAAAACAATGAACCATTGCTCTCTGAGGCACCACAAATGAGTCTGGAGATAATCATGAAACATGAGGTAGGTCGGAAAGCAAAAGACCTATACTCTATGATATCACTTATAGGCGTTATCTAATAACTGACACAAATGAACATATTTCCACAGAGAAAGACACTCACAGAGTTAGAAAACAAACTATGCTCATCTAAAAGGAAAGGTGGGGGGAATGGATAAATTAAGATTAGTGTTACTATATGGATACAAACACATATTATATACATATCTCAAAAAGACCGACAATATAGCAAGGGAGGTCTGCGGAACCCTCTGTAACATTTTACAAGGGAAGAGGATCTGTACTTGAATAGACATATGTAATGTACAAATGAACCAGATTGTGTACACCTAGGACAAACGATATGCTAAGCTTTGCCCCAATTAAAAAAAAATTTTAAAACCAAGAAGAAATAATGAGACATAAACTTATGGGGGTTTCTCCATGCACATTCCAATGTAATTTACAACCTAGGAACACGACTTCCAGAAAGGCTCTGCTGCCCTAGTACCCAGATTTGGGAATGGAGAAATGCTGCCTGCTTGAGGCCTCTTCCCACAACAGCAGCTTTAAACCCATTGCTAAAGGTCACTAAATATTCACCACACTTGCAGTTCGGTAAATGACACCTGCTCTCTAAAAAAATTCTGGGGTGGAAAATCGACCAAAAATTTCAAAAGAGGGCAACCTTCCAAGAGGACGATTTCAAGAGTTATACTGTACGCCCAACTGTTTCCTTTTTTGAACAGAAAAGAAAACGGCGGAGAAAAATAATGAGTTTTACGAATTTTCAACGACATGCAAACCCAAATTACAAAATCCTATCAGCTCACAGCAGCCAGAAGGGCCATTAGCATACAGGCTGCAAACAATAAATGCTGAAGCGATTGTGGAGAAATGCGTACCCTCGATTCTAAGGGGGACGTGGTAAGTGCCACTAATGAAAACGCAAAGAAGGTGCTTTGAAAAGGGAAACACGGTGCTACCAGTCAGTCAATCACACCCACTGCTGGGCCTATCACCTGAGAACATGAGAATCAAAAAGTCACAGGCTGGCAATCCTGCACTCCAACAATATTTACCATCGCCAACGCTTGGAAGCAATGAAAATGTCCATCAACCGAGGAATGCACAAAGTAGAAGTGGTCCACGTACACAGTGGAAAATTACTCCAATAAGAAATAAAAATTAAGTTTAAAAATCCAACAAAAGTAAGGAGACATCAGATTGTGTGGGTGTGTCCGGGCACACTCCACTCTAATTTATAACCGAGAAACACCACAGGCCGCAAGGGCTTTTCCCTAGGTACCAGGGTGGGGAACATAGAAAGGCTGCCACCCTCTGGCAGTTACCTGCACAAGCAGCTTTAAAGCCTGTGCTAATGGTCATTGCATAGGAACAAGTACTGCAGAACTGTAAATGAAACCTGCCCTCAAAATGTCTTGAGGGAGGTAATGGCCAAAACATTTCAAAATGTGACACATACTTTAAGAGAACCCTCTGAAGAACGAAGGGGTAATCACAGCTTGAAAAATAAAAAGGACATGTCTTAAAGCTCAATTTCAACGGATTATGAGGCACGTGCGAATTCAACCACAAAGCGGTATCAGCTCACAAGTGGCAGAATAACCATCAGCAAGAAAACTACAAACAATAAATGCTGAAGGTGTTGTGGAGAAATGCCTACCCTCAACTTCAAGGGGGACGTAACTTGGAAAGGGCCACGAACGAGAACAGAAGGGAGGTGCCTTAAAAAGGTAAACATTGAGCTACCATATGATCCAGCAGGCCCACTCCTCGACCTATAATCTAAGAAGAGAGAATTGGAAAGACACAGGCAGGCAAATCTGCATGGCACAGTATTACAATAGCCAACATATGGAAGTAACCAAGAAGTCCACCAACAGACGGGTGGACACAGAAGAACTCCTCCATGTACAGACGGAATATTCGCTAGTGAAAAAAATGAAACAATGCCATTTGCAGCACCATAGATGAGTCTAGACGTAATCACGCCACCTGTAGTAAGTGAGAAAGCAAAAGACACATATCCTATCATATCACTTTCAGGAGTTACTTCAAAATGGATACCAGTGAAGATATTTCCACAGAGAAAGGCAATCACAGATTCATTAAAAAACTTATGGTTCACCAAATAGAAAGGGATGAGGATTGGATACACTACCATATTGGGGTTAACAGAGATATACAAACCATGTGAAATATATAATCACCAAAGATGTACGGAAGACCAGGAGAAGACTACTCAACATTGTGTCATAACCTACATGGGAAAAGGATGCGAGGAAGAATAGATACACGTCTATGTGTGAAAGAACCACATCTTGCACACCTAGAACAAACAAGGCATTGCAATCAAATGTGCTGGGATAAAAAATAAAAAGTAAATTACAAATATGAACAAGAAGTAATGAGACATAACCTTAAAGGGCTTTTTCCTGGCACATTCCATTCTAATTTACAACCTAGAACACCACTTCCATTAAGCCTCTGTTTCCCTAGTAACCAAATTTGGTAAAAGAGAAATGCTGCCACCTTGTGGCCGTTTCCTGCAAGAGCAGCTTTAAACTCACAGCTAATGGTCACTTAACACTCAGAAGGACTGAGGGCTGTAAAGGACACCTGCCCTAAAAAAATTGTGCTGAAGTAGGGAATGGACAAACAAATTCAAAACAGGCAAATGTTTCAAGAGGAGAGTATGAAGAGTGAAGTTTTATTCACACTCTTTTTAAAAAAAAGGAAAATGGATAAAAGCTCAACCTCAGGGAGTGTTAGACCCATGCAATCTAATCTACAAAAAGTTTCAACTTACACCAGTCGACTGACCATCAGCAAAAAGTCTACAAACAATAAATGCTGAAGGGGTTTTAGAGAACTGTGTACCCTCTACCTGCTGGTGAGACGTAAAGGGCTAACAGCCAATAATGAGAACAGAAAGGAGCTGTGTTTCAAAGTAAAAATGGAGGTACCGTTCAATCCAGCAGGCGCACCATTGGACCTCTCACCTGAGAAGACAAGAATCGAGAAGACACAGGCCGCAAAAGCTGCAGAGCAGCCTTATTCACAATAGCCAAGACAGTAAAGCAATCAAAATGTCCAACAACAGGTGAATGGATAAAGAAGAAGTGGTCCATGTACACAATGGAATATTAGCTATGGAAAACAATGAACCATTGCTCTTTGAGGCACCACAAATGAGTCTGGAGATAATCAGGAAACATGAGGTAGGTCGGAAAGCAAAAGACCTATATTCTATGATATCACTTATAGGCGTTATCTAATAACTGACACAAATGAACATATTTCCACAGAGAAAGACGCTCACAGAGTTAGAAAACAAACTATGCTCATCTAAAAGGAAAGGTGGGGGGAATGGATAAATTAAGATTAGTGTTACTATATGGATACAAACACATATTATATACATATCTCAAAAAGACCGACAATATAGCAAGGGAGGTCTGCGGAACCCTCTGTAACATTTTACAAGGGAAGAGGATCTGTACTTGAATAGACATATGTAATGTACAAATGAACCAGATTGTATACACCTAGGACAAACAATATGCTAAGCTTTACCCCAATTTAAAAAATTTTTAAAACCAAGAAGAAATAATGAGACATAAACTTATGGGGGTTTCTCCATGCACATTCCAATGTAATTTACAACCTAGGAACACGACTTCCAGAAAGGCTCTGCTGCCCTAGTACCCAGATTTGGGAATGGAGAAATGCTGCCTGCTTGAGGCCTCTTCCCACAACAGCAGCTTTAAACCCATTGCTAAAGGTCACTAAATATTCACCACACTTGCAGTTCGGTAAATGACACCTGCTCTCTAAAAAAATTCTGGGGTGGAAAATCGACCAGAAATTTCAAAAGAGGGCAACCTTCCAAGAAGACGATTTCAAGAGTTCTACTGTACTCCCAACTGTTTCCTTTTTTGAACAGAAAAGAAAACGGCGGAGAAAAATAATGAGTTTTACGAATTTTCAACGACATGCAAACCCAAATTACAAAATCCTATCAGCTCACAGCAGCCAGAAGGGCCATTAGCATAAATGCTGCAAACAATAAATGCTGAAGCGATTGTGGAGAAATGCGTACCCTCGATTCTAAGGGGGACATGGTAAGTGCCACTAATGAAAATGCAAAGAAGGTGCTTTGAAAAGGGAAACACGGTGCTACCAGTCAGTCAATCACACCCACAGCTGGGCCTATCACCTGAGAACATGAGAATCAAAAAGTCACAGGCTGGCAATCCTGCACTCCAACAATATTTACCATAGCCAACGCTTGGAAGCAATGAAAATGTCCATCAACCGAGGAATGAACAAAGTAGAAGTGGTCCACGTACACAGTGGAAAATTACTCCAATAAAAAATAAAAATTAAATTTAAAAATCCAACAAAAGAAAGGAGACATCAGATTGTGTGGGTGTGTCCGGGAACACTCCACTCTAATTTATAACCGAGAAACACCACAGGCCACAAGGGCTTTTCCCTAGGTACCAGGGTGGGGAACAAAGAAAGGCTGCCACCCTCTGGCAGTTACCTGCAAAAGCAGCTTTAAAGCCTGTGCTAATGGTCATTTCATAGGAACAAGTACTGCAGAACTGTAAATGAAACCTGCCCTCAAAATGTCTTGAGGGAGGTAATGGCCAAAACATTTCAAAATGTGACACATACTTTAAGAGAACCCTCTGAAGAACGAAGGGGTAATCACAGCTTGAAAAATAAAAAGGACATGTCTTAAAGCTCAATTTCAACGGATTATGAGGCACGTGTGAATTCAACCACAAAGAGGTATCAGCTCACAATTGTCAGAATAACCATCAGCAAGAAAACTACAAACAATAAATGCTGAAGGTGTTGTGGAGAAATGCCTACCCCCAACTTCAAGGGGGACGTAACTTGGAAAGGGCCACGAACGAGAACAGAATGGAGCTGCCATATGATCCAGCAGGCCCACTCCTCGACCTATAATCTAAGAAGAGAGAATTGGAAAGACACAGGCAGGCAAATCTGCATGGCACAGTATTACAATAGACAATATATGGAAGTAACCAAAAAGTCCACCAACAGGTGGGTGGACACAGAAGAACTCCTCCATGTACAGATGGAATATTCGCTAGTGAAAAAAATGAAACAATGCCATTTGCAGCACCATAGATGAGTCTAGACGTAATCACGCCACGTGTAGTAAGTGAGAAAGCAAAAGACACATATCCTATCATATCACTTTCAGGAGTTACTTAAAAATTGATACCGGTGAAGATATTTCCACAGAGAAAGGCCATCACAGATTCATTAAAAAACTTATGGTTCACCAAACAGAAAGGGATGAGGATTGGATACATTACCATATTGGGGTTAACAGAGATATAGAAACCATGTGAAATATATAATCACCACAGACGTACGGAAGACCAGGAGAAGACTACTCAACATTGTGTCATAACCTACAAGGGAAGAGGATGCGAGGAAGAAGAGATACACGTATCTGTGTGAAAGAACCACATCTTGCACACCTAGAACAAAGAAACCATTGTAATCAAATTTGCTGGGATGAAAACTAAAAAGTAAATTACAAATATGAACCAGAAGTAATGAGACATGAACTTAAAAGGCTGTTTCCTGGCACATTCCATTCGAATTTACAACCTAGAACACCACTTCCATTAAGGCTCTGTTTCCCCAGGAACCAAATTTGATAAAGGAGATATGCTGCCACCTTGTGGCCGTTTCCTGCAGGAGCAGCTTTAAACTCACAGCTAATGGTCACTTAACATTCACAAGGACTCAGGGCTGTAAAGGACACCTGCCCTAAAAAATTGTGCTGAAGTAGGGAATGGACAAAAAAATTCAAAACAGGCAAATGTTTCAAGAAGAGAGTATGAAGAGTTAAGTTTTACTCACGCTCTTTAAAAAAAAAAGGAAAATGGATAAAAGCTCAACCTCAGGGAGTGTTAGACCAATGCAATCTAATCTACAAAAAGTTTCAACTTACACCAGTCGACTGCCCATCAGCAAAAAGTCTACAAACAATAAATGCTGAACTGGTTTTAGAGAACTGTGTACCCTCTACCTGCTGGTGAGACGTAAAGGGCTAACAGCCAATAATGAGAACAGAAAGGAGCTGTGTTTAAAAGTAAAAATGGAGGTACCATTCAATCCAGCAGGCGCACCATTGGATCTCTCACCTGAGAAGACAAGAATCGAGAAGACACAGGCTGCAAAACCTGCAGTGCAGCCTTATTCACAATAGCCAAGACAGTAAAGCAATCAAAATGTCCAACAACAGGTGAATGGATAAAGAAGAAGTGTTCCATGTACACAATGAAATATTAGCCATGGAAAACAATGAACCATTGCTCTCTGAGGCACCACAAATGAGTCTGGAGATAATCAGGAAACATGAGGTAGGTCGGAAAGCAAAAGACCTATATTCTATGATATCACTTATAGGCGTTATCTAATAACTGACACAAATGAACATATTTCCACAGAGAAAGACACTCACAGAGTTAGAAAACAAACTATGCTCATCTAAAAGGAAAGGTGGGGGGAATGGATAAATTAAGATTAGTGTTACTATATGTATACAAACACATATTATATACATATCTCAAAAAGACCGACAATATAGCAAGGGAGGTCTGCGGAACCCTCTGTAACATTTTACAAGGGAAGAGGATCTGTACTTGAATAGACATATGTAATGTACAAATGAACCAGATTGTGTACACCTACGACAAACAATATTCTAAGCTTTACCCCAATTTAAAAAAAAAATTTAAAACCAAGAAGAAATAATGAGACATAAACTTATGGGGGTTTCTCCATGCACATTCCAATGTAATTTACAACCTAGGAACACGACTTCCAGAAAGGCTCTGCTGCCCTAGTACCCAGATTTGGGAATGCAGAAATGCTGCCTGCTTGAGGCCTCTTCCCACAACAGCAGCTTTAAACCCATTGCTAAAGGTCACTAAATATTCACCACACTTGCAGTTCGGTAAATGACACCTGCTCTCTAAAAAAATTCTGGGGTGGAAAATCGACCAAAAATTTCAACAGAGAGCAACCTTCCAAGAAGAAAATTTCAAGAGTTATACTGTACTCCCAACTGTTTCCTTTTTTGAACAGAAAAGAAAACGGTGGAGAAAAATAATGAGTTTTACGAATTTTCAACGACATGCAACCCTAATTACAAAATCCTATCAGCTCACAGCAGCCAGAAGGGCCATTAGCATAAATGCTGCAAACAATAAATGCTGAAGCGATTGTGGAGAAATCCGTACCCTCGATTCTAAGGGGGACGTGGTAAGAGCCACTAATGAAAACACAAAGAAGGTGCTTTGAAAAGGGAAACACGGTGCTACCAGTCAGTCAATCACACCCACTGCTGGGCCTATCACCAGAGAAAATGAGAATCAAAAAATCACAGGCTGGTAATCCTGCACTCCAGCAATATTTACCATAGGCAACACTTGGAAGCAACGAAAATGTCCATCAACAGAGGAATGCACCAAGAAGTGGTCCATGTACAAAATAGAATATTAACTCCAATAATAAATATAAACTAAATTTAAAAATCCAACAAAAGTAAGGAGACATCAACTTTTGTGTGTTTATCTGGGCACATTCTACTCTAATTTACAACCGAGGAACACCACTGGCTGTAAAGTCTGTTTCCCTAGTATCAGCGTGGGGAATGTAGAAAGGTAGCAGTCCTGTGGCCGTTACCTGCAAAAGCAGTTTAAAGCCTGTGCTAATGGTCACTTCATATGAACAAGTACTGTAGGGCTGAAAATGAAACCTGCCCTCAAAATGTCTTGAGGGAGGTAATGGCCAAAACATTTCAAAATTTGACACATACTTTAAGAAACCACTTTGAAGAACTAAGCTGTAATTACAGCTTGAAAAATAAAAATGACTTGCCTTAAAGCTCAATTGCAACAGAATATGAGACACATGCAAATTCAACTGTAAAGAGGTGTCAGCTCACACCCGTCAGAATAACCATCAGCAAAAACTACAAAGAATGAATGCTGAAGGTGCTGTGGAGAAATGCATACCCTCAACTTTAAGTGGGACGTAACCTGGAAAGAGCCACTAATGATAACAGAATGGAGGTACCTTTAAAAGGTAAACCCTGAGCTACCATATGGCCTAGCAGACCTATTCCTGGACCTATAACTGACGAAGACAGAATTGGAAGGACACAGGCAGGCAAATCTGCAATGCATACTATTACAATAGCCAATATATGGAAGTAACCAAAAAGTCCACTGACAAATGGGTAGACAAAGAAGAACTGTTACATGTACAGATGGAATATGAGCTAGTGACAAAATGAAACAATGCCATTTGCAGCACCATAGATGAGTCTAGAGGTAATCACACAACTTGTAGTAAGTGAGAAAGTGAAAGACACATATCCTATCATATCAGATATAGGTGTTACCTAAAAATTGATACAAACGAAGATATTTCCACAGAGAAAGGCAATCACAGATTCATTAAAGAAACTTATGGTTCACCAGATGGAAAGGTGTGAGGATTGGATATATTACCATATTGAGGTTAACAGAGACATACAAACACATGTGAAATATATAATCACCAAAGACCTACAGAATACCAAGAGAAGACTACTCTACATTGTGTCATAACCTACATGGGAAAAGGATCCGAAGAAGAATAGATATATGTATATGTGTGAAAGAACCACATCTTGCACACCTAGAACAACAAAACATTGTAATCAAGTTTGCTGTGATACAAAATAAAAATTAACTTAAAATACGAACAAGAAGTAATGAGACATAAACTTAAAGGGATTTTTCCTGGCACATTCCATTCTAATTTGCAACCTAGACCACCACTTCCAGTAAGGCTCTGTTGCCATAGTAACCAGATTTGGTAAAGGAGAAATGCTGCCGCCTTGTGGCCATTTCCCGCAAGAGCGGCTTTAAACCCACAGCTAATGGTCACTTAAAATTCACAAGGACTCAGGGCTGTAAAGGACACCTGACGTCAAAAATTGTGCTGCGGTAGGGAACGGACAAAAAAGTTTAATACAGGCAAATTTTTCAATAAAATACTATGAAGAGGTAAGTATTACTGTCTTTAAAAAAAAAGGAGAATGGATTAAGGCTCAACCTCAGGAATTATTAGACTCATGCAGTCTAATCAACAAAAAGGTTTCCAATCACACCAGTCGACTGACCATCAGCAAAAAGTCTACAAACCATAAATGCTGATGCGGTTGTAGAGAATTGTGTATCCTCTAGCTGCTGGTGAGATGCAAAGTGGTTAAGAGCCAGTAATGAGAACAGAAAAGAGCTGCGTTTAAAAGTAAAAATTTAGGCACCATTCAATCCAGCAGGCACACCATTGGACCTCTCACCTGAGAAGACAAGTATCGAGAAGACACAGGTTGCAAAAGCTGCAGTGCAGCATTATTCACAATAGCCAAGGAAGTGAAGCGATAAAAATGTCCATCAACAAGTGAATGGATATTGAATAAGTGGTCCAGGTACACAATGGAATATTAGCTATGGAAAACAATGAAACCCTGCTCTCTGAGGAACCACAAATGAGCCTGGAGATAATCACAAATCATGAGGTAAGTCGGAAAGCAAAAGACTTATATCCTATGATATCACTTATAGGCGTTATCTAATAACTGACACAAATGAACACAATTCACAGAGAAATACACTCACAAACTTAGAAAACCAACTTTGCTCATCTAAAGGGAAAGGTGTGGGGGATGGATAAATGAAGATTAGTGTTACTATATGATATGGATATGATCCAAATATATATTATATACATATTACAAAAAGACCGGCCATATAACAAGGGAGGTCTACAGAACACTCTGTAATAATTTACATGGGAAGAGGATCTCTACATAAATAGATAAAAATAATGTGTAAATGAACCAGAGTGTGTACACCTTGGACAAACAACATTCTAACCATTACCGTGATTTAAAAAATTAAAACAACGAAAAAGAATTAATCAGACATAAACTTATGGGGCGTTTTCCAGCCCATTCCATTCAAATTTACAGCCTAGGAAAACGACTTCTAGAACGGCTCTGCTGTCCTAGTAACCAGATTTGGTAATGGAGAAATGCTGCTGCCTTGTGGCCGTTTCGAACAACAGCAGCTTAAACCTAGTGCTTATGGTCCCTAAATATTCACACTCATTGCAGGCCTGTAAATGACACCTACATTTCAAAACAATCCTGGGGTTGAAAATTGACCAAAAAATTCAAAAGAGGGCAACGTTCCAGGAAGACACTTTCAAGACGGATATTGTACTCACACTTTTTTTTCTTTTTTCTTTTAACAGAAAAGAAAAAGGTGTGGAAAAATGATGAATTTCAGAATATTTAACGACATGCATACCCATATTACAAATACCTATCAGCTCACAGAAGTCAGAATGGCCATTAGCAAAAATGCTGCAAAAAATAAATGCTGAAGGGATTGTGGAGAAATGCGTACCCTCGGTTGTAAGGGGGGGCATGTTAAGAGTCACTACTGAAAACACAATGTAGGTGCTTTGAAAAGGGAAGCATTGAGCTACCAGTCAATCAATCAAAACCACTGCTGGACCTATCACCTGAGAAAATGAGAATCAAAAAGTCACAGGCTGGCAATCCTTCACTCCAGCAATATTTACCATAGCCAACACTTGGAAGCAATGAAAATGTCCATCAACCGAGGAATGCACCAAGAAGTGGTCCATGTACACAATGGAATATTACTCCAATACTAAATATAAATTAAATTAAAAAAAAAAACAACAAACAAAAGTAAGGAGACATCAGCATTTGTGGGTTTATCCGGGCAAATTGCACTCTAATTTATAACCGAGGAACACCACAGGCCGGAAAGTCTGTTTCCCTAGTTACCAGGGTGGGGAACGTAGAAAGGCTGCCACCCTCTGGCCGTTACCTGCAAAAGCAGCTTTAAAGCCTGTGCTAATGGTCACTTCATATGAACAAGTAATGCAAGGCTGCAAATGAAAACTGCGCTCAAAATGTCTCGAGGGAGGTAATGGCCAAAAATTTTCAAAATGTGACACATACTTTAAGAAAACACCTTGAAGAACTAAGCTGTAATCACTGTTTGATAAATAAAAAGGACATGCTTTAAAGCTCAATTTCAACAGATTATGGGACACATGCAAATTCAACCACAAAGGGGTATCAGCTCACACCTGTCAGAATAACCCTCAGCAAGAAAACTACAAACAATAAATACTGAAGGTGTTTTGGAGAAATGCATACCCTCAACTTTAAGTTGGACGTAACCTGGAAAGAGCCACTAATGAGAACTGAATGGTGGTGCCTTTAAAACGTACACACTGAGTTACCATATGATACAGCAAGCCCACTCCTTGGACTATAACATAAGAAGATAGAACTGGAAAGACACAGTCAAGCAAATGTGTATTGCAGCAGTATTACAATAGCCAAGACAAGGAGACAACCAAAAAGTCCATCAAGAGTTGCGTGGCCAAAGAAGAACTGGTACACGTACAGATGGAATATTAGCCAGGGAAAAAAATAAAACAATGCCATTTGCAGCACCATGTATGATTCTTGAGGTAATCAGGCAAATTGTACTAAGTCAGAAAGCAAAAGACACATATCCTATAATATCACTTATAGGTCTTAGCTAAAAATTGATACCAATGAAGATATTTCCACAGAGAAATGCAATCACAGATTCACTAAACTAACTTATGGTTCACCAAATGGAAAGGTGTGAGGATTGGATACATTAGGATATTGGGGTTAACATAGATATAGAAAGAAATGTGAAATGTGTAATCACCAAAGACCTACGTAATACCCAAAAGAAGATTACTCAACATTGTATCATAACCTACATGGGAAAATGATCCAAAGAAGAATAGATATATGTATATGTTTAAAAGAACCACATCTTGCACACCTAGAAGAAACAAAACATTTTAATCAACTTTGCTCTGATAAAAAATAAAAATTAAATTAAAAAAAGAACAAGAAGTAATGAGAAATAAACTTAAGGGGCTTTTTGCTGGCATATTGCATTCTAATTTACAACCAGAACATGACTTCCATTAAGGCTCTGTCATCACTAATAAAGCAGCTTTATAATCAATGTTGAAGGTAGCGTAAAAGAAGTCTCACTAATTATTGGTAGTAACAAGAAAACAAAGAAAAGTAAAAAAATCTCACTGCAAAAAGTATACATAGAGTAAGTCAAGGTAGATCAAACACTTATTAAACTTATGTAAAGAATAAAAGACAACAGTAGTATGTTTTTTTAAAAAGAGAGGGCCCAAGTAAATCTGAAATGAAAGAGTTGATGTTACAACAGACCCCACAGAAATACAAAGTATCCTAAGATACACACAGGGTAACTCAGGGCTCAGATTGGACAGAGCCCACTCTCCAGTCCCCTGTACATGACTTACAGGAGCCTCAGGAACTGAGGAGGGGGTCCCTGAGGAGAGGCTCAAGATAGAATATGGTAGGCATTAACATGGCTCCATTCATCTTAAACATGCCTGAACTACATTCACACGAGATGATTTTGTCCTGTATGTACATCGGCACCTCTAGTTGGAACTGCAGATCTTTGGCTTCACCACCTCTACTGACAGCATTAGCTTCACCTGCTGTGGACCGTCTCCTATAGGATTTCTAGAACCACAAAGCATCGAAGCTTCACAGGACCCAGAGTCTGTGCGACTCCACGCAGAGTCTCAGAGTCTCAACTCCACTCAGATACTCCACTCTTGGAGGGCACACACAAAGTAGTGAGCACATCAGAACCCAGGGGAAGGAGCAGTGACCCCGTAGGAGAATGACCAGAACTACCTGATAGTTTTAGAGGGTCTCCTGCAGAGGCAGGTGGTAGCTGTGGCTGTGGCTCACCGTGAGGACAACGACACTGGCAGCAGAAGTTCTGGGAAATACTCCTTGGTGTGAGCCCTCCCAGAGTCCGTCATTAACCCCACCACGAGCAAGGTAGGCTCCAGTGCTGGGTCACCTCAGGTGAAACTACCAACAGGGAGGGAACCCAGCCCCATGCATCAGCAGATAAGTGGATTAAACTTTTTATTAAAGTTTTATTTAATCTGCAGACAAGCAGATTAAAGCTTTGCCCACCAAAGCAACACCCAGCTCTACCCACCACCAGTCCCTCCCATCAGGAAGCTTGCACAAGCCACTAAGATAGACTCATCCACTGGAGAGCAGACAGCAGAAGCAAGAAGAGCTACAATTCTGCAGCCTGTGGAAGGAAAACCACATTCACAGAAAGATAGACAAAATGAAAAGGCAGAGGACTTTATACCAGATTAAGGAACAAGATAAAACCCTAGGGAAAAAAACGAAATGAGGTGGAGATAGGGAACCTTCCAGAAAAAGAATTCAGAATAATGACAGTGAACATGATCCAAGACCTTGGCAAAAGAATGGAGGCAAAGATCGAGAAGATGCAAGAAATGCTTAACAAAGACCTAGAAGAATTAAGGAGCAAACACCTAGAAGAATTAAAGAACAAACAAACAGAGGTGAACAATATAATAACTGAAATGAAATATACACTAGAAGGAATCAGTAGCAGAATAACTGTGGCAGAAGAACGGATAAGTGACCTGGAAGACAGAAAGGTGGAAATCACTGCCTTGGAACAGAATAAAGAAAAAGAATGAAAATAAATGATGACACCCTAAGAGTCCTCTGGGACAACATTAAACGCAACAACATTCACATCATAGGGGTCCCAGAAGGAGAAGAGAGAGAGAAAGGACCCGAGAATACATTTGAAGAGATTATAGTCGAAAACTTCCCTAGCATGGGAAAAGAAATAGCCACCCAAGTCCAGGAAGTGCAGAGAGTCCCAGTCAGGATAAATCAAAGGAGAAAAATGCCAAGACACATAGTAACCAAATTGACAAAAATTAAAGACAAAAATTATTGAAAGCAACAAGGGAAAAATGACAAATAACATAAAAGGGAACTCCCATAACAGCTGATTTCTCAGCAGAAAACCTACAAGCCAGAAGGGAGTGGCATGATAAATTTAAAGTGATGAAAGGGAAGAACCGACAACCAAGAGTACTCCACCCAGCAAGGATCTCTTTCAGATTTCAAAGGGAAATCAAAAGTCCTACAGACAAGCAAAAGCTAAGAGAATTCAGCACCATGAAACCAGCTCTACAACAAATGCTAAAGGAAATTCTCTAAGTGGGAAACACAAGAGAAGAAAAGGACCCAACAAGACAAACCCGTAACAATTAAGAAAATAGTAATATACATATCAATAATGACCTTAAACATGAATGGACTAAATGTTCCAACCAAAAGACACAGCCTCTCTGAATGGATACAAAAACAAGACCTATATATATGCTGTCTACAAGAGACCCATTTCAGACCTAGGGACACATACAGACTGAAAGTGAGGCGATGGAAAAATATAGTCTATGCAAATGAAAATCAAAAGAAAGCTGGAGTAGCAATACTCATATCAGATAAAATAGACTTTAAAATAAAGAATGTTACAAGAGACAAGGAAAGACACTACATAACGGTCAAGGGATCAATCCAAGAAGAAGATATAACAATTATAAATATATATGTACCCAACATAGGAGCACCTCAATATATAAGGCAACTGCTAACAGCTATAAAAGAGGAAATCGACAGTAACACAATAATAGCGGGGGACTTTAACAGCTCACTTACACCAGTGGAGATCATCCAGAAAGAAAATTAATAAGGAAACACAAGCTTTAAATGACACAATAGACCAGATAGTGTTAACTGATATTTATAGGACATTCCATCCAAAAACAGCAGATTACACGTTCTTCTCAACTGCACACGGAACATTCTCCAGGATAGATCACATCTCGGGTCACAAAAAAGCCTCAGTAAATTAAAGAGAACTGAAATCATATCAAGCAGCTGTTCCGACCACAATGCTATGAGATTATAAATCAATAACATGGACAAAACCGTAAAAAAACACAAACACATGGAGGCTAAACAATACGTTACTAAATAACCAAGAGATCACTGAAGAAATAAAAGAGGAAATCAAAAACTACCTAGAGACAAATGACAACAAAAACACGATGATCCAAAACCTATGGGATGCAGCAAAAGCAGTTCTAAGAGGGAAGTTTATAGCAATACAAGCCTACCTCAAGAAACAAGAAAAATCTCAAATAAACAATCTAACCTTACACCTAGAGGAACTAGAGAAAGAAGAACAAAACCCAAAGTTAGTAGAATGAAAGAAATCATAAAGATCAAAGCAGAAATAAATGAAATAGAAGCAAAGAAAACGAAAGCAAAGATCAATAAAACTAAAAGCCGGTTCTTTGAGAAGATAAACAAAAATGATAAACCTTTAGCCAGACTCAAGAAAAAGAGGGAGAGGAATCAAATCAACAAAATTAGAAGTGAAAAACGAGAAGTTACAACAGACGCCACAGGAATACAAAGCATCCTAAGAGACTACTACAAGCAACTCTATGCCAATAAAATGGACAACCTGGAAGAAATGGCCAAATTCTTAGAAAGGGATAACCTTCCAAGACTGAACCAGGAAGAAATAGAAAATATGAACAAACCTATCACAAGCAATGAAATTGAAACTGTGATTAAAAATCTTCCAACAAACAAAAGTCCAGAACCAGATGGCATCACAGGTGAATTCTGTCAAACATTTAGAGAAGAGCTAACACCCAACCTTCTCAAATTCTTCAAAACAATTGCAGGGGAAGGAACACTCCCAAACTCATTCTATGAGACCACCGTCACTCTGATACCAAAACCAGACAAAGATACTACAAGGAAAGACAATTATAGACCAATATCACTGATGGATATAGATGTAAAAATCCTCAACAAAATACTAGCATACAGAATCGAACAACACATTAAAAGGATCATACACCATGATCAAGTGGGGTTTATCCCAGGGATGCAAGGATTCTTCAATATACACAAATCAATGTGATACACCATATTAACAAATTGTAGAATAAAACCATATGATCATCTCAATAGATGCAGGAAAAGATTTTGAGAAAATTCAACACCCATTTATGATAAAAACTCTGCAGAGTGTGGGCATAGAGGGAAACTACCTCAACATAATAAAGGCCATATATGACAAACCCACAGCAAACATCATTCTCAACGGTGAAAAACTGAAAACGTTTCCTCTAAGATCAGGAACAAGACAAGGATGTCCACTCTCACCACTACTATTCAACATAGTTTTGGAAGTCCTAGCCATGGCAATCAGAGAAGAAAAAGAAATAAAAGAAATACAAAAAGGAAAAGAAGAAGTAAAATTGTCACTGTTTGCAGATGACATCATATCATAGATAGAGAATCCTAAAGATGCCACCAGAAAACCACTGGAGCTAATCAATGAATTTGGTAAAGTTGCAGGATACAAAATTAATGCACAGAAATTGCTTGCATTCCTATACACTAACAATGAAAGAACAGAAAGAGAAATTAAGGAAACAATCCCATTACCACTGCAACAAAAATAAAATACCTAGGAATAAACCTACCTAAGGAAGTAAAAGACCTGTACTCAGAAAACTATAAGACACTGATGAAAGAAATCAAAGATGATATAAACAGATGGAGACATATACCATGTTCTTGGATTAGAAGAATCAATATTGTGAAAATGACGATACTACCCAAAGCAATCTACAGATTCAATGCAATCCCTATCAAAATACCTTTGGCATTTTCTACAGAACTAGAAAAAAAAAATCTTTAAATTTGTAGGGAGACAAAAAAGACCCCGGATAGCCAAAGCAGTCTTGAGGGGGAAAAAAAAGAGCTGGAGGAATCAGACTTCCAGACTTCAGACTATATTACAAAGCTACAGTAATCAAGATAATATGGTACTGGCACAGAAACAGAAATATAGATCAATAGAACAGGATAGAAAGCACAGAGATAAACCCACATATCTACGGTATACTAATCTGACAAATGAGGCAAGGGTATACAATGGAGAAAAGACAGTGTCTTCAGTAAGTGGTGCTGGGAAAACTGGACAGCTACATGTAAAAGAATGAAATTAGAACACTCCCTAACACCATACACAAAAATAAACTCAAAATGGATTAGAGACCTAAATGTAAGACCAGCCATTATAAAACTCTTAGAGGAAAACATAAGCAGAACAGTCTATGACATAAATCACAGCAAGATCCTTTTTGACCCACCTCCTAGAGAAATGGAAATAAAAACAAAAATAAAAAAATGAGACTTAATGAAATTTAAAATCTTTTGCACAGCAAAGGAAAACATAAGCAAGATGAAAAGACAACCATCAGAATGGGAGAAAATATTTTCAAATGAAGCAAATGACAAAGGATTAACCTCCAAAAAGCAGCTCCTGTAGCTCAATATCACAAAACCAAACAACCCAATCCAAAAATGGGCAGAAGACCTAAGTAGACATTTCTCCAAAGAAGATATACAGGTTGCCAACAAACACATGAAAGGATGTTGAACATCACTAATTATTAGAGAAATGCAAATCAAAACTACAATGAGGTATCACCTCACACCAGTCAGAATGGCCATCATCAAAAAATCTACCAACAATAAATGCTGGAGAGGCATTTATTGGAGAAAAGGGAACCCTCTTGCACTGTTGGTGGGAATGTAAATTGATATAGCCACTAGGGAGAACGGTATGGGGGTTCCTTAAAAACTAAAAATAGAACAACCGTACAACCCAGCAATCCCACTACTGGACATTTACCCTGAGAAAACCACAATTCAAAAAGAGTCATGTACCACAATGTTCGTTGTAACTTTATTTACAATAGCCAGTACATGGAAGCAACCTAAGTGTCCATCAACAGATAACTGGATAAAGAAGATGTGGCACATATATACAATGGAACATTATTCAGCCATAAAAAGAAACGAAATTGAGTTATTTGTAGTGAGGTGGATGGATCTAGAGTCTGTCCTACAGAGTGAAGTAAGTCAGAAAGAGAAAAACAAATACCGTATGCTAACACATATGTATGGAATCTAAAAGAAAAAAAGTTTATGAAGAACCTAGGGGCAGGAAAGGATTAAGGACACAGACGTAGAGAAAGGACTTGAGGACACGGGGAGGGGGAATGGTAAGCTGGGACAAAGTGAGAGAGTGGTATGGACATATATACACTACCAAATGTAAAATTGATAGCTACTGGGAAGCAGCCACATAGCACAGGGAGATCAGCTCGGTGCTTTTTGACCACCTAAAGGGGTGGGATAAGGGAGTGAGAGGGAGGTGCAAGAGGGAGGGGATATGGTGTTATATGTATACGTATAGCTGATTCACTTTTTTATACAGCAGAAACTAACACACAATTGTAAAGCAATTATACTCCAATAAAGATGTAAAAGGAAAAAAAAAAAGAAAGCCCAGAGATAAACCTACACACCTATGGTCCACTAATCTATGACAAAGGAGGCAAGGATATACAACGGAGAAAAGACAGTCTCTTCAATAAGTGGTGCTGGGAAAAATGGACAGCTACATGTAACAGAATGAAATTAGAACACTCCCTAACACCATACACAAAAAATAAACTCAAAATGGATTAGAGACCGAAATATAAGACCGGACACTATAAAACTCTTAGAGGAAAACATAGGAAGAATACTCTTTGACAAAAATCACAACAAGATCTTTTTTGATCCACCTACTAGAGTAATGGAATAAAAAACAAAAATAAACAAATGGGAGCAAATGAAACCTAAAAGCTTTTGCAAAGCAAAGGAAACTACAAACAAGATGAAAAGACAACCTCAGAATGGGAGAAAATATTTGCAAACAAATCAATGGACAAAGGATTAATCTCCAATATATATAAACAGCACATGCAGCTCAACAGTAAAAAAAACAAACAACCCAATCCAAAAATGGGCAGATGACGTAAATAGACATTTGTCCCGAGAAGACATACAGATGGCCAAGAAGCACATGAAAAGCTGCTCAACATCACTAATTATTAGAGAAATATAAACCAAAACTACAATGAGGTATCACCTCACACAAGTTAGAATGGGCATCATCAGAAAATCTACAAACAACAAATGCTGGAGAGGGTGTGGAGAAAAGGGAACCCTCTTACACTATTTGTGGGGATGTAAATTGATACAGTCACTATGGAGAACAGTATGGAGGTTCCTTAAAAAATTAAAAATAGAATTACCATATGACCCAGCAATCCCACTACTGGGCATATACCCAGAGAAAACCATAATTCAAAAAGATATTCACACAATGTTCATTGCAGCACTATTTAAAATAGCCAGGTCATGGAAGCAACCTAAATGCCCATAGACAGACGAATGGAAAAGATGTGGTACATATATAAAATGGAATATTACTCAGCCATAAAAAGGAACGAAATTGGGTCATTTGTAGAGACGTGGATAGATCTAGAGACTGTCATACAGAGTGAAGTAAGTCAGAAAGAGAAAAACAAATACCATATTTAAGCGCATACATGTGGAACCTAGAAAAATGGTACAGATGAACCGGTTTGCAAGGCAGAAATAGAGACACAGATGGAGAGAACAAATGTATGGACACCAAGGGGGGAAAGTGGCAGGGTGGTGGTGGTGGGATGAATTGCGAGCCTGGGATTGACATATATACACTTATATGTATAAAATAGATAACCAATAAGAACCTGCTGTATAAAAAAATGAATAAAATTAAAAAATTAAAACATAAATAATATTAAAAAAAAATAAAACAGAAAAAAAGTTCTTTCCTTCCCATAGACGTATTTATATGAATGAATTATTTCCATGCTTATATCTATAAATACAAAAAGAGGAATAAAACCTACCTTGAACCAAAAAAGAAAAAACAAAAAAACAGAACCCACTGGTCATACAGAGGAAAACCCTATCAGGGCACTTGCTCCAGTGGTAAACAATTCTGAAGTTGGTCAGAGGTGGGGAATCGTCTCCCATGCAGCCAGCAGCCCCCCCGCAAGGAGCGTCCTCATTGCAAAGCTGGGGGACCGTGAGGAGGCGTCTCTGAGTAAACGTGAGCTGAGCCCCAGGCCAGCTGCTGCTGAACTTTTCCCACCCTTCCCAGGTGAAACACCTGAATGTGTGCAAAGACTTTAAAGCCTAGAGGAAGGGGCTTGGAGTCACACCAGCGACAGCACGCAGGACAACTTGGTGCCTGCAGGCCAGCCAGGATGGTCCTGGCCCCAGGCGCTCTTCTGGAAGCTTTCCATTTCCCTGCCTGAGGTACCCCTCCTGTCCCGGCCCCCACTGCTTTTTTCCTTCCTCACCTCTGCCCGGGGAGAAATTCCAGCAGCAGGTGTGGGTGACACATCCTCTTCTTTAGCAGGTGGCAGCCCGGCAACTCCTGCAGAAAGTCCAGCAGAGCCCCACTCACACGGGGCCACTCATAGAGCCGTGGGCGCTACTCCCTCCCACCAGCACAGCCCCGAGACTGCTGACGGGGCAGAGAATATGGCGTCAGGCACAGCTGCAGAGGCTTTTGCTGCCTGGAGGGGTGTTTATATTGACCTCAACACAGGCACACCTGGGAAGGGCTGGCCGGCAGGGTCAGGCTGCCCAGGTCAGCCAATCCTCGCCCCTCAGGGGCTCAGAGTTGCAGAAAATGGGCTTTGCTGCACCGGCCAGGTCCAAGGAACAGATGTAGGGTCCCGAGAGTCAGGATAGACAAGGGGCGGCAGCCCTGGCTTGTTTTCTAATCATTTTATCTGGTCCATGAGTGGGAGACAACTTCAAGAAGACCCTCTCCTAATGAGAGGAACCCAGGAGTCAGGGAGAGGAGGGGTGGTGGATGGAGACAGAGGCCTGGTGCCCCGGCTGCAGTGGAAGCCCCTGGAAGACCAGGCGGAGGGAGGCCACACAGAGAGAAGCCTAGGGTCACAGACCTGTCGGAGCTGATGTTTGTTAGTCCAAGCCCTGCTCTGAGGTGCTCTGTGTCAGCTCTGAGCGACAGGTGTGCTGGGTGTGCTCTGCAATGAGGGCTACGTGCACGGTTCCTGTGTGCCCAGCCCTGCCGGGGTACCTGTCCAGGGGAGCTCCATATCCAGGGAGGGGCCTGCCCACGAGAGCCCCGTGAGCTGCTGGGTACCTGCCCAGGTGAGCTCCATATCCTGGGAGGGGCCTGACCACGAGAGCCCCGTGGGCTGCTGGGTACCTGCCCAGGTGAGCTCCATATCCTGGGAGGGGCCTGCCCACGAGAGCCCCGTGGGCTGCTGGGTACCTACCCAGGTGAGCTCCATATCCTGGGAGGGACCTGACCATGAGAGCCCCGTGGGCTGCTGCGTACCTGCCCAGGTGAGTTCCATATCCTGGGAGGGGCCTGACCATGAGAGCCCCGTGGGCTGCTGGGGACCTGGTAAAGGACACCAGGACAGTCAGTGAAGCCACAGAGGATATACATCCAGTAGTTCCTAATTCCTATACCCTGCTGGTCATTCTACCATCCACCAGGACATGGTATTATGTATTAGACTTCAATGATGCCTTCTTCTGTATTCCATTAGTCCCAGAGTCACAAGAAATTTTGGCTATGAGTGGCAGGACTCAACGTACAACAAAAACAATACTGCTGGGCCGTCCTGCCCCAGGGGTTCAAAAATTCCCACACCATCTTTGGGGAAACGTTAGCTAAAGCCCTAAAAGATCTACCTCGGGAGAAGGGAACCCTCCTTCAATATGCAGACGACATTCTGATCGCCAGCCCTACTAAGGAGGCCTCTGGACTACCTAGCCAATAAATGATAGAAGGTGTCCAAGAAAAAGGCTCAAATATCACAGACTAAGGTGACCTGCCTGGGCTTCATTCTCACAGAAGATCGGAGAAGCCCATCCCAGGAAAGGGAAGAAGCCATTTGCAGCCTCACCCTTCCTAAAACTAGAAGACAGCTTCGGGGTTCCTGGGGAGACCGGGGTTTTCTGCATCTGGATCCCTAACTACAGTCTAATAACTGGGCCTCTATATGAAACACTGAAAGGAAAAGATGATGATCCTTTTGAATAGAATCCAGAAGCGGCCTTTCAAGAAAGGAAAGAGCAGTCAATTCAGACCCTTGCCCTGGACCTCCCTAATTTAGCTAAACCCTTTGACCTTTACATTCCTGGTCGAAGGCGAATCGCCCTTGGAGTATTAGTGCAAAAACTGGGACCACTTGAAATGGAACAACGCAAGAATGCCCTCCAGGCATTGGCCAGCCACCCCATCCGACCAGGATACTGGGGGTATCTAAAAACCTGGAAATGAGCAGCCCGCAAGGCCAGCTCCCTCCTAAGGGAAAAGGACGCCACTTGGTGTTCCTAACCACCCACCATGCCCTGAAGTTGCGGGGATCGCTCCGCGGGCACAATGACCTCGAGTGAGGAGGCCCTCCAACTCCAACCTCCAGAGAGACAACCTGGGGCAATGGGCCCCCATGACGACTCGTGTGACCATCACTTGACCTGGAGCTTCTCTCAGAAAACCACAAGAGTGTGCCCCAAAAGAACAGACTATTGCTTGCGGGACTTACTGCACCCAGAGCGGAGCTAATAAACTTGGCAGGGGAACCCTAAATAACGCTGCCACCATAGAAAAGCCTACAGACACCACTGTGACGGCGACCAATGAGACCAGCTGAACTCCTGGCTACTTCAAAAGGCCGTTGACTGAGTGGCCGTCATGGTCCTGGATCACCACCGGCCCTGGACTGTCTGGGAGTTGAGCAGACAGGGCTCTGACACCTGGTGCTGTTTGTACATTAATTCAGTGGCCTAACTGAAGAAAGCGCAGACTACTGGTCAGAGCATCTAGGCTGGCAGAAACCGTCAGCCTAAGAGGGCCGAACCAATGTGGAGCAGGGTAAAACCGGCCCCCCCAGCGTCCCTGCGCATCTCTTTCCTGGACCCTTAAAGGTCATTAGAATCTACAAAACTTCCAACGCTGGTGCTCAGGCAGACAAGCAGTGAGGGAGGAGGCCTGGGGACAATCAACCTCACCTGGAGGCTGCTGGGGAGAAGTCCTGCCCCTCCCCCCGGGTATGAGGACACCCAACTCAGCACGAAGCATTTACAGAAGAGGTGTCTGCACCCTCAGCGCCCCAAGAATGTGGAATGGGACAAGAGGCAGAGGAGGGGTTTGTCACCGGCAAAGCCCATTAAAAATTCCTGAGAGATAAAAATAGAATCTGGGCAATAAAATAAAGTCTAACCTTTTTTTCCTTTGTGCTTTTTCTAATTTCACTTGTTCCTAGGTTTCCACAGGCAGACGTCCCACACCCGGCACTTCAGACCCGATTTCCTAGTGCAAGATGGCTGGGCCGACACCTCAGCTCTCCGGGCCCCGTGCAGACTCCACCACATAGAGCCTGAGCTCCAGCCAACCCGGCCCTCGAGAGCTCCGCCCCGTCCATCCCGCTGACGCTGACGGGATCCCTATACAGCAGCCCGGCCCACAGCCCGCGGGGCAGTGCACGCTCTCACCTCTCCATTCTCTGATCAAAATATAAAGTTTTCCTTTGCTTCTGAACCAACTCAGTCTCGATCTGTTGGCTCCAATGACACTGGGCAGGGGGACCCTTGTTGGGGTCCACTCTGCAGGATCAGTAACAGAA
The DNA here is from genome assembly GCF_028021215.1 of Eschrichtius robustus. Taxonomy (NCBI): domain Eukaryota; kingdom Metazoa; phylum Chordata; class Mammalia; order Artiodactyla; family Eschrichtiidae; genus Eschrichtius; species Eschrichtius robustus. Next base: position 41,142,057 of record NC_090831.1, on the reverse strand, counting down.
TTTGAGAACATTGTAACTTAAAAGAACAGATGCATGAGCCAAACTGTTATTAACATAGAGCAGTGTATGAGGCTCGTGTAAAATAAGATGTTTCTAACACTTCCATTTGATATTTCCATCACTTTATTATAAGCAAGTTCAGTGGAGGGGTTTGTCGTATTTGTCAGGTCAACATTAGAGAAATGCAGTGATTTCTTTCCAAGGATGTGGATCTACTAATCTTGGCTGAGGGTTCCATCTTGTTATGAATGATTTTCTGTTGAAAATGATACCTCTCTTTCAGCTCCTGGATTTCTGCGAAGTATAAAATCTTATATATTTTATTACCAAAGGGTAAAGGTGGGAGGAGAGATAAATTAACAGTTTTGGATTAACATGTACACACTTCTATGTATAAAATATGTCATCAACAAGGAACTACTGTATAGCACAGGGAACTATACTCAATATTTTGTAATAACCCCTAAGGGGAAATAATCTGAAAAACAATAGATATCTATATCGACATCATGTATCAACTACAGATAAAAAGGAACCTAAAGGAGGCCGATGGTGAGCGTTTCTGACCCTGAAGACTTCACTCCCCTAAATTTCGGACTCTGCTTACGGCCCAAGCCCCTTAATGAACATACATGTACCAGTGGCTTAAAAATTCGCCAGATTGGGGTTCGGGGAGACACTGATTTGGAAAAATCCCTGGTGTTCTCCTTACATACATGGGAACTTTCCTACAGCTAAAACATGCCTGTGACACCCAGAAGATGGTACACGGTTGGATCAGGAAGATTTTGGAAAAGGCACCTCATCTCTTAATCTCATGGTGGTCGAGTTCACCCCACCAGCCTCTTTCCTAACAACCTCCCCACTTGAGGATGTCAGCACCTTCTATGTCCTGTTGCACAGAGTTGGGAATTTGTCCACAGGATGAAGGGGAAGGAGGAGAAACAATGAGAGACAAGCCCTAGATGTTCGGACAGGCAAAAGTCACTCTAATTTCCAATCAGGAAGAAGTATTAAGCAAAGGCTTAGCCTGCCGCCCGAAACCACAGTAGGGGCAGAAGCACACCACCGGTTTTACGGCCAGCTCCCAAAAAAGCGAGTTGACAAATGAAGCTCAGGAAACTTCAATTCACAAATCTTCAGAATTATAAATTATGACTCTCCAAGCAAGCCGGAAATGCAAATCAGCAATACAAAGAAGTCTCACTTCCCACCGGTCAAAGAGGACCATGCTGAAAAAAGTGTAAAAATCAAAAATGCAGGACAGGCCATGGAGAAAAGGGAGCCTTGTTAGGCTGTTGGGGGGGATGTAAACTGCCAACAGCCACTCTGTAGAAGTGTATGGTGTTTCCTAAAACATCTAAAAAACACAGCTAAAGAGCATAGGGCACTTCCACTCATGGGCGTATAAACTGGGAAATCTAAAAATCAACAAGACACGGGCACCCCAAAGTTTAGGGCTGCTCGTTAACAAGAAACTCCAATTCGGTACACCTTAAATATCCCAGGGAAGAGAAAAATGGATAAAGAAGTTGTGGTCCTTATGTACAATGGAATATCACTCAGCCATGAAATCAACGTCATAAGGCTAGTAGCAGCATGATGAGTGCATTTAGGTACGACGATTCTAAGTGAAAAAAGTCACACAGAAAAAGACACTTGTCATAAGATATCACTAATAGAGGGAATGTAAAAACCGCTACACTTGAACTGAATTACAAAACAGAAGAGAGTCACACGTTTAGAAAACACACTATGGCTGCTTAACGGGAAAGGTGAGGTGGGGTGATGCATAAAACAAGGGTTTGAAATTAGCACAGATAGCGTTCCATAAACCACATATGTAACAGAGAAGCCCTACTCCTTTCTAAGTGAACTGGACTCCACACCCCCTATTCAAGGCACAAGAATATATCTGACTAGTAAGAATCTTAAAACCTATGTACTGATATAGCTTTGTAAGTGAATCAAGTGGGTGTAAAGTGACATAAACACAGCAGTGAAAATCAGCAAAACCCAGTTACAAAAAAAAAAAAAAAAAAAAAAACAAAGACAGTGAAAGAGGGAGAAATTCGTACATAGTTCGTTCAGGGGCAGTGAAGCAACCTGTACTGACCATATCTAGAACCACAGCTGGATTGGACATAAGGCTGGACACTCTTGGGGCTGAGAGGATTGGTGAGGTTGGGTGAGCAAACACAGACCCTTTAAGGTACTACTGTGTGGTACCCATTCTATGGGTCCCAAATCTCCAAGTTGAAGGGAATCTTCCTAAAGCGAAAAATGCATGGGAAACCCAGTGGATGGTATACAGTGTGACCGGGAAAGGTTTCTGAAACGCACCTCATTTCTCATCTCCTGGTGCTCGGGTTCGCCATTCCAGCCGTTTTAGTAACAATCTCCCCATGGGAGAATAAGCACCTTTAACTTCCTGTCTCGTACATGTTGCAATTTGTCCTGAGGATGAATGGGAAGTGGGGGAACCAATGAGAGACTAGCTCTAGGTGTTGGGCCAGCACAGGTCACTCTATTTTCCCATCAGGAAGAAGAATTAACCACAGGCTCAGCTTGCCCCCCGGAACCAGAATAGGGCCTGCAGCAATCCTGCGGTTTTGCGGCCAGCTCCCAAAAAAGCAAGTTGAAAAATGGAGCTCAGGGGCACTGCATTTCACTACCCTTCAGAGTTATAAATGATCACTCTCGTTCAAAAATATATTGAGGGGCGGCAATGAAGACGATGTGAAAGCAAGGCAACATTGCAGGAAACAGACTCCAGGAGGTAGATTCGAATCGCCTTTAAAGCACATGAAAAGCGGCAAAACATCGACAATGCTGCACTTGGCCAAAAAGGGCGAATGCATTTTTTCCTGAATATGTTCAGGAAAAAACGCAGACGCCATTTTCGGCCAACCAAGCAACCTGGAAAGGCAAATCAGCGCTACAAAGAAGTCTCACTTCCCATGGGTCAAAGGGGCCATCCTAAAAAAGTGTAGAAACCAGAAATGCAGGACAGGCCAGGGAGAAAAGGGGAACTTGTTAGGCTGGTGGGCAGGATGTAAATTGCCAACGGCCACTCTGTAGAAGTGTATGGTGTTTCCTAAAACATATAAAAAACCCAGCTAGAGAGCAAAGGGCACTTCCACTCGTGGGCATATAAAATGGGAAAACTAAAAATCAAAAACACACAGGCACCCCAAAGTTTCGGGCTACTCTGTTTACAAGAACCTCAACTTCAGTATACTTTAAATTTGCCACGATAGAGAAAAATGGATAAAGAAGTTGTGGTATTATCTACAATGGAATATCACTCAGCCATGAAATCAATGTCATACAGCTAGTAGCAGCATGATGAGTGGATTTAGGTACGATGTTTCTAAGTGAAATAAGTCACCCAGAAAAAGACACTTATCATAAGATATCACTTATAGAGGGAAAGTAAAAATCGCTACATATGACCTGATTACAAAACAGAACAGAGTCACACATTTAGAAAACACTGGATGGCTGCTTAACTGGAAAGGTAAGGGGGGGTGAGGCATAAAACAAGGGTTTGAAATTAGCACAGATACCGTTCCATAAACCAAATATGTAACAGACAAGACCTACCCCTTGCTCAGTGAACTGGACTCAACACCCCCTATTCACCGTACAAGAACATATCTGACTAGTAAGAAACTTAAAACCTATGTATTGATATCTCTCTGTAACTGAGTCAAGTGTGTGTAAAGCGGCATAAACACAGCAGTGAAAATCAGCTAAACCGCATTATAAAAATAAATTCCAAAAAAAAAAAAAACCCAACAAAGACAGTGAAAGAGAGAGTAATTCAAACAAACTTCGTTCAGGGGCAGTAAAGCAACCTAGATTGACCATATCTAGACCCACAGCTGGATTAGACATAAGGCTGGACACTCTTGGGGCTGAGAGGATTGGTGAGGTTGGGTGAGCAAATGCAGACGCTTTAAAGTAATACTGCCTGGTTCCCATTCTAAGGGTCCCAAATCTCCAGCTTCAAGGGAATCTCCCTGCAGGGAAAAAATGCATGGGAAACCCAGTGGATGGTATACAGTGTGATCGGGAAAGGTTTCTAAAACGCACCTCATTTCTCACCTCCTGGTGCTCAGGTTCGCCATTCCAGCCGCTTTAGTAACAATCTCCCCACTGGAGAATCAGCACCTTTAACTTCCTGTCTCGTACAGGTTGCAATTTGTCCTGAGGATGAATGGGAAGAGGGGGAACCCCAGAGAGACTAGCTCTAGGTGTTGGGACAGGCACAGGTCACTCTATTTTCCCATCGGGAAGAAAAATTAACCACAGGCTCAGCCTGTCCCACGGAAACAGAATAGGGCCTGAAGCAATCCTGCAGGTTTGCGGCCAGCTCCCAAAAAAGCGAGTTGAACAATGCAGCTCAGGGGCACTGCAATTCACAAACCTGCAGAGTTATAAATAATAACTCTCATCCACAAATATATTGAGGGAAGGCAACGAAGAGGATTTGAAAGCAAGGCAGAATTGCAGGAAACAGATTTCAGGAGGTAGATTCGAATCGCCTTGAAAGCACACGAAAAGCGGTCAAACTTCGACAATCATGCCCTTGGCCAAAACGGGCGTATGCGTTTTTTCCTGAATATATTCAGGAAAAAACGCATACGCCCTTTTTGGCCAACCAAGCAACCTGGAAAGGCAAATCAGCGCTACAAAGAAGTCTCGCTTCCCATCGGTCAAAAGGGCCATGCTGAATAAAGTGTCAAAACCAGAAATGCAGGACAGGCCATGGAGAAACGGGAGCCTTGCTACGCTGATGGGCGGGATGTAAATTGCCAACAGACACTCTGGAGAAGTGTAAGGTGTGTCCTGAAACATCTAAAAAACTCAGCTTAGAGAGCATAGGGCACTTCCACTCATGTGCGTATAAATTGGGAAAACTAAAAATCAGCAAGACACAGGCACCCCAAAGTTTAGGGCTGCTCTCTTGACAAGAACCTCCACTTTATTACACCTTAAATATCCCAGGAAAGAGAAAAATGGATAAAGAAGTTGTGGTCCTTATGTACAATGGAATATCACTCAGCCATGAAATCAAGGTCATAAGGCTAGTAGCAGCATGATGAGTGGATTTAGGTACGACGATTCTAAGTGAAAAAAGTCACACAGAAAAAGACACTTTTCATAAGATATCACTAATAGAAGGAATGTAAAAACCGCTACACTTGAACTGAATTACAAAACGGAACAGAGTCACACGTTTAGAAAACACACTATGGCTGCTCAACGGGAAAGGTGAGGTGGGGTGATGCATAAAACACGGGTTTCAAATTAGCTCAGATACCATTCCATAAACCCAATATGTAATAGACAAGACCTACTCCTTGCTCAGTGAACTGGACTCAACACCCCCTACTCACCGCCCAAGAATATATCTGACTAGTAAGAATCTTAAAACCTATGTATTGATATCTCTCTGTAAGTGAGTCAAGTGGGTGTAAAGCGGCATACACACAGCAGTGAAAAGCAGCTAAACCCCATTATAAAAATCAATTACTTTTAAAAACCCGTGAAACAAAGACAGTGAAAGAGAGAGAAATTCTTACAAAATTCGTTCAGGGGCTGTGAAGCCACCTGGACTGACCATATCTAGACCCACAGCTGATGGAGACATAAGGGTGGACACTCTTGGGGCTGAGAGGTTTGGTGAGGTTTGGTGAGCAAACGCAGACCCTTTAAAGTAATACTGTGTGGTACCCATCCCATGGGTCCCAAATCTCCAGGTTCAAGGGCATCTTCCTACATCGAAAACATGCATGAGAAACCCAGAAGCTGGTACACCGTGTGATCGGGAAAGGTTTCTAAAACGCACCTCATTTCTCATCTTCTTGTGCTCGGGTTCGCCATTCCAGCCGCTTTACTAGCAATCTCCCTCCTTGGAGACTCAGCACCTTTAACCTCCTGTTCCGTACAGGTAGCAATTTGTCCTGAGGATGAACGGGAAGAGGGGGAACCAATGAAAGACTAGTTCTAGGTGTTGGGACTGGGAAAGGTCAGTCTATTTTCCCGTCAGGAAGAAGAATTAACCACAGGCTCAGCCTGCCGCCCGAGACCAGAATAGGGCCTGAAGCAATCCTGCGCTTTTGCGGCCAGATCCCAAGAAAGCGAGTTGAACAATGGAGCTCAGGGGCACTGCAATTCACAAACCTGCAGAGTTATAAATGATAACTCTTGTCCACAAATATATCGAGGGAAGGCAACGAAGAGGATTTGAAAGCAAGGCAGAATTGCAGGAAACAGATTTCAGGAGGTAGATTCGAATCGCCTTGAAAGCACAGGAAAAGCGGCCAAACCTCGACAATCATGCCCTTGGCCAAAAAGTGCGTATGCGTTTTTTCCTGAATATATTCAGGAAAAAACGCATACGCCCTTTTTGGCCAACCAGGCAACCTGGAAAGGCAAATCAGCGCTACAAAGAAGTCTCGCTTCCCATCGGTCAAAAGGGCCATGCTGAATAAAGTGTCAAAACCAGAAATGCAGGACAGGCCATGGAGAAACGGGAGCCTTGCTACGCTGATGGGCGGGATGTAAATTGCCAACAGCCACTCTGGAGAAGTGTACGGTGTGTCCTGAAACATCTAAAAATCTCAGCTTAGAGAGCATAGGGCACTTCCACTCATGGGCGTATAAATTGGGAAAACTAAAAATCAGCAAGACACAGGCACCCCAAAGTTTAGGGCTGCTCTCTTGACAAGAAGCTGCACTTCGTTACACCTTAAATATCCCAGGAAAGAGAAAAATGGATAAAGAAGTTGTGGTCCTTATGTACAATGGAATATCACTCAGCCATGAAATCAACGTCATAATGCTAGTAGCAGCATGATGAGTGGATTTAGGTACGACGATTCTAAGTGAAAAAAGTCACACAGAAAAAGACACTTGTCATAAGATATCACTAATAGAGGGAATGTAAAAACCGCTGCACTTAAACTGAATTACAAAACGGAACAGAGTCACACGTTTAGAAAACACACTATGGCTGCTCAACGGGAAAGGTGAGGTGGGGTGATGCATAAAACACGGGTTTCAAATTAGCTCAGATAACGTTCCATAAACCCAATATGTAATAGGCAAGACCTACTCCTTGCTCAGTGAACTGGACTCAACACCCCTACTCACCGACCAAGAATATATCTGACTAGTAAGAATCTTAAAACCTATGTACTGATATATCTCTGTAAGTGAGGCAATTGGGTGTAAAGCGGCATAAACACAGCAGTGAAAAGCAGCTAAACCCCATTATAAAAATCAATTACCTTTAAAAACCCGTGAAACAAAGACAGTGAAAGAGAGAAAAATTCTTACAAAATACGTTCAGTGGCTGTGATGCCACCTGGATTGACCATATCTAGACCCACAGCTGATGGAGACATAAGGGTGGACACTCTTGGGGCTGAGAGGTTTGGTGAGGTTGGGTGAGCAAACGCAGACCCTTTAAAGTACCACTGCGTGGTACCCATCCCATGGGTCCCAAATCTCCAGGTTCAAGGGCATCTTCCTACATCGAAAACATGCATGAGAAACCCAGAAGATGGTACCCCGTGTGATCGGGAAATGTTTCTAAAACGCACCTCATTTCTCATCTCCTTGTGCTCGGGTTCGCCATTCCAGCCGCTTTACTAGCAATCTCCCTCCTTGGAGTCTCAGCATCTTTAACTTCCTGTTCCGTGCAGGTTGCAATTTGTCCTGAGGATGAACGGGAAGAGGGGGAACCAATGAGAGAATAGCTCTAGGTGTTGGGACTGGGAGAGGTCAGTCTATTTTCCCGTCAGGAAGAAGAATTAACCACAGGCTCAGCCTGCCGCCCGGGACCAGAATAGCGCCTGAAGCAATCCTCCGCTTTTGCGGCCAGCTCCCAAGAAAGCGAGTTGAACAATGGAGCTCAGGGGCACTGCAATTCACAAACCTGCAGAGTTATAAATGATAACTCTCGTCCACAAATATATTGAGGGAAGGCAACGAAGAAGATTTGAAAGCAAGGCAGAATTGCAGGAAACAGATTTCAGGAGGTAGATTCGAATCGCATTGAAAGCACAGGAAAAGCGGCCAAACCTCGACAATCATGCCCTTGGCCAAAAAGGGCGTATGCGTTTTTTCCTGAATATATTCAGGAAAAACCGCATACGCCCTTTTTGGCCAACCAAGCAACCTGGAAAGGCAAATCAGCGCTACAAAGAAGTCTCGCTTCCCATCGGTCAAAAGGGCCAGGCTGAATAAAGTGTCAAAACCAGAAATGCAGGACAGGCCATGGAGAAACGGAAGCCTTGCTACGCTGATGGGCGGGATGTAAATTGCCAACAGCCACTCTGGAGAAGTGTACGGTGTGTCCTGAAACATCTAAAAAACTCAGCTTAGAGAGCATAAGGCACTTCCACTCATGGGTGTATAAATTGGGAAAACTAAAAATCAGCAAGACACAGGCACCCCAAAGTTTAGGTCTGTTCTCTTGACAAGAACCTCCACTTCGTTACACCTTAAATATCCCAGGAAAGAGAAAAATGGATAAAGAATTTGTGGGCCTTATGTACAATGGAATATCACTCAGCCATGAAATCAACGTCATAAGGCTAGTAGCAGCATGATGAGTGGATTTAGGTATGGCGATTCTAAGTGAAATAAGTCACACAGATAAAGACACTTGTCATAAGATATCACTAATAGAGGGAATGTAAAAACCGCTACACTTGAACTGAATTACAAAACGGAACAGAGTCACACGTTTAGAAATCCCACTATGGCTGCTTAACGGGAAAGGTGAGGCGGGGTGAGGCATAAAACACGGGTTTCAAATTACCTTAGAGACCGTTCCATAAACCCAATATGTAATAGACAAGACCTACTCCTTGCTCAGGGAACTGGACTCAACACCCCCTACTCACCGCCAAGAATATATCTGACTAGTAAGAATCTTAAAACCTATGTACTGATATATCTCTGTAAGTGAGTCAAGTGGGTGTAAAGCGGCATAAATACAGCAGTGAAAAGCAGCTACGCCCCATTATAAAAATCAATTACTTTTATAAACCCGTGAAACAAAGACAGTGAAAGAGAGAGAAATTCTTACAAAATTCGTTCAGGGGCTGTGATGCCACCTGGATTGACCATATCTAGACCCACAGCTGATGGAGACATAAGGGTGGACACTCTTGGGGCTGAGAGGTTTGGTGAGGTTGGGTGAGCAAACGCAGACTCTTTAAAGTAATACTGCGTGGTACCCATCCCATGGGTCCCAAATCTCCAGGTTCAAGGGCATCTTCCTACATCGAAAACATGCATGAGAAACCCAGAAGCTGGTACACCATGTGATCGGGAAAGGTTTCTAAAACGCACCTCATTTCTCATCTCCTTGTGCTCGGGTTCGCCATTCCAGCCGCTTTACTAGCAATCTCCCTCCTTGGAGACTCAGCACCTTTAACTTCCTGTTCCGTACAGGTTGCAATTTGTCCTGAGGATGAACGGGAAGAGGGGGAACCAATGAGAGACTAGCTCTAGGTGTTGGGACTGGCACAGGTCACTCTATTTTCCCATCAGGAAGAAGAATTAACCACATGCTCAGCCTGCTGCCCGGGACCAGACCACGGCCTGAAGCAATCCTGCGCTTTTGCGGGCAGCTCCCAAGAAAGCGAGTTGAACAATGGAGCTCAGGGGCACTGCAATTCACAAACCTGCAGAGTTATAAATGATAACTCTCGTCCACAAATATATTGAGGGAAGGCAACGAAGAGGATTTGAAAGCAAGGCAGAATTGCAGGAAACAGATTTCAGGAGGTAGATTCGAATCGCCTTGAAAGCACAGGAAAAGCGGCCAAACCTCGACAATCATGCCCTTGGCCAAAAAGGGCGTATGCGTTTTTTCCTGAATATATTCAGGAAAATACGCATACGCCCTTTTTGGCCAACCAAGCAACCTGGAAAGGCAAATCAGCGCTACAAAGAAGTCTCGCTTCCCATTGGTCAAAAGGGCCATGCTGAATAAAGTGTCAAAACCAGAAATGCAGGACAGGCCATGGAGAAACGGGAGCCTTGCTACGCTGATGGGCGGGATGTAAATTGCCAACAGACACTCTGGAGAAGTGTACGGTGTGTCCTGAAACATCTAAAAAACTCAGCTTAGAGAGCATAGGGCACTTCCACTCATGGGCGTATACATTGGGAAAACTAAAAATCAGCAAGACACAGGCACCCCGAAGTTTAGGGCTGCTCTCTTGACAAGAACCTGCACTTCGTTACGCCTTAAATATCCCAGGAAAGAGAAAAAAGGATAAAGAAGTTGTGGTCCTTATGTACAATGGAATATCACTCAGCCATGCAATCAACGTCATAAGGCTAGTAGCAGTATGATGAGTGGATTTAGGTACGACGATTCTAAGTGAAAAAAGTCACACAGATAAAGACACTTGTCATAAGATATCACTTATAGAGGGAATGTAAAAATCGCTACACTTGAACTGAATTACAAAAGGGAACAGAGTCACACGTTTAGAAAACACACTATGGCTGCTCAACGGGAAAGGTGAGGCGGGGTGATGCATAAAACACTTGTTTCAAATTATCTCAGATACCGTTCCATAAACCCAATATGTAATAGACAAGACCTACTCCTTGCTCAGGGAACTGGACTCAACACCCTCTACTCACCACCCAAGAATATATCTGACTAGTAAGAATCTTAAAACCTATGTATTGATATCTCTCTGTAAGTGAGTCAAGTGGGTGTAAAGCGGCATAAACACAGCTGTGAAAAGCAGCTAAACCCCATTATAAAAATCAATTACTTTTAAAAACCCGTGAAACAAAGACAGTGAAAGAGAGAGAAATTCTTACAAAATTCGTTCAGGGGCTGTGATGCCACCTGGATTGACCATATCTAGACCCACAGCTGATGGAGACATAAGGGTGGACACTCTTGGGGCTGAGAGTTTTGGTGAGGTTGGGTGAGCAAACACAGACCCTTTAAAGTAGTACTGCGTGGTACCCATCCCATGGGTCCCAAATCTCCAGGTTCAAGGGCATCTTCCTACATCGAAAACATGCATGAGAAAACCAGAAGATGATACACCGTGTGATCGGGAAAGGTTTCTAAAACGCACCTCATTTCTCACCTCCTTGTGCTCGGGTTCGCCATTCCAGCCGCTTTACTAGCAATCTCCCTCCTTGGAGACTCAGCACCTTTAACCTCCTGTTCCGTACAGGTTGCGATTTGTCCTGAGGATGAACGGGAAGAGGGGGAACCAATGAGAGACTAGCTCTAGGTGTTGGGCCAGCACAGGTCACTCTATTTTCCCATCAGGAAGAAGAATTAACCACAGGCTCAGCTTGCCCCCCGGAACCAGAATAGGGCCTGCAGCAATCCTGCGGTTTTGCGGCCAGCTCCCAAAAAAGCAAGTTGAAAAATGGAGCTCAGGGGCACTGCATTTCACTACCCTTCAGAGTTATAAATGATCACTCTCGTTCAAAAATATATTGAGGGGCGGCAATGAAGACGATGTGAAAGCAAGGCAACATTGCAGGAAACAGACTCCAGGAGGTAGATTCGAATCGCCTTTAAAGCACATGAAAAGCGGCAAAACATCGACAATGCTGCACTTGGCCAAAAAGGGCGAATGCATTTTTTCCTGAATATGTTCAGGAAAAAACGCAGACGCCATTTTCGGCCAACCAAGCAACCTGGAAAGGCAAATCAGCGCTACAAAGAAGTCTCACTTCCCATGGGTCAAAGGGGCCATCCTAAAAAAGTGTAGAAACCAGAAATGCAGGACAGGCCAGGGAGAAAAGGGGAACTTGTTAGGCTGGTGGGCAGGATGTAAATTGCCAACGGCCACTCTGTAGAAGTGTATGGTGTTTCCTAAAACATATAAAAAACCCAGCTAGAGAGCAAAGGGCACTTCCACTCGTGGGCATATAAAATGGGAAAACTAAAAATCAAAAACACACAGGCACCCCAAAGTTTCGGGCTACTCTGTTTACAAGAACCTCAACTTCAGTATACTTTAAATTTGCCACGATAGAGAAAAATGGATAAAGAAGTTGTGGTATTATCTACAATGGAATATCACTCAGCCATGAAATCAATGTCATACAGCTAGTAGCAGCATGATGAGTGGATTTAGGTACGATGTTTCTAAGTGAAATAAGTCACCCAGAAAAAGACACTTATCATAAGATATCACTTATAGAGGGAAAGTAAAAATCGCTACATATGACCTGATTACAAAACAGAACAGAGTCACACATTTAGAAAACACTGGATGGCTGCTTAACTGGAAAGGTAAGGGGGGGTGAGGCATAAAACAAGGGTTTGAAATTAGCACAGATACCGTTCCATAAACCAAATATGTAACAGACAAGACCTACCCCTTGCTCAGTGAACTGGACTCAACACCCCCTATTCACCGTACAAGAACATATCTGACTAGTAAGAAACTTAAAACCTATGTATTGATATCTCTCTGTAACTGAGTCAAGTGTGTGTAAAGCGGCATAAACACAGCAGTGAAAATCAGCTAAACCGCATTATAAAAATAAATTCCAAAAAAAAAAAAAACCCAACAAAGACAGTGAAAGAGAGAGTAATTCAAACAAACTTCGTTCAGGGGCAGTAAAGCAACCTAGATTGACCATATCTAGACCCACAGCTGGATTAGACATAAGGCTGGACACTCTTGGGGCTGAGAGGATTGGTGAGGTTGGGTGAGCAAATGCAGACGCTTTAAAGTAATACTGCCTGGTTCCCATTCTAAGGGTCCCAAATCTCCAGCTTCAAGGGAATCTCCCTGCAGGGAAAAAATGCATGGGAAACCCAGTGGATGGTATACAGTGTGATCGGGAAAGGTTTCTAAAACGCACCTCATTTCTCACCTCCTGGTGCTCAGGTTCGCCATTCCAGCCGCTTTAGTAACAATCTCCCCACTGGAGAATCAGCACCTTTAACTTCCTGTCTCGTACAGGTTGCAATTTGTCCTGAGGATGAATGGGAAGAGGGGGAACCCCAGAGAGACTAGCTCTAGGTGTTGGGACAGGCACAGGTCACTCTATTTTCCCATCGGGAAGAAAAATTAACCACAGGCTCAGCCTGTCCCACGGAAACAGAATAGGGCCTGAAGCAATCCTGCAGGTTTGCGGCCAGCTCCCAAAAAAGCGAGTTGAACAATGCAGCTCAGGGGCACTGCAATTCACAAACCTGCAGAGTTATAAATAATAACTCTCATCCACAAATATATTGAGGGAAGGCAACGAAGAGGATTTGAAAGCAAGGCAGAATTGCAGGAAACAGATTTCAGGAGGTAGATTCGAATCGCCTTGAAAGCACACGAAAAGCGGTCAAACTTCGACAATCATGCCCTTGGCCAAAACGGGCGTATGCGTTTTTTCCTGAATATATTCAGGAAAAAACGCATACGCCCTTTTTGGCCAACCAAGCAACCTGGAAAGGCAAATCAGCGCTACAAAGAAGTCTCGCTTCCCATCGGTCAAAAGGGCCATGCTGAATAAAGTGTCAAAACCAGAAATGCAGGACAGGCCATGGAGAAACGGGAGCCTTGCTACGCTGATGGGCGGGATGTAAATTGCCAACAGACACTCTGGAGAAGTGTAAGGTGTGTCCTGAAACATCTAAAAAACTCAGCTTAGAGAGCATAGGGCACTTCCACTCATGTGCGTATAAATTGGGAAAACTAAAAATCAGCAAGACACAGGCACCCCAAAGTTTAGGGCTGCTCTCTTGACAAGAACCTCCACTTTATTACACCTTAAATATCCCAGGAAAGAGAAAAATGGATAAAGAAGTTGTGGTCCTTATGTACAATGGAATATCACTCAGCCATGAAATCAAGGTCATAAGGCTAGTAGCAGCATGATGAGTGGATTTAGGTACGACGATTCTAAGTGAAAAAAGTCACACAGAAAAAGACACTTTTCATAAGATATCACTAATAGAAGGAATGTAAAAACCGCTACACTTGAACTGAATTACAAAACGGAACAGAGTCACACGTTTAGAAAACACACTATGGCTGCTCAACGGGAAAGGTGAGGTGGGGTGATGCATAAAACACGGGTTTCAAATTAGCTCAGATACCATTCCATAAACCCAATATGTAATAGACAAGACCTACTCCTTGCTCAGTGAACTGGACTCAACACCCCCTACTCACCGCCCAAGAATATATCTGACTAGTAAGAATCTTAAAACCTATGTATTGATATCTCTCTGTAAGTGAGTCAAGTGGGTGTAAAGCGGCATACACACAGCAGTGAAAAGCAGCTAAACCCCATTATAAAAATCAATTACTTTTAAAAACCCGTGAAACAAAGACAGTGAAAGAGAGAGAAATTCTTACAAAATTCGTTCAGGGGCTGTGAAGCCACCTGGACTGACCATATCTAGACCCACAGCTGATGGAGACATAAGGGTGGACACTCTTGGGGCTGAGAGGTTTGGTGAGGTTTGGTGAGCAAACGCAGACCCTTTAAAGTAATACTGTGTGGTACCCATCCCATGGGTCCCAAATCTCCAGGTTCAAGGGCATCTTCCTACATCGAAAACATGCATGAGAAACCCAGAAGCTGGTACACCGTGTGATCGGGAAAGGTTTCTAAAACGCACCTCATTTCTCATCTTCTTGTGCTCGGGTTCGCCATTCCAGCCGCTTTACTAGCAATCTCCCTCCTTGGAGACTCAGCACCTTTAACCTCCTGTTCCGTACAGGTAGCAATTTGTCCTGAGGATGAACGGGAAGAGGGGGAACCAATGAAAGACTAGTTCTAGGTGTTGGGACTGGGAAAGGTCAGTCTATTTTCCCGTCAGGAAGAAGAATTAACCACAGGCTCAGCCTGCCGCCCGAGACCAGAATAGGGCCTGAAGCAATCCTGCGCTTTTGCGGCCAGATCCCAAGAAAGCGAGTTGAACAATGGAGCTCAGGGGCACTGCAATTCACAAACCTGCAGAGTTATAAATGATAACTCTTGTCCACAAATATATCGAGGGAAGGCAACGAAGAGGATTTGAAAGCAAGGCAGAATTGCAGGAAACAGATTTCAGGAGGTAGATTCGAATCGCCTTGAAAGCACAGGAAAAGCGGCCAAACCTCGACAATCATGCCCTTGGCCAAAAAGTGCGTATGCGTTTTTTCCTGAATATATTCAGGAAAAAACGCATACGCCCTTTTTGGCCAACCAGGCAACCTGGAAAGGCAAATCAGCGCTACAAAGAAGTCTCGCTTCCCATCGGTCAAAAGGGCCATGCTGAATAAAGTGTCAAAACCAGAAATGCAGGACAGGCCATGGAGAAACGGGAGCCTTGCTACGCTGATGGGCGGGATGTAAATTGCCAACAGCCACTCTGGAGAAGTGTACGGTGTGTCCTGAAACATCTAAAAATCTCAGCTTAGAGAGCATAGGGCACTTCCACTCATGGGCGTATAAATTGGGAAAACTAAAAATCAGCAAGACACAGGCACCCCAAAGTTTAGGGCTGCTCTCTTGACAAGAAGCTGCACTTCGTTACACCTTAAATATCCCAGGAAAGAGAAAAATGGATAAAGAAGTTGTGGTCCTTATGTACAATGGAATATCACTCAGCCATGAAATCAACGTCATAATGCTAGTAGCAGCATGATGAGTGGATTTAGGTACGACGATTCTAAGTGAAAAAAGTCACACAGAAAAAGACACTTGTCATAAGATATCACTAATAGAGGGAATGTAAAAACCGCTGCACTTAAACTGAATTACAAAACGGAACAGAGTCACACGTTTAGAAAACACACTATGGCTGCTCAACGGGAAAGGTGAGGTGGGGTGATGCATAAAACACGGGTTTCAAATTAGCTCAGATAACGTTCCATAAACCCAATATGTAATAGGCAAGACCTACTCCTTGCTCAGTGAACTGGACTCAACACCCCTACTCACCGACCAAGAATATATCTGACTAGTAAGAATCTTAAAACCTATGTACTGATATATCTCTGTAAGTGAGGCAATTGGGTGTAAAGCGGCATAAACACAGCAGTGAAAAGCAGCTAAACCCCATTATAAAAATCAATTACCTTTAAAAACCCGTGAAACAAAGACAGTGAAAGAGAGAAAAATTCTTACAAAATACGTTCAGTGGCTGTGATGCCACCTGGATTGACCATATCTAGACCCACAGCTGATGGAGACATAAGGGTGGACACTCTTGGGGCTGAGAGGTTTGGTGAGGTTGGGTGAGCAAACGCAGACCCTTTAAAGTACCACTGCGTGGTACCCATCCCATGGGTCCCAAATCTCCAGGTTCAAGGGCATCTTCCTACATCGAAAACATGCATGAGAAACCCAGAAGATGGTACCCCGTGTGATCGGGAAATGTTTCTAAAACGCACCTCATTTCTCATCTCCTTGTGCTCGGGTTCGCCATTCCAGCCGCTTTACTAGCAATCTCCCTCCTTGGAGTCTCAGCATCTTTAACTTCCTGTTCCGTGCAGGTTGCAATTTGTCCTGAGGATGAACGGGAAGAGGGGGAACCAATGAGAGAATAGCTCTAGGTGTTGGGACTGGGAGAGGTCAGTCTATTTTCCCGTCAGGAAGAAGAATTAACCACAGGCTCAGCCTGCCGCCCGGGACCAGAATAGCGCCTGAAGCAATCCTCCGCTTTTGCGGCCAGCTCCCAAGAAAGCGAGTTGAACAATGGAGCTCAGGGGCACTGCAATTCACAAACCTGCAGAGTTATAAATGATAACTCTCGTCCACAAATATATTGAGGGAAGGCAACGAAGAAGATTTGAAAGCAAGGCAGAATTGCAGGAAACAGATTTCAGGAGGTAGATTCGAATCGCATTGAAAGCACAGGAAAAGCGGCCAAACCTCGACAATCATGCCCTTGGCCAAAAAGGGCGTATGCGTTTTTTCCTGAATATATTCAGGAAAAACCGCATACGCCCTTTTTGGCCAACCAAGCAACCTGGAAAGGCAAATCAGCGCTACAAAGAAGTCTCGCTTCCCATCGGTCAAAAGGGCCAGGCTGAATAAAGTGTCAAAACCAGAAATGCAGGACAGGCCATGGAGAAACGGAAGCCTTGCTACGCTGATGGGCGGGAT
Source organism: Eschrichtius robustus (assembly GCF_028021215.1). NCBI lineage: Eukaryota > Metazoa > Chordata > Mammalia > Artiodactyla > Eschrichtiidae > Eschrichtius > Eschrichtius robustus. The sequence goes on along the minus strand of NC_090831.1, from coordinate 41,124,933 downwards.
GTAAATTGCCAACAGCCACTCTGGAGAAGTGTACGGTGTGTCCTGAAACATCTAAAAAACTCAGCTTAGAGAGCATAAGGCACTTCCACTCATGGGTGTATAAATTGGGAAAACTAAAAATCAGCAAGACACAGGCACCCCAAAGTTTAGGTCTGTTCTCTTGACAAGAACCTCCACTTCGTTACACCTTAAATATCCCAGGAAAGAGAAAAATGGATAAAGAATTTGTGGGCCTTATGTACAATGGAATATCACTCAGCCATGAAATCAACGTCATAAGGCTAGTAGCAGCATGATGAGTGGATTTAGGTACGGCGATTCTAAGTGAAATAAGTCACACAGATAAAGACACTTGTCATAAGATATCACTAATAGAGGGAATGTAAAAACCGCTACACTTGAACTGAATTACAAAACGGAACAGAGTCACACGTTTAGAAATCCCACTATGGCTGCTTAACGGGAAAGGTGAGGCGGGGTGAGGCATAAAACACGGGTTTCAAATTACCTTAGAGACCGTTCCATAAACCCAATATGTAATAGACAAGACCTACTCCTTGCTCAGGGAACTGGACTCAACACCCCCTACTCACCGCCAAGAATATATCTGACTAGTAAGAATCTTAAAACCTATGTACTGATATATCTCTGTAAGTGAGTCAAGTGGGTGTAAAGCGGCATAAATACAGCAGTGAAAAGCAGCTACGCCCCATTATAAAAATCAATTACTTTTATAAACCCGTGAAACAAAGACAGTGAAAGAGAGAGAAATTCTTACAAAATTCGTTCAGGGGCTGTGATGCCACCTGGATTGACCATATCTAGACCCACAGCTGATGGAGACATAAGGGTGGACACTCTTGGGGCTGAGAGGTTTGGTGAGGTTGGGTGAGCAAACGCAGACTCTTTAAAGTAATACTGCGTGGTACCCATCCCATGGGTCCCAAATCTCCAGGTTCAAGGGCATCTTCCTACATCGAAAACATGCATGAGAAACCCAGAAGCTGGTACACCATGTGATCGGGAAAGGTTTCTAAAACGCACCTCATTTCTCATCTCCTTGTGCTCGGGTTCGCCATTCCAGCCGCTTTACTAGCAATCTCCCTCCTTGGAGACTCAGCACCTTTAACTTCCTGTTCCGTACAGGTTGCAATTTGTCCTGAGGATGAACGGGAAGAGGGGGAACCAATGAGAGACTAGCTCTAGGTGTTGGGACTGGCACAGGTCACTCTATTTTCCCATCAGGAAGAAGAATTAACCACATGCTCAGCCTGCTGCCCGGGACCAGACCACGGCCTGAAGCAATCCTGCGCTTTTGCGGGCAGCTCCCAAGAAAGCGAGTTGAACAATGGAGCTCAGGGGCACTGCAATTCACAAACCTGCAGAGTTATAAATGATAACTCTCGTCCACAAATATATTGAGGGAAGGCAACGAAGAGGATTTGAAAGCAAGGCAGAATTGCAGGAAACAGATTTCAGGAGGTAGATTCGAATCGCCTTGAAAGCACAGGAAAAGCGGCCAAACCTCGACAATCATGCCCTTGGCCAAAAAGGGCGTATGCGTTTTTTCCTGAATATATTCAGGAAAATACGCATACGCCCTTTTTGGCCAACCAAGCAACCTGGAAAGGCAAATCAGCGCTACAAAGAAGTCTCGCTTCCCATTGGTCAAAAGGGCCATGCTGAATAAAGTGTCAAAACCAGAAATGCAGGACAGGCCATGGAGAAACGGGAGCCTTGCTACGCTGATGGGCGGGATGTAAATTGCCAACAGACACTCTGGAGAAGTGTACGGTGTGTCCTGAAACATCTAAAAAACTCAGCTTAGAGAGCATAGGGCACTTCCACTCATGGGCGTATACATTGGGAAAACTAAAAATCAGCAAGACACAGGCACCCCGAAGTTTAGGGCTGCTCTCTTGACAAGAACCTGCACTTCGTTACGCCTTAAATATCCCAGGAAAGAGAAAAAAGGATAAAGAAGTTGTGGTCCTTATGTACAATGGAATATCACTCAGCCATGCAATCAACGTCATAAGGCTAGTAGCAGTATGATGAGTGGATTTAGGTACGACGATTCTAAGTGAAAAAAGTCACACAGATAAAGACACTTGTCATAAGATATCACTTATAGAGGGAATGTAAAAATCGCTACACTTGAACTGAATTACAAAAGGGAACAGAGTCACACGTTTAGAAAACACACTATGGCTGCTCAACGGGAAAGGTGAGGCGGGGTGATGCATAAAACACTTGTTTCAAATTATCTCAGATACCGTTCCATAAACCCAATATGTAATAGACAAGACCTACTCCTTGCTCAGGGAACTGGACTCAACACCCTCTACTCACCACCCAAGAATATATCTGACTAGTAAGAATCTTAAAACCTATGTATTGATATCTCTCTGTAAGTGAGTCAAGTGGGTGTAAAGCGGCATAAACACAGCTGTGAAAAGCAGCTAAACCCCATTATAAAAATCAATTACTTTTAAAAACCCGTGAAACAAAGACAGTGAAAGAGAGAGAAATTCTTACAAAATTCGTTCAGGGGCTGTGATGCCACCTGGATTGACCATATCTAGACCCACAGCTGATGGAGACATAAGGGTGGACACTCTTGGGGCTGAGAGTTTTGGTGAGGTTGGGTGAGCAAACACAGACCCTTTAAAGTAGTACTGCGTGGTACCCATCCCATGGGTCCCAAATCTCCAGGTTCAAGGGCATCTTCCTACATCGAAAACATGCATGAGAAAACCAGAAGATGATACACCGTGTGATCGGGAAAGGTTTCTAAAACGCACCTCATTTCTCACCTCCTTGTGCTCGGGTTCGCCATTCCAGCCGCTTTACTAGCAATCTCCCTCCTTGGAGACTCAGCACCTTTAACCTCCTGTTCCGTACAGGTTGCGATTTGTCCTGAGGATGAACGGGAAGAGGGGGAACCAATGAGAGACTAGCTCTAGGTGTTGGGACTGGCACAGGTCACTCTATTTTCCCATCAGGAAGAAGAATTAACCACAGGCTCAGCCTGCCGCCCGGGACCAGAACAGGGCCTGAAGCAATCCTGCGCTTTTGCGGCCAGCTCCCAAGTAAGCGAGTTGAACAATGGAGCTCAGGGACACTGCAATTCACAAACCTGCAGAGTTATAAATGATAACACTCGTCCACAAATATATTGAGGGAAGGCAACGAAGAGGATTTGAAAGCAAGGCAGAATTGCAGGAAACAGATTTCAGGAGGTAGATTCGAATCGCCTTGAAAGCAGAGGAAAAGCGGCCAAACCTCGACAATCATGCCCTTGGCCAAAAAGGGCGTATGCGTTTCTTCCTGAATATATTCAGGAAAAAACGCATACGCCCTTTTTGGCCAACCAAGCAAACTGGAAAGGCAAATCAGCGCTACAAAGAAGTCTCGCTTCCCATCGGTCAAAAGGGCCATGCTGAATAAAGTGTCAAAACCGGAAATGCAGGACAGGCCTTGGAGAAACGGGAGCCTTGCTACGCTGATGGGCGGGATGTAAACTGCCAACAGCCACTCTGGAGAAGTGTACGGTGTGTCCTGAAACATCTAAAAAACTCAGCTTAGAGAGCATAGGGCACTTCCACTCATGGGCGTATAAATTGGGAAAACTAAAAATCAGCAAGACACAGGCACCCCAAAGTTTAGGGCTGCTCTCTTGACAAGAACCTGCACTTCGTTACGCCTTAAATATCCCAGGAAAGAGAAAAATGGATAAAGAAGTTGTGGTCCTTATGTACAATGGAATATCACTCAGCCATGAAATCAACGTCATAAGGCTAGTAGCAGCATGATGAGTGGATTTAGGTACGACGATTCTAAGTGAAAAAAGTCACACAGATAAAGACACTTGTCATAAGATATCACTTATAGAGGGAATGTAAAAACCGCTACACTTGAACTGAATTACAAAACGGAACAGAGTCACACGTTTAGAAAACACACTATGGCTGCTCCACGGGAAAGGTGAGGTGGGGTGATGCATAAAACACGGGTTTCAAATTAGCTCAGATACCGTTCCATAAACCCAATATGTAATAGACAAGACCTACTCCTTGCTCAGGGAACTGGACTCAACACCCCTACTCACCGCCCAAGAATATACCTGACTAGTAAGAATCTTAAAACCTATGTATTGATATCTCTCTGTAAGTGAGTCAAGTGGGTGTAAAGTGGCATAAACACAGCTGTGAAAAGCAGCTAAACCCCATTATAAAAATCAATTACTTTTAAAAACCCGTGAAACAAAGACAGTGAAAGAGAGAGAAATTCTTACAAAATTCGTTCAGGGGCTGTGATGCCACCTGGATTGACCATATCTAGACCCACAGCTGATGGAGACATAAGGGTGGACACTCTTGGGGCTGAGAGGTTTGGTGAGGTTGGGTGAGCAAACGCAGACCCTTTAAAGTAATACAGCGTGGTACCCATCCCATGGGTCCGAAATCTCCAGGTTCAAGGGCATCTTCCTACATCGAAAACATGCATGAGAAACCCAGAAGCTGGTACACCGTGTGATCGGGAAAGGTTTCTAAAACGCACCTCATTTCTCATCTCCTTGTGCTCGTGTTCGCCATTCCAGCTGCTTTACTAGCAATCTCCCTCCTTGGAGACTCAGCACCTTTAACCTCCTGTTCCGTACAGGTTGCAATTTGTCCTGAGGATGAACGGGAAGAGGGGGAACCAATGAGAGACTAGCTCTAGGTGTTGGGACTGGCACAGGTCACTCTATTTTCCCATCAGGAAGAAGAATTAACCACAGGCTCAGCCTGCCGCCCGGGACCAGAACAGTGCCTGAAGCAATCCTGCGCTTTTGCGACCGCTCCCAAGAAAGCGAGTTGAACAATAGGAGCTCAGGGGCACTGCAATTCACAAACCTGCAGAGTTATAAATGATAACTCTCGTCCACAAATATATTGAGGGAAGGCAACGAAGAGGATTTGAAAGCAAGGCAGAATTGCAGGAAACAGATTTCAGGAGGTAGATTCGAATCGCCTTGAAAGCACAGGAAAAGCGGCCAAACCTCGACAATCATGCCCTTGGCCAAAAAGGGCGTATGCGTTTTTTCCTGAATATATTCAGGAAAAAACGCATACGCCCTTTTTGGCCAACCAAGCAACCTGGAAAGGTAAATCAGCGCTACAAAGAACTCTCGCTTCCCATCGGTCAAAAGGGCCATGCTGAATAAAGTGTCAAAACCAGAAATGCAGGACAGGCCATGGAGAAACGGGAGCCGTGCTACGCTGATGGGCGGGATGTAACCTGCCAACAGCCACTCTGGAGAAGTGTACGGTGTGTCCTGAAACATCTAAAAAACTCAGCTTAGAGAGCATAGGGCAGTTCCACTCATGGGCGTATAAATTGGGAAAATTAAAAATCAGCAAGACACAGGCACCCCAAAGTTTAGGGCTGCTCTCTTGACAAGAACCTGCACTTCGTTACGCCTTAAATATCCCAGGAAAGAGAAAAATGGATAAAGAAGTTGTGGTCCTTATGTAAAATGGAATATCACTCAGCCTTGAAATCAAGGTCATAAGGCTAGTAGCAGCATGATGAGTGGATTTAGGTACGACGATTCTAAGTGAAAAAAGTCACACAGAAAAAGACACTTGTCATAAGATATCACTAATAGAGGGAATGTAAAAACCGCTGCACTTAAACTGAATTACAAAACGGAACAGAGTCACACGTTTAGAAAACACACTATGGCTGCTCAACGGGAAAGGTGAGGTGGGGTGATGCATAAAACACGGGTTTCAAATTAGCTCAGATAACGTTCCATAAACCCAATATGTAATAGGCAAGACCTACTCCTTGCTCAGTGAACTGGACTCAACACCCCTACTCACCGACCAAGAATATATCTGACTAGTAAGAATTTAAAACCTATGTACTGATATATCTCTGTAAGTGAGGCAATTGGGTGTAAAGCGGCATAAACACAGCAGTGAAAAGCAGCTAAACCCCATTATAAAAATCAATTACCTTTAAAAACCCGTGAAACAAAGACAGTGAAAGAGAGAAAAATTCTTACAAAATACGTTCAGTGGCTGTGATGCCACCTGGATTGACCATATCTAGACCCACAGCTGATGGAGACATAAGGGTGGACACTCTTGGGGCTGAGAGGTTTGGTGAGGTTGGGTGAGCAAACGCAGACCCTTTAAAGTACCACTGCGTGGTACCCATCCCATGGGTCCCAAATCTCCAGGTTCAAGGGCATCTTCCTACATCGAAAACATGCATGAGAAACCCAGAAGATGGTACCCCGTGTGATCGGGAAATGTTTCTAAAACGCACCTCATTTCTCATCTCCTTGTGCTCGGGTTCGCCATTCCAGCCGCTTTACTAGCAATCTCCCTCCTTGGAGTCTCAGCATCTTTAACTTCCTGTTCCGTGCAGGTTGCAATTTGTCCTGAGGATGAACGGGAAGAGGGGGAACCAATGAGAGAATAGCTCTAGGTGTTGGGACTGGGAGAGGTCAGTCTATTTTCCCGTCAGGAAGAAGAATTAACCACAGGCTCAGCCTGCCGCCCGGGACCAGAATAGCGCCTGAAGCAATCCTCCGCTTTTGCGGCCAGCTCCCAAGAAAGCGAGTTGAACAATGGAGCTCAGGGGCACTGCAATTCACAAACCTGCAGAGTTATAAATGATAACTCTCGTCCACAAATATATTGAGGGAAGGCAACGAAGAAGATTTGAAAGCAAGGCAGAATTGCAGGAAACAGATTTCAGGAGGTAGATTCGAATCGCATTGAAAGCACAGGAAAAGCGGCCAAACCTCGACAATCATGCCCTTGGCCAAAAAGGGCGTATGCGTTTTTTCCTGAATATATTCAGGAAAAAACGCATACGCCCTTTTTGGCCAACCAAGCAACCTGGAAAGGCAAATCAGCGCTACAAAGAAGTCTCGCTTCCCATCGGTCAAAAGGGCCAGGCTGAATAAAGTGTCAAAACCAGAAATGCAGGACAGGCCATGGAGAAACGGAAGCCTTGCTACGCTGATGGGCGGGATGTAAATTGCCAACAGCCACTCTGGAGAAGTGTACGGTGTGTCCTGAAACATCTAAAAAACTCAGCTTAGAGAGCATAAGGCACTTCCACTCATGGGTGTATAAATTGGGAAAACTAAAAATCAGCAAGACACAGGCACCCCAAAGTTTAGGTCTGTTCTCTTGACAAGAACCTCCACTTCGTTACACCTTAAATATCCCAGGAAAGAGAAAAATGGATAAAGAATTTGTGGGCCTTATGTACAATGGAATATCACTCAGCCATGAAATCAACGTCATAAGGCTAGTAGCAGCATGATGAGTGGATTTAGGTACGGCGATTCTAAGTGAAATAAGTCACACAGATAAAGACACTTGTCATAAGATATCACTAATAGAGGGAATGTAAAAACCGCTACACTTGAACTGAATTACAAAACGGAACACAGTCACACGTTTAGAAATCCCACTATGGCTGCTTAACGGGAAAGGTGAGGCGGGGTGAGGCATAAAACACGGGTTTCAAATTACCTTAGAGACCGTTCCATAAACCCAATATGTAATAGACAAGACCTACTCCTTGCTCAGGGAACTGGACTCAACACCCCCTACTCACCGCCAAGAATATATCTGACTAGTAAGAATCTTAAAACCTATGTACTGATATATCTCTGTAAGTGAGTCAAGTGGGTGTAAAGCGGCATAAATACAGCAGTGAAAAGCAGCTACGCCCCATTATAAAAATCAATTACTTTTATAAACCCGTGAAACAAAGACAGTGAAAGAGAGAGAAATTCTTACAAAATTCGTTCAGGGGCTGTGATGCCACCTGGATTGACCATATCTAGACCCACAGCTGATGGAGACATAAGGGTGGACACTCTTGGGGCTGAGAGGTTTGGTGAGGTTGGGTGAGCAAACGCAGACTCTTTAAAGTAATACTGCGTGGTACCCATCCCATGGGTCCCAAATCTCCAGGTTCAAGGGCATCTTCCTACATCGAAAACATGCATGAGAAACCCAGAAGCTGGTACACCATGTGATCGGGAAAGGTTTCTAAAACGCACCTCATTTCTCATCTCCTTGTGCTCGGGTTCGCCATTCCAGCCGCTTTACTAGCAATCTCCCTCCTTGGAGACTCAGCACCTTTAACTTCCTGTTCCGTACAGGTTGCAATTTGTCCTGAGGATGAACGGGAAGAGGGGGAACCAATGAGAGACTAGCTCTAGGTGTTGGGACTGGCACAGGTCACTCTATTTTCCCATCAGGAAGAAGAATTAACCACATGCTCAGCCTGCTGCCCGGGACCAGACCACGGCCTGAAGCAATCCTGCGCTTTTGCGGGCAGCTCCCAAGAAAGCGAGTTGAACAATGGAGCTCAGGGGCACTGCAATTCACAAACCTGCAGAGTTATAAATGATAACTCTCGTCCACAAATATATTGAGGGAAGGCAACGAAGAGGATTTGAAAGCAAGGCAGAATTGCAGGAAACAGATTTCAGGAGGTAGATTCGAATCGCCTTGAAAGCACAGGAAAAGCGGCCAAACCTCGACAATCATGCCCTTGGCCAAAAAGGGCGTATGCGTTTTTTCCTGAATATATTCAGGAAAATACGCATACGCCCTTTTTGGCCAACCAAGCAACCTGGAAAGGCAAATCAGCGCTACAAAGAAGTCTCGCTTCCCATTGGTCAAAAGGGCCATGCTGAATAAAGTGTCAAAACCAGAAATGCAGGACAGGCCATGGAGAAACGGGAGCCTTGCTACGCTGATGGGCGGGATGTAAATTGCCAACAGACACTCTGGAGAAGTGTACGGTGTGTCCTGAAACATCTAAAAAACTCAGCTTAGAGAGCATAGGGCACTTCCACTCATGGGCGTATACATTGGGAAAACTAAAAATTAGCAAGACACAGGCACCCCGAAGTTTAGGGCTGCTCTCTTGACAAGAACCTGCACTTCGTTACGCCTTAAATATCCCAGGAAAGAGAAAAAAGGATAAAGAAGTTGTGGTCCTTATGTACAATGGAATATCACTCAGCCATGCAATCAACGTCATAAGGCTAGTAGCAGTATGATGAGTGGATTTAGGTACGACGATTCTAAGTGAAAAAAGTCACACAGATAAAGACACTTGTCATAAGATATCACTTATAGAGGGAATGTAAAAATCGCTACACTTGAACTGAATTACAAAAGGGAACAGAGTCACACGTTTAGAAAACACACTATGGCTGCTCAACGGGAAAGGTGAGGCGGGGTGATGCATAAAACACTTGTTTCAAATTATCTCAGATACCGTTCCATAAACCCAATATGTAATAGACAAGACCTACTCCTTGCTCAGGGAACTGGACTCAACACCCTCTACTCACCACCCAAGAATATATCTGACTAGTAAGAATCTTAAAACCTATGTATTGATATCTCTCTGTAAGTGAGTCAAGTGGGTGTAAAGCGGCATAAACACAGCTGTGAAAAGCAGCTAAACCCCATTATAAAAATCAATTACTTTTAAAAACCCGTGAAACAAAGACAGTGAAAGAGAGAGAAATTCTTACAAAATTCGTTCAGGGGCTGTGATGCCACCTGGATTGACCATATCTAGACCCACAGCTGATGGAGACATAAGGGTGGACACTCTTGGGGCTGAGAGTTTTGGTGAGGTTGGGTGAGCAAACACAGACCCTTTAAAGTAGTACTGCGTGGTACCCATCCCATGGGTCCCAAATCTCCAGGTTCAAGGGCATCTTCCTACATCGAAAACATGCATGAGAAAACCAGAAGATGATACACCGTGTGATCGGGAAAGGTTTCTAAAACGCACCTCATTTCTCACCTCCTTGTGCTCGGGTTCGCCATTCCAGCCGCTTTACTAGCAATCTCCCTCCTTGGAGACTCAGCACCTTTAACCTCCTGTTCCGTACAGGTTGCGATTTGTCCTGAGGATGAACGGGAAGAGGGGGAACCAATGAGAGACTAGCTCTAGGTGTTGGGACTGGCACAGGTCACTCTATTTTCCCATCAGGAAGAAGAATTAACCACAGGCTCAGCCTGCCGCCCGGGACCAGAACAGGGCCTGAAGCAATCCTGCGCTTTTGCGGCCAGCTCCCAAGTAAGCGAGTTGAACAATGGAGCTCAGGGACACTGCAATTCACAAACCTGCAGAGTTATAAATGATAACACTCGTCCACAAATATATTGAGGGAAGGCAACGAAGAGGATTTGAAAGCAAGGCAGAATTGCAGGAAACAGATTTCAGGAGGTAGATTCGAATCGCCTTGAAAGCAGAGGAAAAGCGGCCAAACCTCGACAATCATGCCCTTGGCCAAAAAGGGCGTATGCGTTTCTTCCTGAATATATTCAGGAAAAAACGCATACGCCCTTTTTGGCCAACCAAGCAAACTGGAAAGGCAAATCAGCGCTACAAAGAAGTCTCGCTTCCCATCGGTCAAAAGGGCCATGCTGAATAAAGTGTCAAAACCGGAAATGCAGGACAGGCCTTGGAGAAACGGGAGCCTTGCTACGCTGATGGGCGGGATGTAAACTGCCAACAGCCACTCTGGAGAAGTGTACGGTGTGTCCTGAAACATCTAAAAAACTCAGCTTAGAGAGCATAGGGCACTTCCACTCATGGGCGTATAAATTGGGAAAACTAAAAATCAGCAAGACACAGGCACCCCAAAGTTTAGGGCTGCTCTCTTGACAAGAACCTGCACTTCGTTACGCCTTAAATATCCCAGGAAAGAGAAAAATGGATAAAGAAGTTGTGGTCCTTATGTACAATGGAATATCACTCAGCCATGAAATCAACGTCATAAGGCTAGTAGCAGCATGATGAGTGGATTTAGGTACGACGATTCTAAGTGAAAAAAGTCACACAGATAAAGACACTTGTCATAAGATATCACTTATAGAGGGAATGTAAAAACCGCTACACTTGAACTGAATTACAAAACGGAACAGAGTCACACGTTTAGAAAACACACTATGGCTGCTCCACGGGAAAGGTGAGGTGGGGTGATGCATAAAACACGGGTTTCAAATTAGCTCAGATACCGTTCCATAAACCCAATATGTAATAGACAAGACCTACTCCTTGCTCAGGGAACTGGACTCAACACCCCTACTCACCGCCCAAGAATATACCTGACTAGTAAGAATCTTAAAACCTATGTATTGATATCTCTCTGTAAGTGAGTCAAGTGGGTGTAAAGTGGCATAAACACAGCTGTGAAAAGCAGCTAAACCCCATTATAAAAATCAATTACTTTTAAAAACCCGTGAAACAAAGACAGTGAAAGAGAGAGAAATTCTTACAAAATTCGTTCAGGGGCTGTGATGCCACCTGGATTGACCATATCTAGACCCACAGCTGATGGAGACATAAGGGTGGACACTCTTGGGGCTGAGAGGTTTGGTGAGGTTGGGTGAGCAAACGCAGACCCTTTAAAGTAATACAGCGTGGTACCCATCCCATGGGTCCGAAATCTCCAGGTTCAAGGGCATCTTCCTACATCGAAAACATGCATGAGAAACCCAGAAGCTGGTACACCGTGTGATCGGGAAAGGTTTCTAAAACGCACCTCATTTCTCATCTCCTTGTGCTCGTGTTCGCCATTCCAGCCGCTTTACTAGCAATCTCCCTCCTTGGAGACTCAGCACCTTTAACCTCCTGTTCCGTACAGGTTGCAATTTGTCCTGAGGATGAACGGGAAGAGGGGGAACCAATGAGAGACTAGCTCTAGGTGTTGGGACTGGCACAGGTCACTCTATTTTCCCATCAGGAAGAAGAATTAACCACAGGCTCAGCCTGCCGCCCGGGACCAGAACAGTGCCTGAAGCAATCCTGCGCTTTTGCGACCGCTCCCAAGAAAGCGAGTTGAACAATGGAGCTCAGGGGCACTGCAATTCACAAACCTGCAGAGTTATAAATGATAACTCTCGTCCACAAATATATTGAGGGAAGGCAACGAAGAGGATTTGAAAGCAAGGCAGAATTGCAGGAAACAGATTTCAGGAGGTAGATTCGAATCGCCTTGAAAGCACAGGAAAAGCGGCCAAACCTCGACAATCATGCCCTTGGCCAAAAAGGGCGTATGCGTTTTTTCCTGAATATATTCAGGAAAAAACGCATACGCCCTTTTTGGCCAACCAAGCAACCTGGAAAGGTAAATCAGCGCTACAAAGAACTCTCGCTTCCCATCGGTCAAAAGGGCCATGCTGAATAAAGTGTCAAAACCAGAAATGCAGGACAGGCCATGGAGAAACGGGAGCCGTGCTACGCTGATGGGCGGGATGTAACCTGCCAACAGCCACTCTGGAGAAGTGTACGGTGTGTCCTGAAACATCTAAAAAACTCAGCTTAGAGAGCATAGGGCAGTTCCACTCATGGGCGTATAAATTGGGAAAATTAAAAATCAGCAAGACACAGGCACCCCAAAGTTTAGGGCTGCTCTCTTGACAAGAACCTGCACTTCGTTACGCCTTAAATATCCCAGGAAAGAGAAAAATGGATAAAGAAGTTGTGGTCCTTATGTAAAATGGAATATCACTCAGCCTTGAAATCAAGGTCATAAGGCTAGTAGCAGCATGATGAGTGGATTTAGGTACGACGATTCTAAGTGAAAAAAGTCACACAGAAAAAGACACTTGTCATAAGATATCACTAATAGAGGGAATGTAAAAACCGCTACACTTGAACTGAATTACAAAACGGAACAGAGTCACACGTTTAGAAAACACACTATGGCTGCTCAACGGGAAAGGTGAGGCGGGGTGATGCATAAAACACGGGTTTCAAATTAGCTCAGATACCGTTCCATAAACCCAATATGTAATAGACAAGACCTACTCCTTGCTCAGGGAACTGGACTCAACACCCCCTACTCACCACCCAAGAATATATCTGACTAGTAAGAATCTTAAAACCTATGTATTGATATCTCTCTGTAAGTGAGTCAAGTGGGTGTAAAGCGGCATAAACACAGCTGTGAAAAGCAGCTAAACCCCATTATAAAAATCAATTACTTTTAAAAACCCGTGAAACAAAGACAGTGAAAGAGAGAGAAATTCTTACAAAATTCGTTCAGGGGCTGTGATGCCACCTGGATTGACCATATCTAGACCCACAGCTGATGGAGACATAAGGGTGGACACTCTTGGGGCTGAGAGGTTTGGTGAGGTTGGGTGAGCAAACGCAGACCCTTTAAAGTAATACTGCGTGGTACCCATTCCTTGGGTCCGAAATCTCCAGGTGCAAGGGCATCTTCCTACATCGAAAACATGCATGAGAAACCCAGAAGCTGGTACACCGTGTGATCGGGAAAGGTTTCTAAAACGCACCTCATTTCTCATCTCCTTGTGCTCGGGTTCGCCATTCCAGCCGCTTTACTAGCAATCTCCCTCCTTGGAGACTCAGCACCTTTAACTTCCTGTTCCGTACAGGTTGCAATTTGTCCTGAGGATGAACGGGAAGAGGGGGAACCAATGAGAGACTAGCTCTAGGTGTTGGGACTGGCACAGGTCACTCTATTTTCCCATCAGGAAGAAGAATTAACCACAGGCTCAGCCTGCTGCCCGGGACCAGAACAGGGCCTGAAGCAATCCTGCGCTTTTGCGGCCAGCTCCCAAGTAAGCGAGTTGAACAATGGAGCTCAGGGACACTGCAATTTACAAACCTGCAGAGTTATAAATGATAACTCTCGTCCACAAATATATTGAGGGAAGGCAACGAAGAGGATTTGAAAGCAAGGCAGAATTGCAGGAAACAGATTTCGAATCGCCTTGAAAGCACAGGAAAAGCGGCCAAACCTCGACAATCATGCCCTTGGCCAAAAAGGGCGTATGCGTTTCTTCCTGAATATATTCAGGAAAAAACGCATACGCCCTTTTTGGCCAACCAAGCAAACTGGAAAGGCAAATCAGCGCTACAAAGAAGTCTCGCTTCCCATCGGTCAAAAGGGCCATGCTGAATAAAGTGTCAAAACCGGAAATGCAGGACAGGCCATGGAGAAACGGGAGCCTTGCTACGCTGATGGGCGGGATGTAAATTGCCAACAGCCACTCTGGAGAAGTGTACGGTGTGTCCTGAAACATCTAAAAAACTCAGCTTAGAGAGCATAGGGCACTTCCACTCATGGGCGTATAAATTGGGAATACTAAAAATCAGCAAGACACAGGCACCCCAAAGTTTAGGGCTGCTCTCTTGACAAGAACCTGCACTTCGTTACGCCTTAAATATCCCAGGAAAGAGAAAAATGGATAAAGAAGTTGTGGTCCTTATGTACAATGGAATATCACTCAACCATGAAATCAACGTCATAAGGCTAGTAGCAGCATGATGAGTGGATTTAGGTACGACGATTCTAAGTGAAATAAGTCACACAGAAAAAGACACTTGTCATAAGATATCACTTATAGAGGGAATGTAAAAACCGCTACACTTGAACTGAATTACAAAACGGAACAGAGTCACACGTTTAGAAAACACACTATGGCTGCTCCACGGGAAAGGTGAGGTGGGGTGATGCATAAAACACGGGTTTCAAATTAGCTCAGATACCGTTCCATAAACCCAATATGTAATAGACAAGACCTACTCCTTGCTCAGGGAACTGGACTCAACACCCCTACTCACCGCCCAAGAATATACCTGATTAGTAAGAATCTTAAAACCTATGTATTGATATCTCTCTGTAAGTGAGTCAAGTGGGTGTAAAGCGGCATAAACACAGCAGTGAAAAGCAGCTAAACCCCATTATAAAAATCAATTACTTTTAAAAAACCGTGAAACAAAGACAGTGAAAGAGAGAGAAATTCTTACAAAATTCGTTCAGGGGCTGTGATGCCACCTGGATTGACCATATCTAGACCCACAGCTGATGGAGACATAAGGGTGGACACTCTTGGGGCTGAGAGGTTTGGTGAGGTTGGGTGAGCAAACGCAGACCCTTTAAAGTAATACTGCGTGGTACCCATCCCATGGGTCCCAAATCTCCAGGTGCAAGGGCATCTTCCTACATCGAAAACATGCATGAGAAACCCAGAAGATGGTACACCGTGTGATCGGGAAAGGTTTCTAAAACGCACCTCATTTCTCATCTCCTTGTGCTTGGGTTCGCCATTCCAGCCGCTTTACTAGCAATCTCCCTCCTTGGAGACTCAGCACCTTTAACCTCCTGTTCCGTACAGGTTGCAATTTGTCCTGAGGATGAACGGGAAGAGGGGGAACCAATGAGAGACTAGCTGTAGGTGTTGGGACTGGCACAGGTCACTCTATTTTCCCATCAGGAAGAAGAATTAACCACAGGCTCAGCCTGCCGCCCGGGACCAGAACAGGGCCTGAAGCAATCCTGCGCTTTGGCGGCCAGCTCCCAAGAAAGCGAGTTGAACAATGGAGCTCAGGGGCACTGCAATTCACAAACCTGCAGAGTTATAAATGATAACTCTCGTCCACAAATATATTGAGGGAAGGCAACGAAGAAGATTTGAAAGCAAGGCAGAATTGCAGGAAACAGATGTCAGGAGGTTGATTCGAATCGCCTTGAAAGCACAGGAAAAGCGGCCACACCTCGACAATCATGCCCTTGGCCAAAAAGGGCGTATGCGTTTTTTCCTGAATATATTCAGGAAAAAACGCATACGCCCTTTTTGGCCAACCAAGCAACCTGGAAAGGCAAATCAGCGCTACAAAGAAGTCTCGCTTCCCATCGGTCAAAAGGGCCATGCTGAATAAAGTGTCAAAACCAGAAATGCAGGACAGGCCATGGAGAAACGGGAGCCTTGCTTCGCTGATGGGCGCGATGTAAATTGCCAACAGCCACTCTGGAGAAGTGTACGGTGTGTCCTGAAACATCTAAAAAACTCAGCTTAGAGAGCATAGGGCACTTCCACTCATGGGCGTATAAATTGGGAAAACTAAAAATCAGCAAGACACAGGCACCCCAAAGTTTAGGGCTGCTCTCTTGACAAGAAGCTGCACTTCGTTACACCTTAAATATCCCAGGAAAGAGAAAAATGGATAAAGAAGTTGTGGTCCTTATGTACAGTGGAATATCACTCAGCCATGAAATCAACGTCATAAGGGTAGTAGCAGCATGATGAGTGGATTTAGGTACGACGATTCTAAGTGAAATAAGTCACACAGAAAAAGACTCTTGTCATAAGATATCACTAATAGAGGGAATGTAAAAACCGCTACACTTGAATTGAATTACAAAACGGAACAGAGTCACACGTTTAGAAAACACACTATGGCTGCTTAACGGGAAAGGTGAGGCGGGGTGATGCATAAAACACGGGTTTCAAATTAGCTCAGATACCGTTCCATAAACCCAATATGTAATAGACAAGACCTACTCCTTGCTCAGGGAACTGGACTCAACACCCCCTACTCACCGCCCAAGAATATATCTGACTAGTAAGAATCTTAAAACCTATGTACTGATATATCTCTGTAAGTGAGGCAAGTGGGTGTAAAGCGGCATAAACACAGCAGTGAAAAGCAGCTAAACCCCATTATAAAAATCAATTACTTTTAAAATCCCGTGAAACAAAGACAGTGAAAGGGAGAGAAATTCTTACAAAATTCGTTCAGGGGCTGTGATGCCACCTGGATTGACCATATCTAGACCCACAGCTGATGGAGACATAAGGGTGGACACTCTTGGGGCTGAGAGGTTTGGTGAGGTTGGGTGAGCAAACGCAGACCCTTTAAAGTAATACTGCGTGGTACCCATCCCATGGGTCCCAAATCTCCAGATGCAAGGGCATCTTCCTACATCGAAAACATGCATGAGAAACCCAGAAGATGGTACACCGTGTGATCGGGAAAGGTTTCTAAAACGCACCTCATTTCTCATCTCCTTGTGCTCGGGTTCGCCATTCCAGCCGCTTTACTAGCAATCTCCCTCCTTGGAGACTCAGCACCTTTAACCTCCTGTTCCGTACAGGTTGCAATTTGTCCTGAGGATGAACGGGAAGAGGGGGAACCAATGAGAGACTAGCTCTAGGTGTTGGGACTGGCACAGGTCACTCTATTTTCCCATCAGGAAGAAGAATTAACCACAGGCTCAGCCTGCCGCCCGGGACCAGAACAGGGCCTGAAGCAATCCTGCGCTTTGGCGGCCAGCTCCCAAGAAAGCGAGTTGAACAATGGAGCTCAGGGGCACTGCAATTCACAAACCTGCAGAGTTATAAATGATAACTCTCGTCCACAAATATATTGAGGGAAGGCAACGAAGAAGATTTGAAAGCAAGGCAGAATTGCAGGAAACAGATGTCAGGAGGTTGATTCGAATCGCCTTGAAAGCACAGGAAAAGCGGCCACACCTCGACAATCATGCCCTTGGCCAAAAAGGGCGTATGCGTTTTTTCCTGAATATATTCAGGAAAAAACGCATACGCCCTTTTTGGCCAACCAAGCAACCTGGAAAGGCAAATCAGCGCTACAAAGAAGTCTCGCTTCCCATCGTTCAAAAGGGCCATGCTGAATAAAGTGTCAAAACCAGAAATGCAGGAGAGGCCATGGAGAAACGGGAGCCTTGCTTCGCTGATGGGCGTGATGTAAATTGCCAACAGCCACTCTGGAGAAGTGTACGGTGTGTCCTGAAACATCTAAAAAACTCAGCTTAGCGAGCATAGGGTACTTGCACTCATGGGCGTATAAATTGGGAAAACTAAAAATCAGCAAGACACAGGCACCCCAAAGTTTAGGACTGCTCTCTTGACAAGAAGCTGCACTTCGTTACACCTTAAATATCCCAGGAAAGAGAAAAATGGATAAAGAAGTTGTGGTCCTTATGTACAGTGGAATATCACTCAGCCATGAAATCAACGTCATAAGGCTAGTAGCAGCATGATGAGTGGATTTAGGTACGACGATTCTAAGTGAAATAAGTCACACAGAAAAAGACACTTGTCATAAGATATCACTAATAGAGGGAATGTAAAAACCGCTACACATGAATTGAATTACAAAACGGAACAGAGTCACACGTTTAGAAAACACACTATGGCTGCTTAACGGGAAAGGTGAGGCGGGGTGATGCATAAAACACGGGTTTCAAATTAGCTCAGATACCGTTCCATAAACCCAATATGTAATAGACAAGACCTACTCCTTGCTCAGGGAACTGGACTCAACACCCCCTACTCACCGCCCAAGAATATATCTGACTAGTAAGAATCTTAAAACCTATGTACTGATATATCTCTGTAAGTGAGGCAAGTGGGTGTAAAGCGGCATAAACACAGCAGTGAAAAGCAGCTAAACCCCATTATAAAAATCAATTACTTTTAAAAACCCGTGAAACAAAGACAGTGAAAGGGAGAGAAATTCTTACAAAATTCGTTCAGGGGCTGTGATGCCACCTGGATTGACCATATCTAGACCCACAGCTGATGGAGACATAAGGGTGGACACTCTTGGGGCTGAGAGGTTTGGTGAGGTTGGGTGAGCAAACGCAGACCCTTTAAAGTAATACTGCGTGGTACCCATCCCATGGGTCCCAAATCTCCAGGTGCAAGGGCATCTTCCTACATCGAAAACATGCATGAGAAACCCAGAAGAAGGTACACCGTGTGATCGGGAAAGGTTTCTAAAACGCACCTCATTTCTCATCTCCTTGTGCTCGGGTTCGCCATTCCAGCCGCTTTACTAGCAATCTCCCTCTTTGGAGACTCAGCACCTTTAACCTCCTGTTCCGTACAGGTTGCAATTTGTCCTGAGGATGAACGGAAAGAGGGGGAACCAATGAGAGACTAGCTCTAGGTGTTGGGACTGGCACAGGTCACTCTATTTTCCCATCAGGAAGAAGAATTAACCACAGGCTCAGCCTGCCGCCCGGGACCAGAACAGGGCCTGAAGCAATCCTGCGCTTTGGCGGCCAGCTCCCAAGAAAGCGAGTTGAACAATGGAGCTCAGGGGCACTGCAATTCACAAACCTGCAGAGTTATAAATGATAACTCTCGTCCACAAATATATTGAGGGAAGGCAACGAAGAAGATTTGAAAGCAAGGCAGAATTGCAGGAAACAGATGTCAGGAGGTTGATTCGAATCGCCTTGAAAGCACAGGAAAAGCGGCCACACCTCGACAATCATGCCCTTGGCCAAAAAGGGCGTATGCGTTTTTTCCTGAATATATTCAGGAAAAAACGCATACGCCCTTTTTGGCCAACCAAGCAACCTGGAAAGGCAAATCAGCGCTACAAAGAAGTCTCGCTTCCCATCGGTCAACAGGGCCATGCTGAATAAAGTGTCAAAACCAGAAATGCAGGACAGGCCATGGAGAAACGGGAGCCTTGCTTCGCTGATGGCCGCGATGTAAATTGCCAACAGCCACTCTGGAGAAGTGTACGGTGTGTCCTGAAACATCTAAAAAACTCAGCTTAGAGAGCATAGGGCACTTCCACTCATGGGCGTATAAATTGGGAAAACTAAAAATCAGCAAGACACAGGCACCCCAAAGTTTAGGGCTGCTCTCTTGACAAGAAGCTGCACTTCGTTACACCTTAAATATCCCAGGAAAGAGAAAAATGGATAAAGAAGTTGTGGTCCTTATGTACAGTGGAATATCACTCAGCCATGAAATCAACGTCATAAGGCTAGTAGCAGCATGATGAGTGGATTTAGGTACGACGATTCTAAGTGAAATAAGTCACACAGAAAAAGACTCTTGTCATAAGATATCACTAATAGAGGGAATGTAAAAACCGCTACACTTGAATTGAATTACAAAACGGAACAGAGTCACACGTTTAGAAAACACACTATGGCTGCTTAACGGGAAAGGTGAGGCGGGGTGATGCATAAAACACGGGTTTCAAATTAGCTCAGATACCGTTCCATAAACCCAATATGTAATAGACAAGACCTACTCCTTGCTCAGGGAACTGGACTCAACACCCCCTACTCACCGCCCAAGAATATATCTGACTAGTAAGAATCTTAAAACCTATGTACTGATATATCTCTGTAAGTGAGGCAAGTGGGTGTAAAGCGGCATAAACACAGCAGTGAAAAGCAGCTAAACCCCATTATAAAAATCAATTACTTTTAAAATCCCGTGAAACAAAGACAGTGAAAGGGAGAGAAATTCTTACAAAATTCGTTCAGGGGCTGTGATGCCACCTGGATTGACCATATCTAGACCCACAGCTGATGGAGACATAAGGGTGGACACTCTTGGGGCTGAGAGGTTTGGTGAGGTTGGGTGAGCAAACGCAGACCCTTTAAAGTAATACTGCGTGGTACCCATCCCATGGGTCCCAAATCTCCAGGTGCAAGGGCATCTTCCTACATCGAAAACATGCATGAGAAACCCAGAAGATGGTACACCGTGTGATCGGGAAAGGTTTCTCAAACGCACCTCATTTCTCATCTCCTTGTGCTCGGGTTCGCCATTCCAGCCGCTTTACTAGCAATCTCCCTCCTTGGAGACTCAGCACCTTTAACCTCCTGTTCCGTACAGGTTGCAATTTGTCCTGAGGATGAACGGGAAGAGGGGGAACCAATGAGAGACTAGCTCTAGGTGTTGGGACTGGCACAGGTCACTCTATTTTCCCATCAGGAAGAAGAATTAACCACAGGCTCAGCCTGCCGCCCGGGACCAGAACAGGGCCTGAAGCAATCCTGCGCTTTGGCGGCCAGCTCCCAAGAAAGCGAGTTGAACAATGGAGCTCAGGGGCACTGCAATTCACAAACCTGCAGAGTTATAAATGATAACTCTCGTCCACAAATATATTGAGGGAAGGCAACGAAGAAGATTTGAAAGCAAGGCAGAATTGCAGGAAACAGATGTCAGGAGGTTGATTCGAATCGCCTTGAAAGCACAGGAAAAGCGGCCACACCTCGACAATCATGCCCTTGGCCAAAAAGGGCGTATGCGTTTTTTCCTGAATATATTCAGGAAAAAACGCATACGCCCTTTTTGGCCAACCAAGCAACCTGGAAAGGCAAATCAGCGCTACAAAGAAGTCTCGCTTCCCATCGTTCAAAAGGGCCATGCTGAATAAAGTGTCAAAACCAGAAATGCAGGAGAGGCCATGGAGAAACGGGAGCCTTGCTTCGCTGATGGGCGTGATGTAAATTGCCAACAGCCACTCTGGAGAAGTGTACGGTGTGTCCTGAAACATCTAAAAAACTCAGCTTAGCGAGCATAGGGTACTTGCACTCATGGGCGTATAAATTGGGAAAACTAAAAATCAGCAAGACACAGGCACCCCAAAGTTTAGGACTGCTCTCTTGACAAGAAGCTGCACTTCGTTACACCTTAAATATCCCAGGAAAGAGAAAAATGGATAAAGAAGTTGTGGTCCTTATGTACAGTGGAATATCACTCAGCCATGAAATCAACGTCATAAGGCTAGTAGCAGCATGATGAGTGGATTTAGGTACGACGATTCTAAGTGAAATAAGTCACACAGAAAAAGACACTTGTCATAAGATATCACTAATAGAGGGAATGTAAAAACCGCTACACATGAATTGAATTACAAAACGGAACAGAGTCACACGTTTAGAAAACACACTATGGCTGCTTAACGGGAAAGGTGAGGCGGGGTGATGCATAAAACACGGGTTTCAAATTAGCTCAGATACCGTTCCATAAACCCAATATGTAATAGACAAGACCTACTCCTTGCTCAGGGAACTGGACTCAACACCCCCTACTCACCGCCCAAGAATATATCTGACTAGTAAGAATCTTAAAACCTATGTACTGATATATCTCTGTAAGTGAGGCAAGTGGGTGTAAAGCGGCATAAACACAGCAGTGAAAAGCAGCTAAACCCCATTATAAAAATCAATTACTTTTAAAATCCCGTGAAACAAAGACAGTGAAAGGGAGAGAAATTCTTACAAAATTCGTTCAGGGGCTGTGATGCCACCTGGATTGACCATATCTAGACCCACAGCTGATGGAGACATAAGGGTGGACACTCTTGGGGCTGAGAGGTTTGGTGAGGTTGGGTGAGCAAACGCAGACCCTTTAAAGTAATACTGCGTGGTACCCATCCCATGGGTCCCAAATCTCCAGATGCAAGGGCATCTTCCTACATCGAAAACATGCATGAGAAACCCAGAAGATGGTACACCGTGTGATCGGGAAAGGTTTCTAAAACGCACCTCATTTCTCATCTCCTTGTGCTCGGGTTCGCCATTCCAGCCGCTTTACTAGCAATCTCCCTCCTTGGAGACTCAGCACCTTTAACCTCCTGTTCCGTACAGGTTGCAATTTGTCCTGAGGATGAACGGGAAGAGGGGGAACCAATGAGAGACTAGCTCTAGGTGTTGGGACTGGCACAGGTCACTCTATTTTCCCATCAGGAAGAAGAATTAACCACAGGCTCAGCCTGCCGCCCGGGACCAGAACAGGGCCTGAAGCAATCCTGCGCTTTGGCGGCCAGCTCCCAAGAAAGCGAGTTGAACAATGGAGCTCAGGGGCACTGCAATTCACAAACCTGCAGAGTTATAAATGATAACTCTCGTCCACAAATATATTGAGGGAAGGCAACGAAGAAGATTTGAAAGCAAGGCAGAATTGCAGGAAACAGATGTCAGGAGGTTGATTCGAATCGCCTTGAAAGCACAGGAAAAGCGGCCACACCTCGACAATCATGCCCTTGGCCAAAAAGGGCGTATGCGTTTTTTCCTGAATATATTCAGGAAAAAACGCATACGCCCTTTTTGGCCAACCAAGCAACCTGGAAAGGCAAATCAGCGCTACAAAGAAGTCTCGCTTCCCATCGTTCAAAAGGGCCATGCTGAATAAAGTGTCAAAACCAGAAATGCAGGAGAGGCCATGGAGAAACGGGAGCCTTGCTTCGCTGATGGGCGTGATGTAAATTGCCAACAGCCACTCTGGAGAAGTGTACGGTGTGTCCTGAAACATCTAAAAAACTCAGCTTAGCGAGCATAGGGTACTTGCACTCATGGGCGTATAAATTGGGAAAACTAAAAATCAGCAAGACACAGGCACCCCAAAGTTTAGGACTGCTCTCTTGACAAGAAGCTGCACTTCGTTACACCTTAAATATCCCAGGAAAGAGAAAAATGGATAAAGAAGTTGTGGTCCTTATGTACAGTGGAATATCACTCAGCCATGAAATCAACGTCATAAGGCTAGTAGCAGCATGATGAGTGGATTTAGGTACGACGATTCTAAGTGAAATAAGTCACACAGAAAAAGACACTTGTCATAAGATATCACTAATAGAGGGAATGTAAAAACCGCTACACATGAATTGAATTACAAAACGGAACAGAGTCACACGTTTAGAAAACACACTATGGCTGCTTAACGGGAAAGGTGAGGCGGGGTGATGCATAAAACACGGGTTTCAAATTAGCTCAGATACCGTTCCATAAACCCAATATGTAATAGACAAGACCTACTCCTTGCTCAGGGAACTGGACTCAACACCCCCTACTCACCGCCCAAGAATATATCTGACTAGTAAGAATCTTAAAACCTATGTACTGATATATCTCTGTAAGTGAGGCAAGTGGGTGTAAAGCGGCATAAACACAGCAGTGAAAAGCAGCTAAACCCCATTATAAAAATCAATTTCTTTTAAAAACCCGTGAAACAAAGACAGTGAAAGGGAGAGAAATTCTTACAAAATTCGTTCAGGGGCTGTGATGCCACCTGGATTGACCATATCTAGACCCACAGCTGATGGAGACATAAGGGTGGACACTCTTGGGGCTGAGAGGTTTGGTGAGGTTGGGTGAGCAAACGCAGACCCTTTAAAGTAATACTGCGTGGTACCCATCCCATGGGTCCCAAATCTCCAGGTGCAAGGGCATCTTCCTACATCGAAAACATGCATGAGAAACCCAGAAGAAGGTACACCGTGTGATCGGGAAAGGTTTCTAAAACGCACCTCATTTCTCATCTCCTTGTGCTCGGGTTCGCCATTCCAGCCGCTTTACTAGCAATCTCCCTCTTTGGAGACTCAGCACCTTTAACCTCCTGTTCCGTACAGGTTGCAATTTGTCCTGAGGATGAACGGAAAGAGGGGGAACCAATGAGAGACTAGCTCTAGGTGTTGGGACTGGCACAGGTCACTCTATTTTCCCATCAGGAAGAAGAATTAACCACAGGCTCAGCCTGCCGCCCGGGACCAGAACAGGGCCTGAAGCAATCCTGCGCTTTGGCGGCCAGCTCCCAAGAAAGCGAGTTGAACAATGGAGCTCAGGGGCACTGCAATTCACAAACCTGCAGAGTTATAAATGATAACTCTCGTCCACAAATATATTGAGGGAAGGCAACGAAGAAGATTTGAAAGCAAGGCAGAATTGCAGGAAACAGATGTCAGGAGGTTGATTCGAATCGCCTTGAAAGCACAGGAAAAGCGGCCACACCTCGACAATCATGCCCTTGGCCAAAAAGGGCGTATGCGTTTTTTCCTGAATATATTCAGGAAAAAACGCATACGCCCTTTTTGGCCAACCAAGCAACCTGGAAAGGCAAATCAGCGCTACAAAGAAGTCTCGCTTCCCATCGGTCAACAGGGCCATGCTGAATAAAGTGTCAAAACCAGAAATGCAGGACAGGCCATGGAGAAACGGGAGCCTTGCTTCGCTGATGGCCGCGATGTAAATTGCCAACAGCCACTCTGGAGAAGTGTACGGTGTGTCCTGAAACATCTAAAAAACTCAGCTTAGAGAGCATAGGGCACTTCCACTCATGGGCGTATAAATTGGGAAAACTAAAAATCAGCAAGACACAGGCACCCCAAAGTTTAGGGCTGCTCTCTTGACAAGAAGCTGCACTTCGTTACACCTTAAATATCCCAGGAAAGAGAAAAATGGATAAAGAAGTTGTGGTCCTTATGTACAGTGGAATATCACTCAGCCATGAAATCAACGTCATAAGGCTAGTAGCAGCATGATGAGTGGATTTAGGTACGACGATTCTAAGTGAAATAAGTCACACAGGAAAAGACACTTGTCATAAGATATCACTAATTGAGGGTATGTAAAAACCGCTACACTTGAATTGAATTACAAAACGGAACAGAGTCACACGTTTAGAAAACACACTATGGCTGCTTAACGGGAAAGGTGAGGCGGGGTGATGCATAAAACACGGGTTTCAAATTAGCTCAGATACCGTTCCATAAACCCAATATGTAATAGACAAGACCTACTCCTTGCTCAGGGAACTGGACTCAACACCCCCTACTGACCTCCCAAGAATATATCTGACTAGTAAGAATCTTAAAACCTATGTACTGATATATCTCTGTAAGTGAGGCAAGTGGGTGTAAAGCGGCATAAACACAGCAGTGAAAAGCAGCTAAACCCCATTATAAAAATCAATTACTTTTAAAAACCCGTGAAACAAAGACAGTGAAAGGGAGAGAAATTCTTACAAAATTCGTTCAGGGGCTGTGATGCCACCTGGATTGACCATATCTAGACCCACAGCTGATGGAGACATAAGGGTGGATACTCTTGGGGCTGAGAGGTTTGGTGAGGTTGGGTGAGCAAACGCAGACCCTTTAAAGTAATACTGCGTGGTACCCATCCCATGGGTCCCAAATCTCCAGGTGCAAGGGCATCTTCCTACATCGAAAACATGCATGAGAAACCCAGAAGATGGTACACCGTGTGATCGGGAAAGGTTTCTAAAACGCACCTCATTTCTCATCTCCTTGTGCTCGGGTTCGCCATTCCAGCCGCTTTACTAGCAATCTCCCTCCTTGGAGACTCAGCACCTTTAACCTCCTGTTCCGTACAGGTTGCAATTTGTCCTGAGGATGAACGGGAAGAGGGGGAACCAATGAGAGACTAGCTCTAGGTGTTGGGACTGGCACAGGTCACTCTATTTTCCCATCAGGAAGAAGAATTAACCACAGGCTCAGCCTGCCGCCCGGGACCAGAACAGGGCCTGAAGCAATCCTGCGCTTTGGCGGCCAGCTCCCAAGAAAGCGAGTTGAACAATGGAGCTCAGGGGCACTGCAATTCACAAACCTGCAGAGTTATAAATGATAACTCTCGTCCACAAATATATTGAGGGAAGACAACGAAGAAGATTTGAAAGCAAGGCAGAATTGCAGGAAACAGATGTCAGGAGTTTGATTCGAATCGCCTTGAAAGCACAGGAAAAGCGGCCACACCTCGACAATCATGCCCTTGGCCAAAAAGGGCGTATGCGTTTTTTCCTGAATATATTCAGGAAAAAACGCATACGCCCTTTTTGGCCAACCAAGCAACCTGGAAAGGCAAATCAGCGCTACAAAGAAGTCTCGCTTCCCATCGGTCAAAAGGGCCATGCTGAATAAAGTGTCAAAACCAGAAATGCAGGACAGGCCATGGAGAAACGGGAGCCTTGCTTCGCTGATGGGCGCGATGTAAATTGCCAACAGCCACTCTGGAGAAGTGTACGGTGTGTCCTGAAACATCTAAAAAACTCAGCTTAGAGAGCATAGGGCACTTCCACTCATGGGCGTATAAATTGGGAAAACTAAAAATCAGCAAGACACAGGCACCCCAAAGTTTAGGGCGGCTCTCTTGACAAGAACCTCCACTTCGTTACACCTTAAATATCCCAGGAAAGAGAAAAATGGATAAAGAAGTTGTTGTCCTTGTGTACAGTGGAATATCACTCAGCCATGAAATCAACGTCATAAGGCTAGTAGCAGCATGATGAGTGGATTTAGGTACGACAATTCTAAGTGAAATAAGTCACACAGAAAAAGACACTTATCATAAGATATCACTAATAGAGGGAATGTAAAAACCGCTACACTTGAATTGATTTACAAAACGGAACAGAGTCACACGTTTAGAAAACACACTATGGCTGCTTAACGGGAAAGGTGAGGCAGGGTGATGCATAAAACATGGGTTTCAAATTAGCTCAGATACCGTTCCATAAACCCAATATGTAATAGACAAGACCTACTCCTTGCTCAGGGAACTGGACTCAACACCCCCTACTCACCGCCCAAGAATATATCTGACTAGTAAGAATCTTAAAACATATGTACTGATATATCTCTGTAAGTGAGGCAAGTGGGTGTAAAGTGGCATAAACACAGCAGTGAAAAGCAGCTAAACCCTATTATAAAAATCAATTACTTTTAAAATCCCGTGAAACAAAGACAGTGAAAGGGAGAGAAATTCTTACAAAATTCGTTCAGGGGCTGTGATGCCACCTGGATTGACCATATCTAGACCCACAGCTGATGGAGACATAAGGGTGGACACTCTTGGGGCTGAGAGGTTTGGTGAGGTTGGGTGAGCAAACGCAGACCCTTTAAAGTAATACTGCGTGGTACCCATCCCATGGGTCCCAAATCTCCAGGTGCAAGGGCATCTTCCTACATCGAAAACATGCATGAGAAACCTAGAAGATGGTACACCGTGTGATCGGGAAAGGTTTCTCAAACGCACCTCATTTCTCATCTCC
The DNA here is from genome assembly GCF_028021215.1 of Eschrichtius robustus. Taxonomy (NCBI): domain Eukaryota; kingdom Metazoa; phylum Chordata; class Mammalia; order Artiodactyla; family Eschrichtiidae; genus Eschrichtius; species Eschrichtius robustus. The sequence continues at coordinate 41,097,493 of NC_090831.1, read as the reverse complement.
TTGTGCTCGGGTTCGCCATTCCAGCCGCTTTACTAGCAATCTCCCTCCTTGGAGACTCAGCACCTTTAACCTCCTGTTCCGTACAGGTTGCAATTTGTCCTGAGGATGAACGGGAAGAGGGGGAACCAATGAGAGACTAGCTCTAGGTGTTGGGACTGGCACAGGTCACTCTATTTTCCCATCAGGAAGAAGAATTAACTACAGGCTCAGCCTGCCGCCCGGGACCAGAACAGGGCCTGAAGCAATCCTGCGCTTTGGCGGCCAGCTCCCAAGAAAGCGAGTTGAACAATGGAGCTCAGGGGCACTGCAATTCACAAACCTGCAGAGTTATAAATGATAACTCTCGTCCACAAATATATTGCGGGAAGGCAAGGAAGAAGATTTGAAAGCAAGGCAGAATTGCAGGAAACAGATGTCAGGAAGTTGATTCGAATCGCCTTGAAAGCACAGGAAAAGCGGCCACACCTCGACAATCATGCCCTTGGCCAAAAAGGGCGTATGCGTTTTTTCCTGAATATATTCAGGAAAAAACGCATACGCCCTTTTTGGCCAACCAAGCAATCTGGAAAGGCAAATCAGCGCTACAAAGAAGTCTCGCTTCCCATCGGTCAAAAGGGCCATGCTGAATAAAGTGTCAAAACCAGAAATGCAGGACAGGCCATGGAGAAACGGGATCCTTGCTTCGCTGATGGGCGTGATGTAAATTGCCAACAGCCACTCTGGAGAAGTGTACGGTGTGTCCTGGAACATCTAAAAAACTCAGCTTAGAGAGCATAGGGCACTTGCACTCATGGGCGTATAAATTGGGAAAACTAAAAATCAGCAAGACACAGGCACCCCAAAGTTTAGGGCGGCTCTCTTGACAAGAACCTCCACTTCGTTACACCTTAAATATCCCAGGAAAGAGAAAAATGGATAGAGAAGTTGTGGTCCTTATGTACAGTGGAATATCACTCAGCCATGAAATCAACGTCATAAGGCTAGTAGCAGCATGATGAGTGGATTTAGGTACGACAATTCTAAGTGAAATAAGTCACACAGAAAAAGACACTTGTCATAAGATATCACTAATAGAGGGAATGTAAAAACCACTACACTTGAATTGAATTACAAAACGAAACAGAGTCACACGTTTAGAAAACACACTATGGCTGCTCAACGGGAAAGGTGAGGCGGGGGGATGCATAAAACACGGGTTTCAAATTAGCTCAGATACCGTTCCATAAACCCAATATGTAATAGACAAGACCTACTCCTTGCTCAGGGAACTGGACTCAACACCCCCTACTCACCGCCCAGAATATATCTGACTAGTAAGAATCTTAAAACCTATGTATTGATATCTCTCTGTAAGTGAGTCAAGTGGGTGTAAAGCGGCATAAAGACAGCAGTGAAAACCAGCTAAACCCCATTATAAAAATCAATTACTGAAAAAAGTAGAAGTTGAAAGTTGAAGAAATAGGAGGATTAACCAAGATGGCGGAGTAGAAGGACGTGCTCTCACTCCCTCTTGCGAGAGCACCAGAATCACAACTGGCTGCTGGACAATCATTGACAGGAAGACCCTGGACTTAACCAAGGAGGATACCCCACGTCCAAGGACAGAGGAGAAGCCACAGTGAGACGGTAGAAGGGGCACAATCAGAGTAAAATCAAATCCCATAACTGCTGGGTGGGTGGCTCACAGACTGGCGAACACTTATACCACAGAATTCCACCCACTGGAGTGAAGGTTCTGAGCCCCACGTCAGGCTTCCCAACCTGGGGGTCCGGCTACGGGAGGAGGAATTCCTAGAGAATCAGACTTTGAAGCCTAGTGGGAATTGATTGCAGGACTTTGACAGGACTGGGGGAAACAGAGACCCCACTCTTGGAGGGCACACACAAAGTAATGTGTGCATCGGGATCCAGGGGAAGGAGCAGTGACCCTGGGGGAGACTGAACCAGACCTACCTGCTGGTGTTGGGGGGTCTCCTGCAGAGGCGAGTGGTGGCTCTGTTTCACCGTGGGGATAAGGACACTGGCAGCAGAGGTTCTGGGAAGTTCTCCTTGGCGTTAGCCCTCCCAGAGTCTGCCATTAACCCCACCAAAGAGCACGGGTAGGCTCCAGTGTTGGGTTGCCTCAGGCAAAACAACCAACAGGGAGGGAACCCAGCCCCACCCATCAACAGTCAAGTGGATTAAGGTTTTACTGAGCTCTGACCGCCACAGCAACAGGGAGGGAACCCAGCCCCACCCATCAACAGTCAAGTGGATTAAGGTTTTACTGAGCTCTGACCGCCACAGCAACAGTCAGCTCTACCCACCACCAGAGCCTCCCATCAAGCCTCTTAGATAGCCTCAACCACCAGAGGGCAGACAACAGAAGCAAGAAAAACTACAACCCTGCAGCCTGTGGACCAAAAACCACAGTTACAGAAAGATAGAGAAGATGAAAAGGCAGAGGGCTATGTACCAGATGAAGGAACAAGAAAAAACCCCAGAAAAACAACTAAATGAAGTGGAGATAGGCAACCTTCCAGAAAAAGAATTCAGAATAATGATAGTGAAGATGATCCAGGACCTCGGAATAAGAATGGAGGCAAAGATTGAGAAGATGCAAGAAATGATTAACAAAGACCTAGAAGAATTAAAGAACAAACAAACAGAGATGACCAATACAATAACTGAAATGAAAACTACACTAGAAGGAATCAATAGCAGAATAACTGAGGAAGAAGAACAGATAAGCGACCTGGAAGACAGAATGGTGGAATTCACTGCTGCGGAACAGACTAAAGAAAAAAGAATGAAAAGAAATGAAGGCAGCCTAAGAGACCTCTGGGACAACATTAAACGCAACAACATTCACATTATAGGGGTCCCAGAAGGAGAAGAGAGAGAGAAAGGACCAGAGAAAATATTTGAAGAGATTATAGTCGAAAACTTCCCTAACATGGGAAAGGAAATAGCCACCCAAGTCCAGGAAACGCAGAGAGTCCCATACAGAATAAACCCAAGGAGAAACACGCCGAGACACATAGTAATCAAAGTGGCAAAAATTAAAGACAAAGAAAAATTATTGAAAGCAGCAAGGGAAAAACGACAAATAACATACAAGGGAACTCCCATAAGGTTAACAGCTGATTTTTCAGCAGAAACTCTGCAAGCCAGAAGGGAGTGGCATGATATACTTAAAGTGATGAAAGGGAATAACCTACAACCAAGATTACTCTACCCGGCAAGGATCTCATTTAGATTCGATGGAGAAATCAAAAGCTTTACAGACAAGCAAAAGCTACGAGAATTCAGCACCACCAAACCAGCTCTACAACAAATGCTAAAGGAACTTCTCTAAGTGGGAAACACAAGAGAAGAAAAAGACCTACAAAAACAAACCCAAAACAATTAAGAAAATGGTCATAGGAACATACATATCAATAATTACCTTAAACGTGAATGGATTAAATGCTCCAACCAAAAGACATAGACTGGCTGAATGGATACAAAAACAAGACCCATATATATGCTGTCTACAAGAGACCCACTTTAGACCTAGGGACACATACAGACTGAAAGTGAGGGGATGGAAAAAGATATTCCATGCAAATGGAAATCAAAAGAAAGCTGGAGTAGCTATACTCATATCAGATAAAATAGACTTTAAAATAAAGAATTTTACAAGAGACACGGAAGGACACTACATAATGATCCAGGGATCAATCCAAGAAGAAGATATAACAATTATAAATATATATGCACCCAACATAGGAGCACCTCAATACATAAGACAACTGCTAACAGCTATAAAAGAGGAAATCGACAGGAACACAATAATAGTGGGGGACTTTAACACTTCACTTACACCAATGGACAGATCATCCAAAATGAAAATAAATAAGGAAACAGAAGCTTTAAATGACACAATAGACCAGATAGATTTAATTGATATATATAGGACATTCCATCCAAAAACAGCAGATTACACGTTCTTCTCAAGTGCACACGGAACATTCTCCAGGATAGATCACATCTTGGGTCACAAATCAAGCCTCAGTAAATTTAAGAAAATTGAAATCATATCAAGCATCTTTTCTGACCACAACGCTATGAGATTAGAATTGAATTACAGGGAAAAAAACGTAAAAAAAGACAAACACATGGAGGCTAAACAATACGTTACTAAATAACCAAGAGATCACTGAAGAAATCAAAGAGGAAATAAAAAAAATACCTAGAGACAAATGACAATGAAAACACGACGACCCAAAACCTATGGGATGCAGCAAAAGCGGTTCTAAGAGGGAAGTTTATAGCTATACAAGCCTACCTAAAGAAACAAGAAAAATCTCAAGTAAACAATCTAACCTTACACCTAAAGAAACTAGAGAAAGAAGAACAAACAAAACCCAAAGTTAGCAGAAGGAAAGAAATCATAAAGATCAGAGCAGAAATAAATGAAATAGAAACAAAGAAAACAATAGCAAAGATCAATAAAACTAAAAGTTGGTTCTTTGAGAAGATAAACAAAATTGATAAGGCATTAGCCAGACTCATCAAAAAAAAGAGGGAGAGGACTCAAATCAATAAAATCAGAAATGAAAAAGGAGAAGTTACAACAGACACCACAGAAATACAAAGCATCCTAAGAGACTACTACAAGCAACTTTATGCCAACAAAATGGACAACCTGGAAGAAATGGACAAATTCTTAGAAAGGTATAACCTTCCAAGACTGAATCAGGAAGAAATAGAAAATATGAACAGACCAATCACAAGTAATGAAATTGAAACTGTGATTAAAAATCTTCCAACAAACAAAAGTCCAGGACCAGATGGCTTCACAGGTGAATTCTATCAAACATTTAGAGAAGAGCTAACACCCATCCTTCTCAAACTCTTCCAAAAAATTGCAGAGGAAGGAACACTCCCAAAATCATTCTATGAGGCCACCATCACCCTGATACCAAAACCAGACAAAGACACTACAAAAAAAGAAAATTACAGACCAATATCACTGATGAATATAGATGCAAAAATCCTCAACAAAATACTAGCAAACAGAATCCAACAACACATTAAAAGGATCATACACCACGATCAAGTGGGATTTATCCCAGGGATGCAAGGATTCTTCAATATACGCAAATCAATCAATGTGATACACCATATTAACAAATTGAAGAATAAAAACCATATGATCATCTCAATAGATGCAGAAAAAGCTTTTGACAAAATTCAACACCCATTTCTGATAAAAACTCTCCAGAAAGTGGGCATAGAGGGAACCTACCTCAACATAATAAAGGCCACATATGACAAACCCACAGCAAACATCATTCTCAATGGTGAAAAACTGAAAGCATTTCCTCTAAGATCAGGAATGAGACAAGGATGTCCACTCTCACCACTATTATTCAACATAGTTCTGGAAGTCCTAGCCACGGCAATCAGAGAAGAAAAAGAAATAAAAGGAATACAAATTGGAAAAGAAGAAGTAAAACTGTCACTGTTTGCGGATGACATGATACTATACATAGAGAATCCTAAAACTGCCACCAGAAAACTGCTAGAACTAATTAATGAATATGGTAAAGTTGCAGGATACAAAATTAATGCACAGAAATCTCTTGCATTCCTATACACTAATGATGAAAAATCTGAAAGATAAATTATGGAAACACTCCCATTTACCATTGCAACAAAAAGAATAAAATACTTAGGAATAAACCTACCTAGGGAGACAAAAGACCTGTATGCAGAAAACTATAAGACACTGATGAAAGAAATTAAAGATGATACCAACAGATGGAGAGATATACCATGTTCTTGGATTGGAAGAATCAACATTGTGAAAATGAGTATACTACCCAAAGCAATCTACAGATTCAATGCAATCCCTATCAAATTACCAATGGCACTTTTTATGGAGCTAGAACAAATCATCTTAAAATTTGTATGGAGACACAAAAGACCCCGAATAGCCAAAGCAGTCTTGAGGCAAAAAAATGGAGCTGGAGGAATCAGACTCCCTGACTTCAGACTATACTACAAAGCTACAGTAATCAAGACAATATGGTACTGACACAAAAACAGAAACATAGATCAATGGAACAAGATAGAAAGCCCAGAGATTAACCCACGCACCTATGGTCAACTAATCTATGACAAAGGAGGCAAAGATATACAAAGGAGAAAAGACAGTCTCTTCAATAAGTGGTGCTGGGAAAACTGGACAGCTACATGTAAAAGAATGAAATTAGAATACTCCCTAACACCATACACAAAAATAAACTCAAAATGGATTAGAGACCTAAATATAAGACTGGACACTATCAAACTCTTAGAGGAAAACATAGGAAGAACACTCTTTGACATAAATCACAGCAAGATCTTTTTTGATCCACCTCCTAGATTAATGGAAATAAAAACAAAATTAAACAAGTGGGACCTAATGAAACTTCAAAGCTTTTGCACAGCAAAGGAAACCATAAACAATACGAAAAGACAACCCTCAGAATGGGAGAAAATATTTGCAAATGAATCAACGGACAAAGGATTAACCTCCAAAATATATAAACAGCTCATTCAGCTCAATATCAAAGAAACAAACACCCCAATCCAAAAATGGGCAGAAGACCTAAATAGACATTTCTCCAAAGAAGACATACAGACGGCCACGAAGCACATGAAAAGATGCTCAACATCACTAATTATTAGAGAAATGCAAATCAAAACTACAATGAGGTATCACCTCACTCCTGTTAGAATGGGCATCATCAGAAAATCTACAAACAACAAATGCTGGAGAGGGTGTGGAGAAAAGGGAACCCTCTTGCACTGTTGGTGGGAATGTAAATTGATACAGCCACTATGGAGAACAATATGGAGGTTCCTTAAAAAACTAAAAATAGAATTACCATATGACCCAGCAATCCCACTACTGGGCATATACCCAGAGAAAACCGTAATTCAAAAAGACACATGCACCCGAATGTTCATTGCAGCACTATTTACAATAGCCAGGTCATGGAAGCAACCTAAATGCCCATCAGCAGACGAATGGATAAAGAAGTTGTGGTACATATATACAATGGAATATTACTCAGCCATAAAAAGGAACAAAATTGAGTCATTTGTTGAGACGTGGATGGATCTAGAGACTGTCATACAGAGTGAAGTAAGTCAGAAAGAGAAAAACAAATATCGTATATTAATGCATGTATGTGGAACCTAGAAAAATGGTACAGATGAGCCAGTTTGCAGGGCAGAAGTTTAGACACAGATGTAGAGAATGGACATATGGACACCAAGGGGGGAAAACTGCGGTGAGGTGGGGATGGTGGTGTGCTGAATTGGGCGATTGGGATTGACATGTATACACTGATGTGTATAAAATTGATGCCTAATAAGAACCTGCAGTATAAAAAAACAAACAAAACAACTAATACTAAACTTTCATTGGGTGATTTGTATGGAAATATGTTAATATAAATGTTTCAGACATTACATGAAATTTCTAAAAATCTTATATTTGTATTTGTATGGAAATATGTATGGAAATATGTTAATATAAATGTTTCAGACATTACATGAAATTTCTAAAAATCTTATATTTGTATTTGTATGGAAATATGTATGGAAATATGTTAATATAAATGTTTCAGACATTACATGAAAGATCTAAAAATCTTATATGTTCTGGTATAATGTTATAAGTAATAATCCTAGTTATTACTTTAAAATGTATATCTCAGAAATAACTAATTTTCTTGTCAACTGCATTATTATGAACTTTCGTCAAATCTTTAACCGTGGTCATTTTTAAGTCTTTTGTCATTTACAGACAGTTCTGGGTGTACTCTGATGATTTTGCAAATATGTTCCTATAAAAGGGTTTCATCTTCAAGAAATTCATGGAAAACACTCTGACAAGTACAGGTTTCTGGTAACTGACTGTACTGCTGAACTGAATGAATAAGCATTTTCAGAACTCTAATGAAAAACTGATGAAATCATAAAAGTGCTAACAAAAGATCAAGATAAAAAAAAATAATTACATGGGACTGAGTGAACTGATGAGGATGAGTATAATTTTTGTGACTTTCTGTCTGAATTAAAAAAAAAAAAATCCCACAAAGACTCAGAGGCAAAGAATATACAAATCAATTTTCACTGCAAAGTAAAGGAGCTGTTACAGTGGAGGATTACTGAATGGCAATATTATGACATAGTATGAGTGTGTTTCATGTTTGGTAATTGCAATCATAGTTGCTTTTGTTGTGGATATCCATGTACAATACTTGCTGTCAGTCTATTTATACCTTGTAAAAATAAAATACAGTGTGTGTGTGTGAAAAAAAAAAAAAAGCAGTGACTCACGACCATGGAAGAGCAGGAACTCTCCTACGGCGTTTATTAAAAATAGAAATTATACATAAAAAAAAAAAAAAAAACAGAAATGGAGGACAGGCCATGGAGAAACGGGAGCCTTGCTATGCTGATGGGCGAGATGTAAATTGCCAACAGCCACTCTGGAGAAGTGTACGGTGTGTCCTGAAACATCTAAAAAACTCAGCTTAGAGAGCATAGGGCACTTCCACTCATGGGCGTATAAATTGGGAAAACTAAAAATCAGCAAAACACAGGCACCCCAAAGTTTAGGGCCGCTCTCTTGACAAGAACCTCCACTTCGTTACACCTTAAATATCCCAGGAAAGAGAAAAATGGATAAAGAAGTTGTGGTCCTTATGTACAATGGAATATCACTCAGCCATGAAATCAACGTCATAAGGCTAGTAGCAGCATGATGAGTGGATTTAGGTACGACGATTCTAAGTGATAAAAGTCACACAGAAAAAGACACTTGTCATAAGATATCACTAATAGAGGGAATGTAAAAACCGCTACACTTGAACTGAATTACAAAACGGAACAGAGTCACACGTTTAGAAAACACACTATGGCTGCTTAACGGGAAAGGTGAGGCGGGGTGATGAATAAAACACGGGTTTCAAATTAGCTCAGATACCGTTCCATAAACTCAATATGTAATAGACAAGACCTACTCCTTGCTCAGTGAACTGGACTCAACACCCCCTAGTAACCGCCCAAGAATATATCTGACTAGTAAGAATCTTAAAACTTATGTATTGATATCTCTCTATAAGTGAGTCAAGTGGGTGTAAAGCGGCATAAACACAGCAGTGAAAGCAGCTAAACCCCATTATAAAAATCAATTACTTTTAAAAACCCGTGAAACAAAGACAGTGAAAGAGAGAGAAATTCTTACAAAATTCGATCAGGGGCTGTGATGCCACCTGGATTGACCATATCTAGACCCACAGCTGTTGGAGACATAAGGGTTGACACTCTTGGGGCTGAGAGGTTTGGTGAGGTTGGGTGAGCAAACACAGACCCTTTAAAGTAATACTGCGTGGTACCCATCCCATGGGTCCCAAATCTCCAGGTGCAAGGGCATCTTCCTACTTCGAAAACATGCATAAGAAACCCAGAAGATGGTACACCGTGTGATCGGGAAAGGTTTCTAAAACGCACCTCATTTCTCATCTCCTTGTGCTCGGGTTCGCCATTGCAGCCGCTTTACTAGCAATCTCCCTCCTTGGAGACTCAGCACCTTTAACTTCCTGTTCCGTACAGGTTGCAATTTGTCCTGAGGATGAACGGGAAGAGGGGGAACCAATGAGAGACTAGCTCTAGGTGTTCGGACTGGCACAGGTCACTCTATTTTCCCGTCAGGAAGAAGAATTAACCACAGGCTCAGCCTGCCGCCCGGGACCAGAATAGGGCCTGAAGCAATCCTGTGCTTTTGTGGCCAGCTCCCAAATAAGCGAGTTGAACAATGGAGCTCAGGGGCACTGCAATTCACAAACCTGCAGAGTTATAAATGATAACTCTCGTCCACAAATATATTGAGGGAAGGCAACGAAGAGGATTTGAAAGCAAGGCAGAATTACAGGAAACAGATTTCAGGAGGTAGATTCGAATCGCCTTGAAAGCACAGGAAAAGCGGCCAAACCTGGACAATCATGCCCTTGGCCAAAGAGGGCGTATGCGTTTTTTCCTGAATATATTCAGGAAAAAACGCATACGCCCTCTTTGGCCAACCAAGCAACCTGGAAAGGCAAATCAGCGCTACAAAGAAGTCTCGCTTCCCATCGGTCAAAAGGGCCATGCTGAATAAAGTGTCAAAACCAGCAATGCAGCACAGGCCATGGTGAAAAGGGAGCCTTGCTACGCTGATTGGCGGGATGTAAATTGCCAACAGTCACTCTGGAGAAGTGTACGGTGTGTCCTGAAACATCTAAAAAACTCAGCTTAGAGAGCATAGGGCACTTCCACTCATGGGCGTATAAATTGGGAAAACTAAAAATCAGCAAGACACAGGCACCCCAAAGTTTAGGGCTGCTCTCTTGACAAGAACCTCCACTTCGTTGCACCTTAAATATCCCAGGAAAGAGAAAAATGGATAAAGAATTTGTGGTCCTTAGGTACAATGGAATATCACTCAGCCATTAAATCAACGTCATAAGGCTAGTAGCAGCATGATGAGTGGATTTAGGTACGACGATTGTAAGTGAAATAACTCACACAGATAAAGACACTTGTCGTAAGATATTACTTATAGAGGGAATGTAAAAACCGCTACACTTAAACTGAATTACAAAACGGAACAGAGTCACACGTTTAGAAAACACACTATGGCTGCTCAACGGGAAAGGTGAGGTGGGGTAATTTGAAACACGGGTTTCAAATTAGCTAAGATACCGTTCCATAAACACAATATGTAATAGACAAGACCTACTCCTTGCTCAGGGAACTGGACTCAACACCCCCTACTCACCGCCCAAGAATATATCTGACTAGTAAGAATCTTAAAACCTATGTATTGATATCTCTCTGTAAGTGAGTCAAGTGGGTGTAAAGCGGCATAAACACAGCAGTGAAAAGCAGCTATACCCCATTATAAAAATCAATTACTTTTAAAAACCCGTGAAACAAAGACAGTGAAAGAGAGAGAAATTCTTACAAAATTCGTTCAGGGGCTGTGATGCCACCTGGATTGACCATATCTAGACCCACAGCTGATGGAGACATAAGGGTGGACACTCTTGGGGCTGAGAGATTTGGTGAGGTTGGGTGAGCAAACGCAGACCCTTTAAAGTAATACTGCGTGGTACCCATCCCATGGGTCCCAAATCTCCAGGTTCAAGGGCATCTTCCTACATCGAAAACATGCATGAGAAACCCAGTGGATGGTATACAGTGTCATCGGGACACATTTCTGAAACGCAGGTCATTTCTCATCTCCTGGTGCTCGGGTTTGCCATTCCAGCCACTTGACTAACAATCTCCCCACTTGGAGAATCAGCACCTTTAACCTCCTGTTTTGTACAGGTTGCAATTTGTCCTGAGGATGAACGGGAAGAGGGGGAACCCATGAGAGGCTAGCTCTAGGTGTTGGGACAGGCACAGGTCACCCTATTTTCCCATCAGGAAGAAGATTTAACCACAGGCTCAGCCTGCCCCCCGGAACCAGAATAGGGCCTGAAGCAATCCCGCGCTTTTGCGGCCAGCTCCCAAAAAAGCGATTTGGAGAATGGAGCTCAGGAGCACGGCAATTCACAAATCTGCAGATTTATAAATGATCACTCTCGTCTAAAAATGTATTGAGGTAAGGCAACGAAGAGGATTTCAAAGCAAGACAGAATTGCAGGAAACAGTTTTTCACAGGTAGATTCGACTCGCCTTTAAAGCACATGAAATTCCGCAGAACTTCGACAATGATGCAGTTGGCCAAAAAGGGCGTCTGCGTTCTTTCCTGAATAAATTTTGGAAAAAACGCAGATGCTCTTTTTGGCCAACTAAACAAGTGGGCAATGCAAATCAGCATTACAAAAATGTCTCACTTCGCATTGGTCAAAAGGCCCATGCTGAAAAAGTGTAAAACCCAGAAATGCAGGACAGGCCATGGAGAAAAGGGAGCCATGTTATGCTGATCGGCGGGATGTAAATTGCCACCGGCCACTCTTGAGAAGTGTATACTGTATCTTAAAACTTCTAAAAAACAGAGCTGCAGAGCATACAGCACTTCCCCTCATGGGCGTATATCTTGGGAAAACCAAAAAATCGACAAGTCACAGGCACCCCAAAGTTTAGGGCTGCTCTGTTTAGAAATGCCTCGATTTGGGTACAACTTACATGTCCTTGGAAGGAAAAAATGGATAAAGAAGATGTGGTACTTATGTACAATGGAATATTACTCAGCAATTAATGAAATAAGGCCAGTGGCAGCAACTCGTGGAGACTGAGGTACGATCATTCTAAGTGACATAAGTCAGACATAAAGAGAGACTTATCATAAGGTATCACTTATAGATAGTATCTAAAAATGCCTTCACATGAACGCAATTACAAAACAGAAACGGCGTCACACATTTAGAAAACACACTTATGGCTGCTAAAGGAGAAAGGTGGGGCGGGGTGATGCATAAACCAGGAGGTTGAAATTAGCACAGATACGGTTCCATAAACAAAATAGGTATTCGACAGGACCTACTCTATAGCTCAAAGAGCTGGACTCAGCACACTGTTGTCACCAGAAAAGGATATATAAGACTGGTAAGAATCTGTAAAAGAATTTATTGATGTCTCTCTTTAAGTGAATCAAGTGGATAGATGTAGAGCAGGAAGAAACACAGTATTGAAAATCAGCTATACCCCATTATAAAATTAAATAACAAGTACAAAATAAAGACAGTGAGAGAGAGAGAAATTCTTACAAAATTTGTTCAAGGGCTGTGATGCAACCTGGACTGACCATATCTAGACACAGAGCTGGATGGGACCTAAGGCTCTACACTCGTTGGTCTGAGAGGCTTCGTGAGGATGGGACAGCAAATGCAGCACTTTTAGAGAAATACTGCCTGGCCCCCATTCCATGGGTCCCATACCTCCAGGTGCAGGGGACCCTTCCTACAGCTAAAACATGCATGGCACATCCAGAGGATGGTACACCGTCTGATCGGGAAGAGTTTGGAAAAGTCACCTCATGTCCATGTCTCCTGGTATTCGGGTTCCCCAGCTCCTTTCCTTAGAGTCCCCCCACTTTGGGAAGGCAGCACACTCAACAGCCGGTTTTGCACGGCTTGGAGTTTTCCGGTGAAGAAGGGGAATGGCGGGATGGAATGAGACACAAGCCTTAGATGTTTGGACAGGCATATGCCACTCTAGTTTCCTACCTGGAAGAAGAATTTCCCTATCCTTCAGGTGCCCCAGTAACTGGAATGGGTCTGTAGAAATCCTGCCCCTTTGTGTCTGCTTCCCTAAACAAGTTGAAAACCGGTGCTCAGGGGCACTGCAATTCCCAAACATGCAGGGTTGTAATTGACACCTCTAATGGAGTCATTTCTTGAGCCAAGTATTCGTAAAGGCCTTGTAAGCAAGGCAGAATTGCAGGAAAGGGATTTCAAGGGGTAGTTTGCACTCGTCATTAAAGCACATGCAAAGCTGCTGAACATCGCCAATGATGCAGTTTGCCAAAAAGGCCGTATGCGTTATTCCTTAATATATTCAGGAAAAACCCTTACTCCATTTTTGGCCAACAAAACAGGCGGGCAATGTAAATTAATACTACAAAGAGATATCACTTTGCACCAGTCAGAATGGCCAACCTCACAAACTGTAAAACCTGAAATGCAGGACAGGGCATGGAGAAAAGGGAACGCTGACAAGCTGATGGTGGGAATGTAAATTGCTAACAGCCACTCTGGAGAAGTGGGTGGTGATTCCTTAAAAATCTAAAAACCAGAGCTTCAGAGCATATGGCGCTTCCACTCCTGGGCCTGTATCTTGGAAAAAACGTAAATTGACAGGACACAGGCACTCTAAAATTTATGCAGCCCTGTTTACAACAGCCTCTACTCGGAAGCTACCTAAAAGTCCTTGGAAGGAAGAATGGATAAAGAAATTATGGTAGATATGTACAATGGAATATTACTCAGCCATGAAGTGAATGAAATAAGGTCATTTAGGGCCACTCAGAAGGACCTACATACATTCATACTAAGTGTCATAAATCAGGCAATGAAAAATATCATATGATATTACTTATCGGTGGAATCTAAAAATTGATAGAAAGGTACTATCTTACAACACAGAAACAGAGTCCCAGACTTAGAACACAAACTTATGGTTACCAAACTGGAAAGGTGTGTTGGAGGCATAAATCATGAGGTTGGAGTTAGTATATACATATTTACAGAGAGAAAACTTGTAATCAACATGGACCTGCTGTAGAGCACTTGGAACTCTTCTCAACACCCTTTAGTAACCTCAATGGGAAAATAATTCTAAAAAGAATATATAGTTATCTCTGTATAAATGAATCATGTTGGTGTATGTCAAAAATGAACACAACATGATAAATCAACTATATACTCCATTATAAATTTAAAATTAAATTAAAGAAAAGAAAAATGATCACTAAATTTGTTTAGTCGCAGTGAATGTACTAGTGTCACATCCCTGGACACAGACACAATTTGGTCCCAAGGCTGGACTGTTGTGGGCCTGAGGACCTCGGGAGGATATGCCAGCTAATTCGCCCCCCTTGAACATGTAGTATCTGGTCCCCTCTGCATGGGATCACTATCTCCAGATCTAAGTGTGCCCTCATACTACTAAACCAACCCTCTGACACCCAAAGGATGGTGGACTCTCTGGGCTGGATGACATTTGGAAAATCACCTGCTCTCAACATATCCTGGTGTTTGGGTTCCAACCTCCCGACTCCTTCGTAAGGGTCATCCCACTCTACAAGACAGCACCCTCAACAGGTGATTTTGCAGGGGTTTATACTTGTTCGGGGGATGAAGGGTAAGGGGGAAGAAGGAATGGGACAGAAGCCCTTACATGTTTGGTCAGGCACATTCCACTCTAATTTAATACCCAAGAACAGGACTTGCCCTACATCTAAGGTTGTGTCAGTAACCAGAGAGGGACAGTAGAAATCCTGCCGCCTTCTGTTTACCATAACAACAATTCTAAAACTGGACCTTATACGCACTTCATATTCACAATGCCTGGGGAGCTGTAAATGACAACAGCCCTCAAAAAATGTCTTGGGGTAGGTAATCGAAGTAGACTTCAAAACAAGGCAACCTTTCAATAACCCTTTTTCAAGGGATAAATCTTACTGACACTGTTCAGAAAAAAAAAAAAATGCACATATGAAGATACTCACCATTGCTTTATGTTAGACAAATGCAAATCAGATGTACAAAGAAGTATCACCTGGAACCACTCAGAATAGCCATCATCACAATGTCTACAAACAAGAAATGCTTCAGAGGGTGTGGAAAAAAGAGAAACCTACTACTTATTTTTTTTTTTTTAATCTGCGTTGGGTCTTTGTTGCTGTGCGTGGCTTTTCTGTAGTTGCAGCAAGCGGGGGCTACTCATCGTTGTGGTACGAAGCCTTCTCTTTGTGGTGGCTTCTCTTGTTGTGGAGCACAAGCTGTAGGCACACAGGCTTCAGTAGTTGTGGCTCGTGGGCTCTAGAGCGCAGACTGAGTAGTTGTGGTGCACGGGCTTACTTGTTCTGTGGCATGTGAGATCTTCCCGGGCCAGGGCTCGAACCTGTGTCCCCTGAACTGGCAGGCAGATTCTTAACCACTGTGCCACCAATTCTATGCTATCGGTGGCAATGTCAATTGGTAACAGCCACTATGGAGCACAGAATGGAGGTTACCAGAGTAAGGGGAGGTGGGAGGGATAAATTGGAAATTGGGATTGACATATACACACCACTATATATAAAAGAGATAACAAATAAGGGCTTACTGTATAGCACAGGGAACTCTACTCAATACTCTGTAATGACCTGTATGGGAAAGGAATCCAAAACGGATTGGATATATGTATAACTGCTTCACTGTGCTGTGCAGCAGAAAGTAACACAACATTGTAAATCAACTCTATTCCAGAAAAATTGAAATTGAAATGAAATGAAGTAAAATAAAATAAAATAGAGCTACCAGATGATCCAGCAAGTTCACTCCTGTGTGCATATCTGGAGGAAAGCATAAATCGAAAAGACACATCTTCCCCAATGTTCACTGCAACACTCTTTACAATAGCGAAGACATGGAAGCAACCAAAATGTCCATCAACATATGAATATAGGTAAAGAATATGTGATACATATATATAATGGAATATGACTCAGCCATAAAATAGAAGAAAATAATGCCAGTTGCAGTAACATGGATGGACCTAGAGATGATTGTACTAAGTGAAGTAAGTCAGACAGAGTAAGACAAATATTGGATGATATCACTTCTAGGTGGAAGCTAAAAATTGATACAAATGAACTAACTTACAAAACAGAGGCAGACTCACAGACTTGGAAAACAAACTTACGGTTACCAAAGGGGAGAGGTGGGGGGTAAGGATAAATCAGGAGCTTGGGGTAAACATACGAATACTACTATATATAACAGATAAGCAACAGGACCTACTGTAAAGCACAGGGAGCTCTACTCAGTATTCTGGGAATACCGTTATCAGAAAAGAATCTGAAAAAGAATGAATATATGCATATGTGTAACTGAATCACTTGCTGTGCAGCTGAAATGAACACAACATTGTAAATCAACTATACTCCAATAAAATTTAAATTTCAAAATAAAGAAAATCACCTATATTTCAAAAGAAAAAGAAAGAATTCCCATCTCTTTATATGGCTTGATAGCTTACTTTTTTAGTGCTCAATATTATCCCATTCCCAGAATATATTAATACTATATCATTTCATTCACCTATTGGAGGACACCTTAGTTTCATTCACATTTTGGCAATATTGAATTAGGTGCTATAAATATCCATATGCAGGTTTTCCTCTGGAAGTATGTTTTAAACTACTTTCAGTAAATATCCATGAGAACACTTGACGGATTGTACAGTAAGGGAATGCTCAATATTCTAGCAAGTGTCAATCAGACTACCAAAGTAGCTGTATTATTTTTAATTTCCACCAATGACAAATGACATTTCCTATTGTTCCACATCTCCTACAGAATTTGTTCTTGTCATTGTTCACATTTTAGCCATTCTAAGTGTTACATAGTGGTATGTAATTGTATTTTTAATTTGCTTTTTCATGGCAGCATGTAATCTGGATTATTCTTCTGTATACTTATATGCATAGTGTCTATTTTCTTTGGTGAGGTGTCCATAAAGTATATTGGTCCACATTTTATTTAGGTTGCTTTCATTTTTTTCTACCCAATCTTTATTTGTTTTATTTATTTGTGTGCCTTATTGCATTAGCAAGGACTTGGAGTAAAATATGGAAAAGGAGTCATGAAAGGGGACATCCTTGCTTTTACCTGAACTTAGTGTAAAAGCTTCATGGTTTTGACCATTAATCATGATGTAAGATAAAAGTTTCCTGTAAATCTTTGTTATCAACTTGAGAAAGCTCCAGTCTATTTCTTTAACTGAGAGTTTTTATGAAGAATGGGTGTTAGATTTTTTCAAAGGTCTTCTGAATCTATTGATATGCTAATGATTGTCTTTAAGGTGTTGATATGATGGATATAATTATTTGATTCTAGAATGTTGAACCAGCCTTTCATACCTGGGATTATTTCCTCTCATTCATGATATAAAATTCTCTCAAAATATTGTTGGATTCGATTTGGTAATATTTTGTTGAGGATTTTTGCATTGATGTTCCTGAGAGATATTGGTCAGTTTTCTTTACTATTCATATGTTCTTCTAAGTTTGGATGTTGTGGATTTAGTGTCAGACATTCATTTGGGGAGATTCTCAGTCATTTTTAAAAAATATTTTCTGTTCTTTATTATCTTTATTCTCCTCCTGCTATACCCATTATGTATAGGTCACAGCATTTTTCATTGTTCCACAATTATTGATTACTCTGTTCTGTTGATTTCTTTCCTGCCCATTTTCTCTTTTCTTTTGAGATTTAAAGGTTTCTCCTGATATGTCTTCAAGCTCACAGATATTTCTCCTCAGCCAGCTCTTTGACTGCTAAAACAAAATACGAGAGACTTGGTATTTTATAAACAACAGAATATTTTTGTTTTCTCATAATTGCTGAGGCTGCAAAGTTCAAGAACAAGTAACCAGGGGCTTCCCTGGAGGTGCAGTGGTTAAGAATCTGCCTACCAATAAAGGGGACAAGGGTTCGAGCCCTGGTCCAGGAAGATCCCACATGCCATGGAACAACTAAGCCCGTGCACCACAAATACTGAGCCTGTGCTCTAGAGTCCACAGGCCACAACTACTGAGCCCGTGAGCCACAACTACTGAAACCCACACGCCTAGAGCCCGTGCTCCGCAACAAGAGAAGCCACTCAATGAGAAGCCCGCGCACCGCACCAAAGACCCAACACAGCCAAAAAATTAATTAATTAATTATCTAATTATTTTTTTTTTTTAAAAAAGAACAAGTTGCCAGCTGACTTAGTGTCTGGCGAGGGACCAATTTCTGGTTCATAATGTGGGCCTTCTCGCTCGGCAATGAAATCATGGAATGGGCATAAGATCTTCTGTGTGCTACATTTATTAGGTCACTAATCCCATGTTTGAGGTCTCTGGCCTCATAACCTAATCACCTCCCAAAAGCCCCACCTCCTAATACCATCAACATGGGAGCTGGGTTTCAAAATTTTAAAATTAGAGGTACAAAATATTTACACCATAACAGGGACCACAGAGTTAACTGTTTTTTCCTTTCATGTTAAAGGTTTGCACATTTATATTTATTATATAATCCCAAAACCCTTGTTTTTTTTTATAAGATTCTTTTTCCGTATACGCCAGTACAGACCACTGAGTTGAGTTCCCTGTGCTATAAAGCAGGTCTTTATCAATACTTATCTATTTTATATATAGTAGTGTGTATAAGTCAGTCCCAATCTCCCAATGTATCCCTTCTCCACTTATCCCCTGGTAACCATAAGTTTGTTTTCTATATCCATGATTCTATTTCTGTTGTGTAAATAAGTTCATTTGTACCTTTTTTTTTTCTTTTTTAGATTCCTCATATAAGCAATATCATATGATATCTGTCTTTCTGTGTCTGACTTGCTTCACTCAGTATAACAATCTCTAGGTCCATCCATGTTGCTACAAAACCCTTAATTGTTAAGGATAACTCTCAATTTTTCCCAGTATCATCAGCAATTCTTTCTGGCAGACACGTGATAACACTTTTTAAACAGGGATATTTTGACCAAGACTCCTGACCTGCAAACAAACAAAACATCATTCATATAGTGAAAACTTTGCAAATCAAAGGATGAAAGCACTTGGTCTAAATCCCTTTGCACCCACTGCTGACAGAGGGCAGAGGAGTTTGACTCACTAATCTTCCTTACGTGCACTTCTTCCTAATGGGGTATTCCATCTAAAACTTATAAGAAGCGGGGATGTATCATGGAACACACCAATCGCTACTACAGATTCTGAAGCAGCAAAAAAAAAAAAAAAAAAAAAAAACATGATGAATCCATCCAAAGGGTTCTGTCCACATTGTTACAATAGTTTCCCTCACACTGTGAACCCTTTTCAAACCCTATCACTTGAACCTATTTTTTATTTTTTTCAACAAAAATAATGTTAATCTGCAGTCAGACACTCCAGTAATATTACACTATCCCTTGTGCAAGTATGTAGGGATTTGAGGAGCTATGGGAGGCCACCATGAGAGGTTGCCTAGAGTAATTAGGACATTTCATTTAATGTTGGTTCTTCTCCTAAGATGTCTGCTATCCTCTTCTGTTTGTAGCTACTAGCATTGAGAAAGTGACCAAGATATGGCCCTTCTCTTTTACTGCCCATGAATGCAACTGTGATTAACCCCACAGAACTTGGTGCTTCCAGAATCCCCTGAACCTACTGACCCTCCATGCATGGCATGACATAGATAAGGATGGTGACGTGTATCCTTGTATAGAGTGTGTTATAAAATGTTTGACTCTTCCCTTCCTCATAATTCCAAAGAATAGATTTATTTGGATTTCTGCTTAATGCTGCTGGAGTTGGTACATAAGTTGAGGGAGGTATCAGGGCACACCAAAAGAGAGGGTAACTGCACAGAAAATACAAGCAGGTACATTTCTGTGTAGTTTCAAGCAGCTTATTTGCTATATCAACCATGGTGACATGTTGACCCATCCTCTTTCTACTAGTAGTACAACAAACATAAAGGATATTTAGGCTGCTTGTTTTATCCCCACCTCTCACAATTGATCTGCATTAACATATAGGACAATGAAGGGCCCTTTCTACCATCTTAACCAATATTTGAGAACTAGAAAATGTCCAGATTTTTCTGGGGTTTATTTTCATATTCCCCAATCAGGCCTATGAAGGAATCTTACCTATTGTGTTTAATGAAGTCGTATCTCTGACGGCATCCCATCATCAAAAAAACTGGAAAGAAATTTGAAGGGTCTTCGATTTTACCATATTTGAAATAACAGTATTTTAGCCTGACAAGTTTTTGGATTTTAGAAAAAAAATATTTTAAATGAGACAAAAAATCATTTTTATGACACAAAAAGACAGCGATAGTTTTATATTTTTATCTGTTCCACTTGCACACAAGTGTCTCATGGGGTTATGTAAAGCTCTCCTGTTGGGTGCTGTGCATGGTGCAAGTATGGATTAAAGCTTAGGAATCTTAAGCTTCAGTCACCTGAAACATTTAAATTAGGGTGCAAGCAATCCTGTCCAACGTTTGAAAAGAGCAACACACTCTCTTTATTTTATTTGTTAGGTAATTAATCTGTCTTTTCCCCAAGGAGAGAAACAAGTGGCATCTTCCATCAATGTGTTGCACAAATATCTTTGAACAGAGAGTGCAAGCAGAGGCTGATACAGGATGTGAAAAAAAAAAAAAATGAGAGAACCTTGTGGCATTTTCTCCTAACTTATTGCAATCTCCCATTTAAAATGTGGGAATAATCAATCTTCTGAGGAAAAAGGCCCAAGGAAGGTTCTTGCTTCTGTGGAATAATGGGATTGCTAAAGATTTCAGGAGGCAAGACGAATTAGTGAGAATGACCATGAGAAATCAGAGAAAAGTCAGATCCATGGATGAAGTGATGTTTACCACTGTGAATCAATGAGAAGTAGGAGCAAATGAAAAGAAAGCTGATACAACATTTTCTGAATAAATGTAACCTTTCAGCTGTCATAGAAAAATTAATACTCACTATGATACAACATATTTAGTTTAGAAAGTTAACTTAAATTTAAAGCTTAATAATTACATTTATTGAAGAAATGAAAACATATTTGTGGTTTAGAATAAATAATGTGTTCTGCTACAGGTAAGAAGACTACATAAATAAATAGAAATAAGACTAAATAAATAAAGAGGAAAATATCAAATTAGATGTTATTAACATTAAAAACTGACACTCATCTAAAGAAAGAGAAGGAGAGACAGAAAGAGAGAAGAACTCATCTCAAGCATGTATTAAAAACTCCTAAATAAGAAGTCTTCAGATGTTAAAAAAAAAAGGAAGTCTTCAATAAGAAGATAATGGAATAGCAAAATGGGGGAAATATACCAAAAGATATTTCAAAAAAGAGAGTACAGAATGCTAAGTAAACATATCAAAAGATGCTTGGCTTCTTAGTAGTCAATTAAATGCAAAAGCGTGATACCTGGAATTATCACTCACCAACCAGAAAGTTCAAATGAAAATGACAGGTATTATCAAGTTTGACAAGAATGTGTATAATCCTTGAATCTCATTCACTGCTGCTTAAGATGAAAAATCATACAAATGTTTTGAAAATATTTAGAAATATCTAAAAAGATAAACACAAGAAAGCTATGACTCGAAAATTTTACTACTACGTGTATACTGAACAATAATTTATACACACACCACCAAAGCTCAAGTTCTAGAATTTATATACCAGTGCTGTTCTCAATAGACACAAACTGAAAATCACTCATATTGTAATACACATTGGAATAAATTAATTAATAGTTAAATATTTACATTATGGAATCCTATGCAACAGTGGCAATGCATGATCACAACAACAGGCAACCATATAGGCATATTCACAAACAACATAAAATAAAAAAGCCCAATCCAAAAGTGATTTTACTGTGCCATAACATTTATATAAAATACAAAATACAGGTAAAGTTATCTTTTTGTTAGATACCAGAACAATATTAAACCTTAAAGGGAGTCACTAGAATGGGACCAGGGGACCTCTGAGTATCTGGCAATTTTCTGTGTCTTTATCTAGAAGCTATCTTTAGAGTGTATTCAGATGCTGAATTTTCTGTAATTTGTCATTTCCTTACAAACCATGCATGTTTTTCGTTGTTTTTTATACATAACAAAAACTAAAAAAGATAGACCAGGGAAGGTAATTGTATTAGCACTTTAATATCCATGCTTTTCAAGGTGGAAGTGAAAAGTATTAAATACTTGACATTGTGATTACTTCTTAAAAGTAAGGTGGAAATTTGAGGTTAATAAATAAGACATACTTCTTCATATATAATCCTCAAAGAGGAGGGTAGAAAGGAGTATTATTTTTTTTTCTTTAATACAGAATCGTTAAGATAGAAAATAATGAAAACAGACTAGGTTTAAAAAAGAGCACACTGGACTTCCCTGGTGGCACAGTGGGTAAGAATTTGCCTGCCAATGCAGGGAACAGGGGTTCCATCCCTGGTCTGGGAAGATCCCACATGCCGCAGAGCAAATAAGCCCGTGTGCCGCAAGTACTGTGCCTGTGCTCTAGAGCCTGCAAGCAACAACTATTGAGCCTGCATGACACAACTACTGAAGCCCATGCACCTAGAGCCCATACTCCACAACAAGAGAAACCACCGCAAGGAGAAGCCCGTGCACCACAACGATGAGTAACCCCTGCTTCTCTAGTAACAACTGGAGAAACCCTGTGCAGCAACGAAGACCCAACACAACCAAAATTTTAAAAAATTAAATCTTTTGACTTCTGAGTTGACTCACTCACGTGGCTGTAGGTAAGAGGCCTCAGTTCCTTGCCACATGGATCTCTCCTTAGGGCTGCTTGAGTGTCCTCATGACATGGCAGCTGGCTTACCCCAGGATGAGTGATCTAGCAGAAACCAAAGCAGAAGCTGCAATGTCTTTTATAACTTTGGAAGCTGCACTTTGTCATTTCTGCAATTTCTTATTACTTAAACAGTCAACTCTTTTCAAGTGCGAGGAGCCACACTGGTACATGGAGACTGGGAGATAATTAGGGGATAATTAGGTCCATCTTGGAGGCTGGCTACCAAAGTGGCTGACTAGCCAAAGTCTGAATTTTGTTTTCTTCACTTCTGGAGAGAAAATGGTCAGTGAACCTCATTGGTGGTCTTTGAGATGTACCAAAGCTACCTCTTGCTCTCACCCCCAGCTGTGTGGCTGACAGGGTCTTGGTGCTCCAGCCGGGTGTCAAGCCTGTGCCTCTGAGGTGGGAGAGCCGAGTTCAGGACATTGGTCTACCAGAGACCTCTGACACCTTGTAATATCAAATGGCGAAAGCTCTCCCAGAGATATCCGTCTCAACGCTAAGACCCAGCTCCACTCAGAGACCAGCAAGATCCAGTGCTGGACATCCCATGCCAAACAACTAGCAAGACAGGAATGCAGGCCCACCCATTAGCAGAGAGGCTGCCGAAAATCACAATAAGGTCACAGACACCCCAAAACACACCACCAGATACGGATCTGTCCACCAGAAAGACAAGATCCAGACACACCCACCAGAACACAGGCACCAGTCCCCTCCATCAGAAAGCCTACACAACCCACTGAACCAACCTTAGCCACTGGGGGCAGACACCAAATACAACAAGAACTACGAATCTGCAGCCTCTGAAAAGGAGACCCCAAACACAGTCCCCAAAGCCAAATGAGAAGACACAGAAACACACAGCAGACGAAGGAGCAAGGTAAAAACCCACCAGACCAAACAAATGTGGAGGAAATAGGCAGTCTACCTGAAAAAGAATTCAGAGTAATGATAGTAAAGATGATCCCAAATCTTGGAACTGGAATGGAGAATAGACAAGAAACTTTTAACAAGGACCTAGAAGAACTAAAGAGCAAACAAAAAATGATGAACAACACAATAAATGGAATTAAAAATTCTCTAGAAGGAAACAATAGCAGAATAACTGAGGCAGAAGAATGGATAAATGACCTGGAAGATAAAATAGTGGAAATAACTACTGCAAAGCAAAATAAAGAAAAAAGAATGAAAAGAATTGAGGACAATCTGAGACATCTCTGGGAAAATATTAAACGCACCAACATTCGAATATAGGGGTCCCAGAAGTAGAAGAGAAAAAGAAAGACACTGAGAAAATATTTAAAGAGATTATAGTTGAAAACTTCCCTAATATGGGGACGGAAATCGTTAGTCAAGTCCAGGAAGCCCAGGGAGTCCCATACAAGATAAACCCAAGGAGAAACATGCCAAAACATATATTAATCAAACTATCAAAAATTAAATACAAAGAAAAAATATTAAAAGCAGCAAGGGAAAAACAACAAATAACATACAAGGGAATACCCATAAGGTTAACAGCTGAACTTTCAGCAGAAACTCTGCAAGCCAGAAGGGACTGGCAGGACATATTTAAAGTAATGAAAGGGGAAAAGCTACAACCAAGATTACTCGACCCACCAAGGATCTCGTTCAGATTCGACAGAGAAATTAAAAACTTTACAGACAAG
This sequence comes from Eschrichtius robustus, assembly GCF_028021215.1. Taxonomy (NCBI): domain Eukaryota; kingdom Metazoa; phylum Chordata; class Mammalia; order Artiodactyla; family Eschrichtiidae; genus Eschrichtius; species Eschrichtius robustus. Next base: position 41,072,710 of record NC_090831.1, on the reverse strand, counting down.
CAAAAGCTAAGAGAATTCAGCACCACCAAACCCGCTTTACAACAAATGCTAAAGGAACTTCTCTAGGCAGGAAACACAAGAGAAGGGAAAGACCTACAATAAGAAACCCAAAACAATTAAGAAAATGGTAATAAGAACATACATATCAATAATTACCTTAAATGTAAATGGATTAAATGCTCCAACCAAAAGACATAGACTGGCTGAATGGATCCGAAAACACGACTGGTATGTATGTGGTCTACAAGAGACCCACTTCAGACATAGGGACACATACAGATGGAAAGTGAGGGGATGGAATAAGATATTCCATGCAAATGGAAATCAAAAGAAAGCTAGAGTAGCAATTCTCATATCAGACAAAAAAGACTTTAAAATAAAGACTATTACAGGAGACAAAGAAGGACACTACATAATGACCAAGGGATCAATCCAAGAAGAAGATATAACAATTGTATATATTTATGCACCCAACATAGGAGCACCTCAATACATAAGGCAAATGCTAACAGCCATAAAAGGGGAAATCGACAGTAACACAATCATAGTAGGGGACTTTAGCACCCCTCTTTCACCAATGAACAGATCATCCACAATGAAAATAAATAAGGAAACACAAGCTTTAAATGATACATTAAACAAGATGGACTTAATTGATATTTATAGGACATTCTACCCCAAAACAACAGAATACACATTTTTCTCAAGTGCTCATGGAACATTCTCCAGGATAGATCATATCTTGGGTCATAAATCAAGCCTTGGTAAATTTAAGAAAATTGAAATCGTATCAAGTATCTTTTCCGACCACAACGCTATGAGACTAGATATCAATTACAGGAAAAGATCTGTAAAAAATACAAACACATGGAGGCTACACAATACACTACTTAATAACGAAGTGATTACTGAAGAAATCAAACGGGAAATCAAAAAATACCTAGAAACAAATGACAATGGAGATACGACGACCCAAAACCTATGGGACGCAGCAAAAGCAGTGCTAAGAGGGAAGTTTATAGCAATACAAGCCTACCTCAAGAAACAGGAAACATCTCGAATAAACAACCTAACCTTGCACCTGAAGCAATTAGAGAAAGAAGAACAAAAAAACCCCAAAGCCAGCAGAAGGAAAGAAATTATAAAGATCAGGTCAGAAATAAATGAAAAAGAAATGAAGGAAACAATAGCAAAAATCAATGAAACTAAAAGCTGGTTCTTTGAGAAGATAAACAAAATTGATAAACCATTAGCCAGACTCATCAAGAGAAAAAGGGAGAAGACTCAGATCAATAGAATTAGAAATGAAAAAGGAGAAGTAACCACTGACACTGCAGAAATACAAAAGATCATGAGAGATTACTACAAGCAACTCTATGCCAATAAAATGGGCAACCTGGAAGAAATGGACAGATTCTTAGAAATGCACAAACTGCCGAGACTGAACCAGGAAGAAATAGAAAATATGAACAGACCAATCACAAGCACTGAAATTGAAACTGTGATTAAAAACCTTCCAACAAACAAAAGCTCAGGACCAGATGGCTTCACAGGTGAATTCTATCAAACATTTAGAGACGAGCTAACACCTATCCTTCTCAAACTCTTCCAAAATATTGCAGAGGGAGGAACACTCCCAAACTCATTCTACGAGGCCACCATCACCCTGATACCAAAACCAGACAAAGATGTCACAAAGAAAGAAAACTACAGGCCAATATCACTGATGAACATAGATGCAAAAATCCTCAACAAAATACTAGCAACCAGAATCCAACAGCACATTAAAAGGATCATACACCATGATCAAGTGGGGTTTATCCCAGGAATGCAAGGATTCTTCAATATACGCAAATCAATCAATGTGATACATCATATTAACAAATTGAAGGAGAAAAACCATATGATCATCTCAATAGATGCAGAGAAAGCTTTTGACAAAATTCAACACCCATTTATGATAAAAGCCCTGCAGAAAGTAGGCATAGAGGGAACTTTCCTCAACATAATAAAGGCCATATATGACAAACCCACAGCCAACATTGTCCTCAATGGTGAAAAACTGAAACCATTTCCACTAAGATCAGGAACAAGACAAGGTTGCCCACTCTCACCACTATTATTCAACATAGTTTTGGAAGTGTTAGCCACAGCAATCAGAGAAGACAAAGAAATAAAAGGAATCCAAATCGGAAAAGAAGAAGTAAAGTTGTCACTATTTGCAGATGACATGATACTATACATAGAGAATCCTAAAGATGCTACCAGAAAACTCCTAGAGCTAATCAATGAATTTGGTAAAGTAGCAGGATACAAAATAAATGCACAGAAATCTCTTGCATTTCTATACACTAATGACGAAAAATCTGAAAGTGAAATTAAGAAAACACTCCCATTTACCATTGCAACAAAAAGAATAAAATATCTAGGAATAAACCTACCTAAGGAGACAAAAGACCTGTATGCAGAAAATTATAAGACACTGATGAAAGAAATTAAAGATGATACAAATAGATGGAGAGATATACCATGTTCCTGGATTGGAAGAATCAACATTGTGAAAATGACTCTACTACCCAAAGCAATCTACAGATTCAGTGCAATCCCTATCAAACTACCACTGGCATTTTTCACAGAACTAGAACAAAAAATTTCACAATTTGTATGGAAACACAAAAGACCCCGAATAGCCAAAGCAATCTTGAGAACGAAAAATGGAGCTGGGGGAATCAGGCTCCCTGACTTCAGACTATATTACAAAGCTTCAGTAATCAAGACAGTTTGGTACTGGCACAAAAACAGAAATATAGATCAATGGAACAGGATAGAAAGCCCGGAGATAAACCCACACACATATGGTCACCTTATCTTTGATAAAGGTGGCAAGCATATACAGTGGAGAAAAGACAGCCTCTTCAATAAGTGGTGCTGGGAAAATTGGACAGGTACATGTAAAAGTATGAAATTAGAACACTCCCTGACACCATGCACAAAAATAAACTCAAAATGGATTAAAGACCTAAGTGTAAGGGCAGACACTATCAAACTCTTAGAGGAAAACATAGGCAGAACACTCTATGACATACATCACAGCAAGATTCTTTTTGACCCAGCTCCCAGAGAAATGGAAATAAGAACACAAATAAACAAATGGGACCTAATGAAGCTTAAAAGCTTTTGCACAGCAAAGGAAACCATAAACAACACCAAAAGACAACCATCAGAATGGGAGAAAATATTTGCAAATGAAGCAACTGACAAAGGATTAATCTCCAAGATTTACAAGCAGCTCATGCAGCTCAATAACAAAAAAACCAACAACCCAATCCAAAAATGGGCAGAAGACCTAAATAGACATTTCTCCAAAGAAGATATACAGATGGCCTACAGACACATGAAAGAATGCTCAACATCATTAATCATTAGAGAAATGCAAATCAAAACTACAATGAGATATCATCTCACACCAATCAGAGTGGCCATCATCAAAAAATCTAGAAACAATAAATGCTGGAGAGGGTGTGGAGGAAAGGGAACACTCTTGCACTGTTGGTGGGAATGTAAATTGATACAGCCACTATGGAGAACAGTATGGAGGTTCCTGAAAAAACTACAAATAGAGCTACCATATGACCCAGCAATCCCACTACTGGGCATATACCCTGAGAAAACCATAGGTCAAAAAGAGTCATGTACCAAAATGTTCATTGCAGCTCTATTTACAATAGCCAGGACATGGAAGCAACCTAAATGTCCATCGACAGATGAATGGATAAAGAAGATGTGGCACATATATACAATGGAATATTACTCAGCCATAAAAAGAAATGAAATGGAGGTATTTGTAATGAGGTGGATGGAGTTAGAGTCTGTCATACAGAGTGAAGTAAGTCAGAAAGAGAAAAACAAATACAGTATGCTAACACATATATACGGAATCTAAGGAAAAAAAAAAAAAAGCCATGAAGAACCTAGTGGCAAGACGGGAATAAAGACACAGACCTACTAGAGAATGGACTTGAGGATATGGGGAGGGGGTGGGGTGAGATGTGACAGGGTAAGAGAGTGTCATGGACATATATACACTACCAAATGTAAAATAGATAACTAGTGTGAAGCAGCCGCATAGCACAGGGAGATCAGCTCGGTGCTTTGTGACCACCTAGAGGGGTGGGATGGGGAGGGTGGGAGGGAGGGAGATGCAAGAGGGAAGAGAAATGGGAACATATTGTATAACTGATTCACTTTGTTATAAAGCAGAAGCTAACACACCATTGTAAGGCAATTATACTTCAATAAAGATGTTTAAAAAAAAAAAAAAAAAGAAAATTGAAATCGTATCAAGTATCTTTTCCGACCACAATGCTATCAGACTAGATATCAATTACAGGAAAAAAAATCTGTAAAAAATAGAAACACATGGACGCTCAACAATACACTACTTAATAACCAAGACATCACTGAAGAAATCAAAGAGGAAATAAAAAAAAAATACCTAGAAACAAATGACAATGAAAACATGAAGACCCAAAACCTATGGGATGCAGCAAGAGCAGTTCTAAGACAGAAGTTTATAGAAATACAATCCTACCTCAAGAAACAAGAAATATCTCAAATAAACAAGTTAACCTTACACCTAAAGCAATTAGAGAAAGAAAGAAAAAAAAAAAAAAAAAACCAAAGTCAGCAGAGGAAAGACATCATAAAGATCAGACCAGAAATAAATGAAAAAGAAATGAAGGAAACAACAGCAAAGATCAAAAAAACTAAAAGCTGGTTCTTTGAGAAGATAAACAAAATTGATAAACCATTAGCCAGACTCATCAAGAAAAAAAGGGAGACGACTCAAATCAATAGAATTACAAATGAAAAAGGAGAAGTAACAACTGACACTGCAGACATACAAAGGATCATGAGAGATTACAGCAAGCAACTATATGCCAATAAAATGGACAACCTGGAAGAAATGGACAAATTCTTAGAAAAGCACAACCTTCCAATACTGAACCAGGAAGAAATAGAAACTACAAACAAACCAATCCCAAGCACTGAACTTGAGACTGTGATTAAAAATCTTCCAACAAACAAAAGCCCAGGACCAGATGGCTTCACAGGCAAATTCTATCAAACATTTAGAGAGGAGTTAACACCTATCCTTCTCAAACTCTTCCAAAATATAGCAGAGGGAGGAACTCTCCCAAACTTATTCTATGAGACCACCATCTCCCTGACACCAAAACCAGACAAAGATGTCACAAAGAAAGAAAACTACAGGTCAATATCACTGATGAACATAGCTGCAAAAATCCACTGCACAATACTAGCAAACAGAATCCAACAGCGCCTTTAAAGGATCATACACCATGATCAAGTGGGGTTTATCCCAGGGATGCAAGGATTCTTCAATACATGCAAATCCATGTGATACACCATATTAAAAAACTGAAGGATAAAAACCATATGGTCATCTCAATAGATGCAGAAAATGCTTTCGACAATATTAAACACCCATTTATCATAAAAACCCTCCAGAAAGTAGGCATAGAGGGAACTTTCCTCAACATAATAAAGGCCATATATGACAAACCCACAGCCAGCATCGTTCTCAATGGTGAAAAAGTGAAACCATTTCCACCAAGATCAGGAACAAGACAAGGTTGCCCACTCTCACCACTATTATTCCACACACTTTTGGAATTTTTAGCTACAGCAATCAGAGAAGAAAAAGAAATAAAAGGAATCCAAATCGGAAAAGAAGAAGTTAAGCTCTCACTGTTTGCAGATGACATGATACTATACATAGAGAATCCTAAAGATGCTACCAGAAACCTACTAGAGTTAATCAATGAACTGGTAAGGTTGCAGGATACAAAATTAATGTACAGATATCTCTTTCATTCCTATACACTAAAGATGAAAATTCTGAAAGAGAAATTAGGGAAACACTCCCATTTACCACTGCAACACAAAGAATAAAATACCTAGGAATAAACCTACCTAAGGAGACAAAAGACATTTACTCAACAAACTATAAGACACTGATGAAAGAAATCAAAGATGACACAAACAGATACAGAGATATACCATGTTCTTGGATTGGAAGAATCAACACTGTGAAAATGACTCTACTACCCAAAGCAATCTACAGATTCAATGCAATCCCTATCAAACTACCAATGGAATTTTTCAGAGAACTAGAACAAAAAAAAAAAAAATTCACAATTTGTATGGAAACACAAAAGACCCCGAACAGCCAAAGCAATCTTGAGAAGAAAAACAGAGCTGGAGGAATCAGGCTCCCTGACTTCAGACAATACTACAAAGCTACAGTAGTCAAGACAGTATGGTACTGGCACAAAAACAGAAATATAGAGCAATGGAACAGGAGAGAAAGCCCAGACATAAACCCATACACATATGGTCACCTTATTTTTGATAAAGGAGGCAAGAATATACAATGGAGAAATCACAGCCTCTTCAATAAGTGGTGCTGGGAAAACTGGACAGCTACTGGTAGAAGAATGAAATTAGAAGACTCCCTAACACCATACACAAAAATAAACTCAAAATGGATTAAAGACCTAAATGTAAGGCCAGACACTATCAAACTCTTAGAGGAAAACATAGGCAGAACACTCTATGACATCAATCACAGCAAGATCCTTTTTGACCCACCTCCTAGAAAACGGAAATTAAAAAGAAACATAAACAAATGAGACCTAAGGAGACTTAAAAGCTTTTGCACAGCAAAGGAAAACGTAAACAAGACGAAAAGGCCACCCTCAGAATGGGAGAAAATATTTGCCAACGAAGCAGCTGACAAAGGATTAATCTCCAAACTTTACAAGCAGCCCATGCAGCTCAATATCAAAAAAAAAAAAAAAAAGAAACAAACAACCCAATCCATAAATGGGCAGAAGACCTAAATAGACATTTCTCCAAAGAAGATATACAGATTGCCAACAAACACATGAAAGAATGCTCAACATCACTGATCATTAGAGAAATGCAGCTCGAAATTACAATGAGGTATCACCACACACAGGTAAGAATGGCCATCATCAAAAAAATCTATAAACAATAAATGCTGCAGAGGTGTGGAAAAAAGGGAACCCTCTTGCACCGTTGGTGGGAGTGTTAATTGACACAGCCACTATCGAGAACGGTATCGAGGTTCCTTAAAAAACTAAAAATAGAACTACCATATGACACAGCAATCCCACTACTGGGCATATACCTGGAGAAAACCATAATTCAAAAAGAGTCATGTTCCACAATGTTCATTGCAGCTCTATTTGCAATAGCCAGGACATGGAAGCAACCTAAGTGTCCATCAACTGATGAATGGGTAAAAAAGATGTTGCACATCTTCAATATAAAATGGAATATTACTCAGCCATAAAAAGAAATGAAATTGAGTTATTTGTAGTGAGATGGATGGACCTAGAGTCTGTCATACAGAGTGAAGTAAGTCAGAAAGAGAAAAACAAATACTGTATGCTAACACATATATGTGGAATCTAAAAAGAAAAGGAAAAGAAACGGTTGGGAAGAACATAGGGACAGGACAGGAATAAAGACGCAGACATAGAGAATGGACTTGAGGACATGGGGAGGGGGAAGGGTAAGCTGGGACGAAGTGAGAGAGTGGCATGGACTTATATATACTACCAAATGTAAAATAGCTAGCTCGTAGGAAACAGCTGCATAGAAGAGGGAGCTCAGCCCAGTGCTTTATGACCACTTAGAGGGGTGGGATAGGGAGAGTGGGAGGGAGACGCAACAGGGAGGAGATACGGGAATATATGGATATGTATGGCTGATTCACTTTGTTCTAAAGCAGAGACTAACACACCATTGTAAAGCAATTATAGTCCAATAAAGATGTTAAAATTAAATAAATAAATAAATGAATAATTTATGCCCCCCCCAAATTAAATCTTTTTTAAAAATAAATAAATAAAAAAGAGCACTCAATGACATGGAACGCTAAACCTAAGTGTTTTCAGTACTATAGTAAATGTAAATGGATTAATATCTCCTATTAAAGTGTAATTTTTAATATTATGTGCAACTAATTTTTTTTTCACAATATACAGGTAAAATACAAGAATTACATTACAAAGGAGAAAACATTCCATGTATTTAAAAACAATAAAACAATAAGCATATAATATGCATCTTAGATATAAGTAGTCTTTAAGTTCAGAACAATTTGTCATTATTGTAATTAGTATTATTATACCAATTTCTTTAAAACATTTCAATACTTGTATTTGAAAAAATATTTTAATATTTTTTCTCCTCTCTTTTGTGGTCTAATACATGGTAAGTATTTAGCTGCTAACATAACTTAAAAATATATTTTGTTTTTTTACAGCTGAACAAAACTGAATCAAGAAGAAATAGATAACTTGAACATACTGATCAGTAAAAGCAAAATAGAGGGCTTCCCTGGTGGCGCGGTGGTTGAGAATCTGCCTGCCAATGCAGGGGACACGGGTTCGAGCCCTGGTCTAGGAAGATCCCACATGCCACGGAGCAACTGGGCCCATAAGCCACAACTACTGAGCCTGACTGTCTGGAGCCCGTGCTCCACAACAAGAGAGGTCACGGTAGTGAGAGGCCCACGCACCGTGATGAAGAGTGGCCCCCGCTCGCTGCAACTAGAGAAAGCCCTCGCACAGAAACGAAGACCCAACACAGCCTAAATAAATAAATAAATAAATAAATAAATAAATAAATAAATAAATAAATAAAGAGAATTTAAAAAAAAATAGAATCTGTAATTTTAAAAAAACTCCCTACCAACAGAAGTCCAGGATCAGATGGTTTCACAGGCAAATTCTACCAAATATAAAAAGCAGAACTTACACTGATTCTTCTCAAACTCTTCGAAAAGATTGAAGAGTAAGGAATACTTCCAAAGACATTCTATGAAGCCACTATCACGCTGATATCAAAAACAGATGGGGAGGGGGCCTTCCCTGGTGGCACAGTGGTTAAGAATCTGTCTGCCACTGCAGGGGACATAGGTTCGAGACCTGGTCTGGAAAGATCCCACATGCCATGAAGCAACTAAGCCTGTGTGCCACAACTACTGAGCCTGCGCTCTACAGCCCACGAGCCACAACTACTGAGCCAGATAGCCACAACTGCTGAAGCCCAAGCACCTAGAGCCCATGATCTGCAACAAAAGAAGCCACCACAATGAGCAGCCTGCACACCACAACGAAGAGTAGCCCCCGCTCACCGCAACTAGAGAGAGCCCGAGCACAGCAACGAATGCCCAATGCATCCAAAAATAAATAAAGAAAGAAATTTACTTAAAAAAAAACCAAATAAAACAGATGGGGACTTTTCTGGTGGTCCAGCAGTTAAGATTTTGCCTTCCAGTGCAGGGGCTGCGGGTTCGATCCCTGGTTTTGGAGCTAAGATCCCACATGCCTCACAAACAAGAAACCAAAACATAAAACAGAAGCAAAATTGGAACAAATTCAATAAAGACTTTAAAAAAAGACACAGAGAAAGACACTACCAAAAAAGAAAACTGCAGGCCAATATCATTGATAAATATAGATGAAAAAATTCTCAACTGAATATTAGAATACCGAATCCGACAACACATAAGAGGATCGTACACCATGACCAAATTTGATTCACCCCAGTTTCACAAAGCTGTTTCAACATATGCAAATCAATCAACATGATACACCCCATCGACAAAGGAAAAACAAGAAACAAACGATCATCTCAATAGATGGCGAAAAAGCATTTGAAAAGCTTCAACATCCATTCATGGTAAAAACACTTACCAACGTGGGTACAGAGGAAACATATCTCAACATAATAAAAGCTATTTATGACAAACCCGCAGCCAATATAATACTCAACGTTCATAAGCTGAAAGCCTTCCCGCTAAAATCTGGAACAAGACAAGGATGCCCACTCTCACGTCTTCTCTTCAACATAATATTGGAAGTCCTAGCCACAACAATCAGACAAGAAAAAGAAATAAAATCTAACCAAATTGGAAGGGAAGAGGTAAAGTTGTCATTATATGCAGATGACATGATAATATATATAAAGGAAACCCTAAAAATTCCACACAAACACTACTAGAACTGATAAACAAATTCAGCAAACTAGCAGGATACAAGATTAACATATATAAATTGGTTGCATTTCCTGGTCTTTCTTTCTTTTTTTTTAAATTTATTTTGGCTGCATTGGGTCTTCATTGTTGTGCACGGGCTTTCTCTAGTTGTGGCCAGTGGGGACTAGACTTTCTTGTGGTGCGCAGGCTTCTCATTTTGGTGGCTTCTCTTGTTGTGGAGCACGGGCTCTAGGCATGCAGGCTTAATTAGTTGTGGCACATGGGCTGAGTATCTGTGGCTCACTGGCTCTAGAGTGCAGGCTAAGTAGTTGTGGCACACAGGTTTAGTTACTCCACGGCATGTGAGATCTTCCTGCATCAGGGCTCAAACCCGTGTCCCCTGTATTGGCAGGCGGATTCGCAACCACGGAGCCACCAGGGAAGTCCCTGGTTGCATTTCTTTACACTAACAATGAAATATCAGAAAGGAAATGTAAACAAGCAATCCTTTTTTTAATGGCATCAAAAAAATAAAATGCTTAGGAATAAACCTCACCAAGGAGGTGAAAGACTTATATACTGAGAACTACAAAACATTAGTAAAGGAAGCTGAAGATGATTCAAAGAAATGGAAAGACATCCCACGCTCTTGGATGGGAGGAATTAATACTGTTAAAGTGGCTATACTACCCAAAGCAATCTACAGATTTAATGTGATCCCTATCAAATTACCCATGACATTTTCCCGAGAACTAGAACAAATAATCCTAAAATGTATCTGGAACCATAAAAAGTCAGAAATGTGAACACAATGCCCAGGAAAAAGAACAAAGCAGGAGGCATAACCCTCCTAAACTTCAGAAAATACTACAAAGTTACAGTAATCAAAGCCGCATTGTATTGGCACAGAAAGAGATACATGGATCAATGGAATAGAATAGAGAGCTAAGAAATAAACCCACACACCTATGGTCAATTAACCTTTGACAAAGTAGGCAAGAATATACAATGGGGAAAAGACAGTCTCTTCAGCAAGTGGTGTTTTGAAAGTTGGAGAGCCGTATGCAAATCAGTGAAGTCAGAACATACCCTCACACCATACACAAAAATAAACTCAAAACGGCTTATATGCTTAAATATAAGATAGGACACCTTATAACTCCTAGAAGAGAACATAAGCAAAACATTTTCTGACATAAGTCATACCAAAATTTTCCTAGGTAGTTCTCCCTAGGCAGTACAAATACAGTAAGTCACCTACATACGAACCTTCAAGTTGCAAACTTTCAAAGATGCAAACGTCCATTCGCGTGTCCAATCATGTAAGTTAGTTCACGTGTCTGGCATACATTGTCACGTGCGTGCTTCCTCTATATGTGGTTGTGCTTTTGTGTACTTTACAGTACTGTATAGAGTACAGTAGTACAGTACCTTTATTTCAAGCCCAAGATGTCTGGAAGCAAGCGGAAAAGCAGAGGTGATGTAGCTGGTACTGTTAAGAAGCGCCAAGCGATAATGACGGAAGCAAAAGTGAAAGTAATTGAGAGAGTGGAGCGAGGCAAAAAGATGTTAGACATCGCTCATTCTTATAATATGAATCATTCAATCATTGGCACGAATCTAAAGAACAAGGACAAGATCATGGAACATGTGAAGTCTGCTGGGCCGACGATGTTGACACAATAAACAAGAAACATGGAAAAGTGATGGAGGAGATGGAGAAACTTCTCAGTGTGCGGATGCAGGATCAACATCAGCGCTGAGTCCTGCTCAACTTATCGCTGATTCAAGAGAAAGCTAAAAGCCTTTATGAAGACTTGAAGAAGAAACACGGCAAAGAATCAGAGGGCACATCTTTTAATGCCAGCCATGGCTGGTTTCATCGGTTCAAGGCTAGAGCCAGCCTTCACAATGTAAAAGTAAGTGGAGAGACAGCAAGTGCAGATAGGGTAGCTGTCCAGGAACTTCCAGAAACACTTTGAGAAATTATTGATGATGGTGTGTATTTACCCAACCAGGTTTTTAATGTGGATGAGACACAACTGTACTGGAAGAGGATGCCAGACCGAAGTTACGTCAGTAAGGAGGAAAAGTTGATGCTGGGCTGTAAAGCAGCAAAGGATAGGCTAACTGTTGTTTGGTGGCAATGCTTCCGGTGAATTGAAGCTGAAACCTCTCTTAGTTTATCATTCACAGAACCCAAGAACCCTTAAAAACATAGCCAAGGGCTCTCTTCCTGTTGTGTGGAAGCGTAACCCCAAATCCCGGATTACACAGGCCACGTTCCAGGACTGGTTTTGCCACCACTTTATCCCAGATGTAGAGAAATATTGCTTGGAGAAGGACGTTCCAGCAAAACATTCTTTTGCTGCTCGACTATGCTCTGGGCCACCCCCCATTCATGGATGACTTTCATCCCAACGTCAAAGTACTGCATCTGTCACCAAATACTACGTTGCTCATCCAACCTATGGACCAGGGCGTTATAGCGACTTTCAAGAAATATTATTTATGTCACACTTTTTGTTAGGCAGTAAAGGTAAGTGACAAATCAGGAACAACCTAGGGACAACTTTGGGAGGACTATAACATCTACAAGACCATAAAAAACGTTGACTTTGCGTGGTGTGAGGGTATGGCGGTCACGATGAATGGGGTTTGGAAGAACCTTTGCCCACAGTTTGTTCATGATTTTTGTGGATTTGAGAAGGTAGATCAGAAGTCCGAAGAGGTCTTCAGCAACGTAGTGACCCTCAGCGAGAAGCTGGAGCTAGATCTGCAAGAGGACGATTTCGCTGAACTCCTTGCTGTGCAACATGAGCAGCTTACTGATGGAATTGGAGGCCCAGAGAAAGGATGAAGAGGGACAGGAGGAAGAAAAAGTAACTGAAGAACTGAAGAGATTCACGACACAGAAAATGGCAAGGGAATCTTCGTTATTTGAGGAAGCACTGTTAGTTTTTGAGGCACAGGACCCGAACCTAGAATGGGACCCAAAGGTGGCAGCAGCCATTCAGATTGCAATCCAGTGTTACCTTGTCATCTATGATGAGAAAAAAAGAGCTACTACCCAGACATCAATGGATCATTCTTTCAAGAGGGTAGATGGAATTAAATCCAGCAAGGAACCAGAACCTTTGCCATCAACGTCAGGTATGAGTGAAATTGCAGCTTGCCCTCTGTCTCCTACTGCTGATAATCCTTCACCCATACCATCTCCCACCTCCCCTCCCTCCTCCAATCAGTAACTCTGCTCGCCTGTTCCCTCGATGTCAGCCCGAGTATCCCAGCTGTTGTACTGTATTACTGTACTTTTCAAGTTACTGTACTGTAAGATAAAAATGCTTTCTTTGTTTTTGTGCTTGTTTTTTATGTATTGTTTGCGTGAAAAGTATTATAAACCTATTACGGTACAATACCATATAGCCGACTGTGTAAGTTGGGTACCTAGGCGAACTTTGTTGGACTTACAAACAAATTGAAATTACAAACGCACTCTTGGAACAGAACTTGTTCATATGTAGGGGACTTACTGTAAAAGCAAAAAAGAAACAGGAACTAATCAAACTTATAAGCTTTTGCACAGCAAAGGAAACCATAATCAAAATGAAAATACAACCTATGGACTGGGAGAAAATATTAGCAAATGATGAGACTGACAAGGGCTTAATTTCCAAACTATACAAACAGCTCATACAACTCAATAACAAAATAACAAATAACTCAATGGAAAAATGGGTAGAAGACCTAAATAAACATTTCTCCAAAGAAGACATACAGAGAGCCAATAGGCACATGAAAAGATGCTCATCATCACTAATTATTAGATAAATGCAAATCCAAATTACAATGAGGTATCACTTCACACTGATCAGAATGGTCATCATTGAAAAAAAATCTACAATTAACAAATGCTGGAGGGGGTATGGAGAAAAGGGAACCCTTCTACACTGTCGGTGGCCATGTAAGTTGGTGCAGCCACTATGGAAAACAGTATGGAGGTTCCTCAAAAAAACTATAAAGAGAGTTGCCATATGAATTAGCAATCCCACTTGTGGACATATATCTAGACAAAACTATAATTCAAAAAGATACATGAAACCCTATGTTCATAGCAGCACTATTTATAACAGCCAAGACATGGAAACAACCTAAATGTTCATTGAAAAATGAGTGTATAAAGAAGGTGTGGTATACGTATAGAAAAGATATTACTCAGACATAAAAAAGAATGAAATAATGTCATTTGCAGCAACATGGATGGACCTAGAGATAATGATACTAAGTGAAGTAAGTCAGAGAGAGAAAGACAAATACCATATAATATCACTTATATGTGGAATCGAAAACAGGACACAAATGAGCATGTCAGCGAAACAGAAACAAACACACAGATATAGAAAAGAGAGTTGTGGTTGCCAAGGAGAGAGTGAAGGAAAGATTGGGAGTTTTGGAATAGCAGAAGCAAATTATTCTACATAGGATGGACAACCCACCAAGACCTACTGTATAGCACAGGAAACTATATTCAATATCCTGTGATAAACCATAATGGAAAAGAATATATATAGATATATAGATATAGATATATAGATATAGATAGATATATAGATAGATATAAAACTGAATCACTTTGCTGCACAGCAGAAATTAATACAACAATGTGTAAAGGCTGCAGAGGGTGTGGAGAAAAGGGAACCCTCCTGAACTGTTGGTGGGAATGTAAACTGATACAGCCACTATGGAGAACAGTATGGAGATTCCTTAAAAGCTAAAAAATAGAACTACCATATGACTCAGCAATCCCACTACTGGGCATATACCCGGAGAAAACCATAATTCAAAAAGATACATGTACCACAATGTTCACTGTAGCACTATTTACAATAGTCAGGACATAGAAGCAACCTAAATGTCCATCGACAGATGAATATATAAAGAAGATGTGGCACATCTATACAATGGAGTATTACTCAGCCATAAAAAGGAACAAAATTGAGTTATTTGCAGTGAGGTGGTTGGACCTAGAGTCTGTCATACAGAGTGAAGTAAGTCAGAAAGAGAAAAACAAATACCGTACGCTAACACATATATATGGAATCTAGAAAAATGGTACTGACGAACCTAGTGACAGGGCAGGAATAAAGACACAGATGTAGAGAACGGACTTAAGGACACAGGGGGCAAGGGGAGACAGGGACGTAGTGAGAGAGTAGCACTGACATATATACACTACCAAATGTAAAATAGCTAGTGGTAAGCTGCCACATAGCACAGGGAGATCAGCTCGGTGCTTTATGTCCCCCAGAGGGGTGGGATAGGGAGTGTGGGAGGGAGGCTCAAGGGGGGGGGATATGGGGAATATATGTATACATATAGCTGATTCACTTTGTTGTAAAGCAGAAACTAATACAGTGTTATAAAGTAAGTATACTCCAATAAACATGTATTTAAAAAACCCACAACATTGTAAATCAACTACACTTGAAAATATTTCTTAAGTGCAAACAATTTTCTGAATGTAAGTTTTACTGTGTGTGTGTGTACCACAGGTTCAATATATATGAATTATGCCAAATTGATTACATTGCTTTTCAGAATAAAGAATTTTTGATATTTTACATCAGCCTCATGTTATAAATGCAGAAAAAACTATATTATTTTTTTCTAAAGTTCAGAAATAGCCATTTTGCTCATTCGGTATGCTATAAACCATTAACTATTAAAAAGGGATTCGTGACCTCTTCCTTCCAAAGAAATATTTCTCCACTCACACAAGTTTAATAGAATGTTCCACCATGAACTGACTTCCCACCTTAGAGACACGAGATTTGCATCCTGAAATCTCTTTCTTGCAAAAATGTCCAATTATCATCCTAGCATTACAGAAAAGAAATGCTTTTTTCCAGATCTCAAATTCCATACAACTTTAGTCAAGACATCATGTATGTTTTTTTTTTCACACACACACAGACTGTATTTTATTTTTACAAGAGATAAATCAACTGACACCAAACACTGTAAATGGATGACCACAACAAAAGCAACAATGATTGCAATTACCAAACACGAAACACACTCATACTATGTCATAATATTGACATTCAGTCCAGTAATCCTCCACTGTAACAGCTCCTTTACTTTGCAGTGAAAGACATCATGCATTTTTAAATAATCAGCACTCACCTGAGGTCTTTAAAAATCAACATAAACATAATTTTGTGTTCTCTTTCATTTACTCTGGTTCTAAGTGGTCATTTCTAAACGAAAGTATTTAAGTATGTTAACATCATCTTATAACATCATATTTCAAATGACTACCGTGTCTCCAAAGATGAAATATGAGGAACTCACAATTAGGCTCTCCAAAGTTTTGCTCTCTGAATGTGTATGACCCTTCTGCTGAACTCCACACTGTTCATCATTCTCTGAGAATATTATTTTTCTTGTACGGCCATCTCACATGCTCTTTCATTTCATGAAGTTTTTTCCTACAATGTTATGCCTACTTTATTTCTGAGAATATGCATTATTTCAGAATGATATTTATAGACACAAAGACTTCTCTATAATTCCCTGAGAGTTTCAAGAACTCCTTCTTTTTTTTTTTTTTTTAATACCTAGATTCTGAAGCTCTCCACAAAGCATTACTAAACTTGCATTTACATAAGTATCTACATATTAATCACACATTAATGCATTCAAAATTGTATTATGATTTATTGCTAATTTTGGAGCTGTCTTCTTTACCACCCTCTTGGAAATCACTTTAATATTTGCACTTAGGACTTGAAAGAGAATGGATAAATAAAAACCTGAAGAATATGCAAATACAATTTATATATTTCTCATAAAATTAGGTGATTATCTAACCTTTATCCAGAAAAAAAGAAGAGACCAGATACTCTGCAGGCATGATCCTCGAGAATGTGTGGTCTTCCAGCAGGAAAACATGCAGTAATCCATGTGGCAGAGTTTACCTGTGACCAGCTGGGGTTAGTGACCTATGCATTCCTTACATGCAACATATCAGGAGTGGAAAAAGGGAATTTGTCCGTTGTGGCAATAAGTATAATGAAGATTTGTAGCAGGTCATGCTCATATGTTCAACACAGGTACAATCAAAAGTTTGCTCAATTCTGGTAGATCTAAGTCTGTATCTGTTACCTTGTCTTTAACGAGGAAATGTCAGAACTGACTTACCAAAAAAAAAAAAAAAAGTGTTTTGTTTGTTTGTTTGTTTTAATTAGAGTCACGGTGAGTAAGGCAGAGTTCAGAACAGCTAATGTGACTTAGTGATTCTCTCATCACGAAATACAGTTTTTACTTCCCTGCTTATTCTCCACATCCTGTAGTAAGTAAAGTTTCAATGAAAGATAAATCTACAGCGTGAAAAGAAAAGAAAACTTACATGTGTTGATAAGGTCATTTTGACAGGTTTTACCACGTATGTCAGTGTTTCTGGGGATGGACACAAGCCAGAGCTCCCTGCTCTGACATTTTCACTGATGTCATTCCCCTTGATCCTCAATTTGAAAGTGGATAAAAATGTTTTCTATGCTTTCTTCTTTAAGAAATTAAATAAAGAATGCTTTCTAGACATGATCCTCTAATGATTTGCAGTCAGTGGTCATCAACAGAGGAAAAGCACAGAATCTCATCCCCACAGAAGGGTGACATTCAGTCAGGTAAGAAAATTCTCCCCGAAATCAGAGCTTCATCTTTAACATGCAATCAAAGGCTTTCACAGGTTCTTCATCACTCTGCACTCAGCCCTACCATATGGGATTGGCTCTGAGAATCTCACATCAGATGACTGACAAACATGTCATAGTACACTGATCTGGTACCAGATCCTGCCTCTCTTAATGGTCTCCCACAGGGACATTGGAATATTCTAGGATATTTCCTGGAGCCCTCTATTCTACACAGGTACACTTCCAAGTAGAAACAGAAGCTTGGATTCTCACTGGGACCCCTGCTCTGTCCAACCAACCTCTCTAGAAATATGATGTTCTAATCTCTCCTGATTAGAACATTTCAAGGTCTCTCCCTGTGCTAATTTAGTAAAGGTAAAAGAGAAACAAGAAAGAGCAAACTATGCAGGGGGCAATATATAAGATTCCTTTACTTAACGTATATATCTGATATACCCAAATACTGAGAAATATAGATTCATTTCATAATGTTCAAGAAAAGAGGAGGAGGAACCTCCATGCCAACAGTATATATAAAATGGAATCAATATTGCATAATCTCCAGCTTAAGCTTAGCTACGAGGTACTAATCCTTCTCATAAAGAAGCAATAGTTCTCCATCATTTGAAGCGCACTGAGGACTCAGACAGCTGGACACTGAAGGTGTAGCCTCCTCACTCGAATTCTGTACCTGCATCACAGAGCAGTGAAATATTCCCAAAGAATTATTAAGGATGAGGGGGGGAGGCGAAATAAAAAAGATGAATCCATAGTCTGTCCTACCGTCTGTTCTGTTGGATATTACCACCATCTTGGCCCAATATGACCTTCCCACTTTTCTCTGGGTCTCCCTACTTTCCACCTCCATCCTCTCATTATATCTTACCTATACTTGGGAACGACTCTAGTTTTTCCCCTTATCTTTATCGACAAGTAATCCAAATAGCAACTGTGTATATAACTCCTTAGAAACCTCAGGTCTGACTCAGTAATAATACATGACCTTCAAAGTCCAAAGTTTTCCTAATTCCCTTTATTATTATTATTTTTTTTTTCTAATTTCCATGTACTTACACTGTTAAGACCTCCACTGTTCTCAGGTTCGTCTTTCCTGCAAAATCTGTCAACCTAGACATAGACTTAAGTACCACCCTCTAATTATCTCCTAGGGAATCCAGTTTTTAAAAAAGCCTCAGCAAGCCTTATGGACTTTATTAAAGACTCTTTAAGATAACCCATGGGAGATAGCAGCACACCCACAGATATCTATCTAATACACCCTCAGAGTAATTTTTTTTTCTCTTTTATAAAGTCTCTTCTGGCCAATGAAGACTCTCAGCTCTTCTTCTTCAACATATGCAGTGTCTCACCCTTCTGATTACTCTCTGCTCTATCCCAGGTCCACTCCCTTTCCTGATATTACATTCTTTCCCAATTTTGTATGTTGGTAAAATCAAATAACATAAAATATAACATGTTAGTTATTATAAAGTGCACCGTTCAGTGATATTAAATGCATTCATATTATTGGGCGATCAACATCACCATTTATCTTTCTAATTCTTTTCTACGTTTTAAAACTGTAACTCTATATCCTTTAAATATAACTTTCCTTTTTGTTCCATAACCACCTGAAAAGCGTCATTACCCTCCCAATTTCTGTGGTTTTGACTACACTAAGTACCCCCATATAATTGAAATAAGTAGTTGTATTGTTATGACTCACTAAAAGTCACAAAAATGACATTTTTGGTAGCTAAATTTCCTCAAGATTCATCCATGTTGTAGCATATTCCTAGATCTTTTCCTTTTTAACTCTGAATAATATTGTATTATATGGGTATACCACACTTTGCTTATCCAGGAACTAGTGGATGAACACTTAGGTTGCTTTCATATTTTAGCCACTGTGATTATTACTGCTCTAAACACTGGAGTACAAATATTTCTTTAAGACCCTGATTTCAATACCTTTGGGTATACCTCATAGTAAAATTCCTGGATCATGTAGTAATTCTATTTTTCAATATCTGAAAAATTGCCATACTCTTTTGCAAAGCAGCTGTATCATTCTGCATTCCCTCTGACATAGCACAATGGTTCCAACTCCCTCACATCCTCACCAATAGTTGTTTTCTGCTTGTGTATGTGTGTGTGTGCTTGTGTGTGTATGCATGCACACAAATATATAAACATGCATTTAGTGATATGGAGCATCTATTCAAGTGCTTAGTCATTTGTACATCTTTTTGAAGAACCATCTATTCAAGTCTTTTATCCATTTTTGAATCAGGGTGTTTGCTTTTTGTTCAGTTGTAGGAGTTCTCTGTATATTCTGAATAGAAATCTCTTGTCAGATAGATGGCTCTGAAATATTTTCTCCCATCTTGTGGGTTGCCATTTTATTCTGTTTACATTTCTTTGATACACATTTTTTTAACTTATGTACTGCAAATTGTTTATTTTTTTGTTAGCTGTACCTTTGTTGTTCCTTCGTTTCAAAGGGAGGAAAACACTGCCAAATCCAATATCATGAAGCTCTTGTCCTGTATCTTCTTCTAAGACTTTTTTATATTATTAGGTCTTATATTTAGTTTCTTGATACGTTTTCATTAATTTTTGCATATGATGTTAGGTAAGGGTCCATCTTCCTTCTTTTGCATGTTGCCCACAAGACTTCTCAGCACCATGTGTTGAAAATACTATCCTTTCTAGTTTGAAAAGTCTTGGCAACTTGTCAAAAATCATTTGGCCATATATCAGGGTTTATTTCTGGGTGTTGTATTCTAGTCTATTCTATTGGTCTTGAATAAGGGAGAAAATAGTATAACCTATCCAGGTTGATGAAGAACATAAAGAAAGACCAGGACTGAGAATTAGGAGGGCAATATAAAACAGCAGGGAGTAAAAGACAGTGTGAGAGAAGATCTTGTATTTGCGAGTTCATGGAAATAGGATCATGCTAAAACCACTAAACGCCTGACTTTGAACAATACGGTAAATGTGCCAGCAAGAAACATAACACTTACCCATCTCTGGGAAATATAGTATGGGCATAAAGATAAACTACACACAAATATATTAAAAAGGGAAGGGTTTTCATGGTGTGAGAATATTGTGGCATTTGAAATACAATTTACTTCTGTTCTACCATTGTCTCTAAAATTTATCAAAGTGTATATACAAAAGCAATTCTAATTCTGGTAATGTGCTTGACAGGTTTATATATGAACTTCAGTAGAGCAGTAAATGTACATTCATAGTAGGACTGTTCCCTAAACCAAAAAAAAACAAAACACAAAAACTGCAAAGACTAGAGTTCACTTTGTCAACACACATACAGATGCAATGATGGTTAACGGTCCGAAAACAGAAGGTGAGCATGGGTGCAAGAGGTTAATCCCCAGGCTGGGTTGGGGTGCAGAGTTTGAGGGTAACACAAGTAGAAAAGGCTTTTGTCCTATCCTTGATTTTTGAGGTATGGAAATTCACAGGTCACTACCTTCATTTCAAACTGAATGAATGCACTATTCAATTTTTTTAAACAGGCGAAGTAAACATGAGTGATAATAAATTTCAAACTGTCGCTAATCAAATAAGATACTAAGAAAACTTAAATAATATGATTTAAGAATGAAGTAGAGAGATTGTCCAACATGGTAGCATTCAAAGACCCAGAGCTTGATGCCTCTGATGGGCACACCAAAGTCACAACTGTTTACAGAACAGCAATTGATGAAAAAGGCCGGGACCTACCATAAAAGATGTTTTACAGCTAAAGATATAAGGAAGGCACCTCGACAAGACAGAAAGGAAGGGCAAAATCTCAATAGAGTCAAGACCCATACCACCAAGTGGGTGGCCCACAAATGGGAGAATAATTACAATTTCAGAGGTGCTCCCAGGTAGCAAGGGGTATGAAGCCAACATCAGGCTCCCAAGCCCAGGGATCCTGTTGTGGAAAGAAGAGTTCCTAGAGTGTTGTGCTTTGAAGACCAGTAGTGCTTATTTTCCAGAGAGCCAGAGGGTTGTGGGAAATAGAGATTCCACTCTTAAAAGATGCTCACAAAATCCCACATGATCTGAGAATCAGAACAGAAGCAGTCATTTGAAAGGATCCCGGGTCACACCTACCTCCTGATCTTGGAGAGTCTCCCAGAGAGGCAAGAGGCAACTACAGCACAGCCTCAGGGACAGAGACACTGGCAGCAGCCATTCGGGGGAGCTCCTTCTACCTCGTGGACGCTGGTACCAGCAAGCATAATTTCAGAATCTTCCCTGTAGCTTATCAGCCTCAGGACCGAGCCCCACCCATTTCCACCAGACTACAGACACAAGTACTAGGATGCTGCAGGCCAAGCAACTAACTGAGCAGGGGCATAGCCCCATCCACCAGCAAACAGGCTGCCTTCAGATCCTCTCAGTGCACAGCTGCCCCTGGACATGGGTCCAGCCACCAAAAGCCCCAGGACCAGCCTCCACACCTCAGTGGACAGGCACCAGCCCCAGAGTCCCTGGGCCCTCTGACAAGTGAGCCTGCTCTGGCCTTGGAGTCAGCCTCACCATCGGCAGGTGGTAACTGCACACGGACTGGATGGAGCTTGGACCTACCCAACAGCAAACCTGCTTTAGCAGTGGGGTCAGCCTCATACACCAACAGGCACACACCAGCTCCAGGAATACCACAGCCCAGCAGCCTGTGTAACCAGGCCACTTAATTGCAGGCCAGAAGCAGCCATGGACTCAGCTGGGTCCTGACCCTGCCCATCAGAATGCCAACACAAGATTAGGGATACCCCCGGCCCTGCAGAGAGCTGTGTCAGGAACAGTGATCCAACACCAACTCTGTGGCTCCTGGGCCCTGCAGCCAGAACGCAGAACCTGTCTCTTCCTCCCAGTAGCCAGCATAGCCCCAGAACCAGTGACTGGGCACTAGCCCTGATATCACCTGGACTGCAATTCTACCCATAAGTGAACCAGCACCAGATTTGGTGTCCCCCAGAGTTGTGCAGCCAGCTGCCTTATGATTTAGTCTCACCAAGCAGCACAGGCAGCCTCCATACAAGGCAGAGCCTGGCAAACAAGCAGTCTGGGGGCAGCCAAGCCTACCAGACTACCCACAGTAGTCAGCCCACCACAGCAGAAGAGCCCAAGCAGCCCACATAGGGGGTACACCTAGAATATATAGCTCTAGTGACCAGGGGAGAGGCGGCTGCTGGGACCCATAGGACGGCTCCTACAAAAGGCCACTTCCCCAAGGTCAGGAAATGTAACGAACCTACTACACACATAGCAATAAAAACAGGAAGTTAAGAAAAATGAGGTAACACAGAAACACGATCCAAATGAAGGACCAAGATAAGAATTCAGAAGAAGATCTAAGTGAAGTGGAGATAGCCAATCTCCTCAACAAAGGGTTCAAGGTAATGACTGTAAAGATGATCAAAGAACTCAGGAGAAGAATGGACGGCCAGAGCAAGAAGTTAGAATTTTTTTAAAAAGAGTTAGGCCATTAAAGAACAACAAAACAGAGATGAGGAATACAATAACTGAAATGAAAAATACATTAAAGGAAACTACTGTAGACTAAATGATACAGAGGAATGAATCAGAAAACTGAAGGACAGAGTACTGGCAATCACTGAAGATGAACGGTAAAACAATAGATTAAAATGAAATGAGGAAAGTTGAACAGACTTGTGAAACAACATCAAGTGTACTAATATTTGCATTATACTGGTCCCAGAAGCAAAAAGGAAAGACAAAGCAGTGTAGAACATACCTGAAGACATAAGAGTTGAAAACTTCCCTAACCTGGGAAAGAAAACAGACATCCAAGTCCAGTAAACACAGTGAGGCCAAAACAGGATCAACCCAAAGAGGACCACACCAAGACTCATTGTAATTAAAATGGAAAAAAAAAAAAATAAAGATGAAAAGACACTATTAAAAGGAGCAAAGGAAAAGCAACAAGTTACAAACATGGGAAATTGCATAAAGTTATCTGCTGACTTTTCAGGATAACCTCTGCATGCCAGAAGGGAGTGGCATGGTATATTTAAAGTCATGAAAGGGAAAAGCCTATAAGCAAAAATACTCTACCCAGCAAGGCTCTCCTTCAGATTTGATGGTGAGATCTAAAGTTTTACAGAGAAGCAAAACTAAAAGAGCTCAGCATCGCCAAACCAGCTTTATGAGAAATCTTAAAGGGGCTTTTCTAAGTGAAAAAGAAAAGGTCACGATTGAAACATAAAAATTAGGAAAGGAAACTTACTAAAGGAAAAACCTCATTGGTTAAGGCAAATATTCAACAAAGGTAGTAAATCAACCATGGACACAGCTAATAGGAAGGATGAAAAAAAAAAAAAAACAGTAATAAAATCATCTATATGCACAATAAGAAGTTAAGTGACACACAAAACAAGTAGATGTAAAATATAAGGTCAAATTCAGTAACTGTGGGGGAGCAGAGTAACAATGCAAGGTTGTTAGTGTCCATGTGAAATTAAGAGCTCAGCAACTTAAATAATCACACACACACACACACACACACAAACAAAACTGAAAGAAATCCAAACATAATATTAAAGATAGTCCTCAAATCACAGATGAAGGGAATAAAAGGGGAAGAAAGGAACACTGAAGAAATTAAAGAGGGATTCTAAAAATACCCAAGACAAATGAAAATGAACACACAATGATCCAAAATCTATGGGACACAGCCAACTCAGTTCACAGGGGGACGTTATAGTGATACAAGCTTATTCTTAGGAATCAAGAAAAATATCAAATAAACAACCTAACATTACACCTGAAGGAATTAGAAAAAGAAGAAAAAACAAAACTCAAAGCTGTCAGAAAGAAAAATTAAGAAAACTATACCATATGCAATGACATCAAAAAGAATAAGATACCTAGGAATAAACACACCTAAGCAGGTAAAAGACATGTGCTCAGAAATCTATCAGCCATTGGTGAAAGAAGTTGAAGACAACACAAAAAGATGGAAAAATATAGCATGTGCATCGACTGGAAGAATTAATACTGTTAAAATAACCATACTACCAAAGACAATCTACAGATTTAATGCAATCCCTATCAGAATACCAAAGCATTTTCACAGAACTTGAAAAAGTAATTTTAAAATTTGTATAGAAACACAAAGACCCCAAATAGCCAAACAATCTTGAGAAAGAACACAGCTGGAGGCATCACGCACCTTGACTTCAGACTATACTGCAAAGCGACAGTAATCAAAGAGAAAGGTACCAGAGCAAAAACAGACACAAAGATCACTGGAATAGAATAGAGATCCCAGAAATAAGCCCACACACTTATAT
The DNA here is from genome assembly GCF_028021215.1 of Eschrichtius robustus. Lineage (NCBI taxonomy): Eukaryota > Metazoa > Chordata > Mammalia > Artiodactyla > Eschrichtiidae > Eschrichtius > Eschrichtius robustus. The sequence continues at coordinate 41,047,577 of NC_090831.1, read as the reverse complement.
TTAATTGATTTATGGCAAAGCAGGCAATATGGAGAAAAAACTGTCTCTTCAATAAGTGGTACTGGGAAAACTGGTCAGCTACATGGAAAAGAATAAAATTAGATTATTTTAGCACACCATATATAAAATAAATGCAAAACTGAATAAAGACCTAAATGTAGGACCAGAAACCATAAAACCCCTAGAGGAAAATATAGAACATTCTTCAACATAAATGATAGCAACAGTTTTAGGTTCAGTCTACTAAGGCAAATGAAACAAAAGCAAAAATAAACAAATGGGACTTCACTAAACTTAAAAGATTTTGCACAGCAAAGGAAACCAAAGACAAAATGAAAAGACAACCTGCTGAGGGAGAGACAATATTTGCACATGATAAGAGGTTAACATCAAAAAAGATGACCAAGCAAGGGTTCATACCTAAACTACAGAAACAGCACATACAACTCAATATCAAAAAAAAAACACCCAAAATCTTTTTTAAAAAAATGAGAAGACCTAAATAGACATTTTTTTCCAAGGAAAAACTACATATAGACAGCCAGAACTCACAAAGATGCTAAACATAGCTAATCAGCAGTAAAATGCAAATCAAAACTATGAGATATATCACCTCAGTCTTGTCAGAATGGCTGTCATCCAAAAGATCACAAATAACAAAGGTTAGTGAGGATGTGGAGAAAGGGAAACTCTTGTACACCCTTGATGTGAATGTGAAGTAGTGCAGCTACTGTGGAAAGCAGAATGGAGGTTCCACAAAAAACTAAAAATAGAACTACCATACTATCCAGCAATTTCACTGTTGGGTATATCAGAAGAAAACAAAAACACTATTTCAAAAAAAAATAACTGCACACCAATGTTCATAACAGTGTTATTTGCCATAGCCAAGATATAGAGTCAAACTAAGTGTTCATCAATAGCTTAGTGGATAAAAAATGATTTTTTTATGATGACTTCAGCCAAAAATGAAATTTTGCCATTTGCAAGAACATGGATGGATTTGGAGGGTATTATGCTTGGTAAAATAAGCCGCAGAGAAAACAAGCATGGCATGGTATGAGAAAAAAAGCATGGCATGGTATGAGAAAACAAGCATGGTATGTTATCACTTACACGTGGCATCTAAAAAATGGAATACAATAACAACAAAAAAACAGACTCACAGATTAAAGAACAGACTAGTGGTTACCAGCAGGGAGAGATAGGGTGGAGGAGCAAAATAGTGGTAGGAGATTTTGAGGTACAATCCACTATGTATAAAATCAATAATCTACAGTGATGTACTGTATAGCATGGGGAATATAGCCACTCTTTTATAATAACTGTAAGTGGAGAAGAACCTAAACATTTATGAATCACTATGCTGTACCTCTGAAACTAATATAATAATGTAAATTAACTATACATCAATAAAATATAAAGTAAGAAACAATAAAGGGGAGACACAGATTATTAGATAGAAATCAATTAAATATACACAAGTTTTGGAAATCAAGGAATTAAAAAACAACACGTAAGACACAACATTGGCATTTAAAGTGTACAATCTATTCATTTAAAAGAAATCATTTCAGTGGTAAAAAATGGTACCCATTCTCACAATTTTGTATATCTAGGATAAATTATTATCTACAAAAATATGTTACAAATATTCACTCAAAAAGAAAGAGAAAATTGGGATAAACCCATTTTAATATACAAATTTAATATCAAAGTCTCTATGCAAAATTGATTTGAATAAGTTCTGTTAGCCACTTCTAGTTTCTTTGTGATGTAAAATCTTTTAAAGCATAAAAATCAGCCTTTCTACATTATTCCATTAGACATACATAGAAGTTAAAAGAAATGAGAAGACAGAACAATCAACCAGGAAGGTGAATTTACTGAGAAACAGTCATTCGTTCTCCCTCCTCCTTTTCTTTTCCTCCTTTTCCAGGTCTCTTTCGGTTCCGATCAAGAGAAATCTTGAGAGTTCTGAGAATATTTCTTTGAGGGCTTCAAATCACCATACCTACATCCTCTGCCACAACTACACACACGGGAACAAAAATAAACCTCTGCTATCTACTCACGTAGGAGGGATTCATGCAAAATAAACTCCTACATGGAGACCAACAGGTGAGTTTTCTACCTGTTCTTTCTAATGTCCTTCCATTATAGTAAATCCCACACATTATGAGGAAGAAACGGTTATGTGAGCTTTTCCTTGAAGTCAAAGAACTTGCATTCATTTCAAGTACCTGGTGATCATAGGGTACAGCCAGGGAAGGTGCCATCCCCCTTGGGGGGAGGGGCGGTGGATGGGCTCCCACACCCATGCACCTCCTGATGCACAGATTCTGGAGAAACACAGGGCGGTCACACCGCAGTCAGCCTGTCAGGCTGTCGGGCCACTGGGCAACCCGACCAGCCTGGAAGTGCCCCATCAGTTTGCTGAAAGCAAAACCCTGTCCCCCCTGTGAAGCCAGGCAATTTGAGTCAGAGAGTCAGAGGAGACCGGTAATCAACTCCTCCTCTCTGCTCACCTCCTTGGGGTTACAGCAACCCCAACTCCAAACCCAAATCTGACCCTGGAGTGCCAAACTGGGAGTGGCAGGTGGGCTCTGCCGGTGCTTCAGCGCCCTCTGGAGGTTGTCTGCTCTAATGGCAACTCTCAGCCCTTCCTCCTCCTCCTTCCCTAGTCCTGGGGGCTGCCTTGGCCTCCTGCAGCTGCTGGCCTGAATTCATTCTTCTTTTTTCTCCAATTACAATGAAGTGTCTTACAGAGGTTTGGAATCTCTTCAAGAAGGAAGGAAGATCTTTTAGCCAATACACCTTAACCGTGAGAAGTTGGTTTCAAGAATGAACCTGAAATACTGTATTTTTCTCCTGATGATTCCAAGGAGAGACAGCTCAAGTTTTCTAAATCATAAGAAAAACCAAGGTAAATATGATATTCTGAGCCAGAGATGAAAAAGCAGTTTTTAGCACCCCCTCCTCATGTCATATGACCGGGATTTAAATCAATCAACTGCCACTGTTTTTTAAATCAAGTGACCCAACTTTAAATCCATCAGCTGCTTCCCTGTAACTCACGTGACTTGGCTTTGAATAGTAAGAAATGCAGAGGTATAAAAATGATGTTCTGAACAATAAATGGAAAGACAACATTTTAGAAAGTTTTTTCCTTTTCGAATGGACCATTCATTGCCTACAGAATAAAGGATTCCCTTGTGGATTTCTTGAACTGTAAACACATACATTGTCTCCGTTGGCTTGATTGACTTAGATTTTGGGTGTTGTTGTTGTTGTTGTTGTTGTTGTTGTTGTTAACATCTTTATTGGAGTATAATTGCTTTACCTTGTTGTGTTAGCTTCTGCTGTATAACAAAGTGAATCAACTATTCGTATACATATATCCCCATATCCTCTCCCTCTTGTGTCTCCCTCCCACCTTCCCTATCCCACCCCTCTAGGTGGTCACAAAGCACTGAGCTGATCTCCCTGTGCTATATGCAGCTGCTTCCCAATAGCTATCTATTTCACCTTTGGTAGTGTATATATGTCCATGCCACTCTCTCACTTCATCCCAGCTTACCCTTCCCCCTCCCTGTGTCCTCAGGTCCGTTCTCTACATCTACGTCTTTATTCCTCTGCAGCGACTCCTGCTAGGGACGGATACTTCCTTTTATGCTCAGGGAAATCCCCTAGTTTGAATATGATTTGAGTTTGATCCTGTGAAACCATCAGAACTTCCCACCAGAGATAAATGAGGAGATTCTGGCCTTTATTAGTATGCATGATGAACACGGGTGTCCTGGCTGTACTTGCCAACCCTCCTATTTTACCCACCTATTTTTATCCACCTTCCTCCCTGTGAGTACCTTTGACCAACCCTGAGTTCAGACTCCTGACCTATTACAGTGACTTTGTCAGCCTTTCTTTAAAAATGGACAGGTAATAAAACGAATTTAACCTAGAAGCAGCAGCTCAGTAAGGGAAATAAAATCATCAGAAGTTATCTAATCACAGCCACAGCCATCCAGGGCTCTGTCTTACCTGCTGGGTCATAAGAATGGGACCTTCCTAAACTTGAAGGGCATCCAATCAAATAAGTAAAGGTCTGCTCACCTCTGGCTCTTGGAGGGATTGCTAGGCACTCTACCCAGTGTATACTAACTGCAAAACACTGTCATGGTTGTGAAACACCTATGTTCCAGGAAAGCTTTTTGGGGTGCATGGGGAAGGTTTCTTTTTGACATCAAGCAAAAAATAAATCACCAAGCTCTTTGAGCACAGGGGTTCTTAAGAGGGCAGTAGAAGGAAGGAATGGGCAGAAAAGACGATCTCCAGTGAAGTGAAGGCCGTTTTTCCAAAAGAGTAGGATTTAGTCTCAGTTTAAGGAGAACACTTTTAAATAGCTGGGACAGCTCCAAACTGCAGTTTAGGGAACGAGTGCTTCAAAAGAACAGTGCTTTAAAAGTCCTGGCAAGGCAGCAAGAGGATGAAGAGTTGGTTTTGCATAGTTTTGAACACAGGAGTAAAGAAGCAGAGGCATCTCTGACTAAAAGGCCCTGAGATCCTATGGCATCAATGGGTCAGTTGCAGGGGCAGGGGGTGTGGGGGGCGATATTTCTCTCTCAACGTCTCCCAGGGCAGCCACCCCTCCCGACCCCACCCCCCCACTCCCTCCACCCTTCCTCCCTCCACTGTTGGGTCCCCAGGAACAGCACTTTTCAAGCTGGAGCCCTCAGGCACCATCTCTGCTGTCTGGATTCTTCCTGGAGCCTGGCAAGTTCTGGGACAGGAAGGCGGGTCTGCAAGGCCGCTGCGGTGCAGTCGGACCTGGAGGCCTGGAGGGGAACTGGAGCCCTGAAGCCCACCCACGTCCTTGAAGCCGAGGGAGGAACACATCCTCCTAACAGTACTTCTCAGGGGTCAGCGTGCTCCCCACCCGACGGTGATCCATACTCACTTGAGGCAGCAAGGACTGCCTCTAACTGGCCCCCTCGATTCCGCCTTAAGGGTCCTCGCACATGTGTGATAGCGCAGGCCCCCGGATCTCTTTAGTCAGCTGAGGCCAGTGCTGCCGGCATCCCTCCAGTCCCATCCCCCAGCCCCTCCCTCTGGGACTGTATCTAATAGAAGAAAGAGCACAGAGGAATTAGCTGAATCAAGGGACCTGGGAGCCTGGGGATGAGTTTGAAGACCGAGAACCTAAGGCGCAATTACATATTATTGGAAACTCTTGTGGAGTGTGTGGGGGGGAGGTTAGGAGGCTGAGAGGCTGAGTCGACCTGGTGAGTCCAGCCCCAGGACACCACACAGCCCTGTCCCCCTCTCCCTGCCGTCAGACAAGCGGTGCCGCAACTCCAGCCGGGACTCTGCACTTCCCCCTCCCTGATTCTCCAGAAGAGCAGGTGGCCCCCCTCTGAGGGCTGGGGCAAGACAACAGACCAAGTCCCCCTGCACTAAGGCGCTACTGGAATCTCTTCCTGAACAGCAGTGCTGGCTTGGAGCGAACCCGTGCACCGCCGAAGTTGGTCTCGTCCTGCAGCTGAGGGACGCAGGCTTTAAGTCAGCTGCCTTGGCTTTAAATCAGTCAGTCCCCCCTTTAAGTCAGGTGACCCGACTTTAAATCACTGTGTGCCCCTCAAGCCTGCCACTTCAAAAGTTGGGAACTTCACTTTGATCCCAGCACCTCACACAGCTGAATGCACACTGTAGTCACCCCCAAGCCTGGCTTAGAGGCAGGATATAAGGTAAGGGGATGGGCTGCACACCTGGTGAGGAGGGTGCACTTCATGTACCAGAAGGGTCCAGGTACTCTGGGTACAGCAAGCAGTGCACGATACAGCAGCTCCCTGGCAAAGCTGGTGATGCACAGGGGGAGCAGGCACACCCAGGCACGCAGAGGTTCCAGGCCGGGAGCTGGGGCACAGCCAGCCGGGAGAGTGTGAAAGCCGAGGATCTGAGCCTTCTTGAGAAAGGCAGACACAGAGGATGGATGAGAAACAAAGACCAGATGAAACATGGATTTGAAAAGCACACCCTGCTCTTGAAATTGGGGTGGGGTCACCCCAGATTTGAGTCTTCTTACGCCCCAGTACCTAGTGCTTTGGCATTTGCCCAATTACTTATAAAATGTGACTGATAATATCTAAACCATAGAATACTGCATTTGGAGTGGTTTTGCGTGTTTATGTTTCTATAGTGGAATAATCTTTTCTACACGAAAAATGTACACAATCTGAAATAAATTCAAACCCCTCTTTAAAAAGTACTATATCGGACTTCCCTGGTGGCGCAGTGGTTAAGAATCTGCCTGCCAAGGCAGGGGACATGGGTTCGAGCCCTGGTCAGGGAAGATCCCACATGCCACGGAGCAGCTAAGCCCATGGGCCACAACTACTGAGCCTGCAGACCACAACTACTGAAGCCCACGCGCCTAGAACCGGTGCTCCACAACAAGCGCAGCAAGAGAAGCCACCGCAATGAGAGGGCCGCGCACCGCCACAAAGAGTAGCCCCCGCTTGCCGCAGCTAGAGAAAGCCTGCGCATAGCAACGAAGACCCAACGCAGCCAAAAACAAATTAATTAATTAATTAGTTAACTATTTTAAAAAAGTACTATGTCCTTCTGTACAGCTTCTCTGGGAAGAACAGAGAGATGGCGTAGGAGAGTGAGAAAGACCAATATTTAGTGCACATCTCTCATGCAGGTGCTCTGCTGGCTCAGATACATTTATCCCCACTTTACAAAGGAGGAAATAGTCTCAGAGAGGTTTAGTAATTTTCCCAAAGCCAAACAGCTATGGAGTGGCAGAACCAAGATCTGAACCAAGTCTGTTACCTTCAAAGCCTAAGTCCTCATCACAGCAAAACTCAATTAATATTTACATTTATCGAATTACATTGCAACCTGGGGAGTTCTTGGCACAATCCTGAATAAGAGTGAGAAAGAAAGAAATAGCATTGTTCCTACAGTCAACCCAAATTTTTGGAGCAGCTCCTAGATGCCTGGCCCTTTTTGGGGTTCAGCAGTGATCAAGACAGGAAGAGTCCTGCTTTCATGAACCACGTAGTGGGGAGGAGAGACGGGTGCAACTTGGGTGAGGGATTTCACCTTGCTGGACCTCTGTTTTCTCATCTGGAAAATGGGATGGCTGTTCCTCATTTTCTGGGATTGTCCAGCCCTCACATTCTCTGATTCCATAAGAAGCATTTGTTTTCCTGTCTCTTTAAAATTCATTCAGGCCGTGAGCTGTGATGAATGTTGTTAGCTGCTCCCCAAAGCACTCTATTCCCACCCTTTTCCTGTGATCAGGTCTTTCCCGAAACATGACTCACAGTCAGTCAGTCAAGTCACAGAACCTAAGGGGCACCCAGCAGAAAAATTCCAACCCTTGCTTCCCAGGAGCTCTGCGGTCTACCTGCCAGGTAAACTTAACTCACCTGGCACAAGGTGGCCATCCCTGGTTTCACATCAACATGATCTCAGGCACAAACCTCCTTGTTTTTCCATTTTGTCTTTAAGTTACTTGTTGAAACAACTGCACAAATATGACAAAGGTATAAAATCAGGCATCTTCTGCCCCGAGTGCCTACTAATAAATGATTTTCTGCCACTTTAATGATAAAGATAGAACATTTCAACATTCTGCTACCCTTATTATTTGTCATTTTTGTTGATATTTCTATTGAATACATCTTTCAATATTTTAACAATGGAACATTTATTTAGGTTGTTCCACACCCAGCCTTTAGTGGTAAAGGTTTTGTTGTTATATTTCTATTATGTTTCCTTTAAAAATCATTATCCTATCTAAATGGATTAAGTCAATTCTATAAGCATTTATCTTATGATATTGATGAAATTGATACATAGAGGGCAGTAGTACAAGTTGATTGGACTTGAGAACCTCTATTAGCACAGTTAAGTATACATATTGTCTATAGGTAAACCAAAGTACATGCCGAGTGAGATTCTCCGACTTTTTTTCACTGTCTGCCCCTCAAGCCTGTGGGAAATGGAATATTTCTTGCCCTATCAGTAAACAAAGGATGTCACAGTCTTCAGCACTTGCGGCCCTCCAATGTGAGCCGGCAGGCCCTGAGGCACTCAGGATATGCAAATACAGAATGCAGGCCCCAGAGAGCTGAGGTGCATATCAAAGGAAGGATTTCAGTGAGCCCAAGCAAAGAAAAGCGCCGCATTCCTCACCTCGGGAGAGCTGGTTTTCCTCAGTTAACAATCACCTTTTGATGTTCCCCATTACCTGCGCCAGTCCCCTGCCCTGTCCCCTCCCCCCGGTACTTTAGCTCAGGGAGGAAGGAGCGCAGAGGGACTCGGCTGAATAAGGGGTCTGCGCGCCTCAGGAGGAGTTTTCAGCCGCTTTCCCCGCAGTCGGGAGGAGGGGCGCTGACGCTGCAGCCGGACCCTGCGCCTCCCTTGCCCCGTTTCCCCTCAGGACGCTCAGGCCGACCCCCTCCCCACGCCCACCAGGCCTCGCGAGCCAGGCCAAGGGCAGGGGCGAGAGGAGGGACCGAAGTTCCCGGGGACCAGACGCTGGAGGCCGCTCTTTCTGCACAGCAGCGGCGGGTGGCAGCTAACCCCTGCCCTTCAGAAGCTGGTCTTGTGCTGCCGCCCGGGCACCGGACCAGGCGGAGGGTCGGCGCCCACTTACCCGGCCCGCCGTCCCCGCGACTGTCACGGCTTCGGCCGCCAGGGCACCTCCAGAGCCGGCAGCCTCAGTGAGGTCGCCCTCCCCTCGGGCTCCGGGGCAGTTCCGTGAAGGCGGAGGGAAGAGACCCCGCCCGAGCCGGGAGTTCCAGCTCTGAGGAAACGCGGGCTCTGTTCAGCGCGCAGTGGGTGGGACCGCCCTGCCCCGAGGCCTTCCGGGAGGGAGCGGGGCGGCGGGGGAGGGAGCCGCCAGGAGCGCAGGGCCCCGTCGGGGCTCCTGGAGGGGCGGCCCGGCCTGGGGGCCACGCCCACTGTGGCCGCAGCCCAGGTCTTTTTCCTGGAATCCTACACGAAAAAGTTAGAAAGATACACATTCTATAGTAAATATTCACAAATGATTGTTGCTGCTGTGCTCACTATTCTATTAAAGGTGTAAAATCCATAAAACACTTTAAGTTCAAAATTAAACATGAATTTTTACCTTTCTAATTATGTCTCTGATATTCACAGTTGTGGTTAATGAATCAGATACTGTGGCATCACTAGTTAAAAATGAGCTTGCTAAAAAAATAGAACTCAGGCCCGCCGGACCTACTGAATCACAATCTGCACTTTTACAATCTCCCCAGTGTACTTGTGTACCCATGAATAGTTGAAAGGTACATTTCTACCTCGACATGTCTTTTCTGTATGAGAAATACACACATTTTATCCAGTTTGATATACATAAAACACTCAAAAATGCATATGCCTGTGTTGAAACCATCATTTTATCATTTCTTTTCCAGACAAGTATAGTCTCTATACTGGTTTTGTGGATCACATGCCATACTCTTTTCTTGTAGTTAGAAATAAGGTACAGAAAGTTACTTTGTAAAAAAAAAAAAAATATATATATATATATATATATATATATATATAATATAAATATATATATATATTATATCTATATATTTATATATATGTATGTGTATATGTATATATATATATATATATATATTAGTGGATAATTGAAGACACTCTTCTAAATTGAAAGCAGTTCTCTTAACTTGCTGTTTTCTTCTTGGGTCACATTATGAACTCTTCCCGTGGCCACATGGCATGTGTACTTTTTAATTTCAGGGACTGCTGACATTCCAGGATGTGGCCATAGATTTCTCTCAAGAGGAGTGAGAATGCCTGGACCAAGATCAATGGGAATTGTACAGGGATGTGATGTTAGAGAAGTATAGGAACCTGCTCTCCTTGGGTGAGGATACCTTCCTTCCAGAATTCCTTATCCAACCACAGGGTTTGGAGTCCTTCATCTGTAGAATGTCTCCTGAAATCTTCTGCTTCCTACAATAGGGTTTCAGATTGCAACGTTTCAGGAAAGATTGGGAGTTTGTGGGTATAATTTTTCTTATTCTTTTAAAATTGCAGCCTCCCTTTTAATAGACTTTGTAACTGCTTGGGATGTGTCTATATGAACTGTGCACTATATACTTCTGTTATAGTCCTTACAATATTTTATTGTCTTCTTGTCTGTAACCATTTTCCATGGATTCTTTGGGCTTAAGGTATATTAAAAGGGAGACTGCGATTCTCCCTTTAAAAGGGGACTTATTAAAAGGGGACTTCCCTGGTGATGCAGTGATTAAGAATTCGCCTGCCAATGCAGGGGACCCGGTTCGATCCCCGGCCAGGGAAGATCTCACATGCCATGGAACAACTAAGCCAGTGGGCCACAACTACTGAGTCTGCACGCCACAACTACTGAAGCCGGTGTGTCTTGAGCCCGTGCGCCATTTATTTTTTGGAGAATAAAACCACTTCTGAGTGATTAAAATTTAGGCCAGCTAGTCAAAATGCTTTATCACCTGCTCTTCTAAAACACTGATCAATGGAACAAGTTTTACTAGGGATAACAGTGTAATTGTATTCTGGAGTTCATCTGGGCAATATGGTTTATGACCTTGATGCTGGATCAGGACATTTCAACGGTATAACTGCTCTTAAATGTCTGTTTGTTCAACGATTAAAGTCTCATGTGATCTGAGTTCAGACTGGAGTCATCCTGGTTGGTTTCTGTCTATTGCAGATTTCTTCCAGTATGAAAGGACAAGAGCAATACGGCTTACTTTACAAAATGTCTTCAAACTAAATGATGATATACACTACATTCAATTAATTTATACATACCCTACTGTAGAACAGGGTTCCTTACGCTGGCAGAGCCCGGTAATTATGTAAAACTGAAACTTTTTCTGCACTGGTTCAAGTCCTCTTCCTAAGAATATGTTTATAATCAAGATTCTTTCACAAATTACCCAATTTAATTCACCATAGCATTCCTCATATTAACTAAATGGAAAATCCTAGGCTATATACAAATCCAGAAAGGGCCAAAGATCATCAGCCCCCATGGATGATTACAACCCATTGCTGAGGCATTCAAATTACTTATTAAAGAACCACTATGTCCATCAACATCATCAATTTATATATTATTGCCCCAATGCTAGCCTTAACCCTGGCTCTCACAACGTGAATTCCTCTTCCCATATCTTATCCACTAATTAGTATAAATGTAGGCATATTATTTATATTAGCCATATCACACCTAGCCATTTATTCCATCCGCAGATCTGGATGAACTTCACATTCAAAATACTCACTCACTCGAGCTCTAGGAACAATAGCACAGACAATCATCTCATATGAAGTAATGTAGCAGTTATTCTATTCTCAGTCTTACTGATAAATGGATCATTTACACTTTCAACAGTAATTATTACACAAGAACACCTATGACTAATTTTCTCCTGACCCCTATCCAGAATTTGATTATCTCCGCAGTAGCAGAAATCCAATGAAGACCCACTTGATTTAACAGAAGTAGCATCAAAACCTGTATACGTCTTCAATGTAGAAAATGTAGCAGGCCCATTCACCCCGTCCCTCCTAGAGAATATGTCAATTTCCCTATAATAAACATTTCCACAGCAATCTATTTTTAGGAGCATTCGACAATCCCTAGGTGCCAGAATTATAGATTCTTTCATCTTGTAAATATAGTTTTTTTAAAAAAAATAATTTTTATAATTTTACTATCTTTAAACAAAATGTACTCCATTGCTGTGGAACATTCCTTCATAGGAGCGTGCATGGTTCATTTCTGCATCCGCCTGTGATGGCCTTCAGGTTCTTTCAGGTTTGGCTCCTGTGGCTGCGAGTCCATGTCCGTGTGTCCTGGTGCAGGGCTGGTGGGTTTGTGTTCAACTGGGAGGAGCACTGTGGGTCTCTGTGCACGGACTTCGCTATCTGAGGCCCGATTGTTTCAGAAGTGGTTGCATCCCCCCGTTGCGTACCAGGCTTTCCATTGCTCCACATCCTGCTGATATTTGATACTATGTCTTTCATGTCTGCCATTCTGGTAGGTGTATGCACAGTATTTTTCTTATGGCTTTAATCCCTCTGTTGTTAGTGAAGTTGTGCATCTTGTGGTATTCATGGACTAATTCCTGTTGTTTTTTAAAAAGTTTTAAAAATTGTGGTCAGATATACAGAACATAAAATTTACTATCTTAACCATTTTTAAGTGCACATTTCAGGGTCAAGAAGTAATTCACACTGTTGTGCAAACCTGACCACCATCATCCTCCAGAACTTTTTCATCTTGCAAAATTGAAACAGTCCCCATTAAACACTCACTCCCCATTGTCCCTCCCTCAGCCCCTGGCACTCAACATCCTACTTTATGTCTCTATGTTTCCGACTGCTCTAGGGGCCTTGTATGAGTGGATCAAGCACTGTTTGTTTTTTTGTGTCTAGCTTACATCACTGAGCATAATGCCCTCAAGGTTCATCCCTGCTGCAGCCTGTGTCAGAATTGCCTTCCTTTTTAGGCTGAATAGCATCCCCTTGTATTGATGGACCGTGTTTTTCTTCTCCATTCATCCATTAGTGGACACATGTAATATCTACATTCATTTCTCCTGTCATAATATTTGTGGAATAACATCAGAATGTCCTATGAATCAAAAGTCATTTGCCATTAACTTTTTTCTTAAACTTTTTGTTGTGGAAAACATCAAGGCTAAGAAAAGGGAAAAATACATGTCAGCTTCACTTGTGTTCAGGAATGAATGCTTTACGGATTCACTTTATTCCCTGTGTGTGTGCTATGCGTGTGCATGTGCCTGTTTGCATACATATGCTGTGCATGTGCATAGGTATGTGCACTTGCACACATTAGTGTGTGCATGGGCATATGGGTGCATGTGTGTTCACATGCTAGTGTGTGAATATATTTGTGCTGTGCACATGCATATGTTTGTGTGTGTGCTGTGCCTGCCTGTGCGCACACCTGTGTGTTTGCTGGGACCACTTGCAAGTTGGTTGCAGACTGAATTGTGCCCCAGATATATCCGCACGCAGCTGCTCTAACAATCCTGCGTAGCCACGTAAAGGTCACAGATCTCAGGGATTTAAATGGATGGAGCAGGATATCCTGACACAGAGTTTGTCTTCCAATGACTGTCACTGTCTCAGTTACATCCTTCACACCTTCTTTAAGGCCCATTCAGGGTCCAGTTTAGACTCCCATGACATTCAGTCGCCTGCCCCAGGTCCCCTAAAGCAACAATGTCACCGTTGGAGAGCCCGGCCAAGGCTGGGGGTGCCCCTCCTGTTGGCCTGGCCTCCAGGCCCTGCACTTGGCTCCTGTGTTCCCATCTCTCAGCCAGGCCCCGACTTGGATGGGGCCGCCACCTCTTTCCACACAGGGTCCCATCGCCCAGTCAAGGGGGTTCATTCTCCCCAAACACAGCATCAGGAGTGGGGGGGTGTGACAGTCCCCACTGGGTCTCCTTCATGTGAGACCCTGTGCTGTTGAAAGAGCAGGCACCCTGCCCTCGGGGGTGGGGGGCTGGGGGGTGACATGCGGCCCACGATGGGCAGGCGGGTTTCCGGGTGGGGCGAGCCAGTGTGCAAGGAGTTCCGCGGTGGGTTCTCCTCTCCAACGGCTTCTGTGCCCCTACCTCTCCCCGTGCCTCCCCTCGAAGACAGCGCGGTGCCCGGGACGGGGGCCATGGGAGCCGTCAGCCACCGCCCCCTCTACACACACACACACACACACACACACACACGCACACGCACACACACACGCACACGCACACGCTGCAGGGAAGCAGGACCTGAGTGCAGGGCTCTCAGCGGCCCTGAGCGCCCCGCCCGGAATCGGCCAGCCGAATGGACAGACCGGATCTCCCGGCCCGGACCATGCAGGACTCTCCTGCCTGGGCTTCCAGTGTGGCCGCCTCCTTCTGGAAGCCTGGGAGGCTGGAATCAGGCCACTTCTTGTCTGTCCTGGCAGCAGACTGGGCTGCACTCTAAGAAGTTCGTGGCTCGCCCGTGGATCCTGACCATCAGGTGGCCAGAGAAATTGGGAACATTTCTGTTTTGCCTGTTGAAATGTTTAATGACAAAGATTTTGTTCAGTTTCCTGATGTGGGTGTCCAAAGATGAGAGACCCATGTGTGTGATCTGTACCTCCTATGAGATCAGCCCTAAGCTAGTTTAAACATGATCCAGTTGTGTCTACATGGTAGATTTAGACCTCTGCATGTCCTGTCTACTGATTATCTTTAGAGCTGACCATGTGTTGTCTATAATAAGAAGATTTAGACCTGACCATGTTCTGTGTACGCTAGGACTATGGGGACCTGGGTAGAGACCCGGCCTGGCCTCAGTACTGGGAAGCTCCGTGCCTGCATCTGAATGTCAGTGCTTAGATGTCTGGGGTCTGGAGCTGAGGTGGGCTTGTCTACGTAACAGCCTCTCTTCTGAGTGTGGTGATCTGGTCCTCCCAAGGGTCAGTGCTATGGTCGGGGCCTTAGTCTTAATCCCTGCAAGGTTCACCTTCCCTGGGGCTCATGGAGAATCCTCAGGAGGACTACCTGGCAATAATTCCAATTTACCAGCATGTGCATGGTGCATAGGGAAACAGGTTTAGCTGGTGAATTGATTGCAGGGCACGCAGATCGGGCAAAAGGCCGATGGGTGACAGCTGAGGCTGCTGCTGAGCTCTCCCTCCAGTCTACCGTCCCTACTCAGCAGAGTCCAGAGCTGCCCCTCGGCTTTCAGCCCTGCTGTCCTGTGGGTTTTCTCAACGTGTAAGTGAGACGAGAAAGGACTGAGCATGCCAGCACCAGGGTCGTGTGTTCAACTCTAGTATGAAAGCTTTAAAAACAGTTAAAATCACACAGAACCAAAGTGAGAAGAGGAGGGCTCCTCTGGGACAAGTGTGGGGAAAGGAGACCCACCTGACACTTTTTCCCATCCCAGGAGGTCTCAGGCACCCAGCTTGTTTCCACATTGGGGGAGCCCCCTGCAGAGCCATGGTGTCCTGACCAAGGGGACGTGTGACCCCAGGTGCAGGGTCTGGGGAGGTGAGGTCACCCTGGGACTGTGGACATGTGACCCAGGTGGAGGGGTCTGGGGAGGTGGGTCACCCTGGTGAGTGTGGATGTGTGGCCCCAGGTATACGGTGCGGGGACTGTGTGGGTCTCACCATACCTGCATGGGTCAGGATCACATGTATGGGGAGACCGCATATGTGCTCTTTGCCTGCAGTGTGTCCTGTCCCCTTTGAGATTTCCAACCTCTGCATTAAGGGTGTTGTCCTGATTAACCTGTGGTTCCTTTTCTTCTCTTAATCTTGTCACAATCATATGAGGTCAGGCATGTTTGAGTGGGTTGCTGCTCTGTGTTCCGGTGAGTGACAACACTTGGTGGTATCATATTAATACTATAGCATATCATATGTCTAATCTATGGGGGTCACCACTGCCTGGGTCCCCCTGGACAGAGGTCAGGTGAGCACAGACTAGCCCCCCCCCTAAGAATGGTCTCCCACGTGCTCTGTGAGGGTACCGTGATGGCCCCTAAGGTAGGGGACTGTGTCTGGGCCTCCGACATTTGTGATGAAGGGGAGTCGAAATGGAATCTCAATTAACAAGACATTATTTTAAGAATTTATTTTAAGTGAAATAAAACACACGTCACATACCCTTTACCATCATCACCATTTTAAGTGCACGTTTCTGAGGCATGAGATATATTCACTTTCTCGTGGAGCCATCACCACCATCCCTAGAACTTTTCATCTTGCAAAACCAAAATTCCACAACCATGAAAGTCTCATTCCCCATTCCCTCCCACTGCCCCTGGCACCGATATCCACTTCAGTCCCTGAGTTGTCGACTCCAGGGCACCCACTGGAGTGGAATCCTGCAGTGTTTGCTGACGGGTCAGTTTGGACGAGCTGACTTTCAGTCTGAAGCTCTGCCTGTTTGCATCTGAAGAATCTGCATTTAAGGAGAGGGTGTATGAGGAAGGGGGTGTATGCGGGACAAAGGTGTCCGGGGTACAGGTGAGCCAGGACCTGACCAGCTGCCTTTTGGGTCCTCTGGTCCCATCTCTTGGTCTGTGCCTCATCTGCATCATCACTGTCCCCGCTGGCACCGCTGGGGTGTTGTTGTCTGAGTGAGATTCCCCTGGTGCCCCTGCTCTCCTCCCCTCCTCCTGCTGGTTGGGGAGGGAACTGCTTGCTGTGTGGTCTCTACTCCTGAGGCATGAAGGACCCTGTAGCATGGACCTGCAGAGTGTGGGGTGTGGTCCCAAGAGCATGGGGCCCACATAGGACACGACATCGGGGCGTGACAAGTGCTAGGGCTGCCTCATCACTGACAGGGAATGTTGCCCAGATCCTGCTCGAGAGGGCGTGGTGGGTGGCCTGGGACCATAGAGGCCCCATTCCTATACTGGAGCTTGGAGACTGCATCCCCATGGGCTCCAGATTCACCCCATATCTCAGCCATATCCCTCTGTCCTGTCTTTGAACTCAGGAAAACGAGCTCTCTTGTCCACAACATAGGCCTGGTCCTGTTGATATTAGGATTCTTTAAGTTAGGCGTCCTGGGATAGCAGCTCTTTTTAGGCCTGAGAAGGAACAACTCCGGAGTGTACAACAATTTCAGATGAAACTAATATTCAATGACTATCCCTAACTACTCGGTTGTTGACTTCTATTAGTCATTATTCTCCTGGTTTTAGCTCTGATGTGGGGATTACAGAGGAGTCAGCATTTAAATCTTCATAATCTGTGTATTTGTAGCTTCAGTATCATTACTGACCCATAGTTTTTTATGGTTTGGGAAGAGTTATTGATTTCATGTATCATGTAAAGGATTCACAATGATGATAGGGCAATTAAGATTACAATAATAGCTAGTAAATTGTTCACATTTTCTCTACCTGTGCATCTATTGTATGCATATGAGTTTAGATGTCAATATTAGTGAAATGATATAGAGGACTAGAGAACTTATTTTAAAAATCACTATTAATGTGTGATGAAGAAAATGTAAAAGTTCTTCCATAATCGGTGATGTTGTATCTTGAGAGCCTAGATGAAATTGATATGCCTTAGTGATATACAGGATTTTAGCCTATCATTTAACTTTGACAAAGCTACATCACTTTTTACTTTTATCTCATTTATTGAGGAAGACATAATTGTTATGATGTTGGCTTGAAACTGGTTGAAAAGGACTTGAGTCCTTCCTTATTTTACATTTACACAGGTAGGATCTTGAAACATACGATATGGTGGAGGACATCCGTGTAACCATTCTAGGTTAGGAGTAGCAATTTCCACTGCTAAGACTTCTTGTTTAGACACAAATGCTTTTCAAAGTATGAAGATTATTAGCATTACTGCTGCTACTGAGATGAATGAGCCTAAAGACAAAATATTTCATGTTGTGTGTGCCTCAGGGTACTCAGACTAACGTAGTGACATCCCTGAGAGGCCACGAAAGTGCTGCAGGAAGTCATATTTACTACTACAAATGTACTTGTGAAGTGAATTTTTGCTCATGCTGAGTTAACTGTATAACCTGAGAATAGTGGGAATCAGTGTAGGAAGCCTCCTATAATAGTGAAGACTGCTCCCATGGACATTAGGTCATGGAAGTGTGCTACTACATAGTATGTATCCTGGAGGACAATGTCTGGGGATGAGTTGGCTAAGATGATTCCTGTCAAGCCACCTACTGTAAAAAGAAAAACTAAAGCCTAAAACTCATAATATAGTGGGAGGTCATATAGTATTACCTCCGTGAACAGTTGCTAACCAGGGACTTCCCTGGTGACGCAGTGGTTAAGAATTCGCCTGCCAATGCAGGGGACACGGGTTCGAGCCCTTGTCTGGGAAGATTCCACATGCCGCGGAGCAAAAAGCCCGTGTGCCACAACTACTGAGCCTGCCCTCTAGAGCCCGCAAGCCACAACTACTGAAGCCCACGCGCCTAGAGGCCGTGCTCTGCAACAAGAGAAGCCACTGCAATGAAAGGGCCGCACACCGCAACGAAGAGTAGCTGCCGCTCACCGCAACCAGAGAAGGCCCATGCGCAGCAACCAAGACCCAACTCAGCCAAAAAAAAAAAAAAAAAAAAAGAAAAGAAAAAGAAAAATTAAATAAAGAGTTGCTAATCAGCTAGATACTTTTACTCCTGTAGGGATAGAAGTAATTACGGTAGCTGATGCAAAGTATGCTCCTGAGTCCACAGCTATCCCTATGGTAAACATATGATGGGCCCACAAGAGAACTCCTAAAAAACCAGTGGACATGACTCATACTATTCCCAGATAGCTGAAAGGCAATTTTTGTCCTAAATAGTATGTAATGATATGTGAGTTTATAACAAACCCTGTTAGGCCATGAATACAGACTTCAGGGTGAGCAAAGTATCAAAATAGGTGTTGGTATAGGATTCGGTCTCCTCCTGCAGGGTCAAAGAAAGTAGTGTTTAGATTTCTATCTCTTAACAGCATGGCAATTCTGGCTGCTTGGACTGAGATTGGTAATTATAGTAATATGGCTATAGTTGGGGAAGATTAAACAAATAATGGTGTTTGGTATTGGGATATGACTGCTGGTTTTGTATTAAAGACTGTAGTAATAAAAGTAATAATACCAAGAATTGAGGAGACACCTGCTAAATGTAAGGAGAAAACAGTTAGGTCGACAGAGGCTCCTGCATGGGCCAGATTGCAGGCTAGAGCTGAATACACGGTTCCACTGGTACCAGAACCAGCTTCTACTATTGGTGATATGAGTAGGAGTAAGAATGATGGGGGAAGTAGTCAAAAGTTTATGTGATTTATTGGGGGAAATGCTACTTCAGGTGTCTGAGTTATTAGTGGCCCAAGTCAGTTTTCAAAGCCTGCAATCATAACGGGTACAGCTGTAAAGAAAATTATTACAAGTGCAGGGACAGTTATGACTACCTTACAGATTTGGGCATCTCCAAGTAGCGGTCCAGGTCAGCATAGCTCAGCCTGGATTAATATAATTAAGGTGCTGCCTGCTACTCCAGCTCAAGCACCAAATAGTAAATATAAAATGCCGATATCTTTGTGATTTGTTGAAAATAATCAGCAGTGTATGAACAGAGGTCAAATGACTGAGTTAGCATTAGACTGTAAATCTAAAGACAGAGATTGAGCCCTCTTTCTGGCAAACCCTGTGGTGAATCAACAAATTGAATTGTAACTTCAGAGAAGCAGCTTCAATTCTGCCAGTGATTTTCCTGCCTTTTTTTTTTTTTTTCTTTTTTTCTTTCTCAAATGAAGGAGAAGTAGACTGAAGCCAGTTGACGAGAGGATTGGCCTGTTAACTAAAGTTTCCTGGGGTTAAAACTCATCAATCTCGTAAAGATTTGGCTTAAATACAGTGTTGGCTTTACATTCAATTGATGTAGAATAAAGTCTTGCAATCCTTATTTCTAGGAATTAAGTAAATTTCACTTGTTTAGGGTTTTGAAAGCTCTTGGTCTGAACTAACCTAAATTCCTAGTCCAGCACCGATAGAATGGGTGTTGTGTGTAGTAATCGTGTGGGTATTATGATTGGTAATGATAGGAAGGTTATTTCTTTGTATGTTCAAATTGTTTTGTGTTTGTGTTGTTTAATGAAGGGAATATAGTTAGTGATGTGGAGTATGTTAGCTGCAAGTAGAAATATATGCTGAGGACTGCTATGATGGCTATTAGTGTTGGTAGAATGATGTTGTCGTTTTTGTTATCTCTTGGATAATTATTCATTTGGGTAGAAACCCTGATAGTGATGGGCGATGTCCTAATGATACTATAATGGTGAGGAAAATGATTGTGATGGGAGGTGTTTTATCTCATGTGCGTGATAATGATACTCTTGTAGTACATGATCTGGGCATAAATAAGAAGAAGATAGTGTTGTTATGATATAAATTAGTATGTTTAGGATTGTTATAATCTGAATATACATTATAATAGCTGTTATTCATCCTATATGGGCGATTGATGAGGAGGGTGTAATATTTTCCAGGTGAGTATGGCGAAGTCTGCCTCAGCCTCCAGCTATGATTTATAATATCACTATGATTAATAGTATATTTAGGTTGATGGATGGTGACATGTGGTATAAAACTGATAGGGGTGCAATTTTGTCATGTTGATAGCATCAGGTCTGCTGTTTATGGGATGCCTTGTGTGACTTCAGGCACTAAGAAGTGAAATGGGGAAAGTCCTACTTTTGTGACAAGGGCGATTGTCATGAGGGTGGATGCTGCTGGATTAAAGATTTTTGTTATTCAGTGTGCTCTTTGACCAGAGTATAGTAGATTAATGATAATAACCATTTTAAGTAGTATTGATGTGGTGGACTGTTTTAGGAAATATTTGTTGGATGCTTCTGTAGCTTATGGGTTCATGTTTTTTTATTAGAATGGGGATACCATTAACCAGTGTGAGCTTGTTATACAATTATATTTCCTGAGAAAATGGTCAGTAGAATGATGGTAAAAACAATGAGAGTTTATTAGCACAGGAAGGATATACAAAAATATTTCGGGGGTATGGGCCTGAAGCTTACTTAGAGAACTTTACTATATAGCATGTGGTGTAATGTGGTAGGTAGCATGGAGAATGTAAAATTATTAGGAAGAATTCAATTCCAGGAATAAGAGCATTGAAACCTCTATGATTTACTCTATCAAAGTAACTCTTTTGTCAGACATATTTCTTAAATTTGTGGTGGGTTGCCTGGTATGATGACAAGTAGTGAAAACTCTCATACACATAGGGTTAATGTTAGTCGTAAAGAAACTTTTTATAAGAGATGTATGCGTTGATCATATCAAAATTGTAGGTAGGAGGCTCAAACTCATAGAAAGGAGATTGTTAGATGTGTTTTAATGATGACTTGGGCTGTATACAATTCTGGCACCTAGGGATTGTCGAATGCTCCTAAAAATAGATTGCTGTGGAAATGTTTATTATAGGGATATTGACATATTCTCTAGGAGGGACGGGGTGAATGGGCCTGCTACATTTTCTACATTGAAGACATATACAGGTTTTGATGCTACTTCTGTTAAATCAAGTGGGGCTTCATTGGATTTCTGCTACTGCGGAGATAATCAAATTCTGGATAGGGGTCAGGAGAAAATTAGTCATAGGTGTTCTTGTGTAATAATTACTGTTGAAAGTGTAAATGATCCATTTATCAGTAAGACTGAGAATAGAATAACTGCTACATTACTTCATATGAGATGATTGTCTGTGCTATTGTTCCTAGAGCTCGAGTGAGTGAGTATTTTGAATGTGAAGTTCATCCAGATCTGCGGATGGAATAAATGGCTAGGTGTGATATGGCTAATATAAATAATATGCCTACATTTATACTAATTAGTGGATAAGATATGGGAAGAGGAATTCACGTTGTGAGAGCCAGGGTTAAGGCTAGCATTGGGGCAATAATATATAAATTGATGATGTTGATGGACATAGTGGTTCTTTAATAAGTAATTTGAATGCCTCAGCAATGGGTTGTAATCATCCATGGGGGCTGATGATCTTTGGCCCTTTCTGGATTTGTATATAGCCTAGGATTTTCCATTTAGTTAATATGAGGAATGCTATGGTGAATTAAATTGGGTAATTTGTGAAAGAATCTTGATTATAAACATATTCTTAGGAAGAGGACTTGAACCAGTGCAGAAAAAGTTTCAGTTTTACATAATTACCGGGCTCTGCCAGCGTAAGGAACCCTGTTCTACAGTAGGGTATGTATAAATTAATTGAATGTAGTGTATATCATCATTTAGTTTGAAGACATTTTGTAAAGTAAGCCGTATTGCTCTTGTCCTTTCATACTGGAAGAAATCTGCAATAGACAGAAACCAACCAGGATGACTCCAGTCTGCACTCAGATCACGTGAGACTTTAATCGTTGAACAAACAGACAATTAATAGCAGTTATACCGTTGAAATGTCCTGATCCAGCATCAAGGTCATAAACCATATTGCCCAGATGAACTCCAGAATACAATTACACTGTTATCCCTAGTAAAACTTGTTCCATTGATCAGTGTTTTAGAAGAGCAGGTGATAAAGCATTTTGACTAGCTGGCCTAAATTTTAATCACTCAGAAGTGGTTTTATTCTCCAAAACATAAATGGCGCACGGGCTCAAGACACACCGGCTTCAGTAGTTGTGGCGTGCAGACTCAGTAGTTGTGGCCCACTGGCTTAGTTGTTCCATGGCATGTGAGATCTTCCCTGGCCGGGGATCGAACCGGGTCCCCTGCATTGGCAGGCGAATTCTTAATCACTGCATCACCAGGGAAGTCCCCTTTTAATAAGTCCCCTTTTAAAGGGAGAATCGCAGTCTCCCTTTTAATATACCTTAAGCCCAAAGAATCCATGGAAAATGGTTACAGACAAGAAGACAATAAAATATTGTAAGGACTATAACAGAAGTATATAGTGCACAGTTCATATAGACACATCCCAAGCAGTTACAAAGTCTATTAAAAGGGAGGCTGCAATTTTAAAAGAATAAGAAAAATTATACCCACAAACTCCCAATCTTTCCTGAAACGTTGCAATCTGAAACCCTATTGTAGGAAGCAGAAGATTTCAGGAGACATTCTACAGATGAAGGACTCCAAACCCTGTGGTTGGATAAGGAATTCTGGAAGGAAGGTATCCTCACCCAAGGAGAGCAGGTTCCTATACTTCTCTAACATCACATCCCTGTACAATTCTCATTGATCTTGGTCCAGGCATTCTCACTCCTCTTGAGAGAAATCTATGGCCACATCCTGGAATGTCAGCAGTCCCTGAAATTAAAAGTACACATGCCATGTGGCCACGGGAAGAGTTCATAATGTGACCCAAGAAGAAAACAACAAGTTAAGAGAACTGCTTTCAATTTAGAAGAGTGTCTTCAATTATCCACTAATATATATATACATATATATATATATATATATATATATATATATATGTATATATATATACACACATACATATATATATATAAATATATATATATATATATAATATATATATATATTTTTTTTTTACAAAGTAACTTTCTCTACCTTATTTCTAACTACAAGAAAAGAGTATGGCATGTGATCCACAAAACCAGTATAGAGACTATACTTGTCTGGAAAAGAAATGATAAAATGATGGTTTCAACACAGGCATATGCATTTTTGAGTGTTTTATGTATATCAAACTGGATAAAATGTGTGTATTTCTCATACAGAAAAGACATGTCGAGGTAGAAATGTACCTTTCAACTATTCATGGGTACACAAGTACACTGGGGAGATTGTAAAAGTGCAGATTGTGATTCAGTAGGTCCGGCGGGCCTGAGTTCTATTTTTTTAGCAAGCTCATTTTTAACTAGTGATGCCACAGTCTCTGATTCATTAACCACAACTGTGAATATCAGAGACATAATTAGAAAGGTAAAAATTCATATTTAATTTTGAACTTAAAGTGTTTTATGGATTTTACACCTTTAATAGAATAGTGAGCACAGCAGCAACAATCATTTGTGAATATTTACTATAGAATGTGTATCTTTCTAACTTTTTCGTGTAGGATTCCAGGAAAAAGACCTGGGCTGCGGCCACAGTGGGCGTGGCCCCCAGGCCGGGCCGCCCCTCCAGGAGCCCCGACGGGGCCCTGCGCTCCTGGCGGCTCCCTCCCCCGCCGCCCCGCTCCCTCCCGGAAGGCCTCGGGGCAGGGCGGTCCCACCCACTGCGCGCTGAACAGAGCCCGCGTTTCCTCAGAGCTGGAACTCCCGGCTCGGGCGGGGTCTCTTCCCTCCGCCTTCACGGAACTGCCCCGGAGCCCGAGGGGAGGGCGACCTCACTGAGGCTGCCGGCTCTGGAGGTGCCCTGGCGGCCGAAGCCGTGACAGTCGCGGGGACGGCGGGCCGGGTAAGTGGGCGCCGACCCTCGGCCTGGTCCGGTGCCCGGGCGGCAGCACAAGACCAGCTTCTGAAGGGCAGGGGTTCGCTGTCACCCGCCACTGCTGTGCAGAAAGAGCGGCCTCCAGCGTCTGGTCCCCGGGAACTTCGGTCCCTCCTCTCGCCCCTGCCCTTGGCCTGGCTCGCGAGGCCTGGTGGGCGTGGGGAGGGGGTCGGCCTGAGCGTCCTGAGGGGAAACGGGGCAAGGGAGGCGCAGGGTCCGGCTGCAGCGTCAGCGCCCCTCCTCCCGACTGCGGGGAAAGCGGCTGAAAACTCCTCCTGAGGCGCGCAGACCCCTTATTCAGCCGAGTCCCTCTGCGCTCCTTCCTCCCTGAGCTAAAGTACCGGGGGGAGGGGACAGGGCAGGGGACTGGCGCAGGTAATGGGGAACATCAAAAGGTGATTGTTAACTGAGGAAAACCAGCTCTCCCGAGGTGAGGAATGCGGCGCTTTTCTT
Organism: Eschrichtius robustus; assembly: GCF_028021215.1. Classification (NCBI taxonomy): domain Eukaryota; kingdom Metazoa; phylum Chordata; class Mammalia; order Artiodactyla; family Eschrichtiidae; genus Eschrichtius; species Eschrichtius robustus. The sequence continues at coordinate 41,023,102 of NC_090831.1, read as the reverse complement.
TGCTTGGGCTCACTGAAATCCTTCCTTTGATATGCACCTCAGCTCTCTGGGGCCTGCATTCTGTATTTGCATATCCTGAGTGCCTCAGGGCCTGCCGGCTCACATTGGAGGGCCGCAAGTGCTGAAGACTGTGACATCCTTTGTTTACTGATAGGGCAAGAAATATTCCATTTCCCACAGGCTTGAGGGGCAGACAGTGAAACAAAGTCGGAGAATCTCACTCGGCATGTACTTTGGTTTACCTATAGACAATATTTATACTTAACTGTGCTAATAGAGGTTCTCAAGTCCAATCAACTTGTACTACTGCCCTCTATGTATCAATATCATCAATATCATAAGATAAATGCTTATAGAATTGACTTAATCCATTTAGATAGGATAATGATTTTTAAAGGAAACATAATAGAAATATAACAACAAAACCTTTACCACTAAAGGCTGGGTCTGGAACGACCTAAATAAATGTTCCATTGTTAAAATATTGAAAGATGTATTCAATAGAAATATCAACAAAAATGACAAATAATAAGGGTAGCAGAATGTTGAAATGTTCTATCTTTATCATTAAAGTGGCAGAAAATCATTTATTAGTAGGCACTCGGGGCAGAAGATGCCTGATTTTATACCTTTGTCATATTTGTGCAGTTGTTTCAACAAGTAACTTAAAGACAAAATGGAAAAACAAGGAGGTTTGTGCCTGAGATCATGTTGATGTGAAACCAGGGATGGCCACCTTGTGCCAGGTGAGTTAAGTTTACCTGGCAGGTAGACCGCAGAGCTCCTGGGAAGCAAGGGTTGGAATTTTTCTGCTGGGTGCCCCTTAGGTTCTGTGACTTGACTGACTGACTGTGAGTCATGTTTCGGGAAAGACCTGATCACAGGAAAAGGGTGGGAATAGAGTGCTTTGGGGAGCAGCTAACAACATTCATCACAGCTCACGGCCTGAATGAATTTTAAAGAGACAGGAAAACAAATGCTTCGTATGGAATCAGAGAATGTGAGGGCTGGACAATCCCAGAAAATGAGGAACACCCATCCCATTTTCCAGATGAGAAAACAGAGGTCCAGCAAGGTGAAATCCATCACCCAAGTTGCACCCGTCTCTCCTCCCCACTACGTGGTTCATGAAAGCAGGACTCTTCCTGTCTTGATCACTGCTGAACCCCAAAAAGGGCCAGGCATCTAGGAGCTGCTCCAAAAATTTGGGTTGACTGTAGGAACAATGCTATTTCTTTCTTTCTCACTCTTATTCAGGATTGTGCCAAGAACTCCCCAGGTTGCAATGTAATTCGATAAATGTAAATATTAATTGAGTTTTGCTGTGATGAGGACTTAGGCTTTGAAGGTAACAGACTTGGTTCAGATCTTGGTTCTGCCACTCCATAGCTGTTTGGCTTTGGGAAAATTACTAAACCTCTCTGAGACTATTTCCTCCTTTGTAAAGTGGGGATACATGTATCTGAGCCAGCAGAGCACCTGCATGAGAGATGTGCACTAAATATTGGTCTTTCTCACTCTCCTACGCCATCTCTCTGTTCTTCCCAGAGAAGCTGTACAGAAGGACATAGTACTTTTTTAAAATAGTTAACTAATTAATTAATTAATTTGTTTTTGGCTGCGTTGGGTCTTCGTTGCTATGCGCAGGCTTTCTCTAGTTGCGGCAAGCGGGGGCTACTCTTTGTGGCGGTGCGCGGGCCTCTCATTGCGGTGGCTTCTCTTGCTGCGCTTGTTGTGGAGCACCGGTTCTAGGCGCACGGGCTTCAGTAGTTGTGGTCTGCAGGCTCAGTAGTTGTGGCCCATGGGCTTAGCTGCTCCGTGGCATGTGGGATCTTCCCTGACCAGGGCTCGAACCCATGTCCCCTGCCTTGGCAGGCAGATTCTTAATCACTGTGCCACCAGGGAAGTCCGATATAGTACTTTTTAAAGAGGGGTTTGAATTTATTTCAGATTGTGTACATTTTTCGTGTAGAAAAGATTATTCCACTATAGAAACATAAACACGCAAAACCACTCCAAATGCAGTATTCTATGGTTTAGATATTATCAGTCACATTTTATAAGTAATTGGGCAAATGCCAAAGCACTAGGTACTGGGGCGTAAGAAGACTCAAATCTGGGGTGACCCCACCCCAATTTCAAGAGCAGGGTGTGCTTTTCAAATCCATGTTTCATCTGGTCTTTGTTTCTCATCCATCCTCTGTGTCTGCCTTTCTCAAGAAGGCTCAGATCCTCGGCTTTCACACCCTCCCGGCTGGCTGTGCCCCAGCTCCCGGCCTGGAACCTCTGCGTGCCTGGGTGTGCCTGCTCCCCCTGTGCATCACCAGCTTTGCCAGGGAGCTGCTGTATCGTGCACTGCTTGCTGTACCCAGAGTACCTGGACCCTTCTGGTACATGAAGTGCACCCTCCTCACCAGGTGTGCAGCCCATCCCCTTACCTTATATCCTGCCTCTAAGCCAGGCTTGGGGGTGACTACAGTGTGCATTCAGCTGTGTGAGGTGCTGGGATCAAAGTGAAGTTCCCAACTTTTGAAGTGGCAGGCTTGAGGGGCACACAGTGATTTAAAGTCGGGTCACCTGACTTAAAGGGGGGACTGACTGATTTAAAGCCAAGGCAGCTGACTTAAAGCCTGCGTCCCTCAGCTGCAGGACGAGACCAACTTTGGCGGTGCACGGGTTCGCTCCAAGCCAGCACTGCTGTTCAGGAAGAGATTCCAGTAGCGCCTTAGTGCAGGGGGACTTGGTCTGTTGTCTTGCCCCTGCCCTCAGAGGGGGGCCACCTGCTCTTCTGGAGAATCAGGGAGGGGGAAGTGCAGAGTCCCGGCTGGAGTTGCGGCACCGCTTGTCTGACGGCAGGGAGAGGGGGACAAGGCTGTGTGGTGTCCTGGGGCTGGACTCACCAGGTCGACTCAGCCTCTCAGCCTCCTAACCTCCCCCCCACACACTCCACAAGAGTTTCCAATAATATGTAATTGCGCCTTAGGTTCTCGGTCTTCAAACTCATCCCCAGGCTCCCAGGTCCCTTGATTCAGCCAATTCCTCTGTGCTCTTTCTTCTATTAGATACAGTCCCAGAGGGAGGGGCTGGGGGATGGGACTGGAGGGATGCCGGCAGCACTGGCCTCAGCTGACTAAAGAGATCCGGGGCCTGCGCTATCACACATGTGCGAGGACCCTTAAGGCGGAATCGAGGGGGCCAGTTAGAGGCAGTCCTTGCTGCCTCAAGTGAGTATGGATCACCGTCGGGTGGGGAGCACGCTGACCCCTGAGAAGTACTGTTAGGAGGATGTGTTCCTCCCTCGGCTTCAAGGACGTGGGTGGGCTTCAGGGCTCCAGTTCCCCTCCAGGCCTCCAGGTCCGACTGCACCGCAGCGGCCTTGCAGACCCGCCTTCCTGTCCCAGAACTTGCCAGGCTCCAGGAAGAATCCAGACAGCAGAGATGGTGCCTGAGGGCTCCAGCTTGAAAAGTGCTGTTCCTGGGGACCCAACAGTGGAGGGAGGAAGGGTGGAGGGAGTGGGGGGGTGGGGTCGGGAGGGGTGGCTGCCCTGGGAGACGTTGAGAGAGAAATATCGCCCCCCACACCCCCTGCCCCTGCAACTGACCCATTGATGCCATAGGATCTCAGGGCCTTTTAGTCAGAGATGCCTCTGCTTCTTTACTCCTGTGTTCAAAACTATGCAAAACCAACTCTTCATCCTCTTGCTGCCTTGCCAGGACTTTTAAAGCACTGTTCTTTTGAAGCACTCTTTCCCTAAACTGCAGTTTGGAGCTGTCCCAGCTATTTAAAAGTGTTCTCCTTAAACTGAGACTAAATCCTACTCTTTTGGAAAAACGGCCTTCACTTCACTGGAGATCGTCTTTTCTGCCCATTCCTTCCTTCTACTGCCCTCTTAAGAACCCCTGTGCTCAAAGAGCTTGGTGATTTATTTTTTGCTTGATGTCAAAAAGAAACCTTCCCCATGCACCCCAAAAAGCTTTCCTGGAACATAGGTGTTTCACAACCATGACAGTGTTTTGCAGTTAGTATACACTGGGTAGAGTGCCTAGCAATCCCTCCAAGAGCCAGAGGTGAGCAGACCTTTACTTATTTGATTGGATGCCCTTCAAGTTTAGGAAGGTCCCATTCTTATGACCCAGCAGGTAAGACAGAGCCCTGGATGGCTGTGGCTGTGATTAGATAACTTCTGATGATTTTATTTCCCTTACTGAGCTGCTGCTTCTAGGTTAAATTCGTTTTATTACCTGTCCATTTTTAAAGAAAGGCTGACAAAGTCACTGTAATAGGTCAGGAGTCTGAACTCAGGGTTGGTCAAAGGTACTCACAGGGAGGAAGGTGGATAAAAATAGGTGGGTAAAATAGGAGGGTTGGCAAGTACAGCCAGGACACCCGTGTTCATCATGCATACTAATAAAGGCCAGAATCTCCTCATTTATCTCTGGTGGGAAGTTCTGATGGTTTCACAGGATCAAACTCAAATCATATTCAAACTAGGGGATTTCCCTGAGCATAAAAGGAAGTATCCGTCCCTAGCAGGAGTCGCTGCAGAGGAATAAAGACGTAGATGTAGAGAACGGACCTGAGGACACAGGGAGGGGGAAGGGTAAGCTGGGATGAAGTGAGAGAGTGGCATGGACATATATACACTACCAAAGGTGAAATAGATAGCTATTGGGAAGCAGCTGCATATAGCACAGGGAGATCAGCTCAGTGCTTTGTGACCACCTAGAGGGGTGGGATAGGGAAGGTGGGAGGGAGACACAAGAGGGAGAGGATATGGGGATATATGTATACGAATAGTTGATTCACTTTGTTATACAGCAGAAGCTAACACAACAAGGTAAAGCAATTATACTCCAATAAAGATGTTAACAACAACAACAACAACAACAACAACAACAACACCCAAAATCTAAGTCAATCAAGCCAACGGAGACAATGTATGTGTTTACAGTTCAAGAAATCCACAAGGGAATCCTTTATTCTGTAGGCAATGAATGGTCCATTCGAAAAGGAAAAAACTTTCTAAAATGTTGTCTTTCCATTTATTGTTCAGAACATCATTTTTATACCTCTGCATTTCTTACTATTCAAAGCCAAGTCACGTGAGTTACAGGGAAGCAGCTGATGGATTTAAAGTTGGGTCACTTGATTTAAAAACCAGTGGCAGTTGATTGATTTAAATCCCGGTCATATGACATGAGGAGGGGGTGCTAAAAACTGCATTTTCATCTCTGGCTCAGAATATCATATTTACCTTGGTTTTTCTTATGATTTAGAAAACTTGAGCTGTCTCTCCTTGGAATCATCAGGAGAAAAATACAGTATTTCAGGTTCATTCTTGAAACCAACTTCTCACGGTTAAGGTGTATTGGCTAAAAGATCTTCCTTCCTTCTTGAAGAGATTCCAAACCTCTGTAAGACACTTCATTGTAATTGGAGAAAAAAGAAGAATGAATTCAGGCCAGCAGCTGCAGGAGGCCAAGGCAGCCCCCAGGACTAGGGAAGGAGGAGGAGGAAGGGCTGAGAGTTGCCATTAGAGCAGACAACCTCCAGAGGGCGCTGAAGCACCGGCAGAGCCCACCTGCCACTCCCAGTTTGGCACTCCAGGGTCAGATTTGGGTTTGGAGTTGGGGTTGCTGTAACCCCAAGGAGGTGAGCAGAGAGGAGGAGTTGATTACCGGTCTCCTCTGACTATCTGACTCAAATTGCCTGGCTTCACAGGGGGGACAGGGTTTTGCTTTCAGCAAACTGATGGGGCACTTCCAGGCTGGTCGGGTTGCCCATTGGCCCGACAGCCTGACAGGCTGACTGCGGTGTGACCGCCCTGTGTTTCTCCAGAATCTGTGCATCAGGAGGTGCATGGGTGCGGGAGCCCATCCACCGCCCCTCCCCCCAAGGGGGATGGCACCTTCCCTGGCTGTACCCTATGATCACCAGGTACTTGAAATGAATGCAAGTTTTTTGACTTCAAGGAAAAGCTCACATAACCGTTTCTTCCTCATAATGTGTGGGATTTACTATAATGGAAGGACATTAGAAAGAACAGGTAGAAAACTCACCTGTTGCTCTCCATGTAGGAGTTTATTTTGCATGAATCCCTCCTACGTGAGTAGATAGCAGAGGTTTATTTTTGTTCCCGTGTGTGTAGTTGTGGCAGAGGATGTAGGTATGGTGATTTGAAGCCCTCAAAGAAATATTCTCAGAACTCTCAAGATTTCTCTTGATCGGAACCGAAAGAGACCTGGAAAAGGAGGAAAAGAAAAGGAGGAGGGAGAACGAATGACTGTTTCTCAGTAAATTCACCTTCCTGGTTGATTGTTCTGTCTTCTCATTTCTTTTAACTTCTATGTATGTCTAATGGAATAATGTAGAAAGGCTGATTTTTATGCTTTAAAAGATTTTACATCACAAAGAAACTAGAAGTGGCTAACAGAACTTATTCAAATCAATTTTGCATAGAGACTTTGATATTAAATTTGTATATTAAAATGGGTTTATCCCAATTTTCTCTTTCTTTTTGAGTGAATATTTGTAACATATTTTTGTAGATAATAATTTATCCTAGATATACAAAATTGTGAGAATGGGTACCATTTTTTACCACTGAAATGATTTCTTTTAAATGAATAGATTGTACACTTTAAATGCCAATGTTGTGTCTTACGTGTTGTTTTTTAATTCCTTGATTTCCAAAACTTGTGTATATTTAATTGATTTCTATCTAATAATCTGTGTCTCCCCTTTATTGTTTCTTACTTTATATTTTATTGATGTATAGTTAATTTACATTATTATATTAGTTTCAGAGGTACAGCATAGTGATTCATAAATGTTTAGGTTCTTCTCCACTTACAGTTATTATAAAAGAGTGGCTATATTCCCCATGCTATACAGTACATCACTGTAGATTATTGATTTTATACATAGTGGATTGTACCTCAAAATCTCCTACCACTATTTTGCTCCTCCACCCTATCTCTCCCTGCTGGTAACCACTAGTCTGTTCTTTAATCTGTGAGTCTGTTTTTTTGTTGTTATTGTATTCCATTTTTTAGATGCCACGTGTAAGTGATAACATACCATCCTTGTTTTCTCATACCATGCCATGCTTTTTTTCTCATACCATGCCATGCTTGTTTTCTCTGTGGCTTATTTTACCAAGCATAATACCCTCCAAATCCATCCATGTTCTTGCAAATGGCAAAATTTCATTTTTGGCTGAAGTCATCATAAAAAAATCTTTTTTTATCCACTAAGCTATTGATGAACACTTAGTTTGACTCTATATCTTGGGTATGGCAAATAACACTGTTATGAACATTGGTGTGCAGTTATTTTTTTTTGAAATAGTGTTTTTGTTTTCTTCTGATATACCCAGCAGTGAAATTGCTGGATAGTATGGTAGTTCTATTTTTAGTTTTTTGTGGAACCTCCATTCTGCTTTCCACAGTAGCTGCACTACTTCACATTCACATCAAGGGTGTACAAGAGTTTCCCTTTCTCCACATCCTCACTAACCTTTGTTATTTGTGATCTTTTGGATGACAGCCATTCTGACAAGACTGAGGTGATATATCTCATAGTTTTGATTTGCATTTTACTGCCGATTAGCTATGTTTAGCATCTTTGTGAGTTCTGGCTGTCTATATGTAGTTTTTCCTTGGAAAAAATGTCTATTTAGGTCTTCTCATTTTTTTAAAAAAGATTTTGGGTGTTTTTTTTTGATATTGAGTTGTATGTGCTGTTTCTGTAGTTTAGGTATGAACCCTTGCTTGGTCATCTTTTTTGATGTTAACCTCTTATCATGTGCAAATATTGTCTCTCCCTCAGCAGGTTGTCTTTTCATTTTGTCTTTGGTTTTCTTTGCTGTGCAAAATCTTTTAAGTTTAGTGAAGTCCCATTTGTTTATTTTTGCTTTTGTTTCATTTGCCTTAGTAGACTGAACCTAAAACTGTTGCTATCATTTATGTTGAAGAATGTTCTATATTTTCCTCTAGGGGTTTTATGGTTTCTGGTCCTACATTTAGGTCTTTATTCAGTTTTGCATTTATTTTATATATGGTGTGCTAAAATAATCTAATTTTATTCTTTTCCATGTAGCTGACCAGTTTTCCCAGTACCACTTATTGAAGAGACAGTTTTTTCTCCATATTGCCTGCTTTGCCATAAATCAATTAAATATAAGTGTGTGGGCTTATTTCTGGGATCTCTATTCTATTCCAGTGATCTTTGTGTCTGTTTTTGCTCTGGTACCTTTCTCTTTGATTACTGTCGCTTTGCAGTATAGTCTGAAGTCAAGGTGCGTGATGCCTCCAGCTGTGTTCTTTCTCAAGATTGTTTGGCTATTTGGGGTCTTTGTGTTTCTATACAAATTTTAAAATTACTTTTTCAAGTTCTGTGGAAATGCTTTGGTATTCTGATAGGGATTGCATTAAATCTGTAGATTGTCTTTGGTAGTATGGTTATTTTAACAGTATTAATTCTTCCAGTCGATGCACATGCTATATTTTTCCATCTTTTTGTGTTGTCTTCAACTTCTTTCACCAATGGCTGATAGATTTCTGAGCACATGTCTTTTACCTGCTTAGGTGTGTTTATTCCTAGGTATCTTATTCTTTTTGATGTCATTGCATATGGTATAGTTTTCTTAATTTTTCTTTCTGACAGCTTTGAGTTTTGTTTTTTCTTCTTTTTCTAATTCCTTCAGGTGTAATGTTAGGTTGTTTATTTGATATTTTTCTTGATTCCTAAGAATAAGCTTGTATCACTATAACGTCCCCCTGTGAACTGCGTTGGCTGTGTCCCATAGATTTTGGATCATTGTGTGTTCATTTTCATTTGTCTTGGGTATTTTTAGAATCCCTCTTTAATTTCTTCAGTGTTCCTTTCTTCCCCTTTTATTCCCTTCATCTGTGATGTGAGGACTATCTTTAATATTATGTTTGGATTTCTTTCAGTTTTGTTTGTGTGTGTGTGTGTGTGTGTGTGTGTGTGTGTGATTATTTAAGTTGCTGAGCTCTTAATTTCACATGGACACTAACAACCCTGCATTGTTACTCTGCTCCCCCACAGTTACTGAATTTGACCTTATATTTTACATCTACTTGTTTTGTGTGTCCCTTAACTTCTTATTGTGAATATAGATGATTTTATTACTGTTTTTTTTTTTTTTTCATCCTTCCTATTAGCTGTGTCCATGGTTGATTTACTACCTTTGTTGAATATTTGCCTTAACCAATGAGGTTTTTCCTTTAGTAAGTTTCCTTTCCTAATTTTTATGTTTCAATCGTGACCTTTTCTTTTTCACTTAGAAAAGCCCCTTTAAGATTTCTCATAAAGCTGGTTTGGCGATGCTGAGCTCTTTTAGTTTTGCTTCTCTGTAAAACTTTAGATCTCACCATCAAATCTGAAGGAGAGCCTTGCTGGGTAGAGTATTTTTGCTTATAGGCTTTTCCCTTTCATGACTTTAAATATACCATGCCACTCCCTTCTGGCATGCAGAGGTTATCCTGAAAAGTCAGCAGATGACTTTATGCAGTTTCCCATGTTTGTAACTTGTTGCTTTTCCTTTGCTCCTTTTAATAGTGTCTTTTCATCTTTATTTTTTTTTTTCCATTTTAATTACAATGAGTCTTGGTGTGGTCCTCTTTGGGTTGATCCTGTTTTGGCCTCACTGTGTTTACTGGACTTGGATGTCTGTTTTCTTTCCCAGGTTAGGGAAGTTTTCAACTCTTATGTCTTCAGGTATGTTCTACACTGCTTTGTCTTTCCTTTTTGCTTTTGGGACCAGTATAATGCAAATATTAGTACACTTGATGTTGTTTCACAAGTCTGTTCAACTTTCCTCATTTCATTTTAATCTATTGTTTTACCGTTCATCTTCAGTGATTGCCAGTACTCTGTCCTTCAGTTTTCTGATTCATTCCTCTGTATCATTTAGTCTACAGTAGTTTCCTTTAATGCATTTTTCATTTCAGTTATTGTATTCCTCATCTCTGTTTTGTTGTTCTTTAATGGCCTAACTCTTTTTAAAAAAATTCTAACTTCTTGCTCTGGTCGTCCATTCTTCTACTGAGTTCTTTGATCATCTTTACAGTCATTACCTTGAACCCTTTGTTGAGGAGATTGGCTATCTCCACTTCACTTAGATCTTCTTCTGAATTCTTATCTTGGTCCTTCATTTGGATCGTGTTTCTGTGTTACCTCATTTTTCTTAACTTCCTGTTTTTATTGCTATGTGTGTAGTAGGTTCGTTACATTTCCTGACCTTGGGGAAGTGGCCTTTTGTAGGAGCCGTCCTATGGGTCCCAGCAGCCGCCTCTCCCCTGGTCACTAGAGCTATATATTCTAGGTGTACCCCCTATGTGGGCTGCTTGGGCTCTTCTGCTGTGGTGGGCTGACTACTGTGGGTAGTCTGGTAGGCTTGGCTGCCCCCAGACTGCTTGTTTGCCAGGCTCTGCCTTGTATGGAGGCTGCCTGTGCTGCTTGGTGAGACTAAATCATAAGGCAGCTGGCTGCACAACTCTGGGGGACACCAAATCTGGTGCTGGTTCACTTATGGGTAGAATTGCAGTCCAGGTGATATCAGGGCTAGTGCCCAGTCACTGGTTCTGGGGCTATGCTGGCTACTGGGAGGAAGAGACAGGTTCTGCGTTCTGGCTGCAGGGCCCAGGAGCCACAGAGTTGGTGTTGGATCACTGTTCCTGACACAGCTCTCTGCAGGGCCGGGGGTATCCCTAATCTTGTGTTGGCATTCTGATGGGCAGGGTCAGGACCCAGCTGAGTCCATGGCTGCTTCTGGCCTGCAATTAAGTGGCCTGGTTACACAGGCTGCTGGGCTGTGGTATTCCTGGAGCTGGTGTGTGCCTGTTGGTGTATGAGGCTGATCCCACTGCTAAAGCAGGTTTGCTGTTGGGTAGGTCCAAGCTCCATCCAGTCCGTGTGCAGTTACCACCTGCCGATGGTGAGGCTGACTCCAAGGCCAGAGCAGGCTCACTTGTCAGAGGGCCCAGGGACTCTGGGGCTGGTGCCTGTCCACTGAGGTGTGGAGGCTGGTCCTGGGGCTTTTGGTGGCTGGACCCATGTCCAGGGGCAGCTGTGCACTGAGAGGATCTGAAGGCAGCCTGTTTGCTGGTGGATGGGGCTATGCCCCTGCTCAGTTAGTTGCTTGGCCTGCAGCATCCTAGTACTTGTGTCTGTAGTCTGGTGGAAATGGGTGGGGCTCGGTCCTGAGGCTGATAAGCTACAGGGAAGATTCTGAAATTATGCTTGCTGGTACCAGCGTCCACGAGGTAGAAGGAGCTCCCCCGAATGGCTGCTGCCAGTGTCTCTGTCCCTGAGGCTGTGCTGTAGTTGCCTCTTGCCTCTCTGGGAGACTCTCCAAGATCAGGAGGTAGGTGTGACCCGGGATCCTTTCAAATGACTGCTTCTGTTCTGATTCTCAGATCATGTGGGATTTTGTGAGCATCTTTTAAGAGTGGAATCTCTATTTCCCACAACCCTCTGGCTCTCTGGAAAATAAGCACTACTGGTCTTCAAAGCACAACACTCTAGGAACTCTTCTTTCCACAACAGGATCCCTGGGCTTGGGAGCCTGATGTTGGCTTCATACCCCTTGCTACCTGGGAGCACCTCTGAAATTGTAATTATTCTCCCATTTGTGGGCCACCCACTTGGTGGTATGGGTCTTGACTCTATTGAGATTTTGCCCTTCCTTTCTGTCTTGTCGAGGTGCCTTCCTTATATCTTTAGCTGTAAAACATCTTTTATGGTAGGTCCCAGCCTTTTTCATCAATTGCTGTTCTGTAAACAGTTGTGACTTTGGTGTGCCCATCAGAGGCATCAAGCTCTGGGTCTTTGAATGCTACCATGTTGGACAATCTCTCTACTTCATTCTTAAATCATATTATTTAAGTTTTCTTAGTATCTTATTTGATTAGCGACAGTTTGAAATTTATTATCACTCATGTTTACTTCGCCTGTTTAAAAAAATTGAATAGTGCATTCATTCAGTTTGAAATGAAGGTAGTGACCTGTGAATTTCCATACCTCAAAAATCAAGGATAGGACAAAAGCCTTTTCTACTTGTGTTACCCTCAAACTCTGCACCCCAACCCTGCCTGGGGATTAACCTCTTGCACCCATGCTCACCTTCTGTTTTCGGACCGTTAACCATCATTGCATCTGTATGTGTGTTGACAAAGTGAACTCTAGTCTTTGCAGTTTTTGTGTTTTGTTTTTTTGGTTTAGGGAACAGTCCTACTATGAATGTACATTTACTGCTCTACTGAAGTTCATATATAAACCTGTCAAGCACATTACCAGAATTAGAATTGCTTTTGTATATACACTTTGATAAATTTTAGAGACAATGGTAGAACAGAAGTAAATTGTATTTCAAATGCCACAATATTCTCACACCATGAAAACCCTTCCCTTTTTAATATATTTGTGTGTAGTTTATCTTTATGCCCATACTATATTTCCCAGAGATGGGTAAGTGTTATGTTTCTTGCTGGCACATTTACCGTATTGTTCAAAGTCAGGCGTTTAGTGGTTTTAGCATGATCCTATTTCCATGAACTCGCAAATACAAGATCTTCTCTCACACTGTCTTTTACTCCCTGCTGTTTTATATTGCCCTCCTAATTCTCAGTCCTGGTCTTTCTTTATGTTCTTCATCAACCTGGATAGGTTATACTATTTTCTCCCTTATTCAAGACCAATAGAATAGAATAGAATACAACACCCAGAAATAAACCCTGATATATGGCCAAATGATTTTTGACAAGTTGCCAAGACTTTTCAAACTAGAAAGGATAGTATTTTCAACACATGGTGCTGAGAAGTCTTGTGGGCAACATGCAAAAGAAGGAAGATGGACCCTTACCTAACATCATATGCAAAAATTAATGAAAACGTATCAAGAAACTAAATATAAGACCTAATAATATAAAAAAGTCTTAGAAGAAGATACAGGACAAGAGCTTCATGATATTGGATTTGGCAGTGTTTTCCTCCCTTTGAAACGAAGGAACAACAAAGGTACAGCTAACAAAAAAATAAACAATTTGCAGTACATAAGTTAAAAAAATGTGTATCAAAGAAATGTAAACAGAATAAAATGGCAACCCACAAGATGGGAGAAAATATTTCAGAGCCATCTATCTGACAAGAGATTTCTATTCAGAATATACAGAGAACTCCTACAACTGAACAAAAAGCAAACACCCTGATTCAAAAATGGATAAAAGACTTGAATAGATGGTTCTTCAAAAAGATGTACAAATGACTAAGCACTTGAATAGATGCTCCATATCACTAAATGCATGTTTATATATTTGTGTGCATGCATACACACACAAGCACACACACACATACACAAGCAGAAAACAACTATTGGTGAGGATGTGAGGGAGTTGGAACCATTGTGCTATGTCAGAGGGAATGCAGAATGATACAGCTGCTTTGCAAAAGAGTATGGCAATTTTTCAGATATTGAAAAATAGAATTACTACATGATCCAGGAATTTTACTATGAGGTATACCCAAAGGTATTGAAATCAGGGTCTTAAAGAAATATTTGTACTCCAGTGTTTAGAGCAGTAATAATCACAGTGGCTAAAATATGAAAGCAACCTAAGTGTTCATCCACTAGTTCCTGGATAAGCAAAGTGTGGTATACCCATATAATACAATATTATTCAGAGTTAAAAAGGAAAAGATCTAGGAATATGCTACAACATGGATGAATCTTGAGGAAATTTAGCTACCAAAAATGTCATTTTTGTGACTTTTAGTGAGTCATAACAATACAACTACTTATTTCAATTATATGGGGGTACTTAGTGTAGTCAAAACCACAGAAATTGGGAGGGTAATGACGCTTTTCAGGTGGTTATGGAACAAAAAGGAAAGTTATATTTAAAGGATATAGAGTTACAGTTTTAAAACGTAGAAAAGAATTAGAAAGATAAATGGTGATGTTGATCGCCCAATAATATGAATGCATTTAATATCACTGAACGGTGCACTTTATAATAACTAACATGTTATATTTTATGTTATTTGATTTTACCAACATACAAAATTGGGAAAGAATGTAATATCAGGAAAGGGAGTGGACCTGGGATAGAGCAGAGAGTAATCAGAAGGGTGAGACACTGCATATGTTGAAGAAGAAGAGCTGAGAGTCTTCATTGGCCAGAAGAGACTTTATAAAAGAGAAAAAAAAATTACTCTGAGGGTGTATTAGATAGATATCTGTGGGTGTGCTGCTATCTCCCATGGGTTATCTTAAAGAGTCTTTAATAAAGTCCATAAGGCTTGCTGAGGCTTTTTTAAAAACTGGATTCCCTAGGAGATAATTAGAGGGTGGTACTTAAGTCTATGTCTAGGTTGACAGATTTTGCAGGGAAGACGAACCTGAGAACAGTGGAGGTCTTAAGAGTGTAAGTACATGGAAATTAGAAAAAAAAAAAATAATAATAAAGGGAATTAGGAAAACTTTGGACTTTGAAGGTCATGTATTATTACTGAGTCAGACCTGAGGTTTCTAAGGAGTTATATACACAGTTGCTATTTGGATTACTTGTCGATAAAGATAAGGGGAAAAACTAGAGTCGTTCCCAAGTATAGGTAAGATATAATGAGAGGATGGAGGTGGAAAGTAGGGAGACCCAGAGAAAAGTGGGAAGGTCATATTGGGCCAAGATGGTGGTAATATCCAACAGAACAGACGGTAGGACAGACTATGGATTCATCTTTTTTATTTCGCCTCCCCCCCTCATCCTTAATAATTCTTTGGGAATATTTCACTGCTCTGTGATGCAGGTACAGAATTCGAGTGAGGAGGCTACACCTTCAGTGTCCAGCTGTCTGAGTCCTCAGTGCGCTTCAAATGATGGAGAACTATTGCTTCTTTATGAGAAGGATTAGTACCTCGTAGCTAAGCTTAAGCTGGAGATTATGCAATATTGATTCCATTTTATATATACTGTTGGCATGGAGGTTCCTCCTCCTCTTTTCTTGAACATTATGAAATGAATCTATATTTCTCAGTATTTGGGTATATCAGATATATACGTTAAGTAAAGGAATCTTATATATTGCCCCCTGCATAGTTTGCTCTTTCTTGTTTCTCTTTTACCTTTACTAAATTAGCACAGGGAGAGACCTTGAAATGTTCTAATCAGGAGAGATTAGAACATCATATTTCTAGAGAGGTTGGTTGGACAGAGCAGGGGTCCCAGTGAGAATCCAAGCTTCTGTTTCTACTTGGAAGTGTACCTGTGTAGAATAGAGGGCTCCAGGAAATATCCTAGAATATTCCAATGTCCCTGTGGGAGACCATTAAGAGAGGCAGGATCTGGTACCAGATCAGTGTACTATGACATGTTTGTCAGTCATCTGATGTGAGATTCTCAGAGCCAATCCCATATGGTAGGGCTGAGTGCAGAGTGATGAAGAACCTGTGAAAGCCTTTGATTGCATGTTAAAGATGAAGCTCTGATTTCGGGGAGAATTTTCTTACCTGACTGAATGTCACCCTTCTGTGGGGATGAGATTCTGTGCTTTTCCTCTGTTGATGACCACTGACTGCAAATCATTAGAGGATCATGTCTAGAAAGCATTCCTTATTTAATTTCTTAAAGAAGAAAGCATAGAAAACATTTTTATCCACTTTCAAATTGAGGATCAAGGGGAATGACATCAGTGAAAATGTCAGAGCAGGGAGCTCTGGCTTGTGTCCATCCCCAGAAACACTGACATACGTGGTAAAACCTGTCAAAATGACCTTATCAACACATGTAAGTTTTCTTTTCTTTTCACGCTGTAGATTTATCTTTCATTGAAACTTTACTTACTACAGGATGTGGAGAATAAGCAGGGAAGTAAAAACTGTATTTCGTGATGAGAGAATCACTAAGTCACATTAGCTGTTCTGAACTCTGCCTTACTCACCGTGACTCTAATTAAAAGAAACAAACAAACAAAACACTTTTTTTTTTTTTTTGGTAAGTCAGTTCTGACATTTCCTCGTTAAAGACAAGGTAACAGATACAGACTTAGATCTACCAGAATTGAGCAAACTTTTGATTGTACCTGTGTTGAACATATGAGCATGACCTGCTACAAATCTTCATTATACTTATTGCCACAACGGACAAATTCCCTTTTTCCACTCCTGATATGTTGCATGTAAGGAATGCATAGGTCACTAACCCCAGCTGGTCACAGGTAAACTCTGCCACATGGATTACTGCATGTTTTCCTGCTGGAAGACCACACATTCTCGAGGATCATGCCTGCAGAGTATCTGGGCTCTTCTTTTTTTCTGGATAAAGGTTAGATAATCACCTAATTTTATGAGAAATATATAAATTGTATTTGCATATTCTTCAGGTTTTTATTTATCCATTCTCTTTCAAGTCCTAAGTGCAAATATTAAAGTGATTTCCAAGAGGGTGGTAAAGAAGACAGCTCCAAAATTAGCAATAAATCATAATACAATTGTGAATGCATTAATGTGTGATTAATATGTAGATACTTATGTAAATGCAAGTTTAGTAATGCTTTGTGGAGAGCTTCAGAATCTAGGTATTAAAAAAAAAAAAAAGAAGGAGTTCTTGAAACTCTCAGGAATTATAGAGAAGTCTTTGTGTCTATAAATATCATTCTGAAATAATGCATATTCTCAGAAATAAACTAGGCATAACATTGTAGGAAAAAACTTCATGAAATGAAAGAGCATGTGAGATGGCCGTACAAGAAAAATAATATTCTCAGAGAATGATGAACAGTGTGGAGTTCAGCAGAAGGGTCATACACATTCAGAGAGCAAAACTTTGGAGAGCCTAATTGTGAGTTCCTCATATTTCATCTTTGGAGACACGGTAGTCATTTGAAATATGATGTTATAAGATGATGTTAACATACTTAAATACTTTCGTTTAGAAATGACCACTTAGAACCAGAGTAAATGAAAGAGAACACAAAATTATGTTTATGTTGATTTTTAAAGACCTCAGGTGAGTGCTGATTATTTAAAAATGCATGATGTCTTTCACTGCAAAGTAAAGGAGCTGTTACAGTGGAGGATTACTGGACTGAATGTCAATATTATGACATAGTATGAGTGTGTTTCGTGTTTGGTAATTGCAATCATTGTTGCTTTTGTTGTGGTCATCCATTTACAGTGTTTGGTGTCAGTTGATTTATCTCTTGTAAAAATAAAATACAGTCTGTGTGTGTGTGAAAAAAAAACATACATGATGTCTTGACTAAAGTTGTATGGAATTTGAGATCTGGAAAAAAGCATTTCTTTTCTGTAATGCTAGGATGATAATTGGACATTTTTGCAAGAAAGAGATTTCAGGATGCAAATCTCGTGTCTCTAAGGTGGGAAGTCAGTTCATGGTGGAACATTCTATTAAACTTGTGTGAGTGGAGAAATATTTCTTTGGAAGGAAGAGGTCACGAATCCCTTTTTAATAGTTAATGGTTTATAGCATACCGAATGAGCAAAATGGCTATTTCTGAACTTTAGAAAAAAATAATATAGTTTTTCTGCATTTATAACATGAGGCTGATGTAAAATATCAAAAATTCTTTATTTTGAAAAGCAATGTAATCAATTTGACATAATTCATATATATTGAACCTGTGGTACACACACACACAGTAAAACTTACATTCAGAAAATTGTTTGCACTTAAGAAATATTTTCAAGTGTAGTTGATTTACAATGTTGTGGGTCTTGTAAATACATGTTTATTGGAGTATACTTACTTTATAACACTGTATTAGTTTCTGCTTTACAACAAACTGAATCAGCTATATGTATACATATATTCCCCATATCCCCCCCTCCTTGAGCCTCCCTCCCATACTCCCTATCCCACCCCTCTGGGGGACATAAAGCACCGAGCTGATCTCCCTGTGCTATGTGGCAGCTTACCACTAGCTATTTTACATTTGGTAGTGTATATATGTCAGTGCTACTCTCTCACTACGTCCCTGTCTCCCCTTGCCCCCTGTGTCCTTAAGTCCGTTCTCTACATCTGTGTCTTTATTCCTGCCCTGTCACTAGGTTCGTCAGTACCATTTTTCTAGATTCCATATATATGTGTTAGCGTACGGTATTTGTTTTTCTCTTTCTGACTTACTTCACTCTGTATGACAGACTCTAGGTCCAACCACCTCACTGCAAATAACTCAATTTTGTTCCTTTTTATGGCTGAGTAATACTCCATTGTATAGATGTGCCACATCTTCTTTATATATTCATCTGTCGATGGACATTTAGGTTGCTTCTATGTCCTGGCTATTGTAAATAGTGCTACAGTGAACATTGTGGTACATGTATCTTTTTGAATTATGGTTTTCTCCGGGTATATGCCCAGTAGTGGGATTGCTGAGTCATATGGTAGTTCTATTTTTTAGCTTTTAAGGAATCTCCATACTGTTCTCCATAGTGGCTGTATCAGTTTACATTCCCACCAACAGTTCAGGAGGGTTCCCTTTTCTCCACACCCTCTGCAGCCTTTACACATTGTTGTATTAATTTCTGCTGTGCAGCAAAGTGATTCAGTTTTATATCTATCTATATATCTATCTATATCTATATATCTATATCTATATATCTATATATATTCTTTTCCATTATGGTTTATCACAGGATATTGAATATAGTTTCCTGTGCTATACAGTAGGTCTTGGTGGGTTGTCCATCCTATGTAGAATAATTTGCTTCTGCTATTCCAAAACTCCCAATCTTTCCTTCACTCTCTCCTTGGCAACCACAACTCTCTTTTCTATATCTGTGTGTTTGTTTCTGTTTCGCTGACATGCTCATTTGTGTCCTGTTTTCGATTCCACATATAAGTGATATTATATGGTATTTGTCTTTCTCTCTCTGACTTACTTCACTTAGTATCATTATCTCTAGGTCCATCCATGTTGCTGCAAATGACATTATTTCATTCTTTTTTATGTCTGAGTAATATCTTTTGTATACGTATACCACACCTTCTTTATACACTCATTTTTCAATGAACATTTAGGTTGTTTCCATGTCTTGGCTGTTATAAATAGTGCTGCTATGAACATAGGGTTTCATGTATCTTTTTGAATTATAGTTTTGTCTAGATATATGTCCACAAGTGGGATTGCTAATTCATATGGCAACTCTCTTTATAGTTTTTTTGAGGAACCTCCATACTGTTTTCCATAGTGGCTGCACCAACTTACATGGCCACCGACAGTGTAGAAGGGTTCCCTTTTCTCCATACCCCCTCCAGCATTTGTTAATTGTAGATTTTTTTTTAATGATGACCATTCTGATCAGTGTGAAGTGATACCTCATTGTAATTTGGATTTGCATTTATCTAATAATTAGTGATGATGAGCATCTTTTCATGTGCCTATTGGCTCTCTGTATGTCTTCTTTGGAGAAATGTTTATTTAGGTCTTCTACCCATTTTTCCATTGAGTTATTTGTTATTTTGTTATTGAGTTGTATGAGCTGTTTGTATAGTTTGGAAATTAAGCCCTTGTCAGTCTCATCATTTGCTAATATTTTCTCCCAGTCCATAGGTTGTATTTTCATTTTGATTATGGTTTCCTTTGCTGTGCAAAAGCTTATAAGTTTGATTAGTTCCTGTTTCTTTTTTGCTTTTACAGTAAGTCCCCTACATATGAACAAGTTCTGTTCCAAGAGTGCGTTTGTAAGTTCAATTTGTTTGTAAGTCCAACAAAGTTCGCCTAGGTACCCAACTTACACAGTCGGCTATATGGTATTGTACCGTAATAGGTTTATAATACTTTTCACGCAAACAATACATAAAAAACAAGCACAAAAACAAAGAAAGCATTTTTATCTTACAGTACAGTAACTTGAAAAGTACAGTAATACAGTACAACAGCTGGGATACTCGGGCTGACATCGAGGGAACAGGCGAGCAGAGTTACTGATTGGAGGAGGGAGGGGAGGTGGGAGATGGTATGGGTGAAGGATTATCAGCAGTAGGAGACAGAGGGCAAGCTGCAATTTCACTCATACCTGACGTTGATGGCAAAGGTTCTGGTTCCTTGCTGGATTTAATTCCATCTACCCTCTTGAAAGAATGATCCATTGATGTCTGGGTAGTAGCTCTTTTTTTCTCATCATAGATGACAAGGTAACACTGGATTGCAATCTGAATGGCTGCTGCCACCTTTGGGTCCCATTCTAGGTTCGGGTCCTGTGCCTCAAAAACTAACAGTGCTTCCTCAAATAACGAAGATTCCCTTGCCATTTTCTGTGTCGTGAATCTCTTCAGTTCTTCAGTTACTTTTTCTTCCTCCTGTCCCTCTTCATCCTTTCTCTGGGCCTCCAATTCCATCAGTAAGCTGCTCATGTTGCACAGCAAGGAGTTCAGCGAAATCGTCCTCTTGCAGATCTAGCTCCAGCTTCTCGCTGAGGGTCACTACGTTGCTGAAGACCTCTTCGGACTTCTGATCTACCTTCTCAAATCCACAAAAATCATGAACAAACTGTGGGCAAAGGTTCTTCCAAACCCCATTCATCGTGACCGCCATACCCTCACACCATGCAAAGTCAACGTTTTTTATGGTCTTGTAGATGTTATAGTCCTCCCAAAGTTGTCCCTAGGTTGTTCCTGATTTGTCACTTACCTTTACTGCCTAACAAAAAGTGTGACATAAATAATATTTCTTGAAAGTCGCTATAACGCCCTGGTCCATAGGTTGGATGAGCAACGTAGTATTTGGTGACAGATGCAGTACTTTGACGTTGGGATGAAAGTCATCCATGAATGGGGGGTGGCCCAGAGCATAGTCGAGCAGCAAAAGAATGTTTTGCTGGAACGTCCTTCTCCAAGCAATATTTCTCTACATCTGGGATAAAGTGGTGGCAAAACCAGTCCTGGAACGTGGCCTGTGTAATCCGGGATTTGGGGTTACGCTTCCACACAACAGGAAGAGAGCCCTTGGCTATGTTTTTAAGGGTTCTTGGGTTCTGTGAATGATAAACTAAGAGAGGTTCCAGCTTCAATTCACCGGAAGCATTGCCACCAAACAACAGTTAGCCTATCCTTTGCTGCTTTACAGCCCGGCATCAACTTTTCCTCCTTACTGACGTAACTTCGGTCTGGCATCCTCTTCCAGTACAGTTGTGTCTCATCCACATTAAAAACCTGGTTGGGTAAATACACACCATCATCAATAATTTCTCAAAGTGTTTCTGGAAGTGCCTGGACAGCTACCCTATCTGCACTTGCTATCTCTCCACTTACTTTTACATTGTGAAGGCTGGCTCTAGCCTTGAACCGATGAAACCAGCCATGGCTGGCATTAAAAGATGTGCCCTCTGATTCTTTGCCGTGTTTCTTCTTCAAGTCTTCATAAAGGCTTTTAGCTTTCTCTTGAATCAGCGATAAGTTGAGCAGGACTCAGCGCTGATGTTGATCCTGCATCTGCACACTGAGAAGTTTCTCCATCTCCTCCATCACTTTTCCATGTTTCTTGTTTATTGTGTCAACATCGTCGGCCCAGCAGACTTCACATGTTCCATGATCTTGTCCTTGTTCTTTAGATTCGTGCCAATGATTGAATGATTCATATTATAAGAATGAGCGATGTCTAACATCTTTTTGCCTCGCTCCACTCTCTCAATTACTTTCACTTTTGCTTCCGTCATTATCGCTTGGCGCTTCTTAACAGTACCAGCTACATCACCTCTGCTTTTCCGCTTGCTTCCAGACATCTTGGGCTTGAAATAAAGGTACTGTACTACTGTACTCTATACAGTACTGTAAAGTACACAAAAGCACAACCACATATAGAGGAAGCACGCACGTGACAATGTATGCCAGACACGGGAACTAACTTACACGATTGGACACGCGAATGGACGTTTGCATCTTTGAAAGTTTGCAACTTGAAGGTTCGTATGTAGGTGACTTACTGTATTTGTACTGCCTAGGGAGAACTACCTAGGAAAATTTTGGTATGACTTATGTCAGAAAATGTTTTGCTTATGTTCTCTTCTAGGAGTTATAAGGTGTCCTATCTTATATTTAAGCATATAAGCCGTTTTGAGTTTATTTTTGTGTATGGTGTGAGGGTATGTTCTGACTTCACTGATTTGCATACGGCTCTCCAACTTTCAAAACACCACTTGCTGAAGAGACTGTCTTTTCCCCATTGTATATTCTTGCCTACTTTGTCAAAGGTTAATTGACCATAGGTGTGTGGGTTTATTTCTTAGCTCTCTATTCTATTCCATTGATCCATGTATCTCTTTCTGTGCCAATACAATGCGGCTTTGATTACTGTAAGTTTGTAGTATTTTCTGAAGTTTAGGAGGGTTATGCCTCCTGCTTTGTTCTTTTTCCTGGGCATTGTGTTCACATTTCTGACTTTTTATGGTTCCAGATACATTTTAGGATTATTTGTTCTAGTTCTGGGGAAAATGTCATGGGTAATTTGATAGGGATCACATTAAATCTGTAGATTGCTTTGGGTAGTATAGCCACTTTAACAGTATTAATTCCTCCCATCCAAGAGCGTGGGATGTCTTTCCATTTCTTTGAATCATCTTCAGCTTCCTTTACTAATGTTTTGTAGTTCTCAGTATATAAGTCTTTCACCTCCTTGGTGAGGTTTATTCCTAAGCATTTTATTTTTTTGATGCCATTAAAAAAAGGATTGCTTGTTTACATTTCCTTTCTGATATTTCATTGTTAGTGTAAAGAAATGCAACCAGGGACTTCCCTGGTGGCTCCGTGGTTGCGAATCCGCCTGCCAATACAGGGGACACGGGTTTGAGCCCTGATGCAGGAAGATCTCACATGCCGTGGAGTAACTAAACCTGTGTGCCACAACTACTTAGCCTGCACTCTAGAGCCAGTGAGCCACAGATACTCAGCCCATGTGCCACAACTACTTAAGCCTGCATGCCTAGAGCCCGTGCTCCACAACAAGAGAAGCCACCACAATGAGAAGCCTGCGCACCACAAGAAAGTCTAGTCCCCACTGGCCACAACTAGAGAAAGCCCGTGCACAACAATGAAGACCCAATGCAGCCAAAATAAATTTAAAAAAAAAGAAAGAAAGACCAGGAAATGCAACCAATTTATATATGTTAATCTTGTATCCTGCTAGTTTGCTGAATTTGTTTATCAGTTCTAGTAGTGTTTGTGTGGATTTTTTAGGGTTTCCTTTATATATATTATCATGTCATCTGCATATAATGACAACTTTACCTCTTCCCTTCCAATTTGGTTAGATTTTATTTCTTTTTCTTGTCTGATTGTTGTGGCTAGGACTTCCAATATTATGTTGAAGAGAAGACGTGAGAGTGGGCATCCTTGTCTTGTTCCAGATTTTAGCGGGAAGGCTTTCAGCTTATGAACGTTGAGTATTATATTGGCTGCGGGTTTGTCATAAATAGCTTTTATTATGTTGAGATATGTTTCCTCTGTACTCACGTTGGTAAGTGTTTTTACCATGAATGGATGTTGAAGCTTTTCAAATGCTTTTTCGCCATCTATTGAGATGATCGTTTGTTTCTTGTTTTTCCTTTGTCGATGGGGTGTATCATGTTGATTGATTTGCATATGTTGAAACAGCTTTGTGAAACTGGGGTGAATCAAATTTGGTCATGGTGTACGATCCTCTTATGTGTTGTCGGATTCGGTATTCTAATATTCAGTTGAGAATTTTTTCATCTATATTTATCAAAGATATTGGCCTGCAGTTTTCTTTTTTGGTAGTGTCTTTCTCTGTGTCTTTTTTTAAAGTCTTTATTGAATTTGTTCCAATATTGCTTCTGTTTTATGTTTTGGTTTCTTGTTTGTGAGGCATGTGGGATCTTAGCTCCAAAACCAGGGATCGAACCCGCAGCCCCTGCACTGGAAGGCAAAATCTTAACTGCTGGACCACCAGAAAAGTCCCCATCTGTTTTATTTGGGTTTTTTTTAAGTAAATTTCTTTCTTTATTTATTTTTGGATGCATTGGGCATTCGTTGCTGTGCTCGGGCTCTCTCTAGTTGCGGTGAGCGGGGGCTACTCTTCGTTGTGGTGTGCAGGCTGCTCATTGTGGTGGCTTCTTTTGTTGCAGATCATGGGCTCTAGGTGCGTGGGCTTCAGCAGTTGTGGCTATCTGGCTCAGTAGTTGTGGCTCGTGGGCTGTAGAGCGCAGGCTCAGTAGTTGTGGCACACAGGCTTAGTTGCTTCATGGCATGTGGGATCTTTCCAGACCAGGTCTCGAACCTATGTCCCCTGCAGTGGCAGACAGATTCTTAACCACTGTGCCACCAGGGAAGGCCCCCTCCCCATCTGTTTTTGATATCAGCGTGATAGTGGCTTCATAGAATGTCTTTGGAAGTATTCCTTACTCTTCAATCTTTTCGAAGAGTTTGAGAAGAATCAGTGTAAGTTCTGCTTTTTATATTTGGTAGAATTTGCCTGTGAAACCATCTGATCCTGGACTTCTGTTGGTAGGGAGTTTTTTTAAAATTACAGATTCTATTTTTTTTTAAATTCTCTTTATTTATTTATTTATTTATTTATTTATTTATTTATTTATTTATTTAGGCTGTGTTGGGTCTTCGTTTCTGTGCGAGGGCTTTCTCTAGTTGCAGCGAGCGGGGGCCACTCTTCATCACGGTGCGTGGGCCTCTCACTACCGTGACCTCTCTTGTTGTGGAGCACGGGCTACAGACAGTCAGGCTCAGTAGTTGTGACTTATGGGCCCAGTTGCTCCGTGGCATGTGGGATCTTCCTAGACCAGGGCTCGAACCCGTGTCCCCTGCATTGGCAGGCAGATTCTCAACCACCGCGCCACCAGGGAAGCCCTCTATTTTGCTTTTACTGATCAGTATGTTCAAGTTATCTATTTCTTCTTGATTCAGTTTTGTTCAGCTGTAAAAAAACAAAATATATTTTTAAGTTATGTTAGCAGCTAAATACTTACCATGTATTAGACCACAAAAGAGAGGAGAAAAAATATTAAAATATTTTTTCAAATACAACAAGTATTGAAATGTTTTAAAGAAATTGGTATAATAATACTAATTACAATAATGAGAAATTGTTCTGAACTTAAAGACTACTTATATCTAAGATGCATATTATATGCTTATTGTTTTATTGTTTTTAAATACATGGAATGTTTTCTCCTTTGTAATGTAATTCTTGTATTTTACCTGTATATTGTGAAAAAAAAATTAGTTGCACATAATATTAAAAATTACACTTTAATAGGAGATATTAATCCATTTACATTTACTATAGTACTGAAAACACTTAGGTTTAGCGTTCCATGTCATTGAGTGCTCTTTTTTATTTATTTATTTTTAAAAAAGATTTAATTTGGGGGGGGCATAAATTATTCATTTATTTATTTATTTAATTTTAACATCTTTATTGGACTATAATTGCTTTACAATGGTGTGTTAGTCTCTGCTTTAGAACAAAGTGAATCAGCCATACATATCCATATATTCCCGTATCTCCTCCCTGTTGCGTCTCCCTCCCACTCTCCCTATCCCACCCCTCTAAGTGGTCATAAAGCACTGGGCTGAGCTCCCTCTTCTATGCAGCTGTTTCCTACGAGCTAGCTATTTTACATTTGGTAGTATATATAAGTCCATGCCACTCTCTCACTTCGTCCCAGCTTACCCTTCCCCCTCCCCATGTCCTCAAGTCCATTCTCTATGTCTGCGTCTTTATTCCTGTCCTGTCCCTATGTTCTTCCCAACCGTTTCTTTTCCTTTTCTTTTTAGATTCCACATATATGTGTTAGCATACAGTATTTGTTTTTCTCTTTCTGACTTACTTCACTCTGTATGACAGACTCTAGGTCCATCCATCTCACTACAAATAACTCAATTTCATTTCTTTTTATGGCTGAGTAATATTCCATTTTATATTGAAGATGTGCAACATCTTTTTTACCCATTCATCAGTTGATGGACACTTAGGTTGCTTCCATGTCCTGGCTATTGCAAATAGAGCTGCAATGAACATTGTGGAACATGACTCTTTTTGAATTATGGTTTTCTCCAGGTATATGCCCAGTAGTGGGATTGCTGTGTCATATGGTAGTTCTATTTTTAGTTTTTTAAGGAACCTCGATACCGTTCTCGATAGTGGCTGTGTCAATTAACACTCCCACCAACGGTGCAAGAGGGTTCCCTTTTTTCCACACCTCTGCAGCATTTATTGTTTATAGATTTTTTTGATGATGGCCATTCTTACCTGTGTGTGGTGATACCTCATTGTAATTTCGAGCTGCATTTCTCTAATGATCAGTGATGTTGAGCATTCTTTCATGTGTTTGTTGGCAATCTGTATATCTTCTTTGGAGAAATGTCTATTTAGGTCTTCTGCCCATTTATGGATTGGGTTGTTTGTTTCTTTTTTTTTTTTTTTGATATTGAGCTGCATGGGCTGCTTGTAAAGTTTGGAGATTAATCCTTTGTCAGCTGCTTCGTTGGCAAATATTTTCTCCCATTCTGAGGGTGGCCTTTTCGTCTTGTTTACGTTTTCCTTTGCTGTGCAAAAGCTTTTAAGTCTCCTTAGGTCTCATTTGTTTATGTTTCTTTTTAATTTCCGTTTTCTAGGAGGTGGGTCAAAAAGGATCTTGCTGTGATTGATGTCATAGAGTGTTCTGCCTATGTTTTCCTCTAAGAGTTTGATAGTGTCTGGCCTTACATTTAGGTCTTTAATCCATTTTGAGTTTATTTTTGTGTATGGTGTTAGGGAGTCTTCTAATTTCATTCTTCTACCAGTAGCTGTCCAGTTTTCCCAGCACCACTTATTGAAGAGGCTGTGATTTCTCCATTGTATATTCTTGCCTCCTTTATCAAAAATAAGGTGACCATATGTGTATGGGTTTATGTCTGGGCTTTCTCTCCTGTTCCATTGCTCTATATTTCTGTTTTTGTGCCAGTACCATACTGTCTTGACTACTGTAGCTTTGTAGTATTGTCTGAAGTCAGGGAGCCTGATTCCTCCAGCTCTGTTTTTCTTCTCAAGATTGCTTTGGCTGTTCGGGGTCTTTTGTGTTTCCATACAAATTGTGAATTTTTTTTTTTTGTTCTAGTTCTCTGAAAAATTCCATTGGTAGTTTGATAGGGATTGCATTGAATCTGTAGATTGCTTTGGGTAGTAGAGTCATTTTCACAGTGTTGATTCTTCCAATCCAAGAACATGGTATATCTCTGTATCTGTTTGTGTCATCTTTGATTTCTTTCATCAGTGTCTTATAGTTTGTTGAGTAAATGTCTTTTGTCTCCTTAGGTAGGTTTATTCCTAGGTATTTTATTCTTTGTGTTGCAGTGGTAAATGGGAGTGTTTCCCTAATTTCTCTTTCAGAATTTTCATCTTTAGTGTATAGGAATGAAAGAGATATCTGTACATTAATTTTGTATCCTGCAACCTTACCAGTTCATTGATTAACTCTAGTAGGTTTCTGGTAGCATCTTTAGGATTCTCTATGTATAGTATCATGTCATCTGCAAACAGTGAGAGCTTAACTTCTTCTTTTCCGATTTGGATTCCTTTTATTTCTTTTTCTTCTCTGATTGCTGTAGCTAAAAATTCCAAAAGTGTGTGGAATAATAGTGGTGAGAGTGGGCAACCTTGTCTTGTTCCTGATCTTGGTGGAAATGGTTTCACTTTTTCACCATTGAGAACGATGCTGGCTGTGGGTTTGTCATATATGGCCTTTATTATGTTGAGGAAAGTTCCCTCTATGCCTACTTTCTGGAGGGTTTTTATGATAAATGGGTGTTTAATATTGTCGAAAGCATTTTCTGCATCTATTGAGATGACCATATGGTTTTTATCCTTCAGTTTTTTAATATGGTGTATCACATGGATTTGCATGTATTGAAGAATCCTTGCATCCCTGGGATAAACCCCACTTGATCATGGTGTATGATCCTTTTAAGGCGCTGTTGGATTCTGTTTGCTAGTATTGTGCAGTGGATTTTTGCAGCTATGTTCATTAGTGATATTGACCTGTAGTTTTCTTTCTTTGTGACATCTTTGTCTGGTTTTGGTGTCAGGGAGATGGTGGTCTCATAGAATAAGTTTGGGAGAGTTCCTCCCTCTGCTATATTTTGGAAGAGTTTGAGAAGGATAGGTGTTAACTCCTCTCTAAATGTTTGATAGAATTTGCCTGTGAAGCCATCTGGTCCTGGGCTTTTGTTTGTTGGAAGATTTTTAATCACAGTCTCAAGTTCAGTGCTTGGGATTGGTTTGTTTGTAGTT
This sequence comes from Eschrichtius robustus, assembly GCF_028021215.1. Taxonomy (NCBI): domain Eukaryota; kingdom Metazoa; phylum Chordata; class Mammalia; order Artiodactyla; family Eschrichtiidae; genus Eschrichtius; species Eschrichtius robustus. The sequence continues at coordinate 40,994,817 of NC_090831.1, read as the reverse complement.
TCTATTTCTTCCTGGTTCAGTATTGGAAGGTTGTGCTTTTCTAAGAATTTGTCCATTTCTTCCAGGTTGTCCATTTTATTGGCATATAGTTGCTTGCTGTAATCTCTCATGATCCTTTGTATGTCTGCAGTGTCAGTTGTTACTTCTCCTTTTTCATTTGTAATTCTATTGATTTGAGTCGTCTCCCTTTTTTTCTTGATGAGTCTGGCTAATGGTTTATCAATTTTGTTTATCTTCTCAAAGAACCAGCTTTTAGTTTTTTTGATCTTTGCTGTTGTTTCCTTCATTTCTTTTTCATTTATTTCTGGTCTGATCTTTATGATGTCTTTCCTCTGCTGACTTTGTTTTTTTTTTTTTTTTCTTTCTTTCTCTAATTGCTTTAGGTGTAAGGTTAACTTGTTTATTTGAGATATTTCTTGTTTCTTGAGGTAGGATTGTATTTCTATAAACTTCTGTCTTAGAACTGCTCTTGCTGCATCCCATAGGTTTTGGGTCTTCATGTTTTCATTGTCATTTGTTTCTAGGTATTTTTTTATTTCCTCTTTGATTTCTTCAGTGATGTCTTGGTTATTAAGTAGTGTATTGTTGAGCGTCCATGTGTTTCTATTTTTTACAGATATTTTTTCCTGTAATTGATATCTAGTCTGATAGCATTGTTGTCGGAAAAGATACTTGATACGATTTCAATTTTCTTATATTTACCAAGGCTTGATTTGTGACCCAAGATATGATCTATCCTGGAGAATGTTCCAGGAGCACTTGAGAAAAAGTGTATTCTGTTGTTTTTGAATGGAATGCCCTATAAATATCAATTAAGTCCATCTTGTTTAATGTATCATTTAAGGCTTGTGTTTCCTTATTTATTTTCATTGTGGATGATCTGTTCATTGGTGAAAGAGGGGTGCTAAAGTCCCCTACTATGATTGTGTTACTGTCAATTTCCCCTTTTATGGCTGTTAGCATTTGCCTTATGTATTGAGGTGCTCCTATGTTGGGTGCATAAATATATACAATTGTTATATCTTCTTCTTGGATTGATCCCTTGGTCATTATGTAGTGTCCTTCTTTGTCTCCTGTAATAGTCTTTATTTTAAAGTCTTTTTTGTCTGATATGAGAATTGCTACTCTAGCTTTCTTTTGATTTCCATTTGCATGGAATATCTTATTCCATCCCCTCACTTTCCATCTGTATGTGTCCCTATGTCTGAAGTGGGTCTCTTGTAGACCACATACATACCAGTCGTGTTTTCGGATCCATTCAGCCAGTCTATGTCTTTTGGTTGGAGCATTTAATCCATTTACATTTAAGGTAATTATTGATATGTATGTTCTTATTACCATTTTCTTAATTGTTTTGGGTTTCTTATTGTAGGTCTTTCCCTTCTCTTGTGTTTCCTGCCTAGAGAAGTTCCTTTAGCATTTGTTGTAAAGCGGGTTTGGTGGTGCTGAATTCTCTTAGCTTTTGCTTGTCTGTAAAGGTTTTAATTTCTCTGTCGAATCTGAACGAGATCCTTGGTGGGTCGAGTAATCTTGGTTGTAGCTTTTCCCCTTTCATTACTTTAAATATGTCCTGCCAGTCCCTTCTGGCTTGCAGAGTTTCTGCTGAAAGTTCAGCTGTTAACCTTATGGGGATTCCCTTGTATGTTATTTGTTGTTTTTCCCTTGCTGCTTTTAATATTTTTTCTTTGTATTTAATTTTTGATAATTTGATTAATATATGTTTTGGCATGTTTCTCCTTGGGTTTATCTTGTATGGGACTCCCTGGGCTTCCTGGACTTGACTAACGATTTCCTTTCCCATATTAGGGAAGTTTTCAACTATAATCTCTTTAAATATTTTCTCAGTGTCTTTCTTTTTCTCTTCTACTTCTGTGACCCCTATATTCGAATGTTGGTGCATTTAATGTTTTCCCAGAGATGTCTCAGATTGTCCTCAATTATTTTCATTCTTTTTTCTTTATTTTGCTTTGCAGTAGTTATTTCCACTATTTTATCTTCCAGGTCATTTATCCATTCTTCTGCCTCAGTTATTCTGCTATTGTTTTCTTCTAGAGAATTTTTAATTCCATTTATTGTGTTGTTCATCATTGTTTGTTTGCTCTTTAGTTCTTCTAGGTCCTTGTTAAACGTTTCTTCTCTATTCTCCATTCCAGTTCCAAGATTTGGGATCATCTTTACTATCATTACTCTGAATTCTTTTTCAGGTAGACTGCCTATTTCCTCCACATTTGTTTGGTCTGGTGGGTTTTTACCTTGCTCCTTTATCTGCTGTGTGTTTCTGTGTCTTCTCATTTGGCTTTGGGGACTGTGTTTGGGGTCTCCTTTTCAGAGGCTGCAGATTCATAGTTCCCGTTGTATTTGGTGTCTGCCCCCAGTGGCTAAGGTTGGTTCAGTGGGTCGTTTAGGCTTTCTGATGGAGGGGACTGGTGCCTGTGTTCTGGTGTGTGTGTCTGGATCTTGTCTTTCTGGTGGACAGATCCGCATCTGGTGGTGTGTTTTGGGGTGTCTGTAGACCTTATTGTGATTTTCGGCAGCCTCTCTGCTAATGGGTAGGCCTGCATTCCTGTCTTGTTAGTTGTTTGGCATGGGATGTCCAGCACTGGATCTTGCTGGTCTCTGAGTGGAGCTGGGTCTTAGCGTTGAGACGGATATCTCTGGGAGAGCTTTCGCCATTTGATATTACAAGGTGTCAGAGGTCTCTGGTAGACCAATGTCCTGAACTCGGCTCTCCCACCTCAGAGGCACAGGCTTGACACCCGGCTGGAGCACCAAGACCCTGTCAGCCACACAGCTGGGGGTGAGAGCAAGAGGTAGCTTTGGTACATCTCAAAGACCACCAATGAGGTTCACTGACCATTTTCTCTCCAGAAGTGAAGAAAACAAAATTCAGACTTTGGCTAGTCAGCCACTTTGGTAGCCAGCCTCCAAGATGGACCTAATTATCCCCTAATTATCTCCCAGTCTCCATGTACCAGTGTGGCTCCTCACACTTGAAAAGAGTTGACTGTTTAAGTAATAAGAAATTGCAGAAATGACAAAGTGCAGCTTCCAAAGTTATAAAAGACATTGCAGCTTCTGCTTTGGTTTCTGCTAGATCACTCATCCTGGGGTAAGCCAGCTGCCATGTCATGAGGACACTCAAGCAGCCCTAAGGAGAGATCCATGTGGCAAGGAACTGAGGCCTCTTACCTACAGCCACGTGAGTGAGTCATCTCAGAAGTCAAAAGATTTATTTTTTTAAAATTTTGGTTGTGTTGGGTCTTCGTTGCTGCACAGGGTTTCTCCAGTTGTTACTAGAGAAGCAGGGGTTACTCATCGTTGTGGTGCACGGGCTTCTCCTTGCGGTGGTTTCTCTTGTTGTGGAGTATGGGCTCTAGGTGCATGGGCTTCAGTAGTTGTGTCATGCAGGCTCAATAGTTGTTGCTTGCAGGCTCTAGAGCACAGGCTCAGTACTTGTGGCACACGGGCTTAGTTGTTCTGCGGCATGTGGGATCTTCCCAGACCAGGGATGGAACCCCTGTTCCCTTCATTGGCAGGCAAATTCTTACCCACTGTGCCACCAGGGAAGTCCAGTGTGCTCTTTTTTAAACCTAGTCTGTTTTCATTATTTTCTATCTTAACGATTCTGTATTAAAGAAAAATCATAATACTCCTTTCTACCCCTCCTCTTTGAGGATTATATATGAAGAAGTATGTCTTATTTATTAACCTCAAATTTTCACCTTACTTTTAAGAAGTAATCACAATGTCAAGTATTTAATACTTTTCACTTCCACCTTGAAAAGCATGGATATTAAAGTGCTAATACAATTACCTTCCCTGGTCTATCTTTTTTAGTTTTTGTTATGTATAAAAAAAAAAGAAAAATATGCATGGTTTGTAAGGAAATGACAAATTTCAGAAAATTCAGCATCTGAATACACTCTAAACATAGCTTCTAGATAAAGACACAGAAAATTGCCAGATACTCAGAGGCCCCCTGGTCCCATTCTAGTGACTCCCCTTAAGGTTTAATATTGTTCTGGTATCTAACAAAAAGATAACTTTACCTGTATTTTGTATTTTATATAAATGTTATGGCACAGTAAAATCACTTTTGGATTGGGCTTTTTTATTTTATGTTGTTTGTGAATATGCCTATATGGTTGCCTGTTGTTGTGATCATGCATTGCCACTGTTGCATAGGATTCCATAATGTAAATATTTAACTATTAATTAATTTATTCCAATGTGTATTACAATATGAGTGATTTTCAGTTTGTGTCTATTGAGAACAGCACTGGTATATAAATTCTAGAACTTGAGCTTTGGTGGTGTGTGTATAAATTATTGTTCAGTATACACGTAGTAGTAAAATTTTCGAGTCATAGCTTTCTTGTGTTTATCTTTTTAGATATTTCTAAATATTTTCAAAACATTTGTATGATTTTTCATCTTCAGCAGCAGTGAATGAGATTCAAGGATTATACACATTCTTGTCAAACTTGATAATACCTGTGATTTTCATTTGAACTTTCTGGTTGGTGAGTGATAATTCCAGGTATCACACTTTTGCATTTAATTGACTACTAAGAAGCCAAACATCTTTTGATATGTTTACTTAACATTCTGTACTCTCTTTTTTGAAATATCTTTTGGTATATTTCCCCCATTTTGCTATTCCATTATCTTCTTATTGAAGACTTCCTTTTTTTTTAACATCTGAAGACTTCTTATTTAGGAGTTTTTAATACATGCTTGAGATGAGTTCTTCTCTCTTTCTGTCTCTCCTTCTCTTTCTTTAGATGAGTGTCAGTTTTTAATGTTAATAACATCTAATTTGTTATTTTCCTCTTTATTTATTTAGTCTTATTTCTATTTATTTATGTAGTCTTCTTACCTGTAGCAGAACACATTATTTATTCTAAACCACAAATATGTTTTCATTTCTTCAATAAATGTAATTATTAAGCTTTAAATTTAAGTTAACTTTCTAAACTAAATATGTTGTATCATAGTGAGTATTAATTTTTCTATGACAGCTGAAAGGTTACATTTATTCAGAAAATGTTGTATCAGCTTTCTTTTCATTTGCTCCTACTTCTCATTGATTCACAGTGGTAAACATCACTTCATCCATGGATCTGACTTTTCTCTGATTTCTCATGGTCATTCTCACTAATTTGTCTTGCCTCCTGAAATCTTTAGCAATCCCATTATTCCACAGAAGCAAAAACCTTCCTTGGGCCTTTTTCCTCAGAAGATTGATTATTCCCACATTTTAAATGGGAGATTGCAATAAGTTAGGAGAAAATGCCACAAGGGTCTCTCATTTTTTTTTTTTTTTTCACATCCTGTATCAGCCTCTGCTTGCACTCTCTGTTCAAAGATATTTGTGCAACACATTGATGGAAGATGCCACTTGTTTCTCTCCTTGGGGAAAAGACAGATTAATTACCTAACAAATAAAATAAAGAGAGTGTGTTGCTCTTTTCAAACGTTGGACAGGATTGCTTGCACCCTAATTTAAATGTTTCAGGTGACTGAAGCTTAAGATTCCTAAGCTTTAATCCATACTTGCACCATGCACAGCACCCAACAGGAGAGCTTTACATAACCCCATGAGACACTTGTGTGCAAGTGGAACAGATAAAAATATAAAACTATCGCTGTCTTTTTGTGTCATAAAAATGATTTTTTGTCTCATTTAAAATATTTTTTTTCTAAAATCCAAAAACTTGTCAGGCTAAAATACTGTTATTTCAAATATGGTAAAATCGAAGACCCTTCAAATTTCTTTCCAGTTTTTTTGATGATGGGATGCCGTCAGAGATACGACTTCATTAAACACAATAGGTAAGATTCCTTCATAGGCCTGATTGGGGAATATGAAAATAAACCCCAGAAAAATCTGGACATTTTCTAGTTCTCAAATATTGGTTAAGATGGTAGAAAGGGCCCTTCATTGTCCTATATGTTAATGCAGATCAATTGTGAGAGGTGGGGATAAAACAAGCAGCCTAAATATCCTTTATGTTTGTTGTACTACTAGTAGAAAGAGGATGGGTCAACATGTCACCATGGTTGATATAGCAAATAAGCTGCTTGAAACTACACAGAAATGTACCTGCTTGTATTTTCTGTGCAGTTACCCTCTCTTTTGGTGTGCCCTGATACCTCCCTCAACTTATGTACCAACTCCAGCAGCATTAAGCAGAAATCCAAATAAATCTATTCTTTGGAATTATGAGGAAGGGAAGAGTCAAACATTTTATAACACGCTCTATACAAGGATACACGTCACCATCCTTATCTATGTCATGCCATGCATGGAGGGTCAGTAGGTTCAGGGGATTCTGGAAGCACCAAGTTCTGTGAGGTTAATCACAGTTGCATTCATGGGCAGTAAAAGAGAAGGGCCTTATCTTGGTCACTTTCTCAATGCTAGTAGCTACAAAAAGAAGAGGATAGCAGACATCTTAGGGAGAAGAACCAACATTAAATGAAATGTCCTAATTACTCTAGGCAACCTCTCATGGTGGCCTCCCATAGCTCCTCAAATCCCTACATACTTGCACAAGGGATAGTGTAATATTACTGGAGTGTCTGACTGCAGATTAACATTATTTTTGTTGAAAAAAATAAAAATAGGTTCAAGTGATAGGGTTTGAAAAGGGTTCACAGTGTGAGGGAAACTATTGTAACAATGTGGACAGAACCCTTTGGATGGATTCATCATGTTTGTTTTTTTTTTTGTTTGTTTTTTTTTTTTTTTTTTTTGCTGCTTCAGAATCTGTAGTAGCGATTGGTGTGTTCCATGATACATCCCCGCTTCTTATAAGTTTTAGATGGAATGCCCATTAGGAAGAAGTGCACGTAAGGAAGATTAGTGAGTCAAACTCCTCTGCCCTCTGTCAGCAGTGGGTGCAAAGGGATTTAGACCAAGTGCTTTCATCCTTTGATTTGCAAAGTTTTCACTATATGAATGATGTTTTGTTTGTTTGCAGGTCAGGAGTCTTGGTCTCAATATCCCTGTTTAAAAAGTGTTATCACATGTCTGCCAGAAGGAATTGCTGATGATACTGGGAAAAATTGAGAGTTATCCTTAACAATTAAGGGTTTTGTAGCAACATGGATGGACCTAGAGATTGTTATACTGAGTGAAGCAAGTCAGACACAGAAAGACAGATATCATATGATATTGCTTATATGAGGAATCTAAAAAAGAAAAAAAAAAGGTACAAATGAACTTATTTACACAACAGAAATAGAATCATGGATATAGAAAACAAACTTATGGTTACCAGGGGATAAGTGGAGAAGGGATACATTGGGAGATTGGGACTGACTTATACACACTACTATATATAAAATAGATAAGTATTGATAAAGACCTGCTTTATAGCACAGGGAACTCTACTCAGTGGTCTGTACTGGCGTATACGGAAAAAGAATCTTATAAAAAAAAACAAGGGTTTTGGGATTATATAATAAATATAAATGTGCAAACCTTTAACATGAAAGGAAAAAACAGTTAACTCTGTGGTCCCTGTTATGGTGTAAATATTTTGTACCTCTAATTTTAAAATTTTGATACCCAGCTCCCATGTTGATGGTATTAGGAGGTGGGGCTTTTGGGAGGTGATTAGGTTATGAGGCCAGAGACCTCAAACATGGGATTAGTGACCTAATAAATGTAGCACACAGAAGATCTTATGCCCATTCCATGATTTCATTGCCGAGCGAGAAGGCCCACATTATGAACCAGAAATTGGTCCCTCGCCAGACACTAAGTCAGCTGGCAACTTGTTCTTTTTAAAAAAAAAAAAAATAATTAGATAATTAATTAATTAATTTTTTGGCTGTGTTGGGTCTTTGGTGCGGTGCGCGGGCTTCTCATTGAGTGGCTTCTCTTGTTGCGGAGCACGGGCTCTAGGCGTGTGGGTTTCAGTAGTTGTGGCTCACGGGCTCAGTAGTTGTGGCCTGTGGACTCTAGAGCACAGGCTCAGTATTTGTGGTGCACGGGCTTAGTTGTTCCATGGCATGTGGGATCTTCCTGGACCAGGGCTCGAACCCTTGTCCCCTTTATTGGTAGGCAGATTCTTAACCACTGCACCTCCAGGGAAGCCCCTGGTTACTTGTTCTTGAACTTTGCAGCCTCAGCAATTATGAGAAAACAAAAATATTCTGTTGTTTATAAAATACCAAGTCTCTCGTATTTTGTTTTAGCAGTCAAAGAGCTGGCTGAGGAGAAATATCTGTGAGCTTGAAGACATATCAGGAGAAACCTTTAAATCTCAAAAGAAAAGAGAAAATGGGCAGGAAAGAAATCAACAGAACAGAGTAATCAATAATTGTGGAACAATGAAAAATGCTGTGACCTATACATAATGGGTATAGCAGGAGGAGAATAAAGATAATAAAGAACAGAAAATATTTTTTAAAAATGACTGAGAATCTCCCCAAATGAATGTCTGACACTAAATCCACAACATCCAAACTTAGAAGAACATATGAATAGTAAAGAAAACTGACCAATATCTCTCAGGAACATCAATGCAAAAATCCTCAACAAAATATTACCAAATCGAATCCAACAATATTTTGAGAGAATTTTATATCATGAATGAGAGGAAATAATCCCAGGTATGAAAGGCTGGTTCAACATTCTAGAATCAAATAATTATATCCATCATATCAACACCTTAAAGACAATCATTAGCATATCAATAGATTCAGAAGACCTTTGAAAAAATCTAACACCCATTCTTCATAAAAACTCTCAGTTAAAGAAATAGACTGGAGCTTTCTCAAGTTGATAACAAAGATTTACAGGAAACTTTTATCTTACATCATGATTAATGGTCAAAACCATGAAGCTTTTACACTAAGTTCAGGTAAAAGCAAGGATGTCCCCTTTCATGACTCCTTTTCCATATTTTACTCCAAGTCCTTGCTAATGCAATAAGGCACACAAATAAATAAAACAAATAAAGATTGGGTAGAAAAAAATGAAAGCAACCTAAATAAAATGTGGACCAATATACTTTATGGACACCTCACCAAAGAAAATAGACACTATGCATATAAGTATACAGAAGAATAATCCAGATTACATGCTGCCATGAAAAAGCAAATTAAAAATACAATTACATACCACTATGTAACACTTAGAATGGCTAAAATGTGAACAATGACAAGAACAAATTCTGTAGGAGATGTGGAACAATAGGAAATGTCATTTGTCATTGGTGGAAATTAAAAATAATACAGCTACTTTGGTAGTCTGATTGACACTTGCTAGAATATTGAGCATTCCCTTACTGTACAATCCGTCAAGTGTTCTCATGGATATTTACTGAAAGTAGTTTAAAACATACTTCCAGAGGAAAACCTGCATATGGATATTTATAGCACCTAATTCAATATTGCCAAAATGTGAATGAAACTAAGGTGTCCTCCAATAGGTGAATGAAATGATATAGTATTAATATATTCTGGGAATGGGATAATATTGAGCACTAAAAAAGTAAGCTATCAAGCCATATAAAGAGATGGGAATTCTTTCTTTTTCTTTTGAAATATAGGTGATTTTCTTTATTTTGAAATTTAAATTTTATTGGAGTATAGTTGATTTACAATGTTGTGTTCATTTCAGCTGCACAGCAAGTGATTCAGTTACACATATGCATATATTCATTCTTTTTCAGATTCTTTTCTGATAACGGTATTCCCAGAATACTGAGTAGAGCTCCCTGTGCTTTACAGTAGGTCCTGTTGCTTATCTGTTATATATAGTAGTATTCGTATGTTTACCCCAAGCTCCTGATTTATCCTTACCCCCCACCTCTCCCCTTTGGTAACCGTAAGTTTGTTTTCCAAGTCTGTGAGTCTGCCTCTGTTTTGTAAGTTAGTTCATTTGTATCAATTTTTAGCTTCCACCTAGAAGTGATATCATCCAATATTTGTCTTACTCTGTCTGACTTACTTCACTTAGTACAATCATCTCTAGGTCCATCCATGTTACTGCAACTGGCATTATTTTCTTCTATTTTATGGCTGAGTCATATTCCATTATATATATGTATCACATATTCTTTACCTATATTCATATGTTGATGGACATTTTGGTTGCTTCCATGTCTTCGCTATTGTAAAGAGTGTTGCAGTGAACATTGGGGAAGATGTGTCTTTTCGATTTATGCTTTCCTCCAGATATGCACACAGGAGTGAACTTGCTGGATCATCTGGTAGCTCTATTTTATTTTATTTTACTTCATTTCATTTCAATTTCAATTTTTCTGGAATAGAGTTGATTTACAATGTTGTGTTACTTTCTGCTGCACAGCACAGTGAAGCAGTTATACATATATCCAATCCGTTTTGGATTCCTTTCCCATACAGGTCATTACAGAGTATTGAGTAGAGTTCCCTGTGCTATACAGTAAGCCCTTATTTGTTATCTCTTTTATATATAGTGGTGTGTATATGTCAATCCCAATTTCCAATTTATCCCTCCCACCTCCCCTTACTCTGGTAACCTCCATTCTGTGCTCCATAGTGGCTGTTACCAATTGACATTGCCACCGATAGCATAGAATTGGTGGCACAGTGGTTAAGAATCTGTCTGCCAGTTCAGGGGACACAGGTTCGAGCCCTGGCCCGGGAAGATCTCACATGCCACAGAACAAGTAAGCCCGTGCACCACAACTACTCAGTCTGCGCTCTAGAGCCCACGAGCCACAACTACTGAAGCCTGTGTGCCTACAGCTTGTGCTCCACAACAAGAGAAGCCACCACAAAGAGAAGGCTTCGTACCACAACGATGAGTAGCCCCCGCTTGCTGCAACTACAGAAAAGCCACGCACAGCAACAAAGACCCAACGCAGATTAAAAAAAAAAAAAAATAAGTAGTAGGTTTCTCTTTTTTCCACACCCTCTGAAGCATTTCTTGTTTGTAGACATTGTGATGATGGCTATTCTGAGTGGTTCCAGGTGATACTTCTTTGTACATGTGATTTGCATTTGTCTAACATAAAGCAATGGTGAGTATCTTCATATGTGCATTTTTTTTTTCTGAACAGTGTCAGTAAGATTTATCCCTTGAAAAAGGGTTATTGAAAGGTTGCCTTGTTTTGAAGTCTACTTCGATTACCTACCCCAAGACATTTTTTGAGGGCTGTTGTCATTTACAGCTCCCCAGGCATTGTGAATATGAAGTGCGTATAAGGTCCAGTTTTAGAATTGTTGTTATGGTAAACAGAAGGCGGCAGGATTTCTACTGTCCCTCTCTGGTTACTGACACAACCTTAGATGTAGGGCAAGTCCTGTTCTTGGGTATTAAATTAGAGTGGAATGTGCCTGACCAAACATGTAAGGGCTTCTGTCCCATTCCTTCTTCCCCCTTACCCTTCATCCCCCGAACAAGTATAAACCCCTGCAAAATCACCTGTTGAGGGTGCTGTCTTGTAGAGTGGGATGACCCTTACGAAGGAGTCGGGAGGTTGGAACCCAAACACCAGGATATGTTGAGAGCAGGTGATTTTCCAAATGTCATCCAGCCCAGAGAGTCCACCATCCTTTGGGTGTCAGAGGGTTGGTTTAGTAGTATGAGGGCACACATAGATCTGGAGATAGTGATCCCATGCAGAGGGGACCAGATACTATATGTTCAAGGGGGGCGAATTAGCTGGCATATCCTCCCGAGGTCCTCAGGCCCACAACAGTCCAGCCTTGGGACCAAATTGTGTCTGTGTCCAGGGATGTGACACTAGTACATTCACTGCGACTAAACAAATTTAGTGATCATTTTTCTTTTCTTTAATTTAATTTTAAATTTATAATGGAGTATATAGTTGATTTATCATGTTGTGTTCATTTTTGACATACACCAACATGATTCATTTATACAGAGATAACTATATATTCTTTTTAGAATTATTTTCCCATTGAGGTTACTAAAGGGTGTTGAGAAGAGTTCCAAGTGCTCTACAGCAGGTCCATGTTGATTACAAGTTTTCTCTCTGTAAATATGTATATACTAACTCCAACCTCATGATTTATGCCTCCAACACACCTTTCCAGTTTGGTAACCATAAGTTTGTGTTCTAAGTCTGGGACTCTGTTTCTGTGTTGTAAGATAGTACCTTTCTATCAATTTTTAGATTCCACCGATAAGTAATATCATATGATATTTTTCATTGCCTGATTTATGACACTTAGTATGAATGTATGTAGGTCCTTCTGAGTGGCCCTAAATGACCTTATTTCATTCACTTCATGGCTGAGTAATATTCCATTGTACATATCTACCATAATTTCTTTATCCATTCTTCCTTCCAAGGACTTTTAGGTAGCTTCCGAGTAGAGGCTGTTGTAAACAGGGCTGCATAAATTTTAGAGTGGCTGTGTCCTGTCAATTTACGTTTTTTCCAAGATACAGGCCCAGGAGTGGAAGCGCCATATGCTCTGAAGCTCTGGTTTTTAGATTTTTAAGGAATCACCACCCACTTCTCCAGAGTGGCTGTTAGCAATTTACATTCCCACCATCAGCTTGTCAGCGTTCCCTTTTCTCCATGCCCTGTCCTGCATTTCAGGTTTTACAGTTTGTGAGGTTGGCCATTCTGACTGGTGCGAAGTGACATCTCTTTGTAGTATTAATTTACATTGCCCGCCTGTTTTGTTGGCCAAAAATGGAGTAAGGGTTTTTCCTGAATATATTAAGGAATAACGCATACGGCCTTTTTGGCAAACTGCATCATTGGCGATGTTCAGCAGCTTTGCATGTGCTTTAATGACGAGTGCAAACTACCCCTTGAAATCCCTTTCCTGCAATTCTGCCTTGCTTACAAGGCCTTTACGAATACTTGGCTCAAGAAATGACTCCATTAGAGGTGTCAATTACAACCCTGCATGTTTGGGAATTGCAGTGCCCCTGAGCACCGGTTTTCAACTTGTTTAGGGAAGCAGACACAAAGGGGCAGGATTTCTACAGACCCATTCCAGTTACTGGGGCACCTGAAGGATAGGGAAATTCTTCTTCCAGGTAGGAAACTAGAGTGGCATATGCCTGTCCAAACATCTAAGGCTTGTGTCTCATTCCATCCCGCCATTCCCCTTCTTCACCGGAAAACTCCAAGCCGTGCAAAACCGGCTGTTGAGTGTGCTGCCTTCCCAAAGTGGGGGGACTCTAAGGAAAGGAGCTGGGGAACCCGAATACCAGGAGACATGGACATGAGGTGACTTTTCCAAACTCTTCCCGATCAGACGGTGTACCATCCTCTGGATGTGCCATGCATGTTTTAGCTGTAGGAAGGGTCCCCTGCACCTGGAGGTATGGGACCCATGGAATGGGGGCCAGGCAGTATTTCTCTAAAAGTGCTGCATTTGCTGGCCCATCCTCACGAAGCCTCTCAGACCAACGAGTGTAGAGCCTTAGGTCCCATCCAGCTCTGTGTCTAGATATGGTCAGTCCAGGTTGCATCACAGCCCTTGAACAAATTTTGTAAGAATTTCTCTCTCTCTCACTGTCTTTATTTTGTACTTGTTATTTAATTTTATAATGGGGTATAGCTGATTTTCAATACTGTGTTTCTTCCTGCTCTACATCTATCCACTTGATTCACTTAAAGAGAGACATCAATAAATTCTTTTACAGATTCTTACCAGTCTTATATATCCTTTTCTGGTGACAACAGTGTGCTGAGTCCAGCTCTTTGAGCTATAGAGTAGGTCCTGTCGAATACCTATTTTGTTTATGGAACCGTATCTGTGCTAATTTCAACCTCCTGGTTTATGCATCACCCCGCCCCACCTTTCTCCTTTAGCAGCCATAAGTGTGTTTTCTAAATGTGTGACGCCGTTTCTGTTTTGTAATTGCGTTCATGTGAAGGCATTTTTAGATACTATCTATAAGTGATACCTTATGATAAGTCTCTCTTTATGTCTGACTTATGTCACTTAGAATGATCGTACCTCAGTCTCCACGAGTTGCTGCCACTGGCCTTATTTCATTAATTGCTGAGTAATATTCCATTGTACATAAGTACCACATCTTCTTTATCCATTTTTTCCTTCCAAGCACATGTAAGTTGTACCCAAATCGAGGCATTTCTAAACAGAGCAGCCCTAAACTTTGGGGTGCCTGTGACTTGTCGATTTTTTGGTTTTCCCAAGATATACGCCCATGAGGGGAAGTGCTGTATGCTCTGCAGCTCTGTTTTTTAGAAGTTTTAAGATACAGTATACACTTCTCAAGAGTGGCCGGTGGCAATTTACATCCCGCCGATCAGCATAACATGGCTCCCTTTTCTCCATGGCCTGTCCTGCATTTCTGGGTTTTACACTTTTTCAGCATGGGCCTTTTGACCAATGCGAAGTGAGACATTTTTGTAATGCTGATTTGCATTGCCCACTTGTTTAGTTGGCCAAAAAGAGCATCTGCGTTTTTTCCAAAATTTATTCAGGAAAGAACGCAGACGCCCTTTTTGGCCAACTGCATCATTGTCGAAGTTCTGCGGAATTTCATGTGCTTTAAAGGCGAGTCGAATCTACCTGTGAAAAACTGTTTCCTGCAATTCTGTCTTGCTTTGAAATCCTCTTCGTTGCCTTACCTCAATACATTTTTAGACGAGAGTGATCATTTATAAATCTGCAGATTTGTGAATTGCCGTGCTCCTGAGCTCCATTCTCCAAATCGCTTTTTTGGGAGCTGGCCGCAAAAGCGCGGGATTGCTTCAGGCCCTATTCTGGTTCCGGGGGGCAGGATGAGCCTGTGGTTAAATCTTCTTCCTGATGGGAAAATAGGGTGACCTGTGCCTGTCCCAACACCTAGAGCTAGCCTCTCATGGGTTCCCCCTCTTCCCGTTCATCCTCAGGACAAATTGCAACCTGTACAAAACAGGAGGTTAAAGGTGCTGATTCTCCAAGTGGGGAGATTGTTAGTCAAGTGGCTGGAATGGCAAACCCGACCACCAGGAGATGAGAAATGACCTGCGTTTCAGAAATGTGTCCCGATGACACTGTATACCATCCACTGGGTTTCTCATGCATGTTTTCGATGTAGGAAGATGCCCTTGAACCTGGAGATTTGGGACCCATGGGATGGGTACCACGCAGTATTACTTTAAAGGGTCTGCGTTTGCTCACCCAACCTCACCAAATCTCTCAGCCCCAAGAGTGTCCACCCTTATGTCTCCATCAGCTGTGGGTCTAGATATGGTCAATCCAGGTGGCATCACAGCCCCTGAACGAAGTTTGTAAGAATTTCTCTCTCTTTCACTGTCTTTGTTTCACGGGTTTTTAAAAGTAATTGATTTTTATAATGGGGTATAGCTGCTTTTCACTGCTGTGTTTATGCCGCTTTACACCCACTTGACTCACTTACAGAGAGATATCAATACATAGGTTTTAAGATTCTTTCTAGTCAGATATATTCTTGGGCGGTGAGTAGGGGGTGTTGAGTCCAGTTCCCTGAGCAAGGAGTAGGTCTTGTCTATTACATATTGTGTTTATGGAACGGTATCTTAGCTAATTTGAAACCCGTGTTTCAAATTACCCCACGTCACCTTTCCCGTTGAGCAGCCATAGTGTGTTTTCTAAACGTGTGACTCTGTTCCGTTTTGTAATTCAGTTTAAGTGTAGCGGTTTTTACATTCCCTCTATAAGTAATATCTTACGACAAGTGTCTTTATCTGTGTGAGTTATTTCACTTAGAATCGTCGTACCTAAATCCACTCATCATGCTGCTACTAGCCTTATGACCTTGATTTCATGGCTGAGTGATATTCCATTATACCTAAGGACCACAACTTCTTTATCCATTTTTCTCTTTCCTGGGATATTTAAGGTGCAACGAAGTGGAGGTTCTTGTCAAGAGAGCAGCCCTAAACTTTGGGGTGCCTGTGTCTTGCTGATTTTTAGTTTTCCCAATTTATACGCCCATGAGTGGAAGTGCCCTATGCTCTGTAAGCTGAGTTTTTTAGATGTTTCAGGACACACCGTACACTTCTCCAGAGTGGCTGTTGGCAATTTACATCCCGCCCATCAGCGTAGCAAGGCTCCCTTTTCACCATGGCCTGTGCTGCATTGCTGGTTTTGACACTTTATTCAGCATGGCCCTTTTGACCGATGGGAAGCGAGACTTCTTTGTAGCGCTGATTTGCCTTTCCAGGTTGCTTGGTTGGCCAAAGAGGGCGTATGCGTTTTTTCCTGAATATATTCAGGAAAAAACGCATACGCCCTTTTTGGCCAAGGGCATGATTGTCCAGGTTTGGCCGCTTTTCCTGTGCTTTCAAGGCGATTCGAATCTACCTCCTGAAATCTGTTTCCTGCAATTCTGCCTTGCTTTCAAATCCTCTTCGTTGCCTTCCCTCAATATATTTGTGGACAAGAGTTATCATTTATAACTCTGCAGGTTTGTGAATTGCAGTGTCCCTGAGCTCCATTGTTCAACTCGCTTACTTGGGAGCTGGCCACAAAAGCGCAGGATTGCTTCAGGCCCTGTTTTGGTCCCGGGCGGCAGGCTGAGCCTGTGGTTAATTCTTCTTCCTGATGGGAAAATAGAGTGACCTGTGCCAGTCCCAACACCTAGAGCTAGTCTCTCATTGGTTCCCCCTCTTCCCGTTCATCCTCAGGACAAATCGCAACCTGTACGGAACAGGAGGTTAAAGGTGCTGAGTCTCCAAGGAGGGAGATTGCTAGTAAAGCGGCATGAATGGCGAACCCGAGCACAAGGAGGTGAGAAATGAGGTGCGTTTTAGAAACCTTTCCCGATCACACGGTGTATCATCTTCTGGTTTTCTCATGCATGTTTTCGATGTAGGAAGATGCCCTTGAACCTGGAGATTTGGGACCCATGGGATGGGTACCACGCAGTACTACTTTAAAGGGTCTGTGTTTGCTCACCCAACCTCACCAAAACTCTCAGCCCCAAGAGTGTCCACCCTTATGTCTACATCAGCTGTGCGTCTAGATATGGTCAATCCAGGTGGCATCACAGCCCCTGAACGAATTGTGTAAGAATTTCTCTCTCTTTCACTGTCTTTGTTTCACGGGTTTTTAAAAGTAATTGATTTTTATAATGGGGTTTAGCTGCTTTTCACAGCGGTGTTTATGCCGCTTTACACCCACTTGACTCACTTACAGAGAGATATCAATACATAGGTTTTAAGATTCTTACTAGTCAGATATATTCTTGGGTGGTGAGTAGGGGGTGTTGAGTCCAGTTCCCTGAGCAAGGAGTAGGTCTTGTCTATTACATATTGGGTTTATGGAACGGTATCTGAGCTAATTTGAAACCCGTGTTTTATGCATCACCCCGCCTCACCTTTCCCGTTGAGCAGCCATAGTGTGTTTTCTAAACGTGTGACTCTGTTCCGTTTTGTAATTCAGTTCAAGTGTAGCGGTTTTTACATTCCCTCTATTAGTGATATTTTATGACAAGTGTCTTTTTCTGTGTGACTTTTTTCACTTAGAATCGTCGTACCTAAATCCACTCATCATGCTGCTACTAGCCTTATGGCCTTGATTTCATGGCTGAGTGATATTCCATTGTACATAAGGACCACAACTTCTTTATCCATTTTTCTCTTTCCTGGGATATTTAAGGCGTAACGAAGTGCAGCTTCTTGTCAAGAGAGCAGCCCTAAACTTTGGGGTGCCTGTGTCTTGCTGATTTTTAATTTTCCCAATTTATACGCCCATGAGTGGTACTGCCCTATGCTCTCTAAGCTGAGTTTTTTAGATGTTTCAGGACACACCGTACACTTCTCCAGAGTGGCTGTTGGCAATTTACATCCCGCCCATCAGCGTAGCACGGCTCCCATTTCTCCATGGCCTGTCCTGCATTTCTGGTTTTGACACTTTATTCAGCATGGCCCTTTTGACCGACGGGAAGCGAGACTTCTTTGTAGCGCTGATTTACGTTTACAGGTTGCTTGGTTGGCCAAAAAGGGCGTATGCGTTTTTTCCTGAATATATTCAGGAAAAAACGCATACGCCCTTTTTGGCCAAGGGCATGGTTGTCGATGTTTGGCCGCTTTTCCTGTGCTTTCAAGGCGATTCGAATCTACCTCCTGAAATCTGTTTCCTGCAATTCTGCCTTGCTTTCAAATCCTCTTAGTTGCCTTCCCTCAATATATTTGTGGACGAGAGTTATCATTTATAACTCTGCAGGTTTGTGAATTGCAGTGCCCCTGAGCTCCATTGTTCAACTCGCTTTCTTGGGAGCTGGCCGCCAAAGCGCAGGATTGCTTCAGGCCCTGTTCTGGTCCCGGGCGGCAGGCTGAGCCTGTGGTTAATTCTTCTTCCTGATGGGAAAATAGAGTGACCTGTGCCAGTCCCAACACCTAGAGCTAGTCTCTCATTGGTTCCCCCTCTTCCCGTTCATCCTCAGGACAAATTGCAACCTGTACGGAACAGGAGGTTAAAGGTGCTGAGTCTCCAAGGAGGGAGATTGCTAGTAAAGCGGCTGGAATGGCGAACCCGAGCACAAGGAGATGAGAAATGAGGTGCGTTTTAGAAACCTTTCCCGATCACACGGTGTACCATCTTCTGGGTTTCTCATGCATGTTTTCGATGTAGGAAGATGCCCTTGCACCTGGAGATTTGGGACCCATGGGATGGGTACCACGCAGTATTACTTTAAAGGGTCTGCGTTTGCTCACCCAACCTCACCAAACCTCTCAGCCCCAAGAGTGTCCACCCTTATGTCTCCGTCAGCTGTGGGTCTAGATATGGTCAATCCAGGTGGCATCACAGCCCCTGAACGAATTTTGTAAGAATTTCTCTCCCTTTCACTGTCTTTGTTTCACGGGTTTTTAAAAGTAATTGATTTTTATAATGGGGTTTAGCTGCTTTTCACTGCTGTGTTTATGCCGCTTTACACCCACTTGCCTCACTTACAGAGATATATCAGTACATAGGTTTTAAGATTCTTACTAGTCAGATATATTCTTGGGCGGCGAGTAGGGGGTGTTGAGTCCAGTTCCCTGAGCAAGGAGTAGGTCTTGTCTATTACATATTGGGTTTATGGAACGGTATCTGAGCTAATTTGAAACCCGTGTTTTATGCGTCACCCCGCCTAACCTTTCCCGTTAAGCAGCCATAGTGTGTTTTCTAAACGTGTGACTCTGTTCCGTTTTGTAATTCAATTCAAGTGTAGCGGTTTTTACATTCCCTCTATTAGTGATATCTTATGACAAGTGTCTTTTTCTGTGTGACTTTTTTCACTTAGAATCGTCGTACCTAAATCCACTCATCATGCTGCTACTAGCCTTATGACGTTGATTTCATGGCTGAGTGATATTCCACTGTACATAAGGACCACAACTTCTTTATCCATTTTTCTCTTTCCTGGGATATTTAAGGTGTAACGAAGTGGAGGTTCTTGTCAAGAGAGCAGCCCTAAACTTTGGGGTGCCTGTGTCTTGCTGATTTTTAGTTTTCCCAATTTATACGCCCATGAGTGCAAGTGCCCTATGCTCTCTAAGCTGAGTTTTTTAGATGTTTCAGGACACACCGTACACTTCTCCAGAGTGGCTGTTGGCAATTTACATCGCGCCCATCAGCGAAGCAAGGCTCCCGTTTCTCCAAGGCCTGTCCTGCATTTCTGGTTTTGACACTTTATTCAGCATGGCCCTTTTGACCGATGGGAAGCGAGACTTCTTTGTAGCGCTGATTTGCCTTTCCAGGTTGCTTGGTTGGCCAAAAAGGGCGTATGCGTTTTTTCCTGAATATATTCAGGAAAAAACGCATACGCCCTTTTTGGCCAAGGGCATGATTGTCGAGGTGTGGCCGCTTTTCCTGTGCTTTCAAGGCGATTCGAATCAACCTCCTGACATCTGTTTCCTGCAATTCTGCCTTGCTTTCAAATCTTCTTCGTTGCCTTCCCTCAATATATTTGTGGACGAGAGTTATCATTTATAACTCTGCAGGTTTGTGAATTGCAGTGCCCCTGAGCTCCATTGTTCAACTCGCTTTCTTGGGAGCTGGCCGCCAAAGCGCAGGATTGCTTCAGGCCCTGTTCTGATCCCGGGCGGCAGGCTGAGCCTGTGGTTAATTTTTCTTCCTGACGGGAAAATAGAGTGACCTGTGCCAGTCCCAACACCTAGAGCTAGTCTCTCATTGGTTCCCCCTCTTCCCGTTCATCCTCAGGACAAATTGCAACCTGTACGGAACAGGAGGTTAAAGGTGCTGAGTCTCCAAGGAGGGAGATTGCTAGTAAAGCGGCTGGAATGGCGAACCCGAGCACAAGGAGATGAGAAATGAGGTGCGTTTTAGAAACCTTTCCCGATCACACGGTGTACCATCTTCTGGGTTTCTCATGCATGTTTTCGATGTAGGAAGATGCCCTTGCACCTGGAGATTTGGGACCCATGGGATGGGTACCACGCAGTATTACTTTAAAGGGTCTGCGTTTGCTCACCCAACCTCACCAAACCTGTCAGCCCCAAGAGTGTCCACCCTTATGTCTCCATCAGCTGTGTGTCTAGATATGGTCAATCCAGGTGGCATCACAGCCCCTGAACGAATTTTGTAAGAATTTCTCTCCCTTTCACTGTCTTTGTTTCACGGGTTTTTAAAAGTAATTGATTTTTATAATGGGGTTTAGCTGCTTTTCACTGCTGTGTTTATGCCGCTTTACACCCACTTGCCTCACTTACAGAGATATATCAGTACATAGGTTTTAAGATTCTTACTAGTCAGATATATTCTTGGGCGGCGAGTAGGGGGTGTTGAGTCCAGTTCCCTGAGCAAGGAGTAGGTCTTGTCTATTACATATTGGGTTTATGGAACGGTATCTGAGCTAATTTGAAACCCGTGTTTTATGCGTCACCCCGCCTAACCTTTCCCGTTAAGCAGCCATAGTGTGTTTTCTAAACGTGTGACTCTGTTCCGTTTTGTAATTCAATTCAAGTGTAGCGGTTTTTACATTCCCTCTATTAGTGATATCTTATGACAAGTGTCTTTTTCTGAGTGACTTATTTCACTTAGAATCGTCGTACCTAAATCCACTCATCATGCTGCTACTAGCCTTATGACGTTGATTTCATGGCTGAGTGATATTCCACTGTACATAAGGACCACAACTTCTTTATCCATTTTTCTCTTTCCTGGGATATTTAAGGTGTAACGAAGTGGAGGTTCTTGTCAAGAGAGCAGCCCTAAACTTTGGGGTGCCTGTGTCTTGCTGATTTTTAGTTTTCCCAATTTATACGCCCATGAGTGGAAGTGCCCTATGCTCTCTAAGCTGAGTTTTTTAGATGTTTCAGGACACACCGTACACTTCTCCAGAGTGGCAGTTGGCAATTTACATCGCGCCCATCAGCGAAGCAAGGCTCCCGTTTCTCCATGGCCTGTCCTGCATTTCTGGTTTTGACACTTTATTCAGCATGGCCCTTTTGACCGATGGGAAGCGAGACTTCTTTGTAGCGCTGATTTGCCTTTCCAGGTTGCTTGGTTGGCCAAAAAGGGCGTATGCGTTTTTTCCTGAATATATTCAGGAAAAAACGCATACGCCCTTTTTGGCCAAGGGCATGATTGTCGAGGTGTGGCCGCTTTTCCTGTGCTTTCAAGGCGATTCGAATCAACCTCCTGACATCTGTTTCCTGCAATTCTGCCTTGCTTTCAAATCTTCTTCGTTGCCTTCCCTCAATATATTTGTGGACGAGAGTTATCATTTATAACTCTGCAGGTTTGTGAATTGCAGTGCCCCTGAGCTCCATTGTTCAACTCGCTTTCTTGGGAGCTGGCCGCCAAAGCGCAGGATTGCTTCAGGCCCTGTTCTGGTCCCGGGCGGCAGGCTGAGCCTGTGGTTAATTTTTCTTCCTGATGGGAAAATAGAGTGACCTGTGCCAGTCCCAACACCTAGAGCTAGTCTCACATTGGTTCCCCCTCTTCCCGTTCATCCTCAGGACAAATTGAAACCTGTACGGAACAGGAGGTTAAAGGTGCTGAGTCTCCAAGGAGGGAGATTGCTAGTAAAGCGGCTGGAATGGCGAACCCGAGCACAAGGAGATGAGAAATGAGGTGCGTTTTAGAAACCTTTCCCGATCACACGGTGTACCATCTTCTGGGTTTCTCATGCATGTTTTCGATGTAGGAAGATGCCCTTGCACCTGGAGATTTGGGACCCATGGGATGGGTACCACGCAGTATTACTTTAAAGGGTCTGCGTTTGCTCACCCAACCTCACCAAACCTCTCAGCCCCAAGAGTGTCCACCCTTATGTCTCCATCAGCTGTGGGTCTAGATATGGTCAATCCAGGTGGCATCACAGCCCCTGAACGAATTTTGTAAGAATTTCTCTCCCTTTCACTGTCTTTGTTTCACGGGTTTTTAAAAGTAATTGATTTTTATAATGGGGTTTAGCTGCTTTTCACTGCTGTGTTTATGCCGCTTTACACCCACTTGCCTCACTTACAGAGATATATCAGTACATAGGTTTTAAGATTCTTACTAGTCAGATATATTCTTGGGCGGTGAGTAGGGGGTGTTGAGTCCAGTTCCCTGAGCAAGGAGTAGGTCTTGTCTATTACATATTGGGTATATGGAACGGTATCTGAGCTAATTTGAAACCCGTGTTTTATGCATCACCCCGCCTCACCTTTCCCGTTAAGCAGCCATAGTGTGTTTTCTAAACGTGTGACTCTGTTCCGTTTTGTAATTCAGTTCAAGTGTAGCTTTTTTTACATTCCCTCTATTAGTGATATCTTATGACAAGTGTCTTTTTCCGTGTGACTTATTTCACTTAGAATCGTCGTACCTAAATCCACTCATCATGCTGCTACTAGCCTTATGACGTTGATTTCATAGCTGAGTGATATTCCACTGTACATAAGGACCACAACTTCTTTATCCATTTTTCTCTTTCCTGGGCTATTTAAGGTGTAACGAAGTGGAGGTTCTTGTCAAGAGAGCAGCCCTAAACTTTGGGGTGCCTGTGTCTTGCTGATTTTTAGTTTTCCCAATTTATACGCCCATGAGTGGAAGTGCCCTATGCTCTCTAAGCTGAGTTTTTTAGATGTTTCAGGACACACCGTACACTTCTCCAGAGTGGCAGTTGGCAATTTACATCGCGCCCATCAGCGAAGCAAGGCTCCCGTTTCTCCATGGCCTGTCCTGCATTTCTGGTTTTGACACTTTATTCAGCATGGCCCTTTTGACCGATGGGAAGCGAGACTTCTTTGTAGCGCTGATTTGCCTTTCCAGGTTGCTTGGTTGGCCAAAAAGGGCGTATGCGTTTTTTCCTGAATATATTCAGGAAAAAACGCATACGCACTTTTTGGCCAAGGGCATGATTGTCGAGGTGTGGCCGCTTTTCCTGTGCTTTCAAGGCGATTCGAATCAACCTCCTGACATCTGTTTCCTGCAATTCTGTCTTGCTTTCAAATCTTCTTCGTTGCCTTCCCTCAATATATTTGTGGACGAGAGTTATCATTTATAACTCTGCAGTTTTGTGAATTGCAGTGCCCCTGAGCTCCATTGTTCAACTCGCTTTCTTGGGAGCTGGCCGCCAAAGCGCAGGATTGCTTCAGGCCCTGTTCTGGTCCCGGGCGGCAGGCTGAGCCTGTGGTTAATTCTTCTTCCTGATGGGAAAATAGAGTGACCTGTGCCAGTCCCAACACCTAGAGCTAGTCTCTCATTGGTTCCCCCTCTTCCCGTTCATCCTCAGGACAAATTGCAACCTGTACGGAACAGGAGGTTAAAGGTGCTGAGTCTCCAAGGAGGGAGATTGCTAGTAAAGCGGCTGGAATGGCGAACCCGAGCACAAGGAGATGAGAAATGAGGTGCGTTTTAGAAACCTTTCCCGATCACACGGTGTACCATCTTCTGGGTTTCTCATGCATGTTTTCGATGTAGGAAGATGCCCTTGCACCTGGAGATTTGGGACCCATGGGATGGGTACCACGCAGTATTACTTTAAAGGGTCTGCGTTTGCTCACCCAACCTCACCAAACCTCTCAGCCCCAAGAGTGTCCACCCTTATGTCTCCATCAGCTGTGGGTCTAGATATGGTCAATCCAGGTGGCATCACAGCACCTGAACGAATTTTGTAAGAATTTCTCTCCCTTTCACTGTCTTTGTTTCACGGGTTTTTAAAAGTAATTGATTTTTATAATGGGGTTTAGCTGCTTTTCACTGCTGTGTTTATGCCGCTTTACACCCACTTGCCTCACTTACAGAGATATATCAGTACATAGGTTTTAAGATTCTTACTAGTCAGATATATTCTTGGGCGGTGAGTAGGGGGTGTTGAGTCCAGTTCCCTGAGCAAGGAATAGGTCTTGTCTATTACATATTGGGTTTATGGAACGGTATCTGAGCTAATTTGAAACCCGTGTTTTATGCATCACCCCGCCTAACCTTTCCCGTTGAGCAGCCATAGTGTGTTTTCTAAACGTGTGACTCTGTTCCGTTTTGTAATTCAATTCAAGTGTAGCGGTTTTTACATTCCCTCTATTAGTGATATCTTATGACAAGTGTCTTTTTCTGTGTGACTTATTTCACTTAGAATCGTCGTACCTAAATCCACTCATCATGCTGCTACTAGCCTTATGACGTTGATTTCATGGCTGAGTGATATTCCACTGTACATAAGGACCACAACTTCTTTATCCATTTTTCTCTTTCCTGGGATATTTAAGGTGTAACGAAGTGGAGGTTCTTGTCAAGAGAGCAGCCCTAAACTTTGGGGTGCCTGTGTCTTGCTGATTTTTAGTTTTCCCAATTTATACGCCCATGAGTGCAAGTCCCCTATGCTCTCTAAGCTGAGTTTTTTAGATGTTTCAGGACACACCGTACACTTCTCCAGAGTGGCAGTTGGCAATTTACATCGCGCCCATCAGCGAAGCAAGGCTCCCGTTTCTCCATGGCCTGTCCTGCATTTCTGGTTTTGACACTTTATTCAGCATGGCCCTTTTGACCGATGGGAAGCGAGACTTCTTTGTAGCGCTGATTTGCCTTTCCAGGTTGCTTGGTTGGCCAAAAAGGGCGTATGCGTTTTTTCCTGAATATATTCAGGAAAAAACGCATACGCCCTTTTTGGCCAAGGGCATGATTGTCGAGGTGTGGCCGCTTTTCCTGTGCTTTCAAGGCGATTCGAATCAACCTCCTGACATCTGTTTCCTGCAATTCTGCCTTGCTTTCAAATCTTCTTCGTTGCCTTCCCTCAATATATTTGTGGACGAGAGTTATCATTTATAACTCTGCAGGTTTGTGAATTGCAGTGCCCCTGAGCTCCATTTTTCAACTCGCTTTCTTGGGAGCTGGCCGCCAAAGCGCAGGATTGCTTCAGGCCCTGTTCTGATCCCGGGCGGCAGGCTGAGCCTGTGGTTAATTTTTCTTCCTGATGGGAAAATAGAGTGACCTGTGCCAGTCCCAACACCTAGAGCTAGTCTCTCATTGGTTCCCCCTCTTCCCGTTCATCCTCAGGACAAATTGCAACCTGTACGGAACAGGAGGTTAAAGGTGCTGAGTCTCCAAGGAGGGAGATTGCTAGTAAAGCGGCTGGAATGGCGAACCCGAGCACAAGGAGATGAGAAATGAGGTGCGTTTTAGAAACCTTTCCCGATCACACGGTGTACCATCTTCTGGGTTTCTCATGCATGTTTTCGATGTAGGAAGATGCCCTTGCACCTGGAGATTTGGGACCCATGGGATGGGTACCACGCAGTATTACTTTAAAGGGTCTGCGTTTGCTCACCCAACCTCACCAAACCTGTCAGCCCCAAGAGTGTCCACCCTTATGTCTCCATCAGCTGTGTGTCTAGATATGGTCAATCCAGGTGGCATCACAGCCCCTGAACGAATTTTGTAAGAATTTCTCTCCCTTTCACTGTCTTTGTTTCACGGGTTTTTAAAAGTAATTGATTTTTATAATGGGGTTTAGCTGCTGTTCACTGCTGTGTTTATGCCGCTTTACACCCACTTGCCTCACTTACAGAGATATATCAGTACATAGGTTTTAAGATTCTTACTAGTCAGATATATTCTTGGGCGGTGAGTAGGGGGTGTTGAGTCCAGTTCCCTGAGCAAGGAGTAGGTCTTGTCTATTACATATTGGGTTTATGGAACGGTATCTGAGCTAATTTGAAACCCGTGTTTTATGCATCACCCCGCCTAACCTTTCCCGTTAAGCAGCCATAGTGTGTTTTCTAAACGTGTGACTCTGTTCCGTTTTGTAATTCAATTTAAGTGTAGCGGTTTTTACATTCCCTCTATTAGTGATATCTTATGACAAGTGTCTTTTTCTGTGTGACTTTTTTCACTTAGAATCGTCGTACCTAAATCCACTCATCATGCTGCTACTAGCCTTATGACGTTGATTTCATGGCTGAGTGATATTCCACTGTACATAAGGACCACAACTTCTTTATCCATTTTTCTCTTTCCTGGGATATTTAAGGTGTAACGAAGTGGAGGTTCTTGTCAAGAGAGCAGCCCTAAACTTTGGGGTGCCTGTGTCTTGCTGATTTTTAGTTTTCCCAATTTATACGCCCATGAGTGCAAGTGCCCTATGCTCTCTAAGCTGAGTTTTTTAGATGTTTCAGGACACACCGTACACTTCTCCAGAGTGGCTGTTGGCAATTTACATCGCGCCCATCAGCGAAGCAAGGCTCCCGTTTCTCCAAGGCCTGTCCTGCATTTCTGGTTTTGACACTTTATTCAGCATGGCCCTTTTGACCGATGGGAAGCGAGACTTTTTTGTAGCGCTGATTTGCCTTTCCAGGTTGCTTGGTTGGCCAAAAAGGGCGTATGCGTTTTTTCCTGAATATATTCAGGAAAAAACGCATACGCCCTTTTTGGCCAAGGGCATGATTGTCGAGGTGTGGCCGCTTTTCCTGTGCTTTCAAGGCGATTCGAATCAACCTCCTGACATCTGTTTCCTGCAATTCTGCCTTGCTTTCAAATCTTCTTCGTTGCCTTCCCTCAATATATTTGTGGACGAGAGTTATCATTTATAACTCTGCAGGTTTGTGAATTGCAGTGCCCCTGAGCTCCATTGTTCAACTCGCTTTCTTGGGAGCTGGCCGCCAAAGCGCAGGATTGCTTCAGGCCCTGTTCTGATCCCGGGCGGCAGGCTGAGCCTGTGGTTAATTTTTCTTCCTGATGGGAAAATAGAGTGACCTGTGCCAGTCCCAACACCTAGAGCTAGTCTCTCATTGGTTCCCCCTCTTCCCGTTCATCCTCAGGACAAATTGCAACCTGTACGGAACAGGAGGTTAAAGGTGCTGAGTCTCCAAGGAGGGAGATTGCTAGTAAAGCGGCTGGAATGGCGAACCCGAGCACAAGGAGATGAGAAATGAGGTGCGTTTTAGAAACCTTTCCCGATCACACGGTGTACCATCTTCTGGGTTTCTCATGCATGTTTTCGATGTAGGAAGATGCCCTTGCACCTGGAGATTTGGGACCCATGGGATGGGTACCACGCAGTATTACTTTAAAGGGTCTGCGTTTGCTCACCCAACCTCACCAAACCTGTCAGCCCCAAGAGTGTCCACCCTTATGTCTCCATCAGCTGTGTGTCTAGATATGGTCAATCCAGGTGGCATCACAGCCCCTGAACGAATTTTGTAAGAATTTCTCTCCCTTTCACTGTCTTTGTTTCACGGGTTTTTAAAAGTAATTGATTTTTATAATGGGGTTTAGCTGCTGTTCACTGCTGTGTTTATGCCGCTTTACACCCACTTGCCTCACTTACAGAGATATATCAGTACATAGGTTTTAAGATTCTTACTAGTCAGATATATTCTTGGGCGGTGAGTAGGGGGTGTTGAGTCCAGTTCCCTGAGCAAGGAGTAGGTCTTGTCTATTACATATTGGGTTTATGGAACGGTATCTGAGCTAATTTGAAACCCGTGTTTTATGCATCACCCCGCCTAACCTTTCCCGTTAAGCAGCCATAGTGTGTTTTCTAAACGTGTGACTCTGTTCCGTTTTGTAATTCAATTCAAGTGTAGCGGTTTTTACATTCCCTCTATTAGTGATATCTTATGACAAGTGTCTTTTTCTGTGTGACTTTTTTCACTTAGAATCGTCGTACCTAAATCCACTCATCATGCTGCTACTAGCCTTATGACGTTGATTTCATGGCTGAGTGATATTCCACTGTACATAAGGACCACAACTTCTTTATCCATTTTTCTCTTTCCTGGGATATTTAAGGTGTAACGAAGTGGAGGTTCTTGTCAAGAGAGCAGCCCTAAACTTTGGGGTGCCTGTGTCTTGCTGATTTTTAGTTTTCCCAATTTATACGCCCATGAGTGCAAGTGCCCTATGCTCTCTAAGCTGAGTTTTTTAGATGTTTCAGGACACACCGTACACTTCTCCAGAGTGGCTGTTGGCAATTTACATCGCGCCCATCAGCGAAGCAAGGCTCCCGTTTCTCCAAGGCCTGTCCTGCATTTCTGGTTTTGACACTTTATTCAGCATGGCCCTTTTGACCGATGGGAAGCGAGACTTTTTTGTAGCGCTGATTTGCCTTTCCAGGTTGCTTGGTTGGCCAAAAAGGGCGTATGCGTTTTTTCCTGAATATATTCAGGAAAAAACGCATACGCCCTTTTTGGCCAAGGGCATGATTGTCGAGGTGTGGCCGCTTTTCCTGTGCTTTCAAGGCGATTCGAATCAACCTCCTGACATCCGTTTCCTGCAATTCTGCCTTGCTTTCAAATCTTCTTCGTTGCCTTCCCTCAATATATTTGTGGACGAGAGTTATCATTTATAACTCTGCAGGTTTGTGAATTGCAGTGCCCCTGAGCTCCATTGTTCAACTCGCTTTCTTGGGAGCTGGCCGCCAAAGCGCAGGATTGCTTCAGGCCCTGTTCTGATCCCGGGAGGCAGGCTGAGCCTGTGGTTAATTTTTCTTCCTGATGGGAAAATAGAGTGACCTGTGCCAGTCCCAACACCTAGAGCTAGTCTCTCATTGGTTCCCCCTCTTCCCGTTCATCCTCAGGACAAATTGCAACCTGTACGGAACAGGAGGTTAAAGGTGCTGAGTCTCCAAGGAGGGAGATTGCTAGTAAAGCGGCTGGAATGGCGAACCCGAGCACAAGGAGATGAGAAATGAGGTGCGTTTTAGAAACCTTTCCCGATCACACGGTGTACCATCTTCTGGGTTTCTCATGCATGTTTTCGATGTAGGAAGATGCCCTTGCACCTGGAGATTTGGGACCCATGGGATGGGTACCACGCAGTATTACTTTAAAGGGTCTGCGTTTGCTCACCCAACCTCACCAAACCTGTCAGCCCCAAGAGTGTCCACCCTTATGTCTCCATCAGCTGTGTGTCTAGATATGGTCAATCCAGGTGGCATCACAGCCCCTGAACGAATTTTGTAAGAATTTCTCTCCCTTTCACTGTCTTTGTTTCACGGGTTTTTAAAAGTAATTGATTTTTATAATGGGGTTTAGCTGCTGTTCACTGCTGTGTTTATGCCGCTTTACACCCACTTGCCTCACTTACAGAGATATATCAGTACATAGGTTTTAAGATTCTTACTAGTCAGATATATTCTTGGGCGGTGAGTAGGGGGTGTTGAGTCCAGTTCCCTGAGCAAGGAGTAGGTCTTGTCTATTACATATTGGGTTTATGGAACGGTATCTGAGCTAATTTGAAACCCGTGTTTTATGCATCACCCCGCCTAACCTTTCCCGTTAAGCAGCCATAGTGTGTTTTCTAAACGTGTGACTCTGTTCCGTTTTGTAATTCAATTCAAGTGTAGCGGTTTTTACATTCCCTCTATTAGTGATATCTTATGACAAGTGTCTTTTTCTGTGTGACTTTTTTCACTTAGAATCGTCGTACCTAAATCCACTCATCATGCTGCTACTAGCCTTATGACGTTGATTTCATGGCTGAGTGATATTCCACTGTACATAAGGACCACAACTTCTTTATCCATTTTTCTCTTTCCTGGGATATTTAAGGTGTAACGAAGTGGAGGTTCTTGTCAAGAGAGCAGCCCTAAACTTTGGGGTGCCTGTGTCTTGCTGATTTTTAGTTTTCCCAATTTATACGCCCATGAGTGCAAGTGCCCTATGCTCTCTAAGCTGAGTTTTTTAGATGTTTCAGGACACACCGTACACTTCTCCAGAGTGGCTGTTGGCAATTTACATCGCGCCCATCAGCGAAGCAAGGCTCCCGTTTCTCCAAGGCCTGTCCTGCATTTCTGGTTTTGACACTTTATTCAGCATGGCCCTTTTGACCGATGGGAAGCGAGACTTTTTTGTAGCGCTGATTTGCCTTTCCAGGTTGCTTGGTTGGCCAAAAAGGGCGTATGCGTTTTTTCCTGAATATATTCAGGAAAAAACGCATACGCCCTTTTTGGCCAAGGGCATGATTGTCGAGGTGTGGCCGCTTTTCCTGTGCTTTCAAGGCGATTCGAATCAACCTCCTGACATCCGTTTCCTGCAATTCTGCCTTGCTTTCAAATCTTCTTCGTTGCCTTCCCTCAATATATTTGTGGACGAGAGTTATCATTTATAACTCTGCAGGTTTGTGAATTGCAGTGCCCCTGAGCTCCATTGTTCAACTCGCTTTCTTGGGAGCTGGCCGCCAAAGCGCAGGATTGCTTCAGGCCCTGTTCTGATCCCGGGCGGCAGGCTGAGCCTGTGGTTAATTTTTCTTCCTGATGGGAAAATAGAGTGACCTGTGCCAGTCCCAACACCTAGAGCTAGTCTCTCATTGGTTCCCCCTCTTCCCGTTCATCCTCAGGACAAATTGCAACCTGTACGGAACAGGAGGTTAAAGGTGCTGAGTCTCCAAGGAGGGAGATTGCTAGTAAAGCGGCTGGAATGGCGAACCCGAGCACAAGGAGATGAGAAATGAGGTGCGTTTTAGAAACCTTTCCCGATCACACGGTGTACCATCTTCTGGGTTTCTCATGCATGTTTTCGATGTAGGAAGATGCCCTTGCACCTGGAGATTTGGGACCCATGGGATGGGTACCACGCAGTATTACTTTAAAGGGTCTGCGTTTGCTCACCCAACCTCACCAAACCTGTCAGCCCCAAGAGTGTCCACCCTTATGTCTCCATCAGCTGTGTGTCTAGATATGGTCAATCCAGGTGGCATCACAGCCCCTGAACGAATTTTGTAAGAATTTCTCTCCCTTTCACTGTCTTTGTTTCACGGGTTTTTAAAAGTAATTGATTTTTATAATGGGGTTTAGCTGCTTTTCACTGCTGTGTTTATGCCGCTTTACACCCACTTGACTCACTTACAGAGATATATCAGTACATAGGTTTTAAGATTCTTACTAGTCAGATATATTCTTGGGCGGTGAGTAGGGGGTGTTGAGTCCAGTTCCCTGAGCAAGGAGTAGGTCTTGTCTATTACATATTGGGTTTATGGAACGGTATCTGAGCTAATTTGAAACCCGTGTTTTATGCATCACCCCGCCTAACCTTTCCCGTTAAGCAGCCATAGTGTGTTTTCTAAACGTGTGACTCTGTTCCGTTTTGTAATTCAATTCAAGTGTAGCGGTTTTTACATTCCCTCTATTAGTGATATCTTATGACAAGTGTCTTTTTCTGTGTGACTTTTTTCACTTAGAATCGTCGTACCTAAATCCACTCATCATGCTGCTACTAGCCTTATGACGTTGATTTCATGGCTGAGTGATATTCCACTGTACATAAGGACCACAACTTCTTTATCCATTTTTCTCTTTCCTGGGATATTTAAGGTGTAACGAAGTGGAGGTTCTTGTCAAGAGAGCAGCCCTAAACTTTGGGGTGCCTGTGTCTTGCTGATTTTTAGTTTTCCCAATTTATACGCCCATGAGTGCAAGTGCCCTATGCTCTCTAAGCTGAGTTTTTTAGATGTTTCAGGACACACCGTACACTTCTCCAGAGTGGCTGTTGGCAATTTACATCGCGCCCATCAGCGAAGCAAGGCTCCCGTTTCTCCAAGGCCTGTCCTGCATTTCTGGTTTTGACACTTTATTCAGCATGGCCCTTTTGACCGATGGGAAGCGAGACTTCTTTGTAGCGCTGATTTGCCTTTCCAGGTTGCTTGGTTGGCCAAAAAGGGCGTATGCGTTTTTTCCTGAATATATTCAGGAAAAAACGCATACGCCCTTTTTGGCCAAGGGCATGATTGTCGAGGTGTGGCCGCTTTTCCTGTGCTTTCAAGGCGATTCGAATCAACCTCCTGAAATCTGTTTCCTGCAATTCTGCCTTGCTTTCAAATCTTCTTCGTTGCCTTCCCTCAATATATTTGTGGACGAGAGTTATCATTTATAACTCTGCAGGTTTGTGAATTGCAGTGCCCCTGAGCTCCATTGTTCAACTCGCTTTCTTGGGAGCTGGCCGCCAAAGCGCAGGATTGCTTCAGGCCCTGTTCTGGTCCCGGGCGGCAGGCTGAGCCTGTGGTTAATTCTTCTTCCTGACGGGAAAATAGAGTGACCTGTGCCAGTCCCAACACCTAGAGCTAGTCTCTCATTGGTTCCCCCTCTTCCCGTTCATCCTCAGGACAAATTGCAACCTGTACGGAACAGGAGGTTAAAGGTGCTGAGTCTCCAAGGAGGGAGATTGCTAGTAAAGCGGCTGGAATGGCGAACCCGAGCACAAGGAGATGAGAAATGAGGTGCGTTTTAGAAACCTTTCCCGATCACACGGTGTACCATCTTCTGGGTTTCTCATGCATGTTTTCGATGTAGGAAGATGCCCTTGCACCTGGATATTTGGGACCCATGGGATGGGTACCACGCAGTATTACTTTAAAGGGTCTGCGTTTGCTCACCCAACCTCACCAAACCTGTCAGCCCCAAGAGTGTCCACCCTTATGTCTCCATCAGCTGTGTGTCTAGATATGGTCAATCCAGGTGGCATCACAGCCCCTGAACGAATTGTGTAAGAATTTCTCTCCCTTTCACTGTCTTTGTTTCACGGGTTTTTAAAAGTAATTGATTTTTATAATGGGGTTTAGCTGCTTTTCACTGCTGTGTTTATGCCGCTTTACACCCACTTGCCTCACTTACAGAGATATATCAGTACATAGGTTTTAAGATTCTTACTAGTCAGATATATTCTTGGGCGGTGAGTAGGGGGTGTTGAGTCCAGTTCCCTGAGCAAGGAGTAGGTCTTGTCTATTACATATTGGGTTTATGGAACGGTATCTGAGCTAATTTGAAACCCGTGTTTTATGCGTCACCCCGCCTAACCTTTCCCGTTAAGCAGCCATAGTGTGTTTTCTAAACGTGTGACTCTGTTCCGTTTTGTAATTCAATTCAAGTGTAGCGGTTTTTACATTCCCTCTATTAGTGATATCTTATGACAAGTGTCTTTTTCTGTGTGACTTATTTCACTTAGAATCGTCGTACCTAAATCCACTCATCATGCTGCTACTAGCCTTATGACGTTGATTTCATGGCTGAGTGATATTCCACTGTACATAAGGACCACAACTTCTTTATCCATTTTTCTCTTTCCTGGGATATTTAAGGTGTAACGAAGTGGAGGTTCTTGTCAAGAGAGCAGCCCTAAACTTTGGGGTGCCTGTGTCTTGCTGATTTTTCGTTTTCCCAATTTATACGCCCATGAGTGGAAGTGCCCTATGCTCTCTAAGCTGAGTTTTTTAGATGTTTCAGGACACACCGTACACTTCTCCAGAGTGGCAGTTGGCAATTTACATCGCGCCCATCAGCGAAGCAAGGCTCCCGTTTCTCCATGGCCTGTCCTGCATTTCTGGTTTTGACACTTTATTCAGCATGGCCCTTTTGACCGATGGGAAGCGAGACTTCTTTGTAGCGCTGATTTGCCTTTCCAGGTTGCTTGGTTGGCCAAAAAGGGCGTATGCGTTTTTTCCTGAATATATTCAGGAAAAAACGCATACGCCCTTTTTGGCCAAGGGCATGATTGTCGAGGTGTGGCCGCTTTTCCTGTGCTTTCAAGGCGATTCGAATCAACCTCCTGACATCTGTTTCCTGCAATTCTGCCTTGCTTTCAAATCTTCTTCGTTGCCTTCCCTCAATATATTTGTGGACGAGAGTTATCATTTATAACTCTGCAGGTTTGTGAATTGCAGTGCCCCTGAGCTCCATTGTTCAACTCGCTTTCTTGGGAGCTGGCCGCCAAAGCGCAGGATTGCTTCAGGCCCTGTTCTGGTCCCGGGCGGCAGGCTGAGCCTGTGGTTAATTCTTCTTCCTGATGGGAAAATAGAGTGACCTGTGCCAGTCCCAACACCTAGAGCTAGTCTCTCATTGGTTCCCCCTCTTCCCGTTCATCCTCAGGACAAATTGCAACCTGTACGGAACAGGAGGTTAAAGGTGCTGAGTCTCCAAGGAGGGAGATTGCTAGTAAAGCGGCTGGAATGGCGAACCCGAGCACAAGGAGATGAGAAATGAGGTGCGTTTTAGAAACCTTTCCCGATCACACGGTGTACCATCTTCTGGGTTTCTCATGCATGTTTTCGATGTAGGAAGATGCCCTTGCACCTGGATATTTGGGACCCATGGGATGGGTACCACGCAGTATTCCTTTAAAGGGTCTGCGTTTGCACACCCAACCTCACCAAACCTGTCAGCCCCAAGAGTGTCCACCCTTATGTCTCCATCAGCTGTGTGTCTAGATATGGTCAATCCAGGTGGCATCACAGCCCCTGAACGAATTTTGTAAGAATTTCTCTCCCTTTCACTGTCTTTGTTTCACGGGTTTTTAAAAGTAATTGATTTTTATAATGGGGTTTAGCTGCTTTTCACTGCTGTATTTATGCCGCTTTACACCCACTTGCCTCACTTACAGAGATATATCAGTACATAGGTTTTAAGATTCTTACTAGTCAGATATATTCTTGGGCGGTGAGTAGGGGGTGTTGAGTCCAGTTCCCTGAGCAAGGAGTAGGTCTTGTCTATTACATATTGGGTTTATGGAACGGTATCTGAGCTAATTTGAAACCCGTGTTTTATGCGTCACCCCGCCTAACCTTTCCCGTTAAGCAGCCATAGTGTGTTTTCTAAACGTGTGACTCTGTTCCGTTTTGTAATTCAATTCAAGTGTAGCGGTTTCTACATTCCCTCTATTAGTGATATCTTATGACAAGTGTCTTTTTCTGTGTGACTTATTTCACTTAGAATCGTCGTACCTAAATCCACTCATCATGCTGCTACTAGCCTTATGACGTTGATTTCATGGCTGAGTGATATTCCACTGTACATAAGGACCACAACTTCTTTATCCATTTTTCTCTTTCCTGGGATATTTATGGTGTAACGAAGTGGAGGTTCTTGTCAAGAGAGCAGCCCTAAACTTTGGGGTGCCTGTGTCTTGCTGATTTTTCGTTTTCCCAATTTATACGCCCATGAGTGGAAGTGCCCTATGCT
Source organism: Eschrichtius robustus (assembly GCF_028021215.1). Taxonomy (NCBI): domain Eukaryota; kingdom Metazoa; phylum Chordata; class Mammalia; order Artiodactyla; family Eschrichtiidae; genus Eschrichtius; species Eschrichtius robustus. The sequence continues at coordinate 40,959,515 of NC_090831.1, read as the reverse complement.
CTCTAAGCTGAGTTTTTTAGATGTTTCAGGACACACCGTACACTTCTCCAGAGTGGCAGTTGGCAATTTACATCGCGCCCATCAGCGAAGCAAGGCTCCCGTTTCTCCATGGCCTGTCCTGCATTTCTGGTTTTGACACTTTATTCAGCATGGCCCTTTTGACCGATGGGAAGCGAGACTTCTTTGTAGCGCTGATTTGCCTTTCCAGGTTGCTTGGTTGGCCAAAAAGGGCGTATGCGTTTTTTCCTGAATATATTCAGGAAAAAACGCATACGCCCTTTTTGGCCAAGGGCATGATTGTCGAGGTGTGGCCGCTTTTCCTGTGCTTTCAAGGCGATTCGAATCAACCTCCTGACATCTGTTTCCTGCAATTCTGCCTTGCTTTCAAATCTTCTTCGTTGCCTTCCCTCAATATATTTGTGGACGAGAGTTATCATTTATAACTCTGCAGGTTTGTGAATTGCAGTGCCCCTGAGCTCCATTGTTCAACTCGCTTTCTTGGGAGCTGGCCGCCAAAGCGCAGGATTGCTTCAGGCCCTGTTCTGGTCCCGGGCGGCAGGCTGAGCCTGTGGTTAATTCTTCTTCCTGATGGGAAAATAGAGTGACCTGTGCCAGTCCCAACACCTAGAGCTAGTCTCTCATTGGTTCCCCCTCTTCCCGTTCATCCTCAGGACAAATTGCAACCTGTACGGAACAGGAGGTTAAAGGTGCTGAGTCTCCAAGGAGGGAGATTGCTAGTAAAGCGGCTGGAATGGCGAACCCGAGCACAAGGAGATGAGAAATGAGGTGCGTTTTAGAAACCTTTCCCGATCACACGGTGTACCATCTTCTGGGTTTCTCATGCATGTTTTCGATGTAGGAAGATGCCCTTGCACCTGGAGATTTGGGACCCATGGGATGGGTACCACGCAGTATTACTTTAAAGGGTCTGCGTTTGCTAACCCAACCTCACCAAACCTCTCAGCCCCAAGAGTGTCCACCCTTATGTCTCCATCAGCTGTGGGTCTAGATATGGTCAATCCAGGTGGCATCACAGCCCCTGAACGAATTTTGTAAGAATTTCTCTCCCTTTCACTGTCTTTGTTTCACGGGTTTTTAAAAGTAATTGATTTTTATAATGGGGTTTAGCTGCTTTTCACTGCTGTGTTTATGCCGCTTTACACCCACTTGCCTCACTTACAGAGATATATCAGTACATAGGTTTTAAGATTCTTACTAGTCAGATATATTCTTGGGCGGTGAGTAGGGGGTGTTGAGTCCAGTTCCCTGAGCAAGGAGTAGGTCTTGTCTATTACATATTGGGTTTATGGAACGGTATCTGAGCTAATTTGAAACCCGTGTTTTATGCATCACCCCGCCTAACCTTTCCCGTTAAGCAGCCATAGTGTGTTTTCTAAACGTGTGACTCTGTTCCGTTTTGTAATTCAATTCAAGTGTAGCGGTTTTTACATTCCCTCTATTAGTGATATCTTATGACAAGTGTCTTTTTCTGTGTGACTTATTTCACTTAGAATCGTCGTACCTAAATCCACTCATCATGCTGCTACTAGCCTTATGACGTTGATTTCATGGCTGAGTGATATTCCACTGTACATAAGGACCACAACTTCTTTATCCATTTTTCTCTTTCCTGGGATATTTAAGGTGTAACGAAGTGGAGGTTCTTGTCAAGAGAGCAGCCCTAAACTTTGGGGTGCCTGTGTCTTGCTGATTTTTAGTTTTCCCAATTTATACGCCCATGAGTGCAAGTGCCCTATGCTCTCTAAGCTGAGTTTTTTAGATGTTTCAGGACACACCGTACACTTCTCCAGAGTGGCTGTTGGCAATTTACATCGCGCCCATCAGCGAAGCAAGGCTCCCGTTTCTCCAAGGCCTGTCCTGCATTTCTGGTTTTGACACTTTATTCAGCATGGCCCTTTTGACCGATGGGAAGCGAGACTTCTTTGTAGCGCTGATTTGCCTTTCCAGGTTGCTTGGTTGGCCAAAAAGGGCGTATGCGTTTTTTCCTGAATATATTCAGGAAAAAACGCATACGCCCTTTTTGGCCAAGGGCATGATTGTCGAGGTGTGGCCGCTTTTCCTGTGCTTTCAAGGCGATTCGAATCAACCTCCTGAAATCTGTTTCCTGCAATTCTGCCTTGCTTTCAAATCTTCTTCGTTGCCTTCCCTCAATATATTTGTGGACGAGAGTTATCATTTATAACTCTGCAGGTTTGTGAATTGCAGTGCCCCTGAGCTCCATTGTTCAACTCGCTTTCTTGGGAGCTGGCCGCCAAAGCGCAGGATTGCTTCAGGCCCTGTTCTGGTCCCGGGCGGCAGGCTGAGCCTGTGGTTAATTCTTCTTCCTGACGGGAAAATAGAGTGACCTGTGCCAGTCCCAACACCTAGAGCTAGTCTCTCATTCGTTCCCCCTCTTCCCGTTCATCCTCAGGACAAATTGCAACCTGTACGGAACAGGAGGTTAAAGGTGCTGAGTCTCCAAGGAGGGAGATTGCTAGTAAAGCGGCTGGAATGGCGAACCCGAGCACAAGGAGATGAGAAATGAGGTGCGTTTTAGAAACCTTTCCCGATCACACGGTGTACCATCTTCTGGGTTTCTCATGCATGTTTTCGATGTAGGAAGATGCCCTTGCACCTGGAGATTTGGGACCCATGGGATGGGTACCACGCAGTATTACTTTAAACGGTCTGCGTTTGCTCACCCAACCTCACCAAACCTCTCAGCCCCAAGAGTGTCCACCCTTATGTCTCCATCAGCTGTGGGTCTAGATATGGTCAATCCAGGTGGCATCACAGCCCCTGAACGAATTTTGTAAGAATTTCTCTCCCTTTCACTGTCTTTGTTTCACGGGTTTTTAAAAGTAATTGATTTTTATAATGGGGTTTAGCTGCTTTTCACTGCTGTGTTTATGCCGCTTTACACCCACTTGCCTCACTTACAGAGATATATCAGTACATAGGTTTTAAGATTCTTACTAGTCAGATATATTCTTGGGCGGTGAGTAGGGGGTGTTGAGTCCAGTTCCCTGAGCAAGGAGTAGGTCTTGTCTATTACATATTGGGTTTATGGAACGGTATCTGAGCTAATTTGAAACCCGTGTTTTATGCGTCACCCCGCCTAACCTTTCCCGTTAAGCAGCCATAGTGTGTTTTCTAAACGTGTGACTCTGTTCCGTTTTGTAATTCAATTCAAGTGTAGCGGTTTTTACATTCCCTCTATTAGTGATATCTTATGACAAGTGTCTTTTTCTGTGTGACTTATTTCACTTAGAATCGTCGTACCTAAATCCACTCATCATGCTGCTACTAGCCTTATGACGTTGATTTCATGGCTGAGTGATATTCCACTGTACATAAGGACCACAACTTCTTTATCCATTTTTCTCTTTCCTGGGATATTTAAGGTGTAACGAAGTGGAGGTTCTTGTCAAGAGAGCAGCCCTAAACTTTGGGGTGCCTGTGTCTTGCTGATTTTTCGTTTTCCCAATTTATACGCCCATGAGTGGAAGTGCCCTATGCTCTCTAAGCTGAGTTTTTTAGATGTTTCAGGACACACCGTACACTTCTCCAGAGTGGCAGTTGGCAATTTACATCGCGCCCATCAGCGAAGCAAGGCTCCCGTTTCTCCATGGCCTGTCCTGCATTTCTGGTTTTGACACTTTATTCAGCATGGCCCTTTTGACCGATGGGAAGCGAGACTTCTTTGTAGCGCTGATTTGCCTTTCCAGGTTGCTTGGTTGGCCAAAAAGGGCGTATGCGTTTTTTCCTGAATATATTCAGGAAAAAACGCATACGCCCTTTTTGGCCAAGGGCATGATTGTCGAGGTGTGGCCGCTTTTCCTGTGCTTTCAAGGCGATTCGAATCAACCTCCTGACATCTGTTTCCTGCAATTCTGCCTTGCTTTCAAATCTTCTTCGTTGCCTTCCCTCAATATATTTGTGGACGAGAGTTATCATTTATAACTCTGCAGGTTTGTGAATTGCAGTGCCCCTGAGCTCCATTGTTCAACTCGCTTTCTTGGGAGCTGGCCGCCAAAGCGCAGGATTGCTTCAGGCCCTGTTCTGGTCCCGGGCGGCAGGCTGAGCCTGTGGTTAATTCTTCTTCCTGATGGGAAAATAGAGTGACCTGTGCCAGTCCCAACACCTAGAGCTAGTCTCTCATTGGTTCCCCCTCTTCCCGTTCATCCTCAGGACAAATTGCAACCTGTACGGAACAGGAGGTTAAAGGTGCTGAGTCTCCAAGGAGGGAGATTGCTAGTAAAGCGGCTGGAATGGCGAACCCGAGCACAAGGAGATGAGAAATGAGGTGCGTTTTAGAAACCTTTCCCGATCACACGGTGTACCATCTTCTGGGTTTCTCATGCATGTTTTCGATGTAGGAAGATGCCCTTGCACCTGGAGATTTGGGACCCATGGGATGGGTACCACGCAGTATTACTTTAAAGGGTCTGCGTTTGCTAACCCAACCTCACCAAACCTCTCAGCCCCAAGAGTGTCCACCCTTATGTCTCCATCAGCTGTGGGTCTAGATATGGTCAATCCAGGTGGCATCACAGCCCCTGAACGAATTTTGTAAGAATTTCTCTCCCTTTCACTGTCTTTGTTTCACGGGTTTTTAAAAGTAATTGATTTTTATAATGGGGTTTAGCTGCTTTTCACTGCTGTGTTTATGTCGCTTTACACCCACTTGCCTCACTTACAGAGATATATCAGTACATAGGTTTTAAGATTCTTACTAGTCAGATATATTCTTGGGCGGTGAGTAGGGGGTGTTGAGTCCAGTTCCCTGAGCAAGGAGTAGGTCTTGTCTATTACATATTGGGTTTATGGAACGGTATCTGAGCTAATTTGAAACCCGTGTTTTATGCATCACCCCGCCTAACCTTTCCCGTTAAGCAGCCATAGTGTGTTTTCTAAACGTGTGACTCTGTTCCGTTTTGTAATTCAATTCAAGTGTAGCGGTTTTTACATTCCCTCTATTAGTGATATCTTATGACAAGTGTCTTTTTCTGTGTGACTTATTTCACTTAGAATCGTCGTACCTAAATCCACTCATCATGCTGCTACTAGCCTTATGACGTTGATTTCATGGCTGAGTGATATTCCACTGTACATAAGGACCACAACTTCTTTATCCATTTTTCTCTTTCCTGGGATATTTAAGGTGTAACGAAGTGGAGGTTCTTGTCAAGAGAGCAGCCCTAAACTTTGGGGTGCCTGTGTCTTGCTGATTTTTAGTTTTCCCAATTTATACGCCCATGAGTGCAAGTGCCCTATGCTCTCTAAGCTGAGTTTTTTAGATGTTTCAGGACACACCGTACACTTCTCCAGAGTGGCTGTTGGCAATTTACATCGCGCCCATCAGCGAAGCAAGGCTCCCGTTTCTCCAAGGCCTGTCCTGCATTTCTGGTTTTGACACTTTATTCAGCATGGCCCTTTTGACCGATGGGAAGCGAGACTTCTTTGTAGCGCTGATTTGCCTTTCCAGGTTGCTTGGTTGGCCAAAAAGGGCGTATGCGTTTTTTCCTGAATATATTCAGGAAAAAACGCATACGCCCTTTTTGGCCAAGGGCATGATTGTCGAGGTGTGGCCGCTTTTCCTGTGCTTTCAAGGCGATTCGAATCAACCTCCTGAAATCTGTTTCCTGCAATTCTGCCTTGCTTTCAAATCTTCTTCGTTGCCTTCCCTCAATATATTTGTGGACGAGAGTTATCATTTATAACTCTGCAGGTTTGTGAATTGCAGTGCCCCTGAGCTCCATTGTTCAACTCGCTTTCTTGGGAGCTGGCCGCCAAAGCGCAGGATTGCTTCAGGCCCTGTTCTGGTCCCGGGCGGCAGGCTGAGCCTGTGGTTAATTCTTCTTCCTGACGGGAAAATAGAGTGACCTGTGCCAGTCCCAACACCTAGAGCTAGTCTCTCATTCGTTCCCCCTCTTCCCGTTCATCCTCAGGACAAATTGCAACCTGTACGGAACAGGAGGTTAAAGGTGCTGAGTCTCCAAGGAGGGAGATTGCTAGTAAAGCGGCTGGAATGGCGAACCCGAGCACAAGGAGATGAGAAATGAGGTGCGTTTTAGAAACCTTTCCCGATCACACGGTGTACCATCTTCTGGGTTTCTCATGCATGTTTTCGATGTAGGAAGATGCCCTTGCACCTGGAGATTTGGGACCCATGGGATGGGTACCACGCAGTATTACTTTAAAGGGTCTGCGTTTGCTCACCCAACCTCACCAAACCTCTCAGCCCCAAGAGTGTCCACCCTTATGTCTCCATCAGCTGTGGGTCTAGATATGGTCAATCCAGGTGGCATCACAGCCCCTGAACGAATTTTGTAAGAATTTCTCTCCCTTTCACTGTCTTTGTTTCACGGGTTTTTAAAAGTAATTGATTTTTATAATGGGGTTTAGCTGCTTTTCACTGCTGTGTTTATGCCGCTTTACACCCACTTGCCTCACTTACAGAGATATATCAGTACATAGGTTTTAAGATTCTTACTAGTCAGATATATTCTTGGGCGGTGAGTAGGGGGTGTTGAGTCCAGTTCCCTGAGCAAGGAGTAGGTCTTGTCTATTACATATTGGGTTTATGGAACGGTATCTGAGCTAATTTGAAACCCGTGTTTTATGCGTCACCCCGCCTAACCTTTCCCGTTAAGCAGCCATAGTGTGTTTTCTAAACGTGTGACTCTGTTCCGTTTTGTAATTCAATTCAAGTGTAGCGGTTTTTACATTCCCTCTATTAGTGATATCTTATGACAAGTGTCTTTTTCTGTGTGACTTATTTCACTTAGAATCGTCGTACCTAAATCCACTCATCATGCTGCTACTAGCCTTATGACGTTGATTTCATGGCTGAGTGATATTCCACTGTACATAAGGACCACAACTTCTTTATCCATTTTTCTCTTTCCTGGGCTATTTAAGGTGTAACGAAGTGGAGGTTCTTGTCAAGAGAGCAGCCCTAAACTTTGGGGTGCCTGTGTCTTGCTGATTTTTAGTTTTCCCAATGTATACGCCCATGAGTGGAAGTGCCCTATGCTCTCTAAGCTGAGTTTTTTAGATGTTTCAGGACACACCGTACACTTCTCCAGAGTGGCAGTTGGCAATTTACATCGCGCCCATCAGCGAAGCAAGGCTCCCGTTTCTCCATGGCCTGTCCTGCATTTCTGGTTTTGACACTTTATTCAGCATGGCCCTTTTGACCGATGGGAAGCGAGACTTCTTTGTAGCGCTGATTTGCCTTTCCAGGTTGCTTGGTTGGCCAAAAAGGGCGTATGCGTTTTTTCCTGAATATATTCAGGAAAAAACGCATACGCCCTTTTTGGCCAAGGGCATGATTGTCGAGGTGTGGCCGCTTTTCCTGTGCTTTCAAGGCGATTCGAATCAACCTCCTGACATCTGTTTCCTGCAATTCTGCCTTGCTTTCAAATCTTCTTCGTTGCCTTCCCTCAATATATTTGTGGACGAGAGTTATCATTTATAACTCTGCAGGTTTGTGAATTGCAGTGCCCCTGAGCTCCATTGTTCAACTCGCTTTCTTGGGAGCTGGCCGCCAAAGCGCAGGATTGCTTCAGGCCCTGTTCTGGTCCCGGGCGGCAGGCTGAGCCTGTGGTTAATTTTTCTTCCTGATGGGAAAATAGAGTGACCTGTGCCAGTCCCAACACCTAGAGCTTGTCTCACATTGGTTCCCCCTCTTCCCGTTCATCCTCAGGACAAATTGCAACCTGTACGGAACAGGAGGTTAAAGGTGCTGAGTCTCCAAGGAGGGAGATTGCTAGTAAAGCGGCTGGAATGGCGAACCCGAGCACAAGGAGATGAGAAATGAGGTGCGTTTTAGAAACCTTTCCCGATCACACGGTGTACCATCTTCTGGGTTTCTCATGCATGTTTTCGATGTAGGAAGATGCCCTTGCACCTGGAGATTTGGGACCCATGGGATGGGTACCACGCAGTATTACTTTAAAGGGTCTGCGTTTGCTCACCCAACCTCACCAAACCTCTCAGCCCCAAGAGTGTCCACCCTTATGTCTCCATCAGCTGTGGGTCTAGATATGGTCAATCCAGGTGGCATCACAGCCCCTGAACGAATTTTGTAAGAATTTCTCTCCCTTTCACTGTCTTTGTTTCACGGGTTTTTAAAAGTAATTGATTTTTATAATGGGGTTTAGCTGCTTTTCACTGCTGTGTTTATGCCGCTTTACACCCTCTTGCCTCACTTACAGAGATATATCAGTACATAGGTTTTAAGATTCTTACTAGTCAGATATATTCTTGGGCGGTGAGTAGGGGGTGTTGAGTCCAGTTCCCTGAGCAAGGAGTAGGTCTTGTCTATTACATATTGGGTTTATGGAACGGTATCTGAGCTAATTTGAAACCCGTGTTTTATGCATCACCCCGCCTCACCTTTCCCGTTAAGCAGCCATAGTGTGTTTTCTAAACGTGTGACTCTGTTCCGTTTTGTAATTCAGTTCAAGTGTAGCTTTTTTTACATTCCCTCTATTAGTGATATCTTATGACAAGTGTCTTTTTCTGTGTGACTTATTTCACTTAGAATCGTCGTACCTAAATCCACTCATCATGCTGCTACTAGCCTTATGACGTTGATTTCATGGCTGAGTGATATTCCACTGTACATAAGGACCACAACGAGAGCAGCCCTAAACTTTGGGGTGCCTGTGTCTTGCTGATTTTTAGTTTTCCCAATTTATACGCCCATGAGTGGAAGTGCCCTATGCTCTCTAAGCTGAGTTTTTTAGATGTTTCAGGACACACCGTACACTTCTCCAGAGTGGCAGTTGGCAATTTACATCGCGCCCATCAGCGAAGCAAGGCTCCCGTTTCTCCATGGCCTGTCCTGCATTTCTGGTTTTGACACTTTATTCAGCATGGCCCTTTTGACCGATGGGAAGCGAGACTTCTTTGTAGCGCTGATTTGCCTTTCCAGGTTGCTTGGTTGGCCAAAAAGGGCGTATGCGTTTTTTCCTGAATATATTCAGGAAAAAACGCATACGCCCTTTTTGGCCAAGGGCATGATTGTCGAGGTTTGGCCGCTTTTCCTGTGCTTTCAAGGCGATTCGAATCTACCTCCTGAAATCTGTTTCCTGCAATTCTGCCTTGCTTTCAAATCCTCTTCGGTGCCTTCCCTCAATATATTTGTGGACAAGAGTTATCATTTATAACTCTGCAGGTTTGTGAATTGCAGTGCCCCTGAGCTCCATTGTTCAACTCGCTTTCTTGGGAGCTGGCCGCAAAAGCGCAGGATTGCTTCAGGCCCTATATTTTTCCGGGCGGCAGGCTGAGCCTGTGGTTAATTCTTCTTTCTGATGGGAAAATAGAGTGATCTGTGCCAGTCCCAACACCTAGAGCTAGTCTCTCATTGGTTCCCCCTCTTCCCGTTCATCCTCAGGACAAATTGCAACCTGTACGGAACAGGAGGTTAAAGGTGCTGAGTCTCCAAGGAGGGAGATTGCTAGTAAAGCGGCTGGAATGGCGAACCCGAGCACAAGGAGATGAGAAATGAGGTGCGTTTTGGAAACCTTTCCCGATCACACGGTGTACCATCTTCTGGGTTTCTCATGCATGTTTTCGATGTAGGAAGATGCCCTTGCACCTGGAGATTTGGGACCCATGGGATGGGTACCACGCAGTATTACTTTAAAGGGTCTGCGTTTGCTCACCCAACCTCACCAAACCTCTCAGCCCCAAGAGTGTCCACCCTTATGTCTCCATCAGCTGTGGGTCTAGATATGGTCAATCCAGGTGGCATCACAGCCCCTGAACGAATTTTGTAAGAATTTCTCTCCCTTTCACTGTCTTTGTTTCACGGGTTTTTAAAAGTAATTGATTTTTATAATGGGGTTTAGCTGCTTTTCACTGCTGTGTTTATGCCGCTTTACACCCACTTGACTCACTTACAGAGAGATATCAATACATAGGTTTAAGATTCTTACTAGTCAGATATATTCTTGGGTGGTGAGTAGGGGGTGTTGAGTCCAGTTCCCTGAGCAAGGAGTAGGTCTTGTCTATTACATATTGGGTTTATGGAACGGTATCTGAGCTAATTTGAAACCCGTGTTTTATGCATCACCCCGCCTCACCTTTCCCGTTGAGCAGCCATAGTGTGTTTTCTAAACGTGTGACTCTGTTCCGTTTTGTAATTCAGTTCAAGTGTAGCGGTTTTTACATTCCCTCTATTAGTGATATCTTATGACAAGTGTCTTTTTCTGTGTGACTTTTTTCACTTAGAATCGTCGTACCTAAATCCACTCATCATGCTGCTACTAGCCTTATGACGTTGATTTCATGGCTGAGTGATATTCCACTGTACATAAGGACCACAACTTCTTTATCCATTTTTCTCTTTCCTGGGATATTTAAGGTGTAACGAAGTGGAGGTTCTTGTCAAGAGAGCAGCCCTAAACTTTGGGGTGCCTGTGTCTTGCTGATTTTTAGTTTTCCCAATTTATACGCCCATGAGTGCAAGTGCCCTATGCTCTCTAAGCTGAGTTTTTTAGATGTTTCAGGACACACCGTACACTTCTCCAGAGTGGCTGTTGGCAATTTACATCGCGCCCATCAGCGAAGCAAGGCTCCCGTTTCTCCATGGCCTGTCCTGCATTTCTGGTTTTGACACTTTATTCATCATGGCCCTTTTGACCGATGGGAAGCGAGACTTCTTTGTAGCGCTGATTTGCCTTTCCAGGTTGCTTGGTTGGCCAAAAAGGGCGTATGCGTTTTTTCCTGAATATATTCAGGAAAAAACGCATACGCCCTTTTTGGCCAAGGGCATGATTGTCGAGGTGTGGCCGTTTTTCCTGTGCTTTCAAGGCGATTCGAATCAACCTCCTGACATCTGTTTCCTGCAATTCTGCCTTGCTTTCAAATCTTCTTCGTTGCCTTCCCTCAATATATTTGTGGACGAGAGTTATCATTGATAACTCTGCAGGTTTGTGAATTGCAGTGCCCCTGAGCTCCATTGTTCAACTCGCTTTCTTGGGAGCTGGCCGCCAAAGCGCAGGATTGCTTCAGGCCCTGTTCTGGTCCCGGGCGGCAGGCTGAGCCTGTGGTTAATTCTTCTTCCTGATGGGAAAATAGAGTGACCTGTGCCAGTCCCAACACCTAGAGCTAGTCTCTCATTGGTTCCCCCTCTTCCCGTTCATCCTCAGGACAAATTGCAACCTGTACGGAACAGGAGGTTAAAGGTGCTTAGTCTCCAAGGAGGGAGATTGCTAGTAAAGCGGCTGGAATGGTGAACCCGAGCACAAGGAGATGAGAAATGAGGTGCGTTTTAGAAACCTTTCCCGATCACACGGTGTACCATCTTCTGGGTTTCTCATGCATGTTTTCGATGTAGGAAGATGCCCTTGCACCTGGATATTTGGGACCCATGGGATGGGTACCACGCAGTATTACTTTAAAGGGTCTGCGTTTGCTCACCCAACGTCACCAAACCTCTCAGCCCCAAGAGTGTCCACCCTTATGTCTCCATCAGCTGTGGGTCTAGATATGGTCAATCCAGGTGGCATCACAGCCCCTGAACGAATTTTGTAAGAATTTCTCTCCCTTTCACTGTCTTTGTTTCACGGGTTTTTAAAAGTAATTGATTTTTATAATGGGGTTTAGCTGCTTTTCACTGCTGTGTTTATGCCGCTTTACACCCACTTGCCTCACTTACAGAGATATATCAGTACATAGGTTTTAAGATTCTTACTAGTCAGATATATTCTTGGGCGGCGAGTAGGGGGTGTTGAGTCCAGTTCCCTGAGCAAGGAGTAGGTCTTGTCTATTACATATTGGGTTTATGGAACGGTATCTGAGCTAATTTGAAACCCGTGTTTTATGCGTCACCCCGCCTAACCTTTCCCGTTAAGCAGCCATAGTGTGTTTTCTAAACGTGTGACTCTGTTCCGTTTTGTAATTCAATTCAAGTGTAGCGGTTTTTACATTCCCTCTATTAGTGATATCTTATGACAAGTGTCTTTTTCTGTGTGACTTATTTCACTTAGAATCGTCGTACCTAAATCCACTCATCATGCTGCTACTAGCCTTATGACGTTGATTTCATGGCTGAGTGATATTCCACTGTACATAAGGACCACAACTTCTTTATCCATTTTTCTCTTTCCTGGGATATTTAAGGTGTAACGAAGTGGAGGTTCTTGTCAAGAGAGCAGCCCTAAACTTTGGGGTGCCTGTGTCTTGCTGATTTTTAGTTTTCCCAATTTATACGCCCATGAGTGGAAGTGCCCTATGCTCTCTAAGCTGAGTTTTTTAGATGTTTCAGGACACACCGTACACTTCTCCAGAGTGGCAGTTGGCAATTTACATCGCGCCCATCAGCGAAGCAAGGCTCCCGTTTCTCCATGGCCTGTCCTGCATTTCTGGTTTTGACACTTTATTCAGCATGGCCCTTTTGACCGATGGGAAGCGAGACTTCTTTGTAGCGCTGATTTGCCTTTCCAGGTTGCTTGGTTGGCCAAAAAGGGCGTATGCGTTTTTTCCTGAATATATTCAGGAAAAAACGCATACGCCCTTTTTGGCCAAGGGCATGATTGTCGAGGTGTGGCCGCTTTTCCTGTGCTTTCAAGGCGATTCGAATCAACCTCCTGAAATCTGTTTCCTGCAATTCTGCCTTGCTTTCAAATCTTCTTCGTTGCCTTCCCTCAATATATTTGTGGACGAGAGTTATCATTTATAACTCTGCAGGTTTGTGAATTGCAGTGCCCCTGAGCTCCATTGTTCAACTCGCTTTCTTGGGAGCTGGCCGCCAAAGCGCAGGATTGCTTCAGGCCCTGTTCTGGTCCCGGGCGGCAGGCTGAGCCTGTGGTTAATTTTTCTTCCTGATGGGAAAATAGAGTGACCTGTGCCAGTCCCAACACCTAGAGCTAGTCTCACATTGGTTCCCCCTCTTCCCGTTCATCCTCAGGACAAATTGAAACCTGTTCGGAACAGGAGGTTAAAGGTGCTGAGTCTCCAAGGAGGGAGATTGCTAGTAAAGCGGCTGGAATGGCGAACCCGAGCACAAGGAGATGAGAAATGAGGTGCGTTTTAGAAACCTTTCCCGATCACACGGTGTACCATCTTCTGGGTTTCTCATGCATGTTTTCGATGTAGGAAGATGCCCTTGCACCTGGAGATTTGGGACCCATGGGATGGGTACCACGCAGTATTACTTTAAAGGGTCTGCGTTTGCTCACCCAACCTCACCAAACCTCTCAGCCCCAAGAGTGTCCACCCTTATGTCTCCATCAGCTGTGGGTCTAGATATGGTCAATCCAGGTGGCATCACAGCCCCTGAACGAATTTTGTAAGAATTTCTCTCCCTTTCACTGTCTTTGTTTCACGGGTTTTTAAAAGTAATTGATTTTTATAATGGGTTTTAGCTGCTTTTCACTGCTGTGTTTATGCCGCTTTACACCCACTTGCCTCACTTACAGAGATATATCAGTACATAGGTTTTAAGATTCTTACTAGTCAGATATATTCTTGGGCGGCGAGTAGGGGGTGTTGAGTCCAGTTCCCTGAGCAAGGAGTAGGTCTTGTCTATTACATATTGGGTTTATGGAACGGTATCTGAGCTAATTTGAAACCCGTGTTTTATGCGTCACCCCGCCTAACCTTTCCCGTTAAGCAGCCATAGTGTGTTTTCTAAACGTGTGACTCTGTTCCGTTTTGTAATTCAATTCAAGTGTAGCGGTTTTTACATTCCCTCTATTAGTGATATCTTATGACAAGTGTCTTTTTCTGTGTGACTTATTTCACTTAGAATCGTCGTACCTAAATCCACTCATCATGCTGCTACTAGCCTTATGACGTTGATTTCATGGCTGAGTGATATTCCACTGTACATAAGGACCACAACTTCTTTATCCATTTTTCTCTTTCCTGGGATATTTAAGGTGTAACGAAGTGGAGGTTCTTGTCAAGAGAGCAGCCCTAAACTTTGGGGTGCCTGTGTCTTGCTGATTTTTAGTTTTCCCAATTTATACGCCCATGAGTGGAAGTGCCCTATGCTCTCTAAGCTGAGTTTTTTAGATGTTTCAGGACACACCGTACACTTCTCCAGAGTGGCAGTTGGCAATTTACATCGCGCCCATCAGCGAAGCAAGGCTCCCGTTTCTCCATGGCCTGTCCTGCATTTCTGGTTTTGACACTTTATTCAGCATGGCCCTTTTGACCGATGGGAAGCGAGACTTCTTTGTAGCGCTGATTTGCCTTTCCAGGTTGCTTGGTTGGCCAAAAAGGGCGTATGCGTTTTTTCCTGAATATATTCAGGAAAAAACGCATACGCCCTTTTTGGCCAAGGGCATGATTGTCGAGGTGTGGCCGCTTTTCCTGTGCTTTCAAGGCGATTCGAATCAACCTCCTGAAATATGTTTCCTGCAATTCTGCCTTGCTTTCAAATCTTCTTCGTTGCCTTCCCTCAATATATTTGTGGACGAGAGTTATCATTTATAACTCTGCAGGTTTGTGAATTGCAGTGCCCCTGAGCTCCATTGTTCAACTCGCTTTCTTGGGAGCTGGCCGCCAAAGCGCAGGATTGCTTCAGGCCCTGTTCTGGTCCCGGGCGGCAGGCTGAGCCTGTGGTTAATTTTTCTTCCTGATGGGAAAATAGAGTGACCTGTGCCAGTCCCAACACCTAGAGCTAGTCTCACATTGGTTCCCCCTCTTCCCGTTCATCCTCAGGACAAATTGAAACCTGTTCGGAACAGGAGGTTAAAGGTGCTGAGTCTCCAAGGAGGGAGATTGCTAGTAAAGCGGCTGGAATGGCGAACCCGAGCACAAGGAGATGAGAAATGAGGTGCGTTTTAGAAACCTTTCCCGATCACACGGTGTACCATCTTCTGGGTTTCTCATGCATGTTTTCGATGTAGGAAGATGCCCTTGCACCTGGAGATTTGGGACCCATGGGATGGGTACCACGCAGTATTACTTTAAAGGGTCTGCGTTTGCTCACCCAACCTCACCAAACCTCTCAGCCCCAAGAGTGTCCACCCTTATGTCTCCATCAGCTGTGGGTCTAGATATGGTCAATCCAGGTGGCATCACAGCCCCTGAACGAATTTTGTAAGAATTTCTCTCCCTTTCACTGTCTTTGTTTCACGGGTTTTTAAAAGTAATTGATTTTTATAATGGGTTTTAGCTGCTTTTCACTGCTGTGTTTATGCCGCTTTACACCCACTTGCCTCACTTACAGAGATATATCAGTACATAGGTTTTAAGATTCTTACTAGTCAGATATATTCTTGGGCGGCGAGTAGGGGGTGTTGAGTCCAGTTCCCTGAGCAAGGAGTAGGTCTTGTCTATTACATATTGGGTTTATGGAACGGTATCTGAGCTAATTTGAAACCCGTGTTTTATGCGTCACCCCGCCTAACCTTTCCCGTTAAGCAGCCATAGTGTGTTTTCTAAACGTGTGACTCTGTTCCGTTTTGTAATTCAATTCAAGTGTAGCGGTTTTTACATTCCCTCTATTAGTGATATCTTATGACAAGTGTCTTTTTCTGTGTGACTTATTTCACTTAGAATCGTCGTACCTAAATCCACTCATCATGCTGCTACTAGCCTTATGACGTTGATTTCATGGCTGAGTGATATTCCACTGTACATAAGGACCACAACTTCTTTATCCATTTTTCTCTTTCCTGGGATATTTAAGGTGTAACGAAGTGGAGGTTCTTGTCAAGAGAGCAGCCCTAAACTTTGGGGTGCCTGTGTCTTGCTGATTTTTAGTTTTCCCAATTTATACGCCCATGAGTGGAAGTGCCCTATGCTCTCTAAGCTGAGTTTTTTAGATGTTTCAGGACACACCGTACACTTCTCCAGAGTGGCAGTTGGCAATTTACATCGCGCCCATCAGCGAAGCAAGGCTCCCGTTTCTCCATGGCCTGTCCTGCATTTCTGGTTTTGACACTTTATTCAGCATGGCCCTTTTGACCGATGGGAAGCGAGACTTCTTTGTAGCGCTGATTTGCCTTTCCAGGTTGCTTGGTTGGCCAAAAAGGGCGTATGCGTTTTTTCCTGAATATATTCAGGAAAAAACGCATACGCCCTTTTTGGCCAAGGGCATGATTGTCGAGGTGTGGCCGCTTTTCCTGTGCTTTCAAGGCGATTCGAATCAACCTCCTGACATCTGTTTCCTGCAATTCTGCCTTGCTTTCAAATCTTCTTCGTTGCCTTCCCTCAATATATTTGTGGACGAGAGTTATCATTTATAACTCTGCAGGTTTGTGAATTGCAGTGCCCCTGAGCTCCATTGTTCAACTCGCTTTCTTGGGAGCTGGCCGCCAAAGCGCAGGATTGCTTCAGGCCCTGTTCTGGTCCCGGGCGGCAGGCTGAGCCTGTGGTTAATTTTTCTTCCTGATGGGAAAATAGAGTGACCTGTGCCAGTCCCAACACCTAGAGCTAGTCTCACATTGGTTCCCCCTCTTCCCGTTCATCCTCAGGACAAATTGAAACCTGTTCGGAACAGGAGGTTAAAGGTGCTGAGTCTCCAAGGAGGGAGATTGCTAGTAAAGCGGCTGGAATGGCGAACCCGAGCACAAGGAGATGAGAAATGAGGTGCGTTTTAGAAACCTTTCCCGATCACACGGTGTACCATCTTCTGGGTTTCTCATGCATGTTTTCGATGTAGGAAGATGCCCTTGCACCTGGAGATTTGGGACCCATGGGATGGGTACCACGCAGTATTACTTTAAAGGGTCTGCGTTTGCTCACCCAACCTCACCAAACCTCTCAGCCCCAAGAGTGTCCACCCTTATGTCTCCATCAGCTGTGGGTCTAGATATGGTCAATCCAGGTGGCATCACAGCCCCTGAACGAATTTTGTAAGAATTTCTCTCCCTTTCACTGTCTTTGTTTCACGGGTTTTTAAAAGTAATTGATTTTTATAATGGGTTTTAGCTGCTTTTCACTGCTGTGTTTATGCCGCTTTACACCCACTTGCCTCACTTACAGAGATATATCAGTACATAGGTTTTAAGATTCTTACTAGTCAGATATATTCTTGGGCGGCGAGTAGGGGGTGTTGAGTCCAGTTCCCTGAGCAAGGAGTAGGTCTTGTCTATTACATATTGGGTTTATGGAACGGTATCTGAGCTAATTTGAAACCCGTGTTTTATGCGTCACCCCGCCTAACCTTTCCCGTTAAGCAGCCATAGTGTGTTTTCTAAACGTGTGACTCTGTTCCGTTTTGTAATTCAATTCAAGTGTAGCGGTTTTTACATTCCCTCTATTAGTGATATCTTATGACAAGTGTCTTTTTCTGTGTGACTTATTTCACTTAGAATCGTCGTACCTAAATCCACTCATCATGCTGCTACTAGCCTTATGACGTTGATTTCATGGCTGAGTGATATTCCACTGTACATAAGGACCACAACTTCTTTATCCATTTTTCTCTTTCCTGGGATATTTAAGGTGTAACGAAGTGGAGGTTCTTGTCAAGAGAGCAGCCCTAAACTTTGGGGTGCCTGTGTCTTGCTGATTTTTAGTTTTCCCAATTTATACGCCCATGAGTGGAAGTGCCCTATGCTCTCTAAGCTGAGTTTTTTAGATGTTTCAGGACACACCGTACACTTCTCCAGAGTGGCAGTTGGCAATTTACATCGCGCCCATCAGCGAAGCAAGGCTCCCGTTTCTCCATGGCCTGTCCTGCATTTCTGGTTTTGACACTTTATTCAGCATGGCCCTTTTGACCGATGGGAAGCGAGACTTCTTTGTAGCGCTGATTTGCCTTTCCAGGTTGCTTGGTTGGCCAAAAAGGGCGTATGCGTTTTTTCCTGAATATATTCAGGAAAACACGCATACGCCCTTTTTGGCCAAGGGCATGATTGTCGAGGTGTGGCCGCTTTTCCTGTGCTTTCAAGGCGATTCGAATCAACCTCCTGACATCTGTTTCCTGCAATTCTGCCTTGCTTTCAAATCTTCTTCGTTGCCTTCCCTCAATATATTTGTGGACGAGAGTTATCATTTATAACTCTGCAGGTTTGTGAATTGCAGTGCCCCTGAGCTCCATTGTTCAACTCGCTTTCTTGGGAGCTGGCCGCCAAAGCGCAGGATTGCTTCAGGCCCTGTTCTGGTCCCGGGCGGCAGGCTGAGCCTGTGGTTAATTTTTCTTCCTGATGGGAAAATAGAGTGACCTGTGCCTGTCCCAACACCTAGAGCTAGTCTCACATTGGTTCCCCCTCTTCCCGTTCATCCTCAGGACAAATTGCAACCTGTACGGAACAGGAGGTTAAAGGTGCTGAGTCTCCAAGGAGGGAGATTGCTAGTAAAGCGGCTGGAATGGCGAACCCGAGCACAAGGAGATGAGAAATGAGGTGCGTTTTAGAAACCTTTCCCGATCACACGGTGTACCATCTTCTGGGTTTCTCATGCATGTTTTCGATGTAGGAAGATGCCCTTGCACCTGGAGATTAGGGACCCATGGGATGGGTACCACGCAGTATTACTTTAAAGGGTCTGCGTTTGCTCACCCAACCTCACCAAACCTGTCAGCCCCAAGAGTGTCCACCCTTATGTCTCCATCAGCTGTGGGTCTAGATATGGTCAATCCAGGTGGCATCACAGCCCCTGAACGAATTTTGTAAGAATTTCTCTCCCTTTCACTGTCTTTGTTTCACGGGTTTTTAAAAGTAATTGATTTTTATAATGGGGTTTAGCTGCTTTTCACTGCTGTGTTTATGCCGCTTTACACCCACTTGCCTCACTTACAGAGATATATCAGTACATAGGTTTTAAGATTCTTACTAGTCAGATATATTCTTGGGCGGTGAGTAGGGGGTGTTGAGTCCAGTTCCCTGAGCAAGGAGTAGGTCTTGTCTATTACATATTGGGTTTATGGAACGGTATCTGAGCTAATTTGAAACCCGTGTTTTATGCATCACCCCGCCTCACCTTTCCCGTTAAGCAGCCATAGTGTGTTTTCTAAACGTGTGACTCTGTTCCGTTTTGTAATTCAATTCAAGTGTAGCGGTTTTTACATTCCCTCTATTAGTGATATCTTATGACAAGTGTCTTTTTCTGTGTGACTTATTTCACTTAGAATCGTCGTACCTAAATCCACTCATCATGCTGCTACTAGCCTTATGACGTTGATTTCATGGCTGAGTGATATTCCACTGTACATAAGGACCACAACTTCTTTATCCATTTTTCTCTTTCCTGGGATATTTAAGGTGTAACGAAGTGGAGGTTCTTGTCAAGAGAGCAGCCCTAAACTTTGGGGTGCCTGTGTCTTGCTGATTTTTAGTTTTCCCAATTTATACGCCCATGAGTGGAAGTGCCCTATGCTCTCTAAGCTGAGTTTTTTAGATGTTTCAGGACACACCGTACACTTCTCCAGAGTGGCTGTTGGCAATTTACATCGCGCCCATCAGCGAAGCAAGGCTCCCCTTTCTCCAAGGCCTGTCCTGCATTTCTGGTTTTGACACTTTATTCAGCATGGCCCTTTTGACCGATGGGAAGCGAGACTTCTTTGTAGCGCTGATTTGCCTTTCCAGGTTGCTTGGTTGGCCAAAAAGGGCGTATGCGTTTTTTCCTGAATATATTCAGGAAAAAACGCATATGCACTTTTTGGCCAAGGGCATGATTGTCGAGGTGTGGCCGCTTTTCCTGTGCTTTCAAGGCGATTCGAATCAACCTCCTGACATCTGTTTCCTGCAATTCTGCCTTGCTTTCAAATCTTCTTCGTTGCCTTCCCTCAATATATTTGTGGACGAGAGTTATCATTTATAACTCTGCAGGTTTGTGAATTGCAGTGCCCCTGAGCTCCATTGTTCAACTCGCTTTCTTGGGAGCTGGCCGCCAAAGCGCAGGATTGCTTCAGGCCCTGTTCTGGTCCCGGGCGGCAGGCTGAGCCTGTGGTTAATTCTTCTTCCTGACGGGAAAATAGAGTGACCTGTGCCAGTCCAAACACCTAGAGCTAGTCTCTCATTGTTTCCCCCCATCCCGTTCATCTTCAGGACAAATTGCAACCTGTACGGAACAGGAGGTTAAAGGTGCTGAGTCTCCAAGGAGGGAGATTGCTAGTAAAGCGGCTGGAATGGCGAACCCGAGCACAAGGAGATGAGAAATGAGGTGCGTTTTAGAAACCTTTCCCGATCCCACGGGGTACCGTCTTCTTGGTTTCTCATGCATGTTTTCGATGTAGGAAGATGCCCTTGAACCTGGAGATTTGGGACCCATGGGATGGGTACCACACAGTATTACTTTAAAGGGTCTGCGTTTGCTCACCCAACCTCACCAAACCTCTCAGCCCCAAGAGGGTCCACCCTTATGTCTCCATCAGCTGTGGGTCTAGATATGGTCAATCCAGGTGGCATCACAGCCCATGAACGAATTTTGTAGGAATTTCTCTCTCTTTCACTGTCTTTGTTTCACGGGTTTTTAAAAGCAATTGTGTTTTATAATGGGGTTTAGCTGCTTTTCACTGCTGTGTTTATGCCGCTTTACACCCACTTGACTCACTTACAGAGAGATATCAATACATAGGTTTTAAGATTCTTACTAGTCAGATATATTCTTGGGTGGTGAGTAGGGTGTGTTGAGTCCAGTTCCCTGAGCAAGGAGTAGGTCTTGTCTATTACATATTGTGTTTATGGAACGGTATCTGAGCTGATTTGAAACCCGTGATTTATGCATCACCCCACCTCACCTTTCCCGATGAGCAGCCATAGTGTGTTTTCTAAACGTGTGACTCTGTTCCGTTTTGTAATTCAGTTCAAGTGTAGCGGTTTTTACATTCCCTCTATAAGTGATATCTTATGACAAGTGTCTTTATCTGTGTGACTTATTTCACTTAGAATCGTCGTACCTAAATCCACTCATCATGCTGCTACTAGCCTTATGACGTTGATTTCATGGCTGAGTGATATTCCACTGTACATAAGGACCACAACTTCTTTATCCATTTTTCTCTTTCCTGGGATATTTAAGGTGTAACGAAGTGGAGGTTCTTGTCAAGAGAGCAGCCCTAAACTTTGGGGTGCCTGTGTCTTGCTGATTTTTAGTTTTCCCAATTTATACGCCCATGAGTGCAAGTGCCCTATGCTCTCTAAGCTGAGTTTTTTAGATGTTTCAGGACACACCGTACACTTCTCCAGAGTGGCTGTTGGCAATTTACATCGCGCCCATCAGCGAAGCAAGGCTCCCGTTTCTCCATGGCCTGTCCTGCATTTCTGGTTTTGACACTTTATTCAGCATGGCCCTTTTGACCGATGGGAAGCGAGACTTCTTTGTAGCGCTGATTTGCCTTTCCAGGTTGCTTGGTTGGCCAGAAAGGGCGTATGCGTTTTTTCCTGAATATATTCAGGAAAAAACGCATACGCCCTTTTTGGCCAAGGGCATGATTGTCGAGGTGTGGCCGCTTTTCCTGTGCTTTCAAGGCGATTCGAATCAACCTCCTGACATCTGTTTCCTGCAATTCTGCCTTGCTTTCAAATCTTCTTCGTTGCCTTCCCTCTATATATTTGTGGACGATAGTTATCATTTATAACTCTGCAGGTTTGTGAATTGCAGTGCCCCTGAGCTCCATTGTTCAACTCGCTTTCTTGGGAGCTGGCCGCCAAAGCACAGGATTGCTTCAGGCCCTGTTCTGGTCCCGGGCGGCAGGCTGAGCCTGTGGTTAATTCTTCTTCCTGATGGGAAAATAGAGTGACCTGTGCCAGTCCCAACACCTAGAGCTAGTCTCTCATTGGTTCCCCCTCTTCCCGTTCATCCTCAGGACAAATTGCAACCTGTACGGAACAGGAGGTTAAAGGTGCTGAGTCTCCAAGGAGGGAGATTGCTAGTAAAGCGGCTGGAATGGCGAACCCGAGCACAAGGAGATGAGAAATGAGGTGCGTTTTAGAAACCTTTCCCGATCACACGGTGTACCATCTTCTGGGTTTCTCATGCATGTTTTCGATGTAGGAAGATGCCCTTGCACCTGGAGATTTGGGACCCATGGGATGGGTACCACGCAGTATTACTTTAAAGGGTCTGCGTTTGCTCACCCAACCTCACCAAACCTCTCAGCCCCAAGAGTGTCCACCCTTATGTCTCCATCAGCTGTGGGTCTAGATATGGTCAATCCAGGTGGCATCACAGCCCCTGAACGAATTTTGTAAGAATTTCTCTCCCTTTCACTGTCTTTGTTTCACGGGTTTTTAAAAGTAATTGATTTTTATAATGGGATTTATCTGCTTTTCACTGCTGTGTTTATGCCGCTTTACACCCACTTGCCTCACTTACAGAGATATATCAGTACATAGGTTTTAAGATTCTTACTAGTCAGATATATTATTGGGCGGTGAGTAGGGGGTGTTGAGTCCAGTTCCCTGAGCAAGGAGTAGGTCTTGTCTATTACATATTGGGTTTATGGAACGGTATCTGAGCTAATTTGAAACCCGTCTTTTATGCATCACCCCGCCTCACCTTTCCCGTTAAGCAGCCATAGTGTGTTTTCTAAACGTGTGACTCTGTTCCGTTTTGTAATTCAATTCAAGTGTGGCGGTTTTTACATTCCCTCTATTAGTGATATCTTATGACAAGTGTCTTTTTCTGTGTGACTTATTTCACTTAGAATCGTCGTACCTAAATCCACTCATCATGCTGCTACTAGCCTTATGACGTTGATTTCATGGCTGAGTGAAATTCCACTGTACATAAGGACCACAACTTCTTTATCCATTTTTCTCTTTCCTGGGATATTTAAGGTGTAACGAAGTGGAGGTTCTTGTCAAGAGAGCAGCCCTAAACTTTGGGGTGCCTGTGTCTTGCTGATTTTTAGTTTTCCCAATTTATACGCCCATGAGTGCAAGTGCCCTATGCTCTCTAAGCTGAGTTTTTTAGATGTTTCAGGACACACCGTACACTTCTCCAGAGTGGCTGGTGGCAATTTACATCGCGCCCATCAGCGAAGCAAGGCTCCCGTTTCTCCATGGCCTGTCCTGCATTTCTGGTTTTGACACTTTATTCAGCATGGCCCTTTTGACCGATGGGAAGCGAGACTTCTTTGTAGCGCTGATTTGCCTTTCCAGGTTGCTTGGTTGGCCAAAAAGGGCGTATGCGTTTTTTCCTGAATATATTCAGGAAAAAACGCATACGCCCTTTTTGGCCAAGGGCATGATTGTCGAGGTGTGGCCGCTTTTCATGTGCTTTCAAGTCGATTCGAATCAACCTCCTGAAATCTGTTTCCTGCAATTCTGCCTTGCTTTCAAATCTTCTTCGTTGCCTTCCCTCTATATATTTGTGGACGAGAGTTATCATTTATAACTCTGCAGGTTTGTGAATTACAGTGCCCCTGAGCTCCATTGTTCAACTCGCTTTCTTGGGAGCTGGCCGCAAAAGCGCAGGATTGCTTCAGGCCCTATTTTTTTTCTGGGCGGCAGGCTGAGCCTGTGGTTAATTCTTCTTCCTGATGGGAAAATAGAGTGACCTGTGCCAGTCCCAACACCTAGAGCTAGTCTCTCATTGGTTCCCCCTCTTCCCGTTCATCCTCAGGACAAATCGCAACCTGTACGGAACAGGAGGTTAAAGGTGCTGAGTCTCCAAGGAGGGAGATTGCTAGTAAAGCGGCTGGAATGGCGAACCCGAGCACAAGGAGGTGAGAAATGAGGTGCGTTTTAGAAACCTTTCCCCATGACACGGTGTACCATCTTCTGGGTTTCTCATGCATGTTTTCGATGTAGGAAGATGCCCTTGAACCTGGAGATTTGGGACCCATGGGATGGGTACCACGCAGTACTACTTTAAAGGGTCTGCGTTTGCTCACCCAACCTCACCAAACCTCTCAGCCCCAAGAGTGTCCACCCTTATGTCTCCATCAGCTGTGGGTCTAGATATGGTCAATCCAGGTGGCATCACAGCCCCTGAACGAATTTTGTAAGAATTTCTCTCCCTTTCACTGTCTTTGTTTCACGGGTTTTTAAAAGTAATTGATTTTTATAATGGGTTTTAGCTGCTTTTCACTGCTGTGTTTATGCCGCTTTACACCCACTTGCCTCACTTACAGAGATATATCAGTACATAGGTTTTAAGATTCTTACTAGTCAGATATATTCTTGGGCGGCGAGTAGGGGGTGTTGAGTCCAGTTCCCTGAGCAAGGAGTAGGTCTTGTCTATTACATATTGGGTTTATGGAACGGTATCTGAGCTAATTTGAAACCCGTGTTTTATGCGTCACCCCGCCTAACCTTTCCCGTTAAGCAGCCATAGTGTGTTTTCTAAACGTGTGACTCTGTTCCGTTTTGTAATTCAATTCAAGTGTAGCGGTTTTTACATTCCCTCTATTAGTGATATCTTATGACAAGTGTCTTTTTCTGTGTGACTTATTTCACTTAGAATCGTCGTACGTAAATCCACTCATCATGCTGCTACTAGCCTTATGACGTTGATTTCATGGCTGAGTGATATTCCACTGTACATAAGGACCACAACTTCTTTATCCATTTTTCTCTTTCCTGGGATATTTAAGGTGTAACGAAGTGGAGGTTCTTGTCAAGAGTGCAGCCCTAAACTTTGGGGTGCCTGTGTCTTGCTGATTTTTAGTTTTCCCAATTTATACGCCCATGAGTGGAAGTGCCCTATGCTCTCTAAGCTGAGTTTTTTAGATGTTTCAGGACACACCGTACACTTCTCCAGAGTGGCAGTTGGCAATTTACATCGCGCCCATCAGCGAAGCAAGGCTCCCGTTTCTCCATGGCCTGTCCTGCATTTCTGGTTTTGACACTTTATTCAGCATGGCCCTTTTGACCGATGGGAAGCGAGACTTCTTTGTAGCGCTGATTTGCCTTTCCAGGTTGCTTGGTTGGCCAAAAAGGGCGTATGCGTTTTTTCCTGAATATATTCAGGAAAAAACGCATACGCCCTTTTTGGCCAAGGGCATGATTGTCGAGGTGTGGCCGCTTTTCCTGTGCTTTCAAGGCGATTCGAATCAACCTCCTGACATCTGTTTCCTGCAATTCTGCCTTGCTTTCAAATCTTCTTCGTTGCCTTCCCTCAATATATTTGTGGACGAGAGTTATCATTTATAACTCTGCAGGTTTGTGAATTGCAGTGCCCCTGAGCTCCATTGTTCAACTCGCTTTCTTGGGAGCTGGCCGCCAAAGCGCAGGATTGCTTCAGGCCCTGTTCTGGTCCCGGGCGGCAGGCTGAGCCTGTGGTTAATTTTTCTTCCTGATGGGAAAATAGAGTGACCTGTGCCAGTCCCAACACCTAGAGCTAGTCTCACATTGGTTCCCCCTCTTCCCGTTCATCCTCAGGACAAATTGAAACCTGTTCGGAACAGGAGGTTAAAGGTGCTGAGTCTCCAAGGAGGGAGATTGCTAGTAAAGCGGCTGGAATGGCGAACCCGAGCACAAGGAGATGAGAAATGAGGTGCGTTTTAGAAACCTTTCCCGATCACACGGTGTACCATCTTCTGGGTTTCTCATGCATGTTTTCGATGTAGGAAGATGCCCTTGCACCTGGAGATTTGGGACCCATGGGATGGGTACCACGCAGTATTACTTTAAAGGGTCTGCGTTTGCTCACCCAACCTCACCAAACCTCTCAGCCCCAAGAGTGTCCACCCTTATGTCTCCATCAGCTGTGGGTCTAGATATGGTCAATCCAGGTGGCATCACAGCCCCTGAACGAATTTTGTAAGAATTTCTCTCCCTTTCACTGTCTTTGTTTCACGGGTTTTTAAAAGTAATTGATTTTTATAATGGGTTTTAGCTGCTTTTCACTGCTGTGTTTATGCCGCTTTACACCCACTTGCCTCACTTACAGAGATATATCAGTACATAGGTTTTAAGATTCTTACTAGTCAGATATATTCTTGGGCGGCGAGTAGGGGGTGTTGAGTCCAGTTCCCTGAGCAAGGAGTAGGTCTTGTCTATTACATATTGGGTTTATGGAACGGTATCTGAGCTAATTTGAAACCCGTGTTTTATGCGTCACCCCGCCTAACCTTTCCCGTTAAGCAGCCATAGTGTGTTTTCTAAACGTGTGACTCTGTTCCGTTTTGTAATTCAATTCAAGTGTAGCGGTTTTTACATTCCCTCTATTAGTGATATCTTATGACAAGTGTCTTTTTCTGTGTGACTTATTTCACTTAGAATCGTCGTACCTAAATCCACTCATCATGCTGCTACTAGCCTTATGACGTTGATTTCATGGCTGAGTGATATTCCACTGTACATAAGGACCACAACTTCTTTATCCATTTTTCTCTTTCCTGGGATATTTAAGGTGTAACGAAGTGGAGGTTCTTGTCAAGAGAGCAGCCCTAAACTTTGGGGTGCCTGTGTCTTGCTGATTTTTAGTTTTCCCAATTTATACGCCCATGAGTGGAAGTGCCCTATGCTCTCTAAGCTGAGTTTTTTAGATGTTTCAGGACACACCGTACACTTCTCCAGAGTGGCAGTTGGCAATTTACATCGCGCCCATCAGCGAAGCAAGGCTCCCGTTTCTCCATGGCCTGTCCTGCATTTCTGGTTTTGACACTTTATTCAGCATGGCCCTTTTGACCGATGGGAAGCGAGACTTCTTTGTAGCGCTGATTTGCCTTTCCAGGTTGCTTGGTTGGCCAAAAAGGGCGTATGCGTTTTTTCCTGAATATATTCAGGAAAAAACGCATACGCCCTTTTTGGCCAAGGGCATGATTGTCGAGGTGTGGCCGCTTTTCCTGTGCTTTCAAGGCGATTCGAATCAACCTCCTGACATCTGTTTCCTGCAATTCTGCCTTGCTTTCAAATCTTCTTCGTTGCCTTCCCTCAATATATTTGTGGACGAGAGTTATCATTTATAACTCTGCAGGTTTGTGAATTGCAGTGCCCCTGAGCTCCATTGTTCAACTCGCTTTCTTGGGAGCTGGCCGCCAAAGCGCAGGATTGCTTCAGGCCCTGTTCTGGTCCCGGGCGGCAGGCTGAGCCTGTGGTTAATTTTTCTTCCTGATGGGAAAATAGAGTGACCTGTGCCAGTCCCAACACCTAGAGCTAGTCTCACATTGGTTCCCCCTCTTCCCGTTCATCCTCAGGACAAATTGAAACCTGTTCGGAACAGGAGGTTAAAGGTGCTGAGTCTCCAAGGAGGGAGATTGCTAGTAAAGCGGCTGGAATGGCGAACCCGAGCACAAGGAGATGAGAAATGAGGTGCGTTTTAGAAACCTTTCCCGATCACACGGTGTACCATCTTCTGGGTTTCTCATGCATGTTTTCGATGTAGGAAGATGCCCTTGCACCTGGAGATTTGGGACCCATGGGATGGGTACCACGCAGTATTACTTTAAAGGGTCTGCGTTTGCTCACCCAACCTCACCAAACCTCTCAGCCCCAAGAGTGTCCACCCTTATGTCTCCATCAGCTGTGGGTCTAGATATGGTCAATCCAGGTGGCATCACAGCCCCTGAACGAATTTTGTAAGAATTTCTCTCCCTTTCACTGTCTTTGTTTCACGGGTTTTTAAAAGTAATTGATTTTTATAATGGGTTTTAGCTGCTTTTCACTGCTGTGTTTATGCCGCTTTACACCCACTTGCCTCACTTACAGAGATATATCAGTACATAGGTTTTAAGATTCTTACTAGTCAGATATATTCTTGGGCGGCGAGTAGGGGGTGTTGAGTCCAGTTCCCTGAGCAAGGAGTAGGTCTTGTCTATTACATATTGGGTTTATGGAACGGTATCTGAGCTAATTTGAAACCCGTGTTTTATGCGTCACCCCGCCTAACCTTTCCCGTTAAGCAGCCATAGTGTGTTTTCTAAACGTGTGACTCTGTTCCGTTTTGTAATTCAATTCAAGTGTAGCGGTTTTTACATTCCCTCTATTAGTGATATCTTATGACAAGTGTCTTTTTCTGTGTGACTTATTTCACTTAGAATCGTCGTACCTAAATCCACTCATCATGCTGCTACTAGCCTTATGACGTTGATTTCATGGCTGAGTGATATTCCACTGTACATAAGGACCACAACTTCTTTATCCATTTTTCTCTTTCCTGGGATATTTAAGGTGTAACGAAGTGGAGGTTCTTGTCAAGAGTGCAGCCCTAAACTTTGGGGTGCCTGTGTCTTGCTGATTTTTAGTTTTCCCAATTTATACGCCCATGAGTGGAAGTGCCCTATGCTCTCTAAGCTGAGTTTTTTAGATGTTTCAGGACACACCGTACACTTCTCCAGAGTGGCAGTTGGCAATTTACATCGCGCCCATCAGCGAAGCAAGGCTCCCGTTTCTCCATGGCCTGTCCTGCATTTCTGGTTTTGACACTTTATTCAGCATGGCCCTTTTGACCGATGGGAAGCGAGACTTCTTTGTAGCGCTGATTTGCCTTTCCAGGTTGCTTGGTTGGCCAAAAAGGGCGTATGCGTTTTTTCCTGAATATATTCAGGAAAAAACGCATACGCCCTTTTTGGCCAAGGGCATGATTGTCGAGGTGTGGCCGCTTTTCCTGTGCTTTCAAGGCGATTCGAATCAACCTCCTGACATCTGTTTCCTGCAATTCTGCCTTGCTTTCAAATCTTCTTCGTTGCCTTCCCTCAATATATTTGTGGACGAGAGTTATCATTTATAACTCTGCAGGTTTGTGAATTGCAGTGCCCCTGAGCTCCATTGTTCAACTCGCTTTCTTGGGAGCTGGCCGCCAAAGCGCAGGATTGCTTCAGGCCCTGTTCTGGTCCCGGGCGGCAGGCTGAGCCTGTGGTTAATTTTTCTTCCTGATGGGAAAATAGAGTGACCTGTGCCAGTCCCAACACCTAGAGCTAGTCTCACATTGGTTCCCCCTCTTCCCGTTCATCCTCAGGACAAATTGAAACCTGTTCGGAACAGGAGGTTAAAGGTGCTGAGTCTCCAAGGAGGGAGATTGCTAGTAAAGCGGCTGGAATGGCGAACCCGAGCACAAGGAGATGAGAAATGAGGTGCGTTTTAGAAACCTTTCCCGATCACACGGTGTACCATCTTCTGGGTTTCTCATGCATGTTTTCGATGTAGGAAGATGCCCTTGCACCTGGAGATTTGGGACCCATGGGATGGGTACCACGCAGTATTACTTTAAAGGGTCTGCGTTTGCTCACCCAACCTCACCAAACCTCTCAGCCCCAAGAGTGTCCACCCTTATGTCTCCATCAGCTGTGGGTCTAGATATGGTCAATCCAGGTGGCATCACAGCCCCTGAACGAATTTTGTAAGAATTTCTCTCCCTTTCACTGTCTTTGTTTCACGGGTTTTTAAAAGTAATTGATTTTTATAATGGGTTTTAGCTGCTTTTCACTGCTGTGTTTATGCCGCTTTACACCCACTTGCCTCACTTACAGAGATATATCAGTACATAGGTTTTAAGATTCTTACTAGTCAGATATATTCTTGGGCGGCGAGTAGGGGGTGTTGAGTCCAGTTCCCTGAGCAAGGAGTAGGTCTTGTCTATTACATATTGGGTTTATGGAACGGTATCTGAGCTAATTTGAAACCCGTGTTTTATGCGTCACCCCGCCTAACCTTTCCCGTTAAGCAGCCATAGTGTGTTTTCTAAACGTGTGACTCTGTTCCGTTTTGTAATTCAATTCAAGTGTAGCGGTTTTTACATTCCCTCTATTAGTGATATCTTATGACAAGTGTCTTTTTCTGTGTGACTTATTTCACTTAGAATCGTCGTACCTAAATCCACTCATCATGCTGCTACTAGCCTTATGACGTTGATTTCATGGCTGAGTGATATTCCACTGTACATAAGGACCACAACTTCTTTATCCATTTTTCTCTTTCCTGGGATATTTAAGGTGTAACGAAGTGGAGGTTCTTGTCAAGAGAGCAGCCCTAAACTTTGGGGTGCCTGTGTCTTGCTGATTTTTAGTTTTCCCAATTTATACGCCCATGAGTGGAAGTGCCCTATGCTCTCTAAGCTGAGTTTTTTAGATGTTTCAGGACACACCGTACACTTCTCCAGAGTGGCAGTTGGCAATTTACATCGCGCCCATCAGCGAAGCAAGGCTCCCGTTTCTCCATGGCCTGTCCTGCATTTCTGGTTTTGACACTTTATTCAGCATGGCCCTTTTGACCGATGGGAAGCGAGACTTCTTTGTAGCGCTGATTTGCCTTTCCAGGTTGCTTGGTTGGCCAAAAAGGGCGTATGCGTTTTTTCCTGAATATATTCAGGAAAAAACGCATACGCCCTTTTTGGCCAAGGGCATGATTGTCGAGGTGTGGCCGCTTTTCCTGTGCTTTCAAGGCGATTCGAATCAACCTCCTGACATCTGTTTCCTGCAATTCTGCCTTGCTTTCAAATCTTCTTCGTTGCCTTCCCTCAATATATTTGTGGACGAGAGTTATCATTTATAACTCTGCAGGTTTGTGAATTGCAGTGCCCCTGAGCTCCATTGTTCAACTCGCTTTCTTGGGAGCTGGCCGCCAAAGCGCAGGATTGCTTCAGGCCCTGTTCTGGTCCCGGGCGGCAGGCTGAGCCTGTGGTTAATTTTTCTTCCTGATGGGAAAATAGAGTGACCTGTGCCAGTCCCAACACCTAGAGCTAGTCTCACATTGGTTCCCCCTCTTCCCGTTCATCCTCAGGACAAATTGAAACCTGTTCGGAACAGGAGGTTAAAGGTGCTGAGTCTCCAAGGAGGGAGATTGCTAGTAAAGCGGCTGGAATGGCGAACCCGAGCACAAGGAGATGAGAAATGAGGTGCGTTTTAGAAACCTTTCCCGATCACACGGTGTACCATCTTCTGGGTTTCTCATGCATGTTTTCGATGTAGGAAGATGCCCTTGCACCTGGAGATTTGGGACCCATGGGATGGGTACCACGCAGTATTACTTTAAAGGGTCTGCGTTTGCTCACCCAACCTCACCAAACCTCTCAGCCCCAAGAGTGTCCACCCTTATGTCTCCATCAGCTGTGGGTCTAGATATGGTCAATCCAGGTGGCATCACAGCCCCTGAACGAATTTTGTAAGAATTTCTCTCCCTTTCACTGTCTTTGTTTCACGGGTTTTTAAAAGTAATTGATTTTTATAATGGGTTTTAGCTGCTTTTCACTGCTGTGTTTATGCCGCTTTACACCCACTTGCCTCACTTACAGAGATATATCAGTACATAGGTTTTAAGATTCTTACTAGTCAGATATATTCTTGGGCGGCGAGTAGGGGGTGTTGAGTCCAGTTCCCTGAGCAAGGAGTAGGTCTTGTCTATTACATATTGGGTTTATGGAACGGTATCTGAGCTAATTTGAAACCCGTGTTTTATGCGTCACCCCGCCTAACCTTTCCCGTTAAGCAGCCATAGTGTGTTTTCTAAACGTGTGACTCTGTTCCGTTTTGTAATTCAATTCAAGTGTAGCGGTTTTTACATTCCCTCTATTAGTGATATCTTATGACAAGTGTCTTTTTCTGTGTGACTTATTTCACTTAGAATCGTCGTACCTAAATCCACTCATCATGCTGCTACTAGCCTTATGACGTTGATTTCATGGCTGAGTGATATTCCACTGTACATAAGGACCACAACTTCTTTATCCATTTTTCTCTTTCCTGGGATATTTAAGGTGTAACGAAGTGGAGGTTCTTGTCAAGAGAGCAGCCCTAAACTTTGGGGTGCCTGTGTCTTGCTGATTTTTAGTTTTCCCAATTTATACGCCCATGAGTGGAAGTGCCCTATGCTCTCTAAGCTGAGTTTTTTAGATGTTTCAGGACACACCGTACACTTCTCCAGAGTGGCAGTTGGCAATTTACATCGCGCCCATCAGCGAAGCAAGGCTCCCGTTTCTCCATGGCCTGTCCTGCATTTCTGGTTTTGACACTTTATTCAGCATGGCCCTTTTGACCGATGGGAAGCGAGACTTCTTTGTAGCGCTGATTTGCCTTTCCAGGTTGCTTGGTTGGCCAAAAAGGGCGTATGCGTTTTTTCCTGAATATATTCAGGAAAAAACGCATACGCCCTTTTTGGCCAAGGGCATGATTGTCGAGGTGTGGCCGCTTTTCCTGTGCTTTCAAGGCGATTCGAATCAACCTCCTGACATCTGTTTCCTGCAATTCTGCCTTGCTTTCAAATCTTCTTCGTTGCCTTCCCTCAATATATTTGTGGACGAGAGTTATCATTTATAACTCTGCAGGTTTGTGAATTGCAGTGCCCCTGAGCTCCATTGTTCAACTCGCTTTCTTGGGAGCTGGCCGCCAAAGCGCAGGATTGCTTCAGGCCCTGTTCTGGTCCCGGGCGGCAGGCTGAGCCTGTGGTTAATTTTTCTTCCTGATGGGAAAATAGAGTGACCTGTGCCAGTCCCAACACCTAGAGCTAGTCTCACATTGGTTCCCCCTCTTCCCGTTCATCCTCAGGACAAATTGAAACCTGTTCGGAACAGGAGGTTAAAGGTGCTGAGTCTCCAAGGAGGGAGATTGCTAGTAAAGCGGCTGGAATGGCGAACCCGAGCACAAGGAGATGAGAAATGAGGTGCGTTTTAGAAACCTTTCCCGATCACACGGTGTACCATCTTCTGGGTTTCTCATGCATGTTTTCGATGTAGGAAGATGCCCTTGCACCTGGAGATTTGGGACCCATGGGATGGGTACCACGCAGTATTACTTTAAAGGGTCTGCGTTTGCTCACCCAACCTCACCAAACCTCTCAGCCCCAAGAGTGTCCACCCTTATGTCTCCATCAGCTGTGGGTCTAGATATGGTCAATCCAGGTGGCATCACAGCCCCTGAACGAATTTTGTAAGAATTTCTCTCCCTTTCACTGTCTTTGTTTCACGGGTTTTTAAAAGTAATTGATTTTTATAATGGGTTTTAGCTGCTTTTCACTGCTGTGTTTATGCCGCTTTACACCCACTTGCCTCACTTACAGAGATATATCAGTACATAGGTTTTAAGATTCTTACTAGTCAGATATATTCTTGGGCGGCGAGTAGGGGGTGTTGAGTCCAGTTCCCTGAGCAAGGAGTAGGTCTTGTCTATTACATATTGGGTTTATGGAACGGTATCTGAGCTAATTTGAAACCCGTGTTTTATGCGTCACCCCGCCTAACCTTTCCCGTTAAGCAGCCATAGTGTGTTTTCTAAACGTGTGACTCTGTTCCGTTTTGTAATTCAATTCAAGTGTAGCGGTTTTTACATTCCCTCTATTAGTGATATCTTATGACAAGTGTCTTTTTCTGTGTGACTTATTTCACTTAGAATCGTCGTACCTAAATCCACTCATCATGCTGCTACTAGCCTTATGACGTTGATTTCATGGCTGAGTGATATTCCACTGTACATAAGGACCACAACTTCTTTATCCATTTTTCTCTTTCCTGGGATATTTAAGGTGTAACGAAGTGGAGGTTCTTGTCAAGAGAGCAGCCCTAAACTTTGGGGTGCCTGTGTCTTGCTGATTTTTAGTTTTCCCAATTTATACGCCCATGAGTGGAAGTGCCCTATGCTCTCTAAGCTGAGTTTTTTAGATGTTTCAGGACACACCGTACACTTCTCCAGAGTGGCAGTTGGCAATTTACATCGCGCCCATCAGCGAAGCAAGGCTCCCGTTTCTCCATGGCCTGTCCTGCATTTCTGGTTTTGACACTTTATTCAGCATGGCCCTTTTGACCGATGGGAAGCGAGACTTCTTTGTAGCGCTGATTTGCCTTTCCAGGTTGCTTGGTTGGCCAAAAAGGGCGTATGCGTTTTTTCCTGAATATATTCAGGAAAAAACGCATACGCCCTTTTTGGCCAAGGGCATGATTGTCGAGGTGTGGCCGCTTTTCCTGTGCTTTCAAGGCGATTCGAATCAACCTCCTGACATCTGTTTCCTGCAATTCTGCCTTGCTTTCAAATCTTCTTCGTTGCCTTCCCTCAATATATTTGTGGACGAGAGTTATCATTTATAACTCTGCAGGTTTGTGAATTGCAGTGCCCCTGAGCTCCATTGTTCAACTCGCTTTCTTGGGAGCTGGCCGCCAAAGCGCAGGATTGCTTCAGGCCCTGTTCTGGTCCCGGGCGGCAGGCTGAGCCTGTGGTTAATTTTTCTTCCTGATGGGAAAATAGAGTGACCTGTGCCAGTCCCAACACCTAGAGCTAGTCTCACATTGGTTCCCCCTCTTCCCGTTCATCCTCAGGACAAATTGAAACCTGTTCGGAACAGGAGGTTAAAGGTGCTGAGTCTCCAAGGAGGGAGATTGCTAGTAAAGCGGCTGGAATGGCGAACCCGAGCACAAGGAGATGAGAAATGAGGTGCGTTTTAGAAACCTTTCCCGATCACACGGTGTACCATCTTCTGGGTTTCTCATGCATGTTTTCGATGTAGGAAGATGCCCTTGCACCTGGAGATTTGGGACCCATGGGATGGGTACCACGCAGTATTACTTTAAAGGGTCTGCGTTTGCTCACCCAACCTCACCAAACCTCTCAGCCCCAAGAGTGTCCACCCTTATGTCTCCATCAGCTGTGGGTCTAGATATGGTCAATCCAGGTGGCATCACAGCCCCTGAACGAATTTTGTAAGAATTTCTCTCCCTTTCACTGTCTTTGTTTCACGGGTTTTTAAAAGTAATTGATTTTTATAATGGGTTTTAGCTGCTTTTCACTGCTGTGTTTATGCCGCTTTACACCCACTTGCCTCACTTACAGAGATATATCAGTACATAGGTTTTAAGATTCTTACTAGTCAGATATATTCTTGGGCGGCGAGTAGGGGGTGTTGAGTCCAGTTCCCTGAGCAAGGAGTAGGTCTTGTCTATTACATATTGGGTTTATGGAACGGTATCTGAGCTAATTTGAAACCCGTGTTTTATGCGTCACCCCGCCTAACCTTTCCCGTTAAGCAGCCATAGTGTGTTTTCTAAACGTGTGACTCTGTTCCGTTTTGTAATTCAATTCAAGTGTAGCGGTTTTTACATTCCCTCTATTAGTGATATCTTATGACAAGTGTCTTTTTCTGTGTGACTTATTTCACTTAGAATCGTCGTACCTAAATCCACTCATCATGCTGCTACTAGCCTTATGACGTTGATTTCATGGCTGAGTGATATTCCACTGTACATAAGGACCACAACTTCTTTATCCATTTTTCTCTTTCCTGGGATATTTAAGGTGTAACGAAGTGGAGGTTCTTGTCAAGAGAGCAGCCCTAAACTTTGGGGTGCCTGTGTCTTGCTGATTTTTAGTTTTCCCAATTTATACGCCCATGAGTGGAAGTGCCCTATGCTCTCTAAGCTGAGTTTTTTAGATGTTTCAGGACACACCGTACACTTCTCCAGAGTGGCAGTTGGCAATTTACATCGCGCCCATCAGCGAAGCAAGGCTCCCGTTTCTCCATGGCCTGTCCTGCATTTCTGGTTTTGACACTTTATTCAGCATGGCCCTTTTGACCGATGGGAAGCGAGACTTCTTTGTAGCGCTGATTTGCCTTTCCAGGTTGCTTGGTTGGCCAAAAAGGGCGTATGCGTTTTTTCCTGAATATATTCAGGAAAAAACGCATACGCCCTTTTTGGCCAAGGGCATGATTGTCGAGGTGTGGCCGCTTTTCCTGTGCTTTCAAGGCGATTCGAATCAACCTCCTGACATCTGTTTCCTGCAATTCTGCCTTGCTTTCAAATCTTCTTCGTTGCCTTCCCTCAATATATTTGTGGACGAGAGTTATCATTTATAACTCTGCAGGTTTGTGAATTGCAGTGCCCCTGAGCTCCATTGTTCAACTCGCTTTCTTGGGAGCTGGCCGCCAAAGCGCAGGATTGCTTCAGGCCCTGTTCTGGTCCCGGGCGGCAGGCTGAGCCTGTGGTTAATTTTTCTTCCTGATGGGAAAATAGAGTGACCTGTGCCAGTCCCAACACCTAGAGCTAGTCTCACATTGGTTCCCCCTCTTCCCGTTCATCCTCAGGACAAATTGAAACCTGTTCGGAACAGGAGGTTAAAGGTGCTGAGTCTCCAAGGAGGGAGATTGCTAGTAAAGCGGCTGGAATGGCGAACCCGAGCACAAGGAGATGAGAAATGAGGTGCGTTTTAGAAACCTTTCCCGATCACACGGTGTACCATCTTCTGGGTTTCTCATGCATGTTTTCGATGTAGGAAGATGCCCTTGCACCTGGAGATTTGGGACCCATGGGATGGGTACCACGCAGTATTACTTTAAAGGGTCTGCGTTTGCTCACCCAACCTCACCAAACCTCTCAGCCCCAAGAGTGTCCACCCTTATGTCTCCATCAGCTGTGGGTCTAGATATGGTCAATCCAGGTGGCATCACAGCCCCTGAACGAATTTTGTAAGAATTTCTCTCCCTTTCACTGTCTTTGTTTCACGGGTTTTTAAAAGTAATTGATTTTTATAATGGGTTTTAGCTGCTTTTCACTGCTGTGTTTATGCCGCTTTACACCCACTTGCCTCACTTACAGAGATATATCAGTACATAGGTTTTAAGATTCTTACTAGTCAGATATATTCTTGGGCGGCGAGTAGGGGGTGTTGAGTCCAGTTCCCTGAGCAAGGAGTAGGTCTTGTCTATTACATATTGGGTTTATGGAACGGTATCTGAGCTAATTTGAAACCCGTGTTTTATGCGTCACCCCGCCTAACCTTTCCCGTTAAGCAGCCATAGTGTGTTTTCTAAACGTGTGACTCTGTTCCGTTTTGTAATTCAATTCAAGTGTAGCGGTTTTTACATTCCCTCTATTAGTGATATCTTATGACAAGTGTCTTTTTCTGTGTGACTTATTTCACTTAGAATCGTCGTACCTAAATCCACTCATCATGCTGCTACTAGCCTTATGACGTTGATTTCATGGCTGAGTGATATTCCACTGTACATAAGGACCACAACTTCTTTATCCATTTTTCTCTTTCCTGGGATATTTAAGGTGTAACGAAGTGGAGGTTCTTGTCAAGAGTGCAGCCCTAAACTTTGGGGTGCCTGTGTCTTGCTGATTTTTAGTTTTCCCAATTTATACGCCCATGAGTGGAAGTGCCCTATGCTCTCTAAGCTGAGTTTTTTAGATGTTTCAGGACACACCGTACACTTCTCCAGAGTGGCAGTTGGCAATTTACATCGCGCCCATCAGCGAAGCAAGGCTCCCGTTTCTCCATGGCCTGTCCTGCATTTCTGGTTTTGACACTTTATTCAGCATGGCCCTTTTGACCGATGGGAAGCGAGACTTCTTTGTAGCGCTGATTTGCCTTTCCAGGTTGCTTGGTTGGCCAAAAAGGGCGTATGCGTTTTTTCCTGAATATATTCAGGAAAAAACGCATACGCCCTTTTTGGCCAAGGGCATGATTGTCGAGGTGTGGCCGCTTTTCCTGTGCTTTCAAGGCGATTCGAATCAACCTCCTGACATCTGTTTCCTGCAATTCTGCCTTGCTTTCAAATCTTCTTCGTTGCCTTCCCTCAATATATTTGTGGACGAGAGTTATCATTTATAACTCTGCAGGTTTGTGAATTGCAGTGCCCCTGAGCTCCATTGTTCAACTCGCTTTCTTGGGAGCTGGCCGCCAAAGCGCAGGATTGCTTCAGGCCCTGTTCTGGTCCCGGGCGGCAGGCTGAGCCTGTGGTTAATTTTTCTTCCTGATGGGAAAATAGAGTGACCTGTGCCAGTCCCAACACCTAGAGCTAGTCTCACATTGGTTCCCCCTCTTCCCGTTCATCCTCAGGACAAATTGAAACCTGTTCGGAACAGGAGGTTAAAGGTGCTGAGTCTCCAAGGAGGGAGATTGCTAGTAAAGCGGCTGGAATGGCGAACCCGAGCACAAGGAGATGAGAAATGAGGTGCGTTTTAGAAACCTTTCCCGATCACACGGTGTACCATCTTCTGGGTTTCTCATGCATGTTTTCGATGTAGGAAGATGCCCTTGCACCTGGAGATTTGGGACCCATGGGATGGGTACCACGCAGTATTACTTTAAAGGGTCTGCGTTTGCTCACCCAACCTCACCAAACCTCTCAGCCCCAAGAGTGTCCACCCTTATGTCTCCATCAGCTGTGGGTCTAGATATGGTCAATCCAGGTGGCATCACAGCCCCTGAACGAATTTTGTAAGAATTTCTCTCCCTTTCACTGTCTTTGTTTCACGGGTTTTTAAAAGTAATTGATTTTTATAATGGGTTTTAGCTGCTTTTCACTGCTGTGTTTATGCCGCTTTACACCCACTTGCCTCACTTACAGAGATATATCAGTACATAGGTTTTAAGATTCTTACTAGTCAGATATATTCTTGGGCGGCGAGTAGGGGGTGTTGAGTCCAGTTCCCTGAGCAAGGAGTAGGTCTTGTCTATTACATATTGGGTTTATGGAACGGTATCTGAGCTAATTT
This sequence comes from Eschrichtius robustus, assembly GCF_028021215.1. Classification (NCBI taxonomy): domain Eukaryota; kingdom Metazoa; phylum Chordata; class Mammalia; order Artiodactyla; family Eschrichtiidae; genus Eschrichtius; species Eschrichtius robustus. The sequence continues at coordinate 40,921,292 of NC_090831.1, read as the reverse complement.
GAAACCCGTGTTTTATGCGTCACCCCGCCTAACCTTTCCCGTTAAGCAGCCATAGTGTGTTTTCTAAACGTGTGACTCTGTTCCGTTTTGTAATTCAATTCAAGTGTAGCGGTTTTTACATTCCCTCTATTAGTGATATCTTATGACAAGTGTCTTTTTCTGTGTGACTTATTTCACTTAGAATCGTCGTACCTAAATCCACTCATCATGCTGCTACTAGCCTTATGACGTTGATTTCATGGCTGAGTGATATTCCACTGTACATAAGGACCACAACTTCTTTATCCATTTTTCTCTTTCCTGGGATATTTAAGGTGTAACGAAGTGGAGGTTCTTGTCAAGAGAGCAGCCCTAAACTTTGGGGTGCCTGTGTCTTGCTGATTTTTAGTTTTCCCAATTTATACGCCCATGAGTGGAAGTGCCCTATGCTCTCTAAGCTGAGTTTTTTAGATGTTTCAGGACACACCGTACACTTCTCCAGAGTGGCAGTTGGCAATTTACATCGCGCCCATCAGCGAAGCAAGGCTCCCGTTTCTCCATGGCCTGTCCTGCATTTCTGGTTTTGACACTTTATTCAGCATGGCCCTTTTGACCGATGGGAAGCGAGACTTCTTTGTAGCGCTGATTTGCCTTTCCAGGTTGCTTGGTTGGCCAAAAAGGGCGTATGCGTTTTTTCCTGAATATATTCAGGAAAAAACGCATACGCCCTTTTTGGCCAAGGGCATGATTGTCGAGGTGTGGCCGCTTTTCCTGTGCTTTCAAGGCGATTCGAATCAACCTCCTGACATCTGTTTCCTGCAATTCTGCCTTGCTTTCAAATCTTCTTCGTTGCCTTCCCTCAATATATTTGTGGACGAGAGTTATCATTTATAACTCTGCAGGTTTGTGAATTGCAGTGCCCCTGAGCTCCATTGTTCAACTCGCTTTCTTGGGAGCTGGCCGCCAAAGCGCAGGATTGCTTCAGGCCCTGTTCTGGTCCCGGGCGGCAGGCTGAGCCTGTGGTTAATTTTTCTTCCTGATGGGAAAATAGAGTGACCTGTGCCAGTCCCAACACCTAGAGCTAGTCTCACATTGGTTCCCCCTCTTCCCGTTCATCCTCAGGACAAATTGAAACCTGTTCGGAACAGGAGGTTAAAGGTGCTGAGTCTCCAAGGAGGGAGATTGCTAGTAAAGCGGCTGGAATGGCGAACCCGAGCACAAGGAGATGAGAAATGAGGTGCGTTTTAGAAACCTTTCCCGATCACACGGTGTACCATCTTCTGGGTTTCTCATGCATGTTTTCGATGTAGGAAGATGCCCTTGCACCTGGAGATTTGGGACCCATGGGATGGGTACCACGCAGTATTACTTTAAAGGGTCTGCGTTTGCTCACCCAACCTCACCAAACCTCTCAGCCCCAAGAGTGTCCACCCTTATGTCTCCATCAGCTGTGGGTCTAGATATGGTCAATCCAGGTGGCATCACAGCCCCTGAACGAATTTTGTAAGAATTTCTCTCCCTTTCACTGTCTTTGTTTCACGGGTTTTTAAAAGTAATTGATTTTTATAATGGGTTTTAGCTGCTTTTCACTGCTGTGTTTATGCCGCTTTACACCCACTTGCCTCACTTACAGAGATATATCAGTACATAGGTTTTAAGATTCTTACTAGTCAGATATATTCTTGGGCGGCGAGTAGGGGGTGTTGAGTCCAGTTCCCTGAGCAAGGAGTAGGTCTTGTCTATTACATATTGGGTTTATGGAACGGTATCTGAGCTAATTTGAAACCCGTGTTTTATGCGTCACCCCGCCTAACCTTTCCCGTTAAGCAGCCATAGTGTGTTTTCTAAACGTGTGACTCTGTTCCGTTTTGTAATTCAATTCAAGTGTAGCGGTTTTTACATTCCCTCTATTAGTGATATCTTATGACAAGTGTCTTTTTCTGTGTGACTTATTTCACTTAGAATCGTCGTACCTAAATCCACTCATCATGCTGCTACTAGCCTTATGACGTTGATTTCATGGCTGAGTGATATTCCACTGTACATAAGGACCACAACTTCTTTATCCATTTTTCTCTTTCCTGGGATATTTAAGGTGTAACGAAGTGGAGGTTCTTGTCAAGAGTGCAGCCCTAAACTTTGGGGTGCCTGTGTCTTGCTGATTTTTAGTTTTCCCAATTTATACGCCCATGAGTGGAAGTGCCCTATGCTCTCTAAGCTGAGTTTTTTAGATGTTTCAGGACACACCGTACACTTCTCCAGAGTGGCAGTTGGCAATTTACATCGCGCCCATCAGCGAAGCAAGGCTCCCGTTTCTCCATGGCCTGTCCTGCATTTCTGGTTTTGACACTTTATTCAGCATGGCCCTTTTGACCGATGGGAAGCGAGACTTCTTTGTAGCGCTGATTTGCCTTTCCAGGTTGCTTGGTTGGCCAAAAAGGGCGTATGCGTTTTTTCCTGAATATATTCAGGAAAAAACGCATACGCCCTTTTTGGCCAAGGGCATGATTGTCGAGGTGTGGCCGCTTTTCCTGTGCTTTCAAGGCGATTCGAATCAACCTCCTGACATCTGTTTCCTGCAATTCTGCCTTGCTTTCAAATCTTCTTCGTTGCCTTCCCTCAATATATTTGTGGACGAGAGTTATCATTTATAACTCTGCAGGTTTGTGAATTGCAGTGCCCCTGAGCTCCATTGTTCAACTCGCTTTCTTGGGAGCTGGCCGCCAAAGCGCAGGATTGCTTCAGGCCCTGTTCTGGTCCCGGGCGGCAGGCTGAGCCTGTGGTTAATTTTTCTTCCTGATGGGAAAATAGAGTGACCTGTGCCAGTCCCAACACCTAGAGCTAGTCTCACATTGGTTCCCCCTCTTCCCGTTCATCCTCAGGACAAATTGAAACCTGTTCGGAACAGGAGGTTAAAGGTGCTGAGTCTCCAAGGAGGGAGATTGCTAGTAAAGCGGCTGGAATGGCGAACCCGAGCACAAGGAGATGAGAAATGAGGTGCGTTTTAGAAACCTTTCCCGATCACACGGTGTACCATCTTCTGGGTTTCTCATGCATGTTTTCGATGTAGGAAGATGCCCTTGCACCTGGAGATTTGGGACCCATGGGATGGGTACCACGCAGTATTACTTTAAAGGGTCTGCGTTTGCTCACCCAACCTCACCAAACCTCTCAGCCCCAAGAGTGTCCACCCTTATGTCTCCATCAGCTGTGGGTCTAGATATGGTCAATCCAGGTGGCATCACAGCCCCTGAACGAATTTTGTAAGAATTTCTCTCCCTTTCACTGTCTTTGTTTCACGGGTTTTTAAAAGTAATTGATTTTTATAATGGGTTTTAGCTGCTTTTCACTGCTGTGTTTATGCCGCTTTACACCCACTTGCCTCACTTACAGAGATATATCAGTACATAGGTTTTAAGATTCTTACTAGTCAGATATATTCTTGGGCGGCGAGTAGGGGGTGTTGAGTCCAGTTCCCTGAGCAAGGAGTAGGTCTTGTCTATTACATATTGGGTTTATGGAACGGTATCTGAGCTAATTTGAAACCCGTGTTTTATGCGTCACCCCGCCTAACCTTTCCCGTTAAGCAGCCATAGTGTGTTTTCTAAACGTGTGACTCTGTTCCGTTTTGTAATTCAATTCAAGTGTAGCGGTTTTTACATTCCCTCTATTAGTGATATCTTATGACAAGTGTCTTTTTCTGTGTGACTTATTTCACTTAGAATCGTCGTACCTAAATCCACTCATCATGCTGCTACTAGCCTTATGACGTTGATTTCATGGCTGAGTGATATTCCACTGTACATAAGGACCACAACTTCTTTATCCATTTTTCTCTTTCCTGGGATATTTAAGGTGTAACGAAGTGGAGGTTCTTGTCAAGAGAGCAGCCCTAAACTTTGGGGTGCCTGTGTCTTGCTGATTTTTAGTTTTCCCAATTTATACGCCCATGAGTGGAAGTGCCCTATGCTCTCTAAGCTGAGTTTTTTAGATGTTTCAGGACACACCGTACACTTCTCCAGAGTGGCAGTTGGCAATTTACATCGCGCCCATCAGCGAAGCAAGGCTCCCGTTTCTCCATGGCCTGTCCTGCATTTCTGGTTTTGACACTTTATTCAGCATGGCCCTTTTGACCGATGGGAAGCGAGACTTCTTTGTAGCGCTGATTTGCCTTTCCAGGTTGCTTGGTTGGCCAAAAAGGGCGTATGCGTTTTTTCCTGAATATATTCAGGAAAAAACGCATACGCCCTTTTTGGCCAAGGGCATGATTGTCGAGGTGTGGCCGCTTTTCCTGTGCTTTCAAGGCGATTCGAATCAACCTCCTGACATCTGTTTCCTGCAATTCTGCCTTGCTTTCAAATCTTCTTCGTTGCCTTCCCTCAATATATTTGTGGACGAGAGTTATCATTTATAACTCTGCAGGTTTGTGAATTGCAGTGCCCCTGAGCTCCATTGTTCAACTCGCTTTCTTGGGAGCTGGCCGCCAAAGCGCAGGATTGCTTCAGGCCCTGTTCTGGTCCCGGGCGGCAGGCTGAGCCTGTGGTTAATTTTTCTTCCTGATGGGAAAATAGAGTGACCTGTGCCAGTCCCAACACCTAGAGCTAGTCTCACATTGGTTCCCCCTCTTCCCGTTCATCCTCAGGACAAATTGAAACCTGTTCGGAACAGGAGGTTAAAGGTGCTGAGTCTCCAAGGAGGGAGATTGCTAGTAAAGCGGCTGGAATGGCGAACCCGAGCACAAGGAGATGAGAAATGAGGTGCGTTTTAGAAACCTTTCCCGATCACACGGTGTACCATCTTCTGGGTTTCTCATGCATGTTTTCGATGTAGGAAGATGCCCTTGCACCTGGAGATTTGGGACCCATGGGATGGGTACCACGCAGTATTACTTTAAAGGGTCTGCGTTTGCTCACCCAACCTCACCAAACCTCTCAGCCCCAAGAGTGTCCACCCTTATGTCTCCATCAGCTGTGGGTCTAGATATGGTCAATCCAGGTGGCATCACAGCCCCTGAACGAATTTTGTAAGAATTTCTCTCCCTTTCACTGTCTTTGTTTCACGGGTTTTTAAAAGTAATTGATTTTTATAATGGGGTTTAGCTGCTTTTCACTGCTGTGTTTATGCCGCTTTACACCCACTTGCCTCACTTACAGAGATATATCAGTACATAGGTTTTAAGATTCTTACTAGTCAGATATATTCTTGGGCGGCGAGTAGGGGGTGTTGAGTCCAGTTCCCTGAGCAAGGAGTAGGTCTTGTCTATTACATATTGGGTTTATGGAACGGTATCTGAGCTAATTTGAAACCCGTGTTTTATGCGTCACCCCGCCTAACCTTTCCCGTTAAGCAGCCATAGTGTGTTTTCTAAACGTGTGACTCTGTTCCGTTTTGTAATTCAATTCAAGTGTAGCGGTTTTTACATTCCCTCTATTAGTGATATCTTATGACAAGTGTCTTTTTCTGTGTGACTTATTTCACTTAGAATCGTCGTACCTAAATCCACTCATCATGCTGCTACTAGCCTTATGACGTTGATTTCATGGCTGAGTGATATTCCACTGTACATAAGGACCACAACTTCTTTATCCATTTTTCTCTTTCCTGGGATATTTAAGGTGTAACGAAGTGGAGGTTCTTGTCAAGAGTGCAGCCCTAAACTTTGGGGTGCCTGTGTCTTGCTGATTTTTAGTTTTCCCAATTTATACGCCCATGAGTGGAAGTGCCCTATGCTCTCTAAGCTGAGTTTTTTAGATGTTTCAGGACACACCGTACACTTCTCCAGAGTGGCAGTTGGCAATTTACATCGCGCCCATCAGCGAAGCAAGGCTCCCGTTTCTCCATGGCCTGTCCTGCATTTCTGGTTTTGACACTTTATTCAGCATGGCCCTTTTGACCGATGGGAAGCGAGACTTCTTTGTAGCGCTGATTTGCCTTTCCAGGTTGCTTGGTTGGCCAAAAAGGGCGTATGCGTTTTTTCCTGAATATATTCAGGAAAAAACGCATACGCCCTTTTTGGCCAAGGGCATGATTGTCGAGGTGTGGCCGCTTTTCCTGTGCTTTCAAGGCGATTCGAATCAACCTCCTGACATCTGTTTCCTGCAATTCTGCCTTGCTTTCAAATCTTCTTCGTTGCCTTCCCTCAATATATTTGTGGACGAGAGTTATCATTTATAACTCTGCAGGTTTGTGAATTGCAGTGCCCCTGAGCTCCATTGTTCAACTCGCTTTCTTGGGAGCTGGCCGCCAAAGCGCAGGATTGCTTCAGGCCCTGTTCTGGTCCCGGGCGGCAGGCTGAGCCTGTGGTTAATTTTTCTTCCTGATGGGAAAATAGAGTGACCTGTGCCAGTCCCAACACCTAGAGCTAGTCTCACATTGGTTCCCCCTCTTCCCGTTCATCCTCAGGACAAATTGAAACCTGTTCGGAACAGGAGGTTAAAGGTGCTGAGTCTCCAAGGAGGGAGATTGCTAGTAAAGCGGCTGGAATGGCGAACCCGAGCACAAGGAGATGAGAAATGAGGTGCGTTTTAGAAACCTTTCCCGATCACACGGTGTACCATCTTCTGGGTTTCTCATGCATGTTTTCGATGTAGGAAGATGCCCTTGCACCTGGAGATTTGGGACCCATGGGATGGGTACCACGCAGTATTACTTTAAAGGGTCTGCGTTTGCTCACCCAACCTCACCAAACCTCTCAGCCCCAAGAGTGTCCACCCTTATGTCTCCATCAGCTGTGGGTCTAGATATGGTCAATCCAGGTGGCATCACAGCCCCTGAACGAATTTTGTAAGAATTTCTCTCCCTTTCACTGTCTTTGTTTCACGGGTTTTTAAAAGTAATTGATTTTTATAATGGGTTTTAGCTGCTTTTCACTGCTGTGTTTATGCCGCTTTACACCCACTTGCCTCACTTACAGAGATATATCAGTACATAGGTTTTAAGATTCTTACTAGTCAGATATATTCTTGGGCGGCGAGTAGGGGGTGTTGAGTCCAGTTCCCTGAGCAAGGAGTAGGTCTTGTCTATTACATATTGGGTTTATGGAACGGTATCTGAGCTAATTTGAAACCCGTGTTTTATGCGTCACCCCGCCTAACCTTTCCCGTTAAGCAGCCATAGTGTGTTTTCTAAACGTGTGACTCTGTTCCGTTTTGTAATTCAATTCAAGTGTAGCGGTTTTTACATTCCCTCTATTAGTGATATCTTATGACAAGTGTCTTTTTCTGTGTGACTTATTTCACTTAGAATCGTCGTACCTAAATCCACTCATCATGCTGCTACTAGCCTTATGACGTTGATTTCATGGCTGAGTGATATTCCACTGTACATAAGGACCACAACTTCTTTATCCATTTTTCTCTTTCCTGGGATATTTAAGGTGTAACGAAGTGGAGGTTCTTGTCAAGAGAGCAGCCCTAAACTTTGGGGTGCCTGTGTCTTGCTGATTTTTAGTTTTCCCAATTTATACGCCCATGAGTGGAAGTGCCCTATGCTCTCTAAGCTGAGTTTTTTAGATGTTTCAGGACACACCGTACACTTCTCCAGAGTGGCAGTTGGCAATTTACATCGCGCCCATCAGCGAAGCAAGGCTCCCGTTTCTCCATGGCCTGTCCTGCATTTCTGGTTTTGACACTTTATTCAGCATGGCCCTTTTGACCGATGGGAAGCGAGACTTCTTTGTAGCGCTGATTTGCCTTTCCAGGTTGCTTGGTTGGCCAAAAAGGGCGTATGCGTTTTTTCCTGAATATATTCAGGAAAAAACGCATACGCCCTTTTTGGCCAAGGGCATGATTGTCGAGGTGTGGCCGCTTTTCCTGTGCTTTCAAGGCGATTCGAATCAACCTCCTGACATCTGTTTCCTGCAATTCTGCCTTGCTTTCAAATCTTCTTCGTTGCCTTCCCTCAATATATTTGTGGACGAGAGTTATCATTTATAACTCTGCAGGTTTGTGAATTGCAGTGCCCCTGAGCTCCATTGTTCAACTCGCTTTCTTGGGAGCTGGCCGCCAAAGCGCAGGATTGCTTCAGGCCCTGTTCTGGTCCCGGGCGGCAGGCTGAGCCTGTGGTTAATTTTTCTTCCTGATGGGAAAATAGAGTGACCTGTGCCAGTCCCAACACCTAGAGCTAGTCTCACATTGGTTCCCCCTCTTCCCGTTCATCCTCAGGACAAATTGAAACCTGTTCGGAACAGGAGGTTAAAGGTGCTGAGTCTCCAAGGAGGGAGATTGCTAGTAAAGCGGCTGGAATGGCGAACCCGAGCACAAGGAGATGAGAAATGAGGTGCGTTTTAGAAACCTTTCCCGATCACACGGTGTACCATCTTCTGGGTTTCTCATGCATGTTTTCGATGTAGGAAGATGCCCTTGCACCTGGAGATTTGGGACCCATGGGATGGGTACCACGCAGTATTACTTTAAAGGGTCTGCGTTTGCTCACCCAACCTCACCAAACCTCTCAGCCCCAAGAGTGTCCACCCTTATGTCTCCATCAGCTGTGGGTCTAGATATGGTCAATCCAGGTGGCATCACAGCCCCTGAACGAATTTTGTAAGAATTTCTCTCCCTTTCACTGTCTTTGTTTCACGGGTTTTTAAAAGTAATTGATTTTTATAATGGGTTTTAGCTGCTTTTCACTGCTGTGTTTATGCCGCTTTACACCCACTTGCCTCACTTACAGAGATATATCAGTACATAGGTTTTAAGATTCTTACTAGTCAGATATATTCTTGGGCGGCGAGTAGGGGGTGTTGAGTCCAGTTCCCTGAGCAAGGAGTAGGTCTTGTCTATTACATATTGGGTTTATGGAACGGTATCTGAGCTAATTTGAAACCCGTGTTTTATGCGTCACCCCGCCTAACCTTTCCCGTTAAGCAGCCATAGTGTGTTTTCTAAACGTGTGACTCTGTTCCGTTTTGTAATTCAATTCAAGTGTAGCGGTTTTTACATTCCCTCTATTAGTGATATCTTATGACAAGTGTCTTTTTCTGTGTGACTTATTTCACTTAGAATCGTCGTACCTAAATCCACTCATCATGCTGCTACTAGCCTTATGACGTTGATTTCATGGCTGAGTGATATTCCACTGTACATAAGGACCACAACTTCTTTATCCATTTTTCTCTTTCCTGGGATATTTAAGGTGTAACGAAGTGGAGGTTCTTGTCAAGAGTGCAGCCCTAAACTTTGGGGTGCCTGTGTCTTGCTGATTTTTAGTTTTCCCAATTTATACGCCCATGAGTGGAAGTGCCCTATGCTCTCTAAGCTGAGTTTTTTAGATGTTTCAGGACACACCGTACACTTCTCCAGAGTGGCAGTTGGCAATTTACATCGCGCCCATCAGCGAAGCAAGGCTCCCGTTTCTCCATGGCCTGTCCTGCATTTCTGGTTTTGACACTTTATTCAGCATGGCCCTTTTGACCGATGGGAAGCGAGACTTCTTTGTAGCGCTGATTTGCCTTTCCAGGTTGCTTGGTTGGCCAAAAAGGGCGTATGCGTTTTTTCCTGAATATATTCAGGAAAAAACGCATACGCCCTTTTTGGCCAAGGGCATGATTGTCGAGGTGTGGCCGCTTTTCCTGTGCTTTCAAGGCGATTCGAATCAACCTCCTGACATATGTTTCCTGCAATTCTGCCTTGCTTTCAAATCTTCTTCGTTGCCTTCCCTCAATATATTTGTGGACGAGAGTTATCATTTATAACTCTGCAGGTTTGTGAATTGCAGTGCCCCTGAGCTCCATTGTTCAACTCGCTTTCTTGGGAGCTGGCCGCCAAAGCGCAGGATTGCTTCAGGCCCTGTTCTGGTCCCGGGCGGCAGGCTGAGCCTGTGGTTAATTTTTCTTCCTGATGGGAAAATAGAGTGACCTGTGCCAGTCCCAACACCTAGAGCTAGTCTCACATTGGTTCCCCCTCTTCCCGTTCATCCTCAGGACAAATTGAAACCTGTTCGGAACAGGAGGTTAAAGGTGCTGAGTCTCCAAGGAGGGAGATTGCTAGTAAAGCGGCTGGAATGGCGAACCCGAGCACAAGGAGATGAGAAATGAGGTGCGTTTTAGAAACCTTTCCCGATCACACGGTGTACCATCTTCTGGGTTTCTCATGCATGTTTTCGATGTAGGAAGATGCCCTTGCACCTGGAGATTTGGGACCCATGGGATGGGTACCACGCAGTATTACTTTAAAGGGTCTGCGTTTGCTCACCCAACCTCACCAAACCTCTCAGCCCCAAGAGTGTCCACCCTTATGTCTCCATCAGCTGTGGGTCTAGATATGGTCAATCCAGGTGGCATCACAGCCCCTGAACGAATTTTGTAAGAATTTCTCTCCCTTTCACTGTCTTTGTTTCACGGGTTTTTAAAAGTAATTGATTTTTATAATGGGTTTTAGCTGCTTTTCACTGCTGTGTTTATGCCGCTTTACACCCACTTGCCTCACTTACAGAGATATATCAGTACATAGGTTTTAAGATTCTTACTAGTCAGATATATTCTTGGGCGGCGAGTAGGGGGTGTTGAGTCCAGTTCCCTGAGCAAGGAGTAGGTCTTGTCTATTACATATTGGGTTTATGGAACGGTATCTGAGCTAATTTGAAACCCGTGTTTTATGCGTCACCCCGCCTAACCTTTCCCGTTAAGCAGCCATAGTGTGTTTTCTAAACGTGTGACTCTGTTCCGTTTTGTAATTCAATTCAAGTGTAGCGGTTTTTACATTCCCTCTATTAGTGATATCTTATGACAAGTGTCTTTTTCTGTGTGACTTATTTCACTTAGAATCGTCGTACCTAAATCCACTCATCATGCTGCTACTAGCCTTATGACGTTGATTTCATGGCTGAGTGATATTCCACTGTACATAAGGACCACAACTTCTTTATCCATTTTTCTCTTTCCTGGGATATTTAAGGTGTAACGAAGTGGAGGTTCTTGTCAAGAGAGCAGCCCTAAACTTTGGGGTGCCTGTGTCTTGCTGATTTTTAGTTTTCCCAATTTATACGCCCATGAGTGGAAGTGCCCTATGCTCTCTAAGCTGAGTTTTTTAGATGTTTCAGGACACACCGTACACTTCTCCAGAGTGGCAGTTGGCAATTTACATCGCGCCCATCAGCGAAGCAAGGCTCCCGTTTCTCCATGGCCTGTCCTGCATTTCTGGTTTTGACACTTTATTCAGCATGGCCCTTTTGACCGATGGGAAGCGAGACTTCTTTGTAGCGCTGATTTGCCTTTCCAGGTTGCTTGGTTGGCCAAAAAGGGCGTATGCGTTTTTTCCTGAATATATTCAGGAAAAAACGCATACGCCCTTTTTGGCCAAGGGCATGATTGTCGAGGTGTGGCCGCTTTTCCTGTGCTTTCAAGGCGATTCGAATCAACCTCCTGACATCTGTTTCCTGCAATTCTGCCTTGCTTTCAAATCTTCTTCGTTGCCTTCCCTCAATATATTTGTGGACGAGAGTTATCATTTATAACTCTGCAGGTTTGTGAATTGCAGTGCCCCTGAGCTCCATTGTTCAACTCGCTTTCTTGGGAGCTGGCCGCCAAAGCGCAGGATTGCTTCAGGCCCTGTTCTGGTCCCGGGCGGCAGGCTGAGCCTGTGGTTAATTTTTCTTCCTGATGGGAAAATAGAGTGACCTGTGCCAGTCCCAACACCTAGAGCTAGTCTCACATTGGTTCCCCCTCTTCCCGTTCATCCTCAGGACAAATTGAAACCTGTTCGGAACAGGAGGTTAAAGGTGCTGAGTCTCCAAGGAGGGAGATTGCTAGTAAAGCGGCTGGAATGGCGAACCCGAGCACAAGGAGATGAGAAATGAGGTGCGTTTTAGAAACCTTTCCCGATCACACGGTGTACCATCTTCTGGGTTTCTCATGCATGTTTTCGATGTAGGAAGATGCCCTTGCACCTGGAGATTTGGGACCCATGGGATGGGTACCACGCAGTATTACTTTAAAGGGTCTGCGTTTGCTCACCCAACCTCACCAAACCTCTCAGCCCCAAGAGTGTCCACCCTTATGTCTCCATCAGCTGTGGGTCTAGATATGGTCAATCCAGGTGGCATCACAGCCCCTGAACGAATTTTGTAAGAATTTCTCTCCCTTTCACTGTCTTTGTTTCACGGGTTTTTAAAAGTAATTGATTTTTATAATGGGTTTTAGCTGCTTTTCACTGCTGTGTTTATGCCGCTTTACACCCACTTGCCTCACTTACAGAGATATATCAGTACATAGGTTTTAAGATTCTTACTAGTCAGATATATTCTTGGGCGGCGAGTAGGGGGTGTTGAGTCCAGTTCCCTGAGCAAGGAGTAGGTCTTGTCTATTACATATTGGGTTTATGGAACGGTATCTGAGCTAATTTGAAACCCGTGTTTTATGCGTCACCCCGCCTAACCTTTCCCGTTAAGCAGCCATAGTGTGTTTTCTAAACGTGTGACTCTGTTCCGTTTTGTAATTCAATTCAAGTGTAGCGGTTTTTACATTCCCTCTATTAGTGATATCTTATGACAAGTGTCTTTTTCTGTGTGACTTATTTCACTTAGAATCGTCGTACCTAAATCCACTCATCATGTTGCTACTAGCCTTATGACGTTGATTTCATGGCTGAGTGATATTCCACTGTACATAAGGACCACAACTTCTTTATCCATTTTTCTCTTTCCTGGGATATTTAAGGTGTAACGAAGTGGAGGTTCTTGTCAAGAGTGCAGCCCTAAACTTTGGGGTGCCTGTGTCTTGCTGATTTTTAGTTTTCCCAATTTATACGCCCATGAGTGGAAGTGCCCTATGCTCTCTAAGCTGAGTTTTTTAGATGTTTCAGGACACACCGTACACTTCTCCAGAGTGGCAGTTGGCAATTTACATCGCGCCCATCAGCGAAGCAAGGCTCCCGTTTCTCCATGGCCTGTCCTGCATTTCTGGTTTTGACACTTTATTCAGCATGGCCCTTTTGACCGATGGGAAGCGAGACTTCTTTGTAGCGCTGATTTGCCTTTCCAGGTTGCTTGGTTGGCCAAAAAGGGCGTATGCGTTTTTTCCTGAATATATTCAGGAAAAAACGCATACGCCCTTTTTGGCCAAGGGCATGATTGTCGAGGTGTGGCCGCTTTTCCTGTGCTTTCAAGGCGATTCGAATCAACCTCCTGACATCTGTTTCCTGCAATTCTGCCTTGCTTTCAAATCTTCTTCGTTGCCTTCCCTCAATATATTTGTGGACGAGAGTTATCATTTATAACTCTGCAGGTTTGTGAATTGCAGTGCCCCTGAGCTCCATTGTTCAACTCGCTTTCTTGGGAGCTGGCCGCCAAAGCGCAGGATTGCTTCAGGCCCTGTTCTGGTCCCGGGCGGCAGGCTGAGCCTGTGGTTAATTCTTCTTCCTGATGGGAAAATAGAGTGACCTGTGCCAGTCCCAACACCTAGAGCTAGTCTCTCATTGGTTCCCCCTCTTCCCGTTCATCCTCAGGACAAATTGCAACCTGTACGGAACAGGAGGTTAAAGGTGCTTAGTCTCCAAGGAGGGAGATTGCTAGTAAAGCGGCTGGAATGGTGAACCCGAGCACAAGGAGATGAGAAATGAGGTGCGTTTTAGAAACCTTTCCCGATCACACGGTGTACCATCTTCTGGGTTTCTCATGCATGTTTTCGATGTAGGAAGATGCCCTTGCACCTGGATATTTGGGACCCATGGGATGGGTACCACGCAGTATTACTTTAAAGGGTCTGCGTTTGCTCACCCAACGTCACCAAACCTCTCAGCCCCAAGAGTGTCCACCCTTATGTCTCCATCAGCTGTGGGTCTAGATATGGTCAATCCAGGTGGCATCACAGCCCCTGAACGAATTTTGTAAGAATTTCTCTCCCTTTCACTGTCTTTGTTTCACGGGTTTTTAAAAGTAATTGATTTTTATAATGGGGTTTAGCTGCTTTTCACTGCTGTGTTTATGCCGCTTTACACCCACTTGCCTCACTTACAGAGATATATCAGTACATAGGTTTTAAGATTCTTACTAGTCAGATATATTCTTGGGCGGCGAGTAGGGGGTGTTGAGTCCAGTTCCCTGAGCAAGGAGTAGGTCTTGTCTATTACATATTGGGTTTATGGAACGGTATCTGAGCTAATTTGAAACCCGTGTTTTATGCGTCACCCCGCCTAACCTTTCCCGTTAAGCAGCCATAGTGTGTTTTCTAAACGTGTGACTCTGTTCCGTTTTGTAATTCAATTCAAGTGTAGCGGTTTTTACATTCCCTCTATTAGTGATATCTTATGACAAGTGTCTTTTTCTGTGTGACTTATTTCACTTAGAATCGTCGTACCTAAATCCACTCATCATGCTGCTACTAGCCTTATGACGTTGATTTCATGGCTGAGTGATATTCCACTGTACATAAGGACCACAACTTCTTTATCCATTTTTCTCTTTCCTGGGATATTTAAGGTGTAACGAAGTGGAGGTTCTTGTCAAGAGAGCAGCCCTAAACTTTGGGGTGCCTGTGTCTTGCTGATTTTTAGTTTTCCCAATTTATACGCCCATGAGTGGAAGTGCCCTATGCTCTCTAAGCTGAGTTTTTTAGATGTTTCAGGACACACCGTACACTTCTCCAGAGTGGCAGTTGGCAATTTACATCGCGCCCATCAGCGAAGCAAGGCTCCCGTTTCTCCATGGCCTGTCCTGCATTTCTGGTTTTGACACTTTATTCAGCATGGCCCTTTTGACCGATGGGAAGCGAGACTTCTTTGTAGCGCTGATTTGCCTTTCCAGGTTGCTTGGTTGGCCAAAAAGGGCGTATGCGTTTTTTCCTGAATATATTCAGGAAAAAACGCATACGCCCTTTTTGGCCAAGGGCATGATTGTCGAGGTGTGGCCGCTTTTCCTGTGCTTTCAAGGCGATTCGAATCAACCTCCTGACATCTGTTTCCTGCAATTCTGCCTTGCTTTCAAATCTTCTTCGTTGCCTTCCCTCAATATATTTGTGGACGAGAGTTATCATTTATAACTCTGCAGGTTTGTGAATTGCAGTGCCCCTGAGCTCCATTGTTCAACTCGCTTTCTTGGGAGCTGGCCGCCAAAGCGCAGGATTGCTTCAGGCCCTGTTCTGGTCCCGGGCGGCAGGCTGAGCCTGTGGTTAATTTTTCTTCCTGATGGGAAAATAGAGTGACCTGTGCCAGTCCCAACACCTAGAGCTAGTCTCACATTGGTTCCCCCTCTTCCCGTTCATCCTCAGGACAAATTGAAACCTGTTCGGAACAGGAGGTTAAAGGTGCTGAGTCTCCAAGGAGGGAGATTGCTAGTAAAGCGGCTGGAATGGCGAACCCGAGCACAAGGAGATGAGAAATGAGGTGCGTTTTAGAAACCTTTCCCGATCACACGGTGTACCATCTTCTGGGTTTCTCATGCATGTTTTCGATGTAGGAAGATGCCCTTGCACCTGGAGATTTGGGACCCATGGGATGGGTACCACGCAGTATTACTTTAAAGGGTCTGCGTTTGCTCACCCAACCTCACCAAACCTCTCAGCCCCAAGAGTGTCCACCCTTATGTCTCCATCAGCTGTGGGTCTAGATATGGTCAATCCAGGTGGCATCACAGCCCCTGAACGAATTTTGTAAGAATTTCTCTCCCTTTCACTGTCTTTGTTTCACGGGTTTTTAAAAGTAATTGATTTTTATAATGGGTTTTAGCTGCTTTTCACTGCTGTGTTTATGCCGCTTTACACCCACTTGCCTCACTTACAGAGATATATCAGTACATAGGTTTTAAGATTCTTACTAGTCAGATATATTCTTGGGCGGCGAGTAGGGGGTGTTGAGTCCAGTTCCCTGAGCAAGGAGTAGGTCTTGTCTATTACATATTGGGTTTATGGAACGGTATCTGAGCTAATTTGAAACCCGTGTTTTATGCGTCACCCCGCCTAACCTTTCCCGTTAAGCAGCCATAGTGTGTTTTCTAAACGTGTGACTCTGTTCCGTTTTGTAATTCAATTCAAGTGTAGCGGTTTTTACATTCCCTCTATTAGTGATATCTTATGACAAGTGTCTTTTTCTGTGTGACTTATTTCACTTAGAATCGTCGTACCTAAATCCACTCATCATGCTGCTACTAGCCTTATGACGTTGATTTCATGGCTGAGTGATATTCCACTGTACATAAGGACCACAACTTCTTTATCCATTTTTCTCTTTCCTGGGATATTTAAGGTGTAACGAAGTGGAGGTTCTTGTCAAGAGTGCAGCCCTAAACTTTGGGGTGCCTGTGTCTTGCTGATTTTTAGTTTTCCCAATTTATACGCCCATGAGTGGAAGTGCCCTATGCTCTCTAAGCTGAGTTTTTTAGATGTTTCAGGACACACCGTACACTTCTCCAGAGTGGCAGTTGGCAATTTACATCGCGCCCATCAGCGAAGCAAGGCTCCCGTTTCTCCATGGCCTGTCCTGCATTTCTGGTTTTGACACTTTATTCAGCATGGCCCTTTTGACCGATGGGAAGCGAGACTTCTTTGTAGCGCTGATTTGCCTTTCCAGGTTGCTTGGTTGGCCAAAAAGGGCGTATGCGTTTTTTCCTGAATATATTCAGGAAAAAACGCATACGCCCTTTTTGGCCAAGGGCATGATTGTCGAGGTGTGGCCGCTTTTCCTGTGCTTTCAAGGCGATTCGAATCAACCTCCTGAAATCTGTTTCCTGCAATTCTGCCTTGCTTTCAAATCTTCTTCGTTGCCTTCCCTCAATATATTTGTGGACGAGAGTTATCATTTATAACTCTGCAGGTTTGTGAATTGCAGTGCCCCTGAGCTCCATTGTTCAACTCGCTTTCTTGGGAGCTGGCCGCCAAAGCGCAGGATTGCTTCAGGCCCTGTTCTGGTCCCGGGCGGCAGGCTGAGCCTGTGGTTAATTTTTCTTCCTGATGGGAAAATAGAGTGACCTGTGCCAGTCCCAACACCTAGAGCTAGTCTCACATTGGTTCCCCCTCTTCCCGTTCATCCTCAGGACAAATTGAAACCTGTTCGGAACAGGAGGTTAAAGGTGCTGAGTCTCCAAGGAGGGAGATTGCTAGTAAAGCGGCTGGAATGGCGAACCCGAGCACAAGGAGATGAGAAATGAGGTGCGTTTTAGAAACCTTTCCCGATCACACGGTGTACCATCTTCTGGGTTTCTCATGCATGTTTTCGATGTAGGAAGATGCCCTTGCACCTGGAGATTTGGGACCCATGGGATGGGTACCACGCAGTATTACTTTAAAGGGTCTGCGTTTGCTCACCCAACCTCACCAAACCTCTCAGCCCCAAGAGTGTCCACCCTTATGTCTCCATCAGCTGTGGGTCTAGATATGGTCAATCCAGGTGGCATCACAGCCCCTGAACGAATTTTGTAAGAATTTCTCTCCCTTTCACTGTCTTTGTTTCACGGGTTTTTAAAAGTAATTGATTTTTATAATGGGTTTTAGCTGCTTTTCACTGCTGTGTTTATGCCGCTTTACACCCACTTGCCTCACTTACAGAGATATATCAGTACATAGGTTTTAAGATTCTTACTAGTCAGATATATTCTTGGGCGGCGAGTAGGGGGTGTTGAGTCCAGTTCCCTGAGCAAGGAGTAGGTCTTGTCTATTACATATTGGGTTTATGGAACGGTATCTGAGCTAATTTGAAACCCGTGTTTTATGCGTCACCCCGCCTAACCTTTCCCGTTAAGCAGCCATAGTGTGTTTTCTAAACGTGTGACTCTGTTCCGTTTTGTAATTCAATTCAAGTGTAGCGGTTTTTACATTCCCTCTATTAGTGATATCTTATGACAAGTGTCTTTTTCTGTGTGACTTATTTCACTTAGAATCGTCGTACCTAAATCCACTCATCATGCTGCTACTAGCCTTATGACGTTGATTTCATGGCTGAGTGATATTCCACTGTACATAAGGACCACAACTTCTTTATCCATTTTTCTCTTTCCTGGGATATTTAAGGTGTAACGAAGTGGAGGTTCTTGTCAAGAGAGCAGCCCTAAACTTTGGGGTGCCTGTGTCTTGCTGATTTTTAGTTTTCCCAATTTATACGCCCATGAGTGGAAGTGCCCTATGCTCTCTAAGCTGAGTTTTTTAGATGTTTCAGGACACACCGTACACTTCTCCAGAGTGGCAGTTGGCAATTTACATCGCGCCCATCAGCGAAGCAAGGCTCCCGTTTCTCCATGGCCTGTCCTGCATTTCTGGTTTTGACACTTTATTCAGCATGGCCCTTTTGACCGATGGGAAGCGAGACTTCTTTGTAGCGCTGATTTGCCTTTCCAGGTTGCTTGGTTGGCCAAAAAGGGCGTATGCGTTTTTTCCTGAATATATTCAGGAAAAAACGCATACGCCCTTTTTGGCCAAGGGCATGATTGTCGAGGTGTGGCCGCTTTTCCTGTGCTTTCAAGGCGATTCGAATCAACCTCCTGACATCTGTTTCCTGCAATTCTGCCTTGCTTTCAAATCTTCTTCGTTGCCTTCCCTCAATATATTTGTGGACGAGAGTTATCATTTATAACTCTGCAGGTTTGTGAATTGCAGTGCCCCTGAGCTCCATTGTTCAACTCGCTTTCTTGGGAGCTGGCCGCCAAAGCGCAGGATTGCTTCAGGCCCTGTTCTGGTCCCGGGCGGCAGGCTGAGCCTGTGGTTAATTTTTCTTCCTGATGGGAAAATAGAGTGACCTGTGCCAGTCCCAACACCTAGAGCTAGTCTCACATTGGTTCCCCCTCTTCCCGTTCATCCTCAGGACAAATTGAAACCTGTTCGGAACAGGAGGTTAAAGGTGCTGAGTCTCCAAGGAGGGAGATTGCTAGTAAAGCGGCTGGAATGGCGAACCCGAGCACAAGGAGATGAGAAATGAGGTGCGTTTTAGAAACCTTTCCCGATCACACGGTGTACCATCTTCTGGGTTTCTCATGCATGTTTTCGATGTAGGAAGATGCCCTTGCACCTGGAGATTTGGGACCCATGGGATGGGTACCACGCAGTATTACTTTAAAGGGTCTGCGTTTGCTCACCCAACCTCACCAAACCTCTCAGCCCCAAGAGTGTCCACCCTTATGTCTCCATCAGCTGTGGGTCTAGATATGGTCAATCCAGGTGGCATCACAGCCCCTGAACGAATTTTGTAAGAATTTCTCTCCCTTTCACTGTCTTTGTTTCACGGGTTTTTAAAAGTAATTGATTTTTATAATGGGTTTTAGCTGCTTTTCACTGCTGTGTTTATGCCGCTTTACACCCACTTGCCTCACTTACAGAGATATATCAGTACATAGGTTTTAAGATTCTTACTAGTCAGATATATTCTTGGGCGGCGAGTAGGGGGTGTTGAGTCCAGTTCCCTGAGCAAGGAGTAGGTCTTGTCTATTACATATTGGGTTTATGGAACGGTATCTGAGCTAATTTGAAACCCGTGTTTTATGCGTCACCCCGCCTAACCTTTCCCGTTAAGCAGCCATAGTGTGTTTTCTAAACGTGTGACTCTGTTCCGTTTTGTAATTCAATTCAAGTGTAGCGGTTTTTACATTCCCTCTATTAGTGATATCTTATGACAAGTGTCTTTTTCTGTGTGACTTATTTCACTTAGAATCGTCGTACCTAAATCCACTCATCATGCTGCTACTAGCCTTATGACGTTGATTTCATGGCTGAGTGATATTCCACTGTACATAAGGACCACAACTTCTTTATCCATTTTTCTCTTTCCTGGGATATTTAAGGTGTAACGAAGTGGAGGTTCTTGTCAAGAGAGCAGCCCTAAACTTTGGGGTGCCTGTGTCTTGCTGATTTTTAGTTTTCCCAATTTATACGCCCATGAGTGGAAGTGCCCTATGCTCTCTAAGCTGAGTTTTTTAGATGTTTCAGGACACACCGTACACTTCTCCAGAGTGGCAGTTGGCAATTTACATCGCGCCCATCAGCGAAGCAAGGCTCCCGTTTCTCCATGGCCTGTCCTGCATTTCTGGTTTTGACACTTTATTCAGCATGGCCCTTTTGACCGATGGGAAGCGAGACTTCTTTGTAGCGCTGATTTGCCTTTCCAGGTTGCTTGGTTGGCCAAAAAGGGCGTATGCGTTTTTTCCTGAATATATTCAGGAAAAAACGCATACGCCCTTTTTGGCCAAGGGCATGATTGTCGAGGTGTGGCCGCTTTTCCTGTGCTTTCAAGGCGATTCGAATCAACCTCCTGACATCTGTTTCCTGCAATTCTGCCTTGCTTTCAAATCTTCTTCGTTGCCTTCCCTCAATATATTTGTGGACGAGAGTTATCATTTATAACTCTGCAGGTTTGTGAATTGCAGTGCCCCTGAGCTCCATTGTTCAACTCGCTTTCTTGGGAGCTGGCCGCCAAAGCGCAGGATTGCTTCAGGCCCTGTTCTGGTCCCGGGCGGCAGGCTGAGCCTGTGGTTAATTTTTCTTCCTGATGGGAAAATAGAGTGACCTGTGCCAGTCCCAACACCTAGAGCTAGTCTCACATTGGTTCCCCCTCTTCCCGTTCATCCTCAGGACAAATTGAAACCTGTTCGGAACAGGAGGTTAAAGGTGCTGAGTCTCCAAGGAGGGAGATTGCTAGTAAAGCGGCTGGAATGGCGAACCCGAGCACAAGGAGATGAGAAATGAGGTGCGTTTTAGAAACCTTTCCCGATCACACGGTGTACCATCTTCTGGGTTTCTCATGCATGTTTTCGATGTAGGAAGATGCCCTTGCACCTGGAGATTTGGGACCCATGGGATGGGTACCACGCAGTATTACTTTAAAGGGTCTGCGTTTGCTCACCCAACCTCACCAAACCTCTCAGCCCCAAGAGTGTCCACCCTTATGTCTCCATCAGCTGTGGGTCTAGATATGGTCAATCCAGGTGGCATCACAGCCCCTGAACGAATTTTGTAAGAATTTCTCTCCCTTTCACTGTCTTTGTTTCACGGGTTTTTAAAAGTAATTGATTTTTATAATGGGTTTTAGCTGCTTTTCACTGCTGTGTTTATGCCGCTTTACACCCACTTGCCTCACTTACAGAGATATATCAGTACATAGGTTTTAAGATTCTTACTAGTCAGATATATTCTTGGGCGGCGAGTAGGGGGTGTTGAGTCCAGTTCCCTGAGCAAGGAGTAGGTCTTGTCTATTACATATTGGGTTTATGGAACGGTATCTGAGCTAATTTGAAACCCGTGTTTTATGCGTCACCCCGCCTAACCTTTCCCGTTAAGCAGCCATAGTGTGTTTTCTAAACGTGTGACTCTGTTCCGTTTTGTAATTCAATTCAAGTGTAGCGGTTTTTACATTCCCTCTATTAGTGATATCTTATGACAAGTGTCTTTTTCTGTGTGACTTATTTCACTTAGAATCGTCGTACCTAAATCCACTCATCATGCTGCTACTAGCCTTATGACGTTGATTTCATGGCTGAGTGATATTCCACTGTACATAAGGACCACAACTTCTTTATCCATTTTTCTCTTTCCTGGGATATTTAAGGTGTAACGAAGTGGAGGTTCTTGTCAAGAGAGCAGCCCTAAACTTTGGGGTGCCTGTGTCTTGCTGATTTTTAGTTTTCCCAATTTATACGCCCATGAGTGGAAGTGCCCTATGCTCTCTAAGCTGAGTTTTTTAGATGTTTCAGGACACACCGTACACTTCTCCAGAGTGGCAGTTGGCAATTTACATCGCGCCCATCAGCGAAGCAAGGCTCCCGTTTCTCCATGGCCTGTCCTGCATTTCTGGTTTTGACACTTTATTCAGCATGGCCCTTTTGACCGATGGGAAGCGAGACTTCTTTGTAGCGCTGATTTGCCTTTCCAGGTTGCTTGGTTGGCCAAAAAGGGCGTATGCGTTTTTTCCTGAATATATTCAGGAAAACACGCATACGCCCTTTTTGGCCAAGGGCATGATTGTCGAGGTGTGGCCGCTTTTCCTGTGCTTTCAAGGCGATTCGAATCAACCTCCTGACATCTGTTTCCTGCAATTCTGCCTTGCTTTCAAATCTTCTTCGTTGCCTTCCCTCAATATATTTGTGGACGAGAGTTATCATTTATAACTCTGCAGGTTTGTGAATTGCAGTGCCCCTGAGCTCCATTGTTCAACTCGCTTTCTTGGGAGCTGGCCGCCAAAGCGCAGGATTGCTTCAGGCCCTGTTCTGGTCCCGGGCGGCAGGCTGAGCCTGTGGTTAATTTTTCTTCCTGATGGGAAAATAGAGTGACCTGTGCCTGTCCCAACACCTAGAGCTAGTCTCACATTGGTTCCCCCTCTTCCCGTTCATCCTCAGGACAAATTGCAACCTGTACGGAACAGGAGGTTAAAGGTGCTGAGTCTCCAAGGAGGGAGATTGCTAGTAAAGCGGCTGGAATGGCGAACCCGAGCACAAGGAGATGAGAAATGAGGTGCGTTTTAGAAACCTTTCCCGATCACACGGTGTACCATATTCTTGTTTTCTCATGCATGTTTTCGATGTAGGAAGATGCCCTTGCACCTGGAGATTAGGGACCCATGGGATGGGTACCACGCAGTATTACTTTAAAGGGTCTGCGTTTGCTCACCCAACCTCACCAAACCTGTCAGCCCCAAGAGTGTCCACCCTTATGTCTCCATCAGCTGTGGGTCTAGATATGGTCAATCCAGGTGGCATCACAGCCCCTGAACGAATTTTGTAAGAATTTCTCTCCCTTTCACTGTCTTTGTTTCACGGGTTTTTAAAAGTAATTGATTTTTATAATGGGGTTTAGCTGCTTTTCACTGCTGTGTTTATGCCGCTTTACACCCACTTGCCTCACTTACAGAGATATATCAGTACATAGGTTTTAAGATTCTTACTAGTCAGATATATTCTTGGGCGGTGAGTAGGGGGTGTTGAGTCCAGTTCCCTGAGCAAGGAGTAGGTCTTGTCTATTACATATTGGGTTTATGGAACGGTATCTGAGCTAATTTGAAACCCGTGTTTTATGCATCACCCCGCCTCACCTTTCCCGTTAAGCAGCCATAGTGTGTTTTCTAAACGTGTGACTCTGTTCCGTTTTGTAATTCAATTCAAGTGTAGCGGTTTTTACATTCCCTCTATTAGTGATATCTTATGACAAGTGTCTTTTTCTGTGTGACTTATTTCACTTAGAATCGTCGTACCTAAATCCACTCATCATGCTGCTACTAGCCTTATGACGTTGATTTCATGGCTGAGTGATATTCCACTGTACATAAGGACCACAACTTCTTTATCCATTTTTCTCTTTCCTGGGATATTTAAGGTGTAACGAAGTGGAGGTTCTTGTCAAGAGAGCAGCCCTAAACTTTGGGGTGCCTGTGTCTTGCTGATTTTTAGTTTTCCCAATTTATACGCCCATGAGTGGAAGTGCCCTATGCTCTCTAAGCTGAGTTTTTTAGATGTTTCAGGACACACCGTACACTTCTCCAGAGTGGCTGTTGGCAATTTACATCGCGCCCATCAGCGAAGCAAGGCTCCCCTTTCTCCAAGGCCTGTCCTGCATTTCTGGTTTTGACACTTTATTCAGCATGGCCCTTTTGACCGATGGGAAGCGAGACTTCTTTGTAGCGCTGATTTGCCTTTCCAGGTTGCTTGGTTGGCCAAAAAGGGCGTATGCGTTTTTTCCTGAATATATTCAGGAAAAAACGCATATGCACTTTTTGGCCAAGGGCATGATTGTCGAGGTGTGGCCGCTTTTCCTGTGCTTTCAAGGCGATTCGAATCAACCTCCTGACATCTGTTTCCTGCAATTCTGCCTTGCTTTCAAATCTTCTTCGTTGCCTTCCCTCAATATATTTGTGGACGAGAGTTATCATTTATAACTCTGCAGGTTTGTGAATTGCAGTGCCCCTGAGCTCCATTGTTCAACTCGCTTTCTTGGGAGCTGGCCGCCAAAGCGCAGGATTGCTTCAGGCCCTGTTCTGGTCCCGGGCGGCAGGCTGAGCCTGTGGTTAATTCTTCTTCCTGACGGGAAAATAGAGTGACCTGTGCCAGTCCAAACACCTAGAGCTAGTCTCTCATTGTTTCCCCCCATCCCGTTCATCTTCAGGACAAATTGCAACCTGTACGGAACAGGAGGTTAAAGGTGCTGAGTCTCCAAGGAGGGAGATTGCTAGTAAAGCGGCTGGAATGGCGAACCCGAGCACAAGGAGATGAGAAATGAGGTGCGTTTTAGAAACCTTTCCCGATCCCACGGGGTACCGTCTTCTTGGTTTCTCATGCATGTTTTCGATGTAGGAAGATGCCCTTGAACCTGGAGATTTGGGACCCATGGGATGGGTACCACACAGTATTACTTTAAAGGGTCTGCGTTTGCTCACCCAACCTCACCAAACCTCTCAGCCCCAAGAGGGTCCACCCTTATGTCTCCATCAGCTGTGGGTCTAGATATGGTCAATCCAGGTGGCATCACAGCCCATGAACGAATTTTGTAGGAATTTCTCTCTCTTTCACTGTCTTTGTTTCACGGGTTTTTAAAAGCAATTGTGTTTTATAATGGGGTTTAGCTGCTTTTCACTGCTGTGTTTATGCCGCTTTACACCCACTTGACTCACTTACAGAGAGATATCAATACATAGGTTTTAAGATTCTTACTAGTCAGATATATTCTTGGGTGGTGAGTAGGGTGTGTTGAGTCCAGTTCCCTGAGCAAGGAGTAGGTCTTGTCTATTACATATTGTGTTTATGGAACGGTATATGAGCTGATTTGAAACCCGTGATTTATGCATCACCCCACCTCACCTTTCCCGATGAGCAGCCATAGTGTGTTTTCTAAACGTGTGACTCTGTTCCGTTTTGTAATTCAGTTCAAGTGTAGCGGTTTTTACATTCCCTCTATAAGTGATATCTTATGACAAGTGTCTTTATCTGTGTGACTTATTTCACTTAGAATCGTCGTACCTAAATCCACTCATCATGCTGCTACTAGCCTTATGACGTTGATTTCATGGCTGAGTGATATTCCACTGTACATAAGGACCACAACTTCTTTATCCATTTTTCTCTTTCCTGGGATATTTAAGGTGTAACGAAGTGGAGGTTCTTGTCAAGAGAGCAGCCCTAAACTTTGGGGTGCCTGTGTCTTGCTGATTTTTAGTTTTCCCAATTTATACGCCCATGAGTGCAAGTGCCCTATGCTCTCTAAGCTGAGTTTTTTAGATGTTTCAGGACACACCGTACACTTCTCCAGAGTGGCTGTTGGCAATTTACATCGCGCCCATCAGCGAAGCAAGGCTCCCGTTTCTCCATGGCCTGTCCTGCATTTCTGGTTTTGACACTTTATTCAGCATGGCCCTTTTGACCGATGGGAAGCGAGACTTCTTTGTAGCGCTGATTTGCCTTTCCAGGTTGCTTGGTTGGCCAGAAAGGGCGTATGCGTTTTTTCCTGAATATATTCAGGAAAAAACGCATACGCCCTTTTTGGCCAAGGGCATGATTGTCGAGGTGTGGCCGCTTTTCCTGTGCTTTCAAGGCGATTCGAATCAACCTCCTGACATCTGTTTCCTGCAATTCTGCCTTGCTTTCAAATCTTCTTCGTTGCCTTCCCTCTATATATTTGTGGACGATAGTTATCATTTATAACTCTGCAGGTTTGTGAATTGCAGTGCCCCTGAGCTCCATTGTTCAACTCGCTTTCTTGGGAGCTGGCCGCCAAAGCACAGGATTGCTTCAGGCCCTGTTCTGGTCCCGGGCGGCAGGCTGAGCCTGTGGTTAATTCTTCTTCCTGATGGGAAAATAGAGTGACCTGTGCCAGTCCCAACACCTAGAGCTAGTCTCTCATTGGTTCCCCCTCTTCCCGTTCATCCTCAGGACAAATTGCAACCTGTACGGAACAGGAGGTTAAAGGTGCTGAGTCTCCAAGGAGGGAGATTGCTAGTAAAGCGGCTGGAATGGCGAACCCGAGCACAAGGAGATGAGAAATGAGGTGCGTTTTAGAAACCTTTCCCGATCACACGGTGTACCATCTTCTGGGTTTCTCATGCATGTTTTCGATGTAGGAAGATGCCCTTGCACCTGGAGATTTGGGACCCATGGGATGGGTACCACGCAGTATTACTTTAAAGGGTCTGCGTTTGCTCACCCAACCTCACCAAACCTCTCAGCCCCAAGAGTGTCCACCCTTATGTCTCCATCAGCTGTGGGTCTAGATATGGTCAATCCAGGTGGCATCACAGCCCCTGAACGAATTTTGTAAGAATTTCTCTCCCTTTCACTGTCTTTGTTTCACGGGTTTTTAAAAGTAATTGATTTTTATAATGGGATTTATCTGCTTTTCACTGCTGTGTTTATGCCGCTTTACACCCACTTGCCTCACTTACAGAGATATATCAGTACATAGGTTTTAAGATTCTTACTAGTCAGATATATTATTGGGCGGTGAGTAGGGGGTGTTGAGTCCAGTTCCCTGAGCAAGGAGTAGGTCTTGTCTATTACATATTGGGTTTATGGAACGGTATCTGAGCTAATTTGAAACCCGTCTTTTATGCATCACCCCGCCTCACCTTTCCCGTTAAGCAGCCATAGTGTGTTTTCTAAACGTGTGACTCTGTTCCGTTTTGTAATTCAATTCAAGTGTGGCGGTTTTTACATTCCCTCTATTAGTGATATCTTATGACAAGTGTCTTTTTCTGTGTGACTTATTTCACTTAGAATCGTCGTACCTAAATCCACTCATCATGCTGCTACTAGCCTTATGACGTTGATTTCATGGCTGAGTGAAATTCCACTGTACATAAGGACCACAACTTCTTTATCCATTTTTCTCTTTCCTGGGATATTTAAGGTGTAACGAAGTGGAGGTTCTTGTCAAGAGAGCAGCCCTAAACTTTGGGGTGCCTGTGTCTTGCTGATTTTTAGTTTTCCCAATTTATACGCCCATGAGTGCAAGTGCCCTATGCTCTCTAAGCTGAGTTTTTTAGATGTTTCAGGACACACCGTACACTTCTCCAGAGTGGCTGGTGGCAATTTACATCGCGCCCATCAGCGAAGCAAGGCTCCCGTTTCTCCATGGCCTGTCCTGCATTTCTGGTTTTGACACTTTATTCAGCATGGCCCTTTTGACCGATGGGAAGCGAGACTTCTTTGTAGCGCTGATTTGCCTTTCCAGGTTGCTTGGTTGGCCAAAAAGGGCGTATGCGTTTTTTCCTGAATATATTCAGGAAAAAACGCATACGCCCTTTTTGGCCAAGGGCATGATTGTCGAGGTGTGGCCGCTTTTCATGTGCTTTCAAGTCGATTCGAATCAACCTCCTGAAATCTGTTTCCTGCAATTCTGCCTTGCTTTCAAATCTTCTTCGTTGCCTTCCCTCTATATATTTGTGGACGAGAGTTATCATTTATAACTCTGCAGGTTTGTGAATTACAGTGCCCCTGAGCTCCATTGTTCAACTCGCTTTCTTGGGAGCTGGCCGCAAAAGCGCAGGATTGCTTCAGGCCCTATTTTTTTTCTGGGCGGCAGGCTGAGCCTGTGGTTAATTCTTCTTCCTGATGGGAAAATAGAGTGACCTGTGCCAGTCCCAACACCTAGAGCTAGTCTCTCATTGGTTCCCCCTCTTCCCGTTCATCCTCAGGACAAATCGCAACCTGTACGGAACAGGAGGTTAAAGGTGCTGAGTCTCCAAGGAGGGAGATTGCTAGTAAAGCGGCTGGAATGGCGAACCCGAGCACAAGGAGGTGAGAAATGAGGTGCGTTTTAGAAACCTTTCCCCATGACACGGTGTACCATCTTCTGGGTTTCTCATGCATGTTTTCGATGTAGGAAGATGCCCTTGAACCTGGAGATTTGGGACCCATGGGATGGGTACCACGCAGTACTACTTTAAAGGGTCTGCGTTTGCTCACCCAACCTCACCAAACCTCTCAGCCCCAAGAGTGTCCACCCTTATGTCTCCATCAGCTGTGGGTCTAGATATGGTCAATCCAGGTGGCATCACAGCCCCTGAACGAATTTTGTAAGAATTTCTCTCCCTTTCACTGTCTTTGTTTCACGGGTTTTTAAAAGTAATTGATTTTTATAATGGGTTTTAGCTGCTTTTCACTGCTGTGTTTATGCCGCTTTACACCCACTTGCCTCACTTACAGAGATATATCAGTACATAGGTTTTAAGATTCTTACTAGTCAGATATATTCTTGGGCGGCGAGTAGGGGGTGTTGAGTCCAGTTCCCTGAGCAAGGAGTAGGTCTTGTCTATTACATATTGGGTTTATGGAACGGTATCTGAGCTAATTTGAAACCCGTGTTTTATGCGTCACCCCGCCTAACCTTTCCCGTTAAGCAGCCATAGTGTGTTTTCTAAACGTGTGACTCTGTTCCGTTTTGTAATTCAATTCAAGTGTAGCGGTTTTTACATTCCCTCTATTAGTGATATCTTATGACAAGTGTCTTTTTCTGTGTGACTTATTTCACTTAGAATCGTCGTACCTAAATCCACTCATCATGCTGCTACTAGCCTTATGACGTTGATTTCATGGCTGAGTGATATTCCACTGTACATAAGGACCACAACTTCTTTATCCATTTTTCTCTTTCCTGGGATATTTAAGGTGTAACGAAGTGGAGGTTCTTGTCAAGAGTGCAGCCCTAAACTTTGGGGTGCCTGTGTCTTGCTGATTTTTAGTTTTCCCAATTTATACGCCCATGAGTGGAAGTGCCCTATGCTCTCTAAGCTGAGTTTTTTAGATGTTTCAGGACACACCGTACACTTCTCCAGAGTGGCAGTTGGCAATTTACATCGCGCCCATCAGCGAAGCAAGGCTCCCGTTTCTCCATGGCCTGTCCTGCATTTCTGGTTTTGACACTTTATTCAGCATGGCCCTTTTGACCGATGGGAAGCGAGACTTCTTTGTAGCGCTGATTTGCCTTTCCAGGTTGCTTGGTTGGCCAAAAAGGGCGTATGCGTTTTTTCCTGAATATATTCAGGAAAAAACGCATACGCCCTTTTTGGCCAAGGGCATGATTGTCGAGGTGTGGCCGCTTTTCCTGTGCTTTCAAGGCGATTCGAATCAACCTCCTGACATCTGTTTCCTGCAATTCTGCCTTGCTTTCAAATCTTCTTCGTTGCCTTCCCTCAATATATTTGTGGACGAGAGTTATCATTTATAACTCTGCAGGTTTGTGAATTGCAGTGCCCCTGAGCTCCATTGTTCAACTCGCTTTCTTGGGAGCTGGCCGCCAAAGCGCAGGATTGCTTCAGGCCCTGTTCTGGTCCCGGGCGGCAGGCTGAGCCTGTGGTTAATTTTTCTTCCTGATGGGAAAATAGAGTGACCTGTGCCAGTCCCAACACCTAGAGCTAGTCTCACATTGGTTCCCCCTCTTCCCGTTCATCCTCAGGACAAATTGAAACCTGTTCGGAACAGGAGGTTAAAGGTGCTGAGTCTCCAAGGAGGGAGATTGCTAGTAAAGCGGCTGGAATGGCGAACCCGAGCACAAGGAGATGAGAAATGAGGTGCGTTTTAGAAACCTTTCCCGATCACACGGTGTACCATCTTCTGGGTTTCTCATGCATGTTTTCGATGTAGGAAGATGCCCTTGCACCTGGAGATTTGGGACCCATGGGATGGGTACCACGCAGTATTACTTTAAAGGGTCTGCGTTTGCTCACCCAACCTCACCAAACCTCTCAGCCCCAAGAGTGTCCACCCTTATGTCTCCATCAGCTGTGGGTCTAGATATGGTCAATCCAGGTGGCATCACAGCCCCTGAACGAATTTTGTAAGAATTTCTCTCCCTTTCACTGTCTTTGTTTCACGGGTTTTTAAAAGTAATTGATTTTTATAATGGGTTTTAGCTGCTTTTCACTGCTGTGTTTATGCCGCTTTACACCCACTTGCCTCACTTACAGAGATATATCAGTACATAGGTTTTAAGATTCTTACTAGTCAGATATATTCTTGGGCGGCGAGTAGGGGGTGTTGAGTCCAGTTCCCTGAGCAAGGAGTAGGTCTTGTCTATTACATATTGGGTTTATGGAACGGTATCTGAGCTAATTTGAAACCCGTGTTTTATGCGTCACCCCGCCTAACCTTTCCCGTTAAGCAGCCATAGTGTGTTTTCTAAACGTGTGACTCTGTTCCGTTTTGTAATTCAATTCAAGTGTAGCGGTTTTTACATTCCCTCTATTAGTGATATCTTATGACAAGTGTCTTTTTCTGTGTGACTTATTTCACTTAGAATCGTCGTACCTAAATCCACTCATCATGCTGCTACTAGCCTTATGACGTTGATTTCATGGCTGAGTGATATTCCACTGTACATAAGGACCACAACTTCTTTATCCATTTTTCTCTTTCCTGGGATATTTAAGGTGTAACGAAGTGGAGGTTCTTGTCAAGAGAGCAGCCCTAAACTTTGGGGTGCCTGTGTCTTGCTGATTTTTAGTTTTCCCAATTTATACGCCCATGAGTGGAAGTGCCCTATGCTCTCTAAGCTGAGTTTTTTAGATGTTTCAGGACACACCGTACACTTCTCCAGAGTGGCAGTTGGCAATTTACATCGCGCCCATCAGCGAAGCAAGGCTCCCGTTTCTCCATGGCCTGTCCTGCATTTCTGGTTTTGACACTTTATTCAGCATGGCCCTTTTGACCGATGGGAAGCGAGACTTCTTTGTAGCGCTGATTTGCCTTTCCAGGTTGCTTGGTTGGCCAAAAAGGGCGTATGCGTTTTTTCCTGAATATATTCAGGAAAAAACGCATACGCCCTTTTTGGCCAAGGGCATGATTGTCGAGGTGTGGCCGCTTTTCCTGTGCTTTCAAGGCGATTCGAATCAACCTCCTGACATCTGTTTCCTGCAATTCTGCCTTGCTTTCAAATCTTCTTCGTTGCCTTCCCTCAATATATTTGTGGACGAGAGTTATCATTTATAACTCTGCAGGTTTGTGAATTGCAGTGCCCCTGAGCTCCATTGTTCAACTCGCTTTCTTGGGAGCTGGCCGCCAAAGCGCAGGATTGCTTCAGGCCCTGTTCTGGTCCCGGGCGGCAGGCTGAGCCTGTGGTTAATTTTTCTTCCTGATGGGAAAATAGAGTGACCTGTGCCAGTCCCAACACCTAGAGCTAGTCTCACATTGGTTCCCCCTCTTCCCGTTCATCCTCAGGACAAATTGAAACCTGTTCGGAACAGGAGGTTAAAGGTGCTGAGTCTCCAAGGAGGGAGATTGCTAGTAAAGCGGCTGGAATGGCGAACCCGAGCACAAGGAGATGAGAAATGAGGTGCGTTTTAGAAACCTTTCCCGATCACACGGTGTACCATCTTCTGGGTTTCTCATGCATGTTTTCGATGTAGGAAGATGCCCTTGCACCTGGAGATTTGGGACCCATGGGATGGGTACCACGCAGTATTACTTTAAAGGGTCTGCGTTTGCTCACCCAACCTCACCAAACCTCTCAGCCCCAAGAGTGTCCACCCTTATGTCTCCATCAGCTGTGGGTCTAGATATGGTCAATCCAGGTGGCATCACAGCCCCTGAACGAATTTTGTAAGAATTTCTCTCCCTTTCACTGTCTTTGTTTCACGGGTTTTTAAAAGTAATTGATTTTTATAATGGGTTTTAGCTGCTTTTCACTGCTGTGTTTATGCCGCTTTACACCCACTTGCCTCACTTACAGAGATATATCAGTACATAGGTTTTAAGATTCTTACTAGTCAGATATATTCTTGGGCGGCGAGTAGGGGGTGTTGAGTCCAGTTCCCTGAGCAAGGAGTAGGTCTTGTCTATTACATATTGGGTTTATGGAACGGTATCTGAGCTAATTTGAAACCCGTGTTTTATGCGTCACCCCGCCTAACCTTTCCCGTTAAGCAGCCATAGTGTGTTTTCTAAACGTGTGACTCTGTTCCGTTTTGTAATTCAATTCAAGTGTAGCGGTTTTTACATTCCCTCTATTAGTGATATCTTATGACAAGTGTCTTTTTCTGTGTGACTTATTTCACTTAGAATCGTCGTACCTAAATCCACTCATCATGCTGCTACTAGCCTTATGACGTTGATTTCATGGCTGAGTGATATTCCACTGTACATAAGGACCACAACTTCTTTATCCATTTTTCTCTTTCCTGGGATATTTAAGGTGTAACGAAGTGGAGGTTCTTGTCAAGAGAGCAGCCCTAAACTTTGGGGTGCCTGTGTCTTGCTGATTTTTAGTTTTCCCAATTTATACGCCCATGAGTGGAAGTGCCCTATGCTCTCTAAGCTGAGTTTTTTAGATGTTTCAGGACACACCGTACACTTCTCCAGAGTGGCAGTTGGCAATTTACATCGCGCCCATCAGCGAAGCAAGGCTCCCGTTTCTCCATGGCCTGTCCTGCATTTCTGGTTTTGACACTTTATTCAGCATGGCCCTTTTGACCGATGGGAAGCGAGACTTCTTTGTAGCGCTGATTTGCCTTTCCAGGTTGCTTGGTTGGCCAAAAAGGGCGTATGCGTTTTTTCCTGAATATATTCAGGAAAAAACGCATACGCCCTTTTTGGCCAAGGGCATGATTGTCGAGGTGTGGCCGCTTTTCCTGTGCTTTCAAGGCGATTCGAATCAACCTCCTGACATCTGTTTCCTGCAATTCTGCCTTGCTTTCAAATCTTCTTCGTTGCCTTCCCTCAATATATTTGTGGACGAGAGTTATCATTTATAACTCTGCAGGTTTGTGAATTGCAGTGCCCCTGAGCTCCATTGTTCAACTCGCTTTCTTGGGAGCTGGCCGCCAAAGCGCAGGATTGCTTCAGGCCCTGTTCTGGTCCCGGGCGGCAGGCTGAGCCTGTGGTTAATTTTTCTTCCTGATGGGAAAATAGAGTGACCTGTGCCAGTCCCAACACCTAGAGCTAGTCTCACATTGGTTCCCCCTCTTCCCGTTCATCCTCAGGACAAATTGAAACCTGTTCGGAACAGGAGGTTAAAGGTGCTGAGTCTCCAAGGAGGGAGATTGCTAGTAAAGCGGCTGGAATGGCGAACCCGAGCACAAGGAGATGAGAAATGAGGTGCGTTTTAGAAACCTTTCCCGATCACACGGTGTACCATCTTCTGGGTTTCTCATGCATGTTTTCGATGTAGGAAGATGCCCTTGCACCTGGAGATTTGGGACCCATGGGATGGGTACCACGCAGTATTACTTTAAAGGGTCTGCGTTTGCTCACCCAACCTCACCAAACCTCTCAGCCCCAAGAGTGTCCACCCTTATGTCTCCATCAGCTGTGGGTCTAGATATGGTCAATCCAGGTGGCATCACAGCCCCTGAACGAATTTTGTAAGAATTTCTCTCCCTTTCACTGTCTTTGTTTCACGGGTTTTTAAAAGTAATTGATTTTTATAATGGGTTTTAGCTGCTTTTCACTGCTGTGTTTATGCCGCTTTACACCCACTTGCCTCACTTACAGAGATATATCAGTACATAGGTTTTAAGATTCTTACTAGTCAGATATATTCTTGGGCGGCGAGTAGGGGGTGTTGAGTCCAGTTCCCTGAGCAAGGAGTAGGTCTTGTCTATTACATATTGGGTTTATGGAACGGTATCTGAGCTAATTTGAAACCCGTGTTTTATGCGTCACCCCGCCTAACCTTTCCCGTTAAGCAGCCATAGTGTGTTTTCTAAACGTGTGACTCTGTTCCGTTTTGTAATTCAATTCAAGTGTAGCGGTTTTTACATTCCCTCTATTAGTGATATCTTATGACAAGTGTCTTTTTCTGTGTGACTTATTTCACTTAGAATCGTCGTACCTAAATCCACTCATCATGCTGCTACTAGCCTTATGACGTTGATTTCATGGCTGAGTGATATTCCACTGTACATAAGGACCACAACTTCTTTATCCATTTTTCTCTTTCCTGGGATATTTAAGGTGTAACGAAGTGGAGGTTCTTGTCAAGAGAGCAGCCCTAAACTTTGGGGTGCCTGTGTCTTGCTGATTTTTAGTTTTCCCAATTTATACGCCCATGAGTGGAAGTGCCCTATGCTCTCTAAGCTGAGTTTTTTAGATGTTTCAGGACACACCGTACACTTCTCCAGAGTGGCAGTTGGCAATTTACATCGCGCCCATCAGCGAAGCAAGGCTCCCGTTTCTCCATGGCCTGTCCTGCATTTCTGGTTTTGACACTTTATTCAGCATGGCCCTTTTGACCGATGGGAAGCGAGACTTCTTTGTAGCGCTGATTTGCCTTTCCAGGTTGCTTGGTTGGCCAAAAAGGGCGTATGCGTGTTTTCCTGAATATATTCAGGAAAACACGCATACGCCCTTTTTGGCCAAGGGCATGATTGTCGAGGTGTGGCCGCTTTTCCTGTGCTTTCAAGGCGATTCGAATCAACCTCCTGACATCTGTTTCCTGCAATTCTGCCTTGCTTTCAAATCTTCTTCGTTGCCTTCCCTCAATATATTTGTGGACGAGAGTTATCATTTATAACTCTGCAGGTTTGTGAATTGCAGTGCCCCTGAGCTCCATTGTTCAACTCGCTTTCTTGGGAGCTGGCCGCCAAAGCGCAGGATTGCTTCAGGCCCTGTTCTGGTCCCGGGCGGCAGGCTGAGCCTGTGGTTAATTTTTCTTCCTGATGGGAAAATAGAGTGACCTGTGCCTGTCCCAACACCTAGAGCTAGTCTCACATTGGTTCCCCCTCTTCCCGTTCATCCTCAGGACAAATTGCAACCTGTACGGAACAGGAGGTTAAAGGTGCTGAGTCTCCAAGGAGGGAGATTGCTAGTGAAGCGGCTGGAATGGCGAACCCGAGCACAAGGAGATGAGAAATGAGGTGCGTTTTAGAAACCTTTCCCGATCACACGGTGTACCATATTCTTGTTTTCTCATGCATGTTTTCGATGTAGGAAGATGCCCTTGCACCTGGAGATTAGGGACCCATGGGATGGGTACCACGCAGTATTACTTTAAAGGGTCTGCGTTTGCTCACCCAACCTCACCAAACCTGTCAGCCCCAAGAGTGTCCACCCTTATGTCTCCATCAGCTGTGGGTCTAGATATGGTCAATCCAGGTGGCATCACAGCCCCTGAACGAATTTTGTAAGAATTTCTCTCCCTTTCACTGTCTTTGTTTCACGGGTTTTTAAAAGTAATTGATTTTTATAATGGGGTTTAGCTGCTTTTCACTGCTGTGTTTATGCCGCTTTACACCCACTTGCCTCACTTACAGAGATATATCAGTACATAGGTTTTAAGATTCTTACTAGTCAGATATATTCTTGGGCGGTGAGTAGGGGGTGTTGAGTCCAGTTCCCTGAGCAAGGAGTAGGTCTTGTCTATTACATATTGGGTTTATGGAACGGTATCTGAGCTAATTTGAAACCCGTGTTTTATGCATCACCCCGCCTCACCTTTCCCGTTAAGCAGCCATAGTGTGTTTTCTAAACGTGTGACTCTGTTCCGTTTTGTAATTCAATTCAAGTGTAGCGGTTTTTACATTCCCTCTATTAGTGATATCTTATGACAAGTGTCTTTTTCTGTGTGACTTATTTCACTTAGAATCGTCGTACCTAAATCCACTCATCATGCTGCTACTAGCCTTATGACGTTGATTTCATGGCTGAGTGATATTCCACTGTACATAAGGACCACAACTTCTTTATCCATTTTTCTCTTTCCTGGGATATTTAAGGTGTAACGAAGTGGAGGTTCTTGTCAAGAGAGCAGCCCTAAACTTTGGGGTGCCTGTGTCTTGCTGATTTTTAGTTTTCCCAATTTATACGCCCATGAGTGGAAGTGCCCTATGCTCTCTAAGCTGAGTTTTTTAGATGTTTCAGGACACACCGTACACTTCTCCAGAGTGGCTGTTGGCAATTTACATCGCGCCCATCAGCGAAGCAAGGCTCCCCTTTCTCCAAGGCCTGTCCTGCATTTCTGGTTTTGACACTTTATTCAGCATGGCCCTTTTGACCGATGGGAAGCGAGACTTCTTTGTAGCGCTGATTTGCCTTTCCAGGTTGCTTGGTTGGCCAAAAAGGGCGTATGCGTTTTTTCCTGAATATATTCAGGAAAAAACGCATATGCACTTTTTGGCCAAGGGCATGATTGTCGAGGTGTGGCCGCTTTTCCTGTGCTTTCAAGGCGATTCGAATCAACCTCCTGACATCTGTTTCCTGCAATTCTGCCTTGCTTTCAAATCTTCTTCGTTGCCTTCCCTCAATATATTTGTGGACGAGAGTTATCATTTATAACTCTGCAGGTTTGTGAATTGCAGTGCCCCTGAGCTCCATTGTTCAACTCGCTTTCTTGGGAGCTGGCCGCCAAAGCGCAGGATTGCTTCAGGCCCTGTTCTGGTCCCGGGCGGCAGGCTGAGCCTGTGGTTAATTCTTCTTCCTGACGGGAAAATAGAGTGACCTGTGCCAGTCCAAACACCTAGAGCTAGTCTCTCATTGTTTCCCCCCATCCCGTTCATCTTCAGGACAAATTGCAACCTGTACGGAACAGGAGGTTAAAGGTGCTGAGTCTCCAAGGAGGGAGATTGCTAGTAAAGCGGCTGGAATGGCGAACCCGAGCACAAGGAGATGAGAAATGAGGTGCGTTTTAGAAACCTTTCCCGATCCCACGGGGTACCGTCTTCTTGGTTTCTCATGCATGTTTTCGATGTAGGAAGATGCCCTTGAACCTGGAGATTTGGGACCCATGGGATGGGTACCACACAGTATTACTTTAAAGGGTCTGCGTTTGCTCACCCAACCTCACCAAACCTCTCAGCCCCAAGAGGGTCCACCCTTATGTCTCCATCAGCTGTGGGTCTAGATATGGTCAATCCAGGTGGCATCACAGCCCATGAACGAATTTTGTAGGAATTTCTCTCTCTTTCACTGTCTTTGTTTCACGGGTTTTTAAAAGCAATTGTGTTTTATAATGGGGTTTAGCTGCTTTTCACTGCTGTGTTTATGCCGCTTTACACCCACTTGACTCACTTACAGAGAGATATCAATACATAGGTTTTAAGATTCTTACTAGTCAGATATATTCTTGGGTGGTGAGTAGGGTGTGTTGAGTCCAGTTCCCTGAGCAAGGAGTAGGTCTTGTCTATTACATATTGTGTTTATGGAACGGTATCTGAGCTGATTTGAAACCCGTGATTTATGCATCACCCCACCTCACCTTTCCCGATGAGCAGCCATAGTGTGTTTTCTAAACGTGTGACTCTGTTCCGTTTTGTAATTCAGTTCAAGTGTAGCGGTTTTTACATTCCCTCTATAAGTGATATCTTATGACAAGTGTCTTTATCTGTGTGACTTATTTCACTTAGAATCGTCGTACCTAAATCCACTCATCATGCTGCTACTAGCCTTATGACGTTGATTTCATGGCTGAGTGATATTCCACTGTACATAAGGACCACAACTTCTTTATCCATTTTTCTCTTTCCTGGGATATTTAAGGTGTAACGAAGTGGAGGTTCTTGTCAAGAGAGCAGCCCTAAACTTTGGGGTGCCTGTGTCTTGCTGATTTTTAGTTTTCCCAATTTATACGCCCATGAGTGCAAGTGCCCTATGCTCTCTAAGCTGAGTTTTTTAGATGTTTCAGGACACACCGTACACTTCTCCAGAGTGGCTGTTGGCAATTTACATCGCGCCCATCAGCGAAGCAAGGCTCCCGTTTCTCCATGGCCTGTCCTGCATTTCTGGTTTTGACACTTTATTCAGCATGGCCCTTTTGACCGATGGGAAGCGAGACTTCTTTGTAGCGCTGATTTGCCTTTCCAGGTTGCTTGGTTGGCCAGAAAGGGCGTATGCGTTTTTTCCTGAATATATTCAGGAAAAAACGCATACGCCCTTTTTGGCCAAGGGCATGATTGTCGAGGTGTGGCCGCTTTTCCTGTGCTTTCAAGGCGATTCGAATCAACCTCCTGACATCTGTTTCCTGCAATTCTGCCTTGCTTTCAAATCTTCTTCGTTGCCTTCCCTCTATATATTTGTGGACGATAGTTATCATTTATAACTCTGCAGGTTTGTGAATTGCAGTGCCCCTGAGCTCCATTGTTCAACTCGCTTTCTTGGGAGCTGGCCGCCAAAGCACAGGATTGCTTCAGGCCCTGTTCTGGTCCCGGGCGGCAGGCTGAGCCTGTGGTTAATTCTTCTTCCTGATGGGAAAATAGAGTGACCTGTGCCAGTCCCAACACCTAGAGCTAGTCTCTCATTGGTTCCCCCTCTTCCCGTTCATCCTCAGGACAAATTGCAACCTGTACGGAACAGGAGGTTAAAGGTGCTGAGTCTCCAAGGAGGGAGATTGCTAGTAAAGCGGCTGGAATGGCGAACCCGAGCACAAGGAGATGAGAAATGAGGTGCGTTTTAGAAACCTTTCCCGATCACACGGTGTACCATCTTCTGGGTTTCTCATGCATGTTTTCGATGTAGGAAGATGCCCTTGCACCTGGAGATTTGGGACCCATGGGATGGGTACCACGCAGTATTACTTTAAAGGGTCTGCGTTTGCTCACCCAACCTCACCAAACCTCTCAGCCCCAAGAGTGTCCACCCTTATGTCTCCATCAGCTGTGGGTCTAGATATGGTCAATCCAGGTGGCATCACAGCCCCTGAACGAATTTTGTAAGAATTTCTCTCCCTTTCACTGTCTTTGTTTCACGGGTTTTTAAAAGTAATTGATTTTTATAATGGGATTTATCTGCTTTTCACTGCTGTGTTTATGCCGCTTTACACCCACTTGCCTCACTTACAGAGATATATCAGTACATAGGTTTTAAGATTCTTACTAGTCAGATATATTATTGGGCGGTGAGTAGGGGGTGTTGAGTCCAGTTCCCTGAGCAAGGAGTAGGTCTTGTCTATTACATATTGGGTTTATGGAACGGTATCTGAGCTAATTTGAAACCCGTCTTTTATGCATCACCCCGCCTCACCTTTCCCGTTAAGCAGCCATAGTGTGTTTTCTAAACGTGTGACTCTGTTCCGTTTTGTAATTCAATTCAAGTGTGGCGGTTTTTACATTCCCTCTATTAGTGATATCTTATGACAAGTGTCTTTTTCTGTGTGACTTATTTCACTTAGAATCGTCGTACCTAAATCCACTCATCATGCTGCTACTAGCCTTATGACGTTGATTTCATGGCTGAGTGAAATTCCACTGTACATAAGGACCACAACTTCTTTATCCATTTTTCTCTTTCCTGGGATATTTAAGGTGTAACGAAGTGGAGGTTCTTGTCAAGAGAGCAGCCCTAAACTTTGGGGTGCCTGTGTCTTGCTGATTTTTAGTTTTCCCAATTTATACGCCCATGAGTGCAAGTGCCCTATGCTCTCTAAGCTGAGTTTTTTAGATGTTTCAGGACACACCGTACACTTCTCCAGAGTGGCTGGTGGCAATTTACATCGCGCCCATCAGCGAAGCAAGGCTCCCGTTTCTCCATGGCCTGTCCTGCATTTCTGGTTTTGACACTTTATTCAGCATGGCCCTTTTGACCGATGGGAAGCGAGACTTCTTTGTAGCGCTGATTTGCCTTTCCAGGTTGCTTGGTTGGCCAAAAAGGGCGTATGCGTTTTTTCCTGAATATATTCAGGAAAAAACGCATACGCCCTTTTTGGCCAAGGGCATGATTGTCGAGGTGTGGCCGCTTTTCATGTGCTTTCAAGTCGATTCGAATCAACCTCCTGAAATCTGTTTCCTGCAATTCTGCCTTGCTTTCAAATCTTCTTCGTTGCCTTCCCTCTATATATTTGTGGACGAGAGTTATCATTTATAACTCTGCAGGTTTGTGAATTACAGTGCCCCTGAGCTCCATTGTTCAACTCGCTTTCTTGGGAGCTGGCCGCAAAAGCGCAGGATTGCTTCAGGCCCTATTTTTTTTCTGGGCGGCAGGCTGAGCCTGTGGTTAATTCTTCTTCCTGATGGGAAAATAGAGTGACCTGTGCCAGTCCCAACACCTAGAGCTAGTCTCTCATTGGTTCCCCCTCTTCCCGTTCATCCTCAGGACAAATCGCAACCTGTACGGAACAGGAGGTTAAAGGTGCTGAGTCTCCAAGGAGGGAGATTGCTAGTAAAGCGGCTGGAATGGCGAACCCGAGCACAAGGAGGTGAGAAATGAGGTGCGTTTTAGAAACCTTTCCCCATGACACGGTGTACCATCTTCTGGGTTTCTCATGCATGTTTTCGATGTAGGAAGATGCCCTTGAACCTGGGGATTTGGGACCCATGGGATGGGTACCACGCAGTACTACTTTAAAGGGTCTGCGTTTGCTCACCCAACCTCACCAAACCTCTCAGCCCCAAGAGTGTCCACCCTTATGTCTCCGTCAGCTGTGGGTCTAGATATGGTCAATCCAGGTGGCATCACAGCCCCTGAACGAATTGTGTAAGAATTTCTCTCTCTTTCCCTGTCTTTGTTTCACGGGTTTTTAAAAGTAATTGATTTTTATAATGGGGTTTAGCTGCTTTTCACTGCTGTGTTTATGCCGCTTTACACCCACTTGACTCACTTACAGAGAGATATCAATACATAGGTTTAAGATTCTTACTAGTCAGATATATTCTTGGGTGGTGAGTAGGGGGTGTTGAGTCCAGTTCCCTGAGCAAGGAGTAGGTCTTGTCTATTACATATTGGGTTTATGGAACGGTAACTGAGCTAATTTGAAACCCGTGTTTTATGCATCCCCCCGCCTCACCTTTCCCGTTGAGCAGCCATAGTGTGTTTTCTAAACGTGTGACTCTGTTCCGTTTTGTAATTCAGTTCAAGTGTAGCGGTTTTTACATTCCCTCTATTAGTGATATCTTATGACAAGTGTCTTTTTCTGTGTGACTTTTTTCACTTAGAATCGTCGTACCTAAATCCTCTCATCATACTGCTACTAGCCTTATGACGTTGATTTCATGGCTGAGTGATATTCCATTGTATATAAGGATCAAAATTCTTTATCCATTTTTCTCTTTCCTGGGATATTTAAGGTGTAACGAAGTGGAGGTTCTTGTCAAGAGAGCAGCCCTAAACTTTGGGGTGCCTGTGTCCTGCTGATTTTTTATTTTTCCCAATTTATACGCCCATGAGTGGAAGTGCCCTATGCTCTCTAAGCTGAGTTTTTTAGATGTTTCAGGACACACCGTACACTTCTCCAGAGTGGCTGTTGGCAATTTACATCCCGCCCATCAGCGTAGCAAGGCTCCCGTTTCTCCATGGCCTGTCCTGCATTTCTGGTTTTGACACTTTATTCAGCATGGCCCTTTTGACCGATGGGAAGCGAGACTTCTTTGTAGCGCTGATTTGCCTTTCCAGGTTGCTTGGTTGGCCAAAAAGGGCGTATGCGTTTTTTCCTGAATATATTCAGGAAAAAACGCATACGCCCTTTTTGGCCAAGGGCATGATTGTCGAGGTTTGGCCGCTTTTCCTGTGCTTTCAAGGCGATTCGAATCTACCTCCTGAAATCCGTTTCCTGCAATTCTGCCTTGCTTTCAAATCCTCTTCGGTGCCTTCCCTCAATATATTTGTGGACAAGAATTATCATTTATAACTCTGCAGGTTTGTGAATTGCAGTGCCCCTGAGCTCCATTGTTCAACTCGCTTACTTGTGAGCTGGCCGCAAATGCACAGGATTGCTTCAGGCCCTATTCTGGTCCCGGGCTGCAGGCTGAGCCTGTGGTTAATTCTTCTTCCTGATGGGAAAATAGAGTGACCTGTGCCAGTCCCAACACCTAGAGCTAGTCTCTCATTGGTTCCCCCTCTTCCCGTTCATCCTCAGGACAAATCGCAACCTGTACGGAACAGGAGGTTAAAGGTGCTTAGTCTCCAAGGAGGGAGATTGCTAGTAAAGCAGCTGGAATGGCGAACCCGAGCACAAGGAGGTGAGAAATGAGGTGCGTTTTAGAAACCTTTCCCGATGACACGGTGTACCATCTTCTGGGTTTCTCATGCATGTTTTCGATGTAGGAAGATGCCCTTGAACCTGGAGATTTGGGACCCATGGGATGGGTACCACGCAGTACTACTTTAAAGGGTCTGCGTTTGCTCACCCAACCTCACCAAACCTCTCAGCCCCAAGAGTGTCCACCCTTATGTCTCCGTCAGCTGTGGGTCTAGATATGGTCAATCCAGGTGGCATCACAGCCCCTGAACGAATTTTGTAAGAATTTCTCTCTCTTTCACTGTCTTTGTTTCACGGGTTTTTAAAAGTAATTGATTTTTATAATGGGGTTTAGCTGCTTTTCACTGCTGTGTTTATGCCGCTTTACACCCACTTGACTCACTTACAGGGAGATATCAATACATAGGTTTAAGATTCCTACTAGTCAGATATATTCTTGGGTGGTGAGTAGGGGGTGTTGAGTCCAGTTCCCTGAGCAAGGAGTAGGTCTTGTCTATTACATATTGGGTTTATGGAACGGTAACTGAGCTAATTTGAAACCCGTGTTTTATGCATCCCCCCGCCTCACCTTTCCCGTTGAGCAGCCATAGTGTG
Organism: Eschrichtius robustus; assembly: GCF_028021215.1. Classification (NCBI taxonomy): domain Eukaryota; kingdom Metazoa; phylum Chordata; class Mammalia; order Artiodactyla; family Eschrichtiidae; genus Eschrichtius; species Eschrichtius robustus. Next base: position 40,878,997 of record NC_090831.1, on the reverse strand, counting down.
TTTTCTAAACGTGTGACTCTGTTCCGTTTTGTAATTCAGTTCAAGTGTAGCGGTTTTTACATTCCCTCTATTAGTGATATCTTATGACAAGTGTCTTTTTCTGTGTGACTTTTTTCACTTAGAATCGTCGTACCTAAATCCTCTCATCATACTGCTACTAGCCTTATGACGTTGATTTCATGGCTGAGTGATATTCCATTGTATATAAGGATCAAAATTCTTTATCCATTTTTCTCTTTCCTGGGATATTTAAGGTGTAACGAAGTGGAGGTTCTTGTCAAGAGAGCAGCCCTAAACTTTGGGGTGCCTGTGTCCTGCTGATTTTTTATTTTTCCCAATTTATACGCCCATGAGTGGAAGTGCCCTATGCTCTCTAAGCTGAGTTTTTTAGATGTTTCAGGACACACCGTACACTTCTCCAGAGTGGCTGTTGGCAATTTACATCCCGCCCATCAGCGTAGCAAGGCTCCCGTTTCTCCATGGCCTGTCCTGCATTTCTGGTTTTGACACTTTATTCAGCATGGCCCTTTTGACCGATGGGAAGCGAGACTTCTTTGTAGCGCTGATTTGCCTTTCCAGGTTGCTTGGTTGGCCGAAAAGGGCGTATGCGTTTTTTCCTGAATATATTCAGGAAAAAACGCATACGCCCTTTTTGGCCAAGGGCATGATTGTCGAGGTTTGGCCGCTTTTCCTGTGCTTTCAAGGCGATTCGAATCTACCTCCTGAAATCCGTTTCCTGCAATTCTGCCTTGCTTTCAAATCCTCTTCGGTGCCTTCCCTCAATATATTTGTGGACAAGAATTATCATTTATAACTCTGCAGGTTTGTGAATTGCAGTGCCCCTGAGCTCCATTGTTCAACTCGCTTACTTGTGAGCTGGCCGCAAATGCACAGGATTGCTTCAGGCCCTATTCTGGTCCCGGGCTGCAGGCTGAGCCTGTGGTTAATTCTTCTTCCTGATGGGAAAATAGAGTGACCTGTGCCAGTCCCAACACCTAGAGCTAGTCTCTCATTGGTTCCCCCTCTTCCCGTTCATCCTCAGGACAAATCGCAACCTGTACGGAACAGGAGGTTAAAGGTGCTTAGTCTCCAAGGAGGGAGATTGCTAGTAAAGCAGCTGGAATGGCGAACCCGAGCACAAGGAGGTGAGAAATGAGGTGCGTTTTAGAAACCTTTCCCGATGACACGGTGTACCATCTTCTGGGTTTCTCATGCATGTTTTCGATGTAGGAAGATGCCCTTGAACCTGGAGATTTGGGACCCATGGGATGGGTACCACGCAGTACTACTTTAAAGGGTCTGCGTTTGCTCACCCAACCTCACCAAACCTCTCAGCCCCAAGAGTGTCCACCCTTATGTCTCCGTCAGCTGTGGGTCTAGATATGGTCAATCCAGGTGGCATCACAGCCCCTGAACGAATTTTGTAAGAATTTCTCTCTCTTTCACTGTCTTTGTTTCACGGGTTTTTAAAAGTAATTGATTTTTATAATGGGGTTTAGCTGCTTTTCACTGCTGTGTTTATGCCGCTTTACACCCACTTGACTCACTTACAGGGAGATATCAATACATAGGTTTAAGATTCCTACTAGTCAGATATATTCTTGGGTGGTGAGTAGGGGGTGTTGAGTCCAGTTCCCTGAGCAAGGAGTAGGTCTTGTCTATTACATATTGGGTTTATGGAACGGTAACTGAGCTAATTTGAAACCCGTGTTTTATGCATCCCCCCGCCTCACCTTTCCCGTTGAGCAGCCATAGTGTGTTTTCTAAACGTGTGACTCTGTTCCGTTTTGTAATTCAGTTCAAGTGTAGCGGTTTTTACATTCCCTCTATTAGTGATATCTTATGACAAGTGTCTTTTTCTGTGTGACTTTTTTCACTTAGAATCGTCGTACCTAAATCCACTCATCATGTTGCTACTAGCCTTATGACCTTGATTTCATGGCTGAGTGATATTCCATTGTACATAAGGACCACAACTTCTTTATCCTTTTTTCTCTTTCCTGGGATATTTAAGGTGTAACGAAGTGGAGGTTCTTGTCAAGAGAGCAGCCCTAAACTTTGGGGTGCCTGTGTCTTGCTGATTTTTAGTTTTCCCAATGTATACGCCCATGAGTGGAAGTGCCCTATGCTCTCTAAGCTGAGTTTTTTAGATGTTTCAGGACACACCGTACACTTCTCCAGAGTGGCTGTTGGCAATATACATCCCGCCCATCAGCGTAGCAAGGCTCCCGGTTCTCCATGGCCTGTCCTGCATTTCTGGTTTTGACACTTTATTCAGCATGGCCCTTTTGACCGATGGGAAGCGAGACTTCTTTGTAGCGCTGATTTGCCTTTCCAGGTTGCTTGGTTGGCCAAAAAGGGCGTATGCGTTTTTTCCTGAATATATTCAGGAAAAAACGCATACGCCCTTTTTGGCCAAGGGCATGATTGTCGAGGTTTGGCCGCTTTTCCTGTGCTTTCAAGGCGATTCGAATCTACCTCCTGAAATCTGTTTCCTGCAATTCTGCCTTGCTTTCAAATCCTCTTCGGTGCCTTCCCTCAATATATTTGTGGACAAGAGTTATCATTTATAACTCTGCAGGTTTGTGAATTGCAGTGCCCCTGAGCTCCATTGTTCAACTCGCTTACTTGGGAGCTGGCCGCAAAAGCGCAGGATTGCTTCAGGCCCTATTCTGGTCCCGGGCGGCAGGCTGAGCCTGTGGTTAATTCTTCTTCCTGATGGGAAAATAGAGTGACCTGTGCCAGTCCCAAAACCTAGAGCTAGTCTCTCATTGGTTCCCCCTCTTCCCGTTCATCCTCAGGACAAATCGCAACCTGTACGGAACCTGTGGTTAAAGGTGCTGAGTCTCCAAGGAGGGAGATTGCTAGTAAAGCGGCTGGAATGGCGAACCCGAGCACAAGGAGGTGAGAAATGAGGTGCGTTTTAGAAACCTTTCCCGATCACACGGTGTACCATCTTCTGGGTTTCTCATGCATGTTTTCGATGTAGGAAGATGCCCTTGAACCTGGAGATTTGGGCCCCATGGGATGGGTACCACGCAGTACTACTGTAAAGGGTCTGCGTTTGCTCACCCAACCTCACCAAACCTCTCAGCCCCAAGAGTGTCCACCCTTATGTCTCCGTCAGCTGTGGGTCTAGATATGGTCAATCCAGGTGGCATCACAGCCCCTGAACGAATTTTGTAAGAATTTCTCTCTCTTTCACTGTCTTTGTTTCACGGGTTTTTAAAAGTAATTGATTTTTATATTGGGGTTTAGCTGCTTTTCACTGCTGTGTTTATGCCGCTTTACACCCACTTGACTCACTTACAGAGAGATATCAATACATAGGTTTAAGATTCTTACTAGTCAGATATATTCTTGGGCGGTGAGTAGGGGGTGTTGAGTCCAGTTCCCTGAGCAAGGAGTAGGTCTTGTCTATTACATATTGGGTTTATGGAACGGTATCTGAGCTAATTTGAAACCCGTGTTTTATGCATCACCTCACCTCACCTTTCCCGTTAAGCAGCCATAGTGAGTTTTCTAAACGTGTGACTCTGTTCCGTTTTGTAATTCAGTTCAAGTGTAGCGGTTTTTACATTCCCTCTATTAGTGATATCTTATGACAAGTGTCTTTTTCTGTGTGACTTTTTTCGCTTAGAATCGTCGTACCTAAATCCACTCATCATGCTGCTACTAGCCTTATGACGTTGATTTCATGGCTGAGTGATATTCCATTGTACATAAGGACCACAACTTCTTTATCCATTTTTCTCTTTCCTGGGATATTTAAGGTGTAACGAAGTGGAGGTTCTTGTCAAGAGAGCAGCCCTAAACTTTGGGGTGCCTGTGTCTTGCTGATTTTTAGTTTTCCCAATGTATACGCCCATGAGTGGAAGTCTCCTATGCTCTCTAAGCTGAGTTTTTTAGATGTTTCAGGACACACCGTACACTTCTCCAGAATGGCTGTTGGCAATTTACATCCCACCCATCAGCGTAGCAAGGCTCCCGGTTCTCCATGGCCTGTCCTGCATTTCTGGTTTTGACACTTTATTCAGCATGGCCCTTTTGACCGATGGGAAGCGAGACTTCTTTGTAGCGCTGATTTGCCTTTCCAGGTTGCTTGGTTGGCCAAAAAGGGCGTATGCGTTTTTTCCTGAATATATTCAGGAAAAAACGCATACGCCCTTTTTGGCCAAGGGCATGATTGTCGAGGTTTGGCCGCTTTTCCTGTGCTTTCAAGGCGATTCGAATCTACCTCCTGAAACTTGTTTCCTGCCATTCTGCCTTGCTTTCAAATCCTCTTCGTTGCCTTCCCTCAATATATTTTTGGACGAGAGTTATCATTTATAACTCTGCAGGTTTGTGAATTGCTGTTCCCCTGAGCTCCATTGTTGAACTCGCTTTCTTGAGAGCTGGCCGCAAAAGCGCAGGATTGCTTCAGGCCCTATTCTGGTCCCGGGCGGCAGGCTGAGCCTGTGGTTAATTCTTCTTCCTGATGGGAAAATAGAGTGACCTGTGCCAGTCCCAACACCTAGAGCTAGTCTCACATTGGTTCCCCCTCTTCCCGTTCATCTTCAGGACAAATTGCAACCTGTACGGAACAGGAGGTTAAAGGTGCTGAGTGTCCAAGGAGGGAGATTGCTAGTAAAGCGGCTGGAATGGCGAACCCGAGCACAAGGAGATGAGAAATGAGGTGCGTTTTAGAAACCTTTCCCGATCACACGGTGTACCATCTTCTGGGTTTCTCATGCATGTTTTCGATGTAGGAAGATGCCCTTGAACCTGGAGATTTGGGACCCATGGGATGGGTACCACGCAGTGGTATTTTAAGGGTCTGCGTTTGCTCACCCAACCTCACCAAACCTCTCAGCCCCAAGAATGTCCACCCTTATGTCTCCTCAGCTGTGGATCTAGATATGGTCAATCCAGGTGGCATCACAGCCCCTGAACGAATTGTGTAAGAATTTCTCTCTCTTTCACTGTCTTTGTTTCACGGGTTTTTAAAAGTAATTGATTTTTATAATGGGGTTTAGGTGCTTTTCACTGCTGTGTTTATGCCGCTTTACACCCACTTGAATCACTTACAGAGAGATATCAACACATAGGTTTAAGATTCTTACTAGTCAGATATATTCTTGGGCGGTGAGTAGGGGGTGTTGAGTCCAGTTCCCTGAGCAAGGAGTAGGTCTTGTCTATTACATATTGGGTTTATGGAACGGTATCTGAGCTAATTTGAAACCCGTGTTTTATGCATCCCCCCGCCTCACCTTTCCCGTTGAGCAGCCATAGTGTGTTTTCTAAACGTGTGACTCTGTTCCGTTTTGTATTTCAGTTCAAGTGTAGCGGTTTTTACATTCCCTCTATTAGTGATATCTTATGACAAGTGTCTTTTTCTGTGTGACTTTTTTCACTTAGAATCGTCGTACCTAAATCCACTCATCATGCTGCTACTAGCCTTATGACCTTGATTTCATGGCTGCGTGATATTCCATTGTACATAAGGACCACAACTTCTTTATCCTTTTTTCTCTTTCCTGGGATATTTAAGGTGTAACGAAGTGGAGGTTCTTGTCAAGAGAGCAGCCCTAAACTTTGGGGTGCCTGTGTCTTGCTGATTTTATTTTTCCCAATGTATACGCCCATGAGTGGAAGTGCCCTATGCTCTCTAAGCTGAGTTTTTTAGATGTTTCAGGACACACCGTACACTTCTCCAGAGTGGCTGTTGGCAATTTACATCACGCCCATCAGCGTAGCAAGGCTCCCGGTTCTCCATGGCCTGTCCTGCATTTCTGGTTTTGACACTTTATTCAGCATGGCCCTTTTGACCGATGGGAAGCGAGACTTCTTTGTAGCGCTGATTTGCCTTTTCAGGTTGCTTGGTTGGCCAAAAAGGGCGTATGCGTTTTTTCCTGAATATATTCAGGTAAAAACGCATACGCCCTTTTTGGCCAAGGGCATGATTGTCGAGGTTTGGCCGCTTTTCCTGTACTTTCAAGGCGATTCGAATCTACCTCCTGAAATCTGTTTCCTGCAATTCTGTCTTGCTTTCAAATCCTCTTCGTTGCCTTCCCTCAATATATTTGTGGACGTGAGTTATCATTTATAACTCTGCAGGTTTGTGAATTGCAGTGCCCCTGAGCTCCATTGTTCAACTCGCTTTCTTGGGAGCTGGCCGCAAAAGCGCAGGATTGCTTCAGGCCCTATTTTTTTTCTGGGCGGCAGGCTGAGCCTGTGGTTAATTCTTCTTCCTGATGGGAAAATAGAGTGACCTGTGCCAGTCCCAACACCTAGAGCTAGTCTCTCATTGGTTCCCCCTCTTCCCGTTCATCCTCAGGACAAATCGCAACCTGTACGGAACAGGAGGTTAAAGGTGCTGAGTCTCCAAGGAGGGAGATTGCTAGTAAAGCGGCTGGAATGGCGAACCCGAGCACAAGGAGGTGAGAAATGAGGTGCGTTTTAGAAACCTTTCCCGATCACACGGTGTACCATCTTCTGGGTTTCTCATGCATGTTTTCGATGTAGGAAGATGCCCTTGAACCTGGAGATTTGGGCCCCATGGGATGGGTACCACGCAGTACTACTGTAAAGGGTCTGCGTTTGCTCACCCAACCTCACCAAACCTCTCAGCCCCAAGAGTGTCCACCCTTATGTCTCCGTCAGCTGTGGGTCTAGATATGGTCAATCCAGGTGGCATCACAGCCCCTGAACGAATTTTGTAAGAATTTCTCTCTCTTTCACTGTCTTTGTTTCACGGGTTTTTAAAAGTAATTGATTTTTATATTGGGGTTTAGCTGCTTTTCACTGCTGTGTTTATGCCGCTTTACACCCACTTGACTCACTTACAGAGAGATATCAATACATAGGTTTAAGATTCTTACTAGTCAGATATATTCTTGGGCGGTGAGTAGGGGGTGTTGAGTCCAGTTCCCTGAGCAAGGAGTAGGTCTTGTCTATTACATATTGGGTTTATGGAACGGTATCTGAGCTAATTTGAAACCCGTGTTTTATGCATCACCTCACCTCACCTTTCCCGTTAAGCAGCCATAGTGAGTTTTCTAAACGTGTGACTCTGTTCCGTTTTGTAATTCAGTTCAAGTGTAGCGGTTTTTACATTCCCTCTATTAGTGATATCTTATGACAAGTGTCTTTTTCTGTGTGACTTTTTTCGCTTAGAATCGTCGTACCTAAATCCACTCATCATGCTGCTACTAGCCTTATGACGTTGATTTCATGGCTGAGTGATATTCCATTGTACATAAGGACCACAACTTCTTTATCCATTTTTCTCTTTCCTGGGATATTTAAGGTGTAACGAAGTGGAGGTTCTTGTCAAGAGAGCAGCCCTAAACTTTGGGGTGCCTGTGTCTTGCTGATTTTTAGTTTTCCCAATGTATACGCCCATGAGTGGAAGTCTCCTATGCTCTCTAAGCTGAGTTTTTTAGATGTTTCAGGACACACCGTACACTTCTCCAGAATGGCTGTTGGCAATTTACATCCCACCCATCAGCGTAGCAAGGCTCCCGGTTCTCCATGGCCTGTCCTGCATTTCTGGTTTTGACACTTTATTCAGCATGGCCCTTTTGACCGATGGGAAGCGAGACTTCTTTGTAGCGCTGATTTGCCTTTCCAGGTTGCTTGGTTGGCCAAAAAGGGCGTATGCGTTTTTTCCTGAATATATTCAGGAAAAAACGCATACGCCCTTTTTGGCCAAGGGCATGATTGTCGAGGTTTGGCCGCTTTTCCTGTGCTTTCAAGGCGATTCGAATCTACCTCCTGAAACTTGTTTCCTGCCATTCTGCCTTGCTTTCAAATCCTCTTCGTTGCCTTCCCTCAATATATTTTTGGACGAGAGTTATCATTTATAACTCTGCAGGTTTGTGAATTGCTGTTCCCCTGAGCTCCATTGTTGAACTCGCTTTCTTGAGAGCTGGCCGCAAAAGCGCAGGATTGCTTCAGGCCCTATTCTGGTCCCGGGCGGCAGGCTGAGCCTGTGGTTAATTCTTCTTCCTGATGGGAAAATAGAGTGACCTGTGCCAGTCCCAACACCTAGAGCTAGTCTCACATTGGTTCCCCCTCTTCCCGTTCATCTTCAGGACAAATTGCAACCTGTACGGAACAGGAGGTTAAAGGTGCTGAGTGTCCAAGGAGGGAGATTGCTAGTAAAGCGGCTGGAATGGCGAACCCGAGCACAAGGAGATGAGAAATGAGGTGCGTTTTAGAAACCTTTCCCGATCACACGGTGTACCATCTTCTGGGTTTCTCATGCATGTTTTCGATGTAGGAAGATGCCCTTGAACCTGGAGATTTGGGACCCATGGGATGGGTACCACGCAGTGGTATTTTAAGGGTCTGCGTTTGCTCACCCAACCTCACCAAACCTCTCAGCCCCAAGAATGTCCACCCTTATGTCTCCTCAGCTGTGGATCTAGATATGGTCAATCCAGGTGGCATCACAGCCCCTGAACGAATTGTGTAAGAATTTCTCTCTCTTTCACTGTCTTTGTTTCACGGGTTTTTAAAAGTAATTGATTTTTATAATGGGGTTTAGGTGCTTTTCACTGCTGTGTTTATGCCGCTTTACACCCACTTGAATCACTTACAGAGAGATATCAACACATAGGTTTAAGATTCTTACTAGTCAGATATATTCTTGGGCGGTGAGTAGGGGGTGTTGAGTCCAGTTCCCTGAGCAAGGAGTAGGTCTTGTCTATTACATATTGGGTTTATGGAACGGTATCTGAGCTAATTTGAAACCCGTGTTTTATGCATCCCCCCGCCTCACCTTTCCCGTTGAGCAGCCATAGTGTGTTTTCTAAACGTGTGACTCTGTTCCGTTTTGTATTTCAGTTCAAGTGTAGCGGTTTTTACATTCCCTCTATTAGTGATATCTTATGACAAGTGTCTTTTTCTGTGTGACTTTTTTCACTTAGAATCGTCGTACCTAAATCCACTCATCATGCTGCTACTAGCCTTATGACCTTGATTTCATGGCTGCGTGATATTCCATTGTACATAAGGACCACAACTTCTTTATCCTTTTTTCTCTTTCCTGGGATATTTAAGGTGTAACGAAGTGGAGGTTCTTGTCAAGAGAGCAGCCCTAAACTTTGGGGTGCCTGTGTCTTGCTGATTTTATTTTTCCCAATGTATACGCCCATGAGTGGAAGTGCCCTATGCTCTCTAAGCTGAGTTTTTTAGATGTTTCAGGACACACCGTACACTTCTCCAGAGTGGCTGTTGGCAATTTACATCACGCCCATCAGCGTAGCAAGGCTCCCGGTTCTCCATGGCCTGTCCTGCATTTCTGGTTTTGACACTTTATTCAGCATGGCCCTTTTGACCGATGGGAAGCGAGACTTCTTTGTAGCGCTGATTTGCCTTTTCAGGTTGCTTGGTTGGCCAAAAAGGGCGTATGCGTTTTTTCCTGAATATATTCAGGTAAAAACGCATACGCCCTTTTTGGCCAAGGGCATGATTGTCGAGGTTTGGCCGCTTTTCCTGTACTTTCAAGGCGATTCGAATCTACCTCCTGAAATCTGTTTCCTGCAATTCTGTCTTGCTTTCAAATCCTCTTCGTTGCCTTCCCTCAATATATTTGTGGACGTGAGTTATCATTTATAACTCTGCAGGTTTGTGAATTGCAGTGCCCCTGAGCTCCATTGTTCAACTCGCTTTCTTGGGAGCTGGCCGCAAAAGCGCAGGATTGCTTCAGGCCCTATTTTTTTTCTGGGCGGCAGGCTGAGCCTGTGGTTAATTCTTCTTCCTGATGGGAAAATAGAGTGACCTGTGCCAGTCCCAACACCTAGAGCTAGTCTCTCATTGGTTCCCCCTCTTCCCGTTCATCCTCAGGACAAATCGCAACCTGTACGGAACAGGAGGTTAAAGGTGCTGAGTCTCCAAGGAGGGAGATTGCTAGTAAAGCGGCTGGAATGGCGAACCCGAGCACAAGGAGGTGAGAAATGAGGTGCGTTTTAGAAACCTTTCCCCATGACACGGTGTACCATCTTCTGGGTTTCTCATGCATGTTTTCGATGTAGGAAGATGCCCTTGAACCTGGAGATTTGGGACCCATGGGATGGGTACCACGCAGTACTACTTTAAAGGGTCTGCTTTTGCTCACCCAACCTCACCAAACCTCTCAGCCCCAAGAGTGTCCACCCTTATGTCTCCGTCAGCTGTGGGTCTAGATATGGTCAATCCAGGTGGCATCACAGCCCCTGAACGAATTGTGTAAGAATTTCTCTCTCTTTCACTGTCTTTATTTCACGGGTTTTTAAAAGTAATTGATTTTTATAATGGGGTTTAGCTGCTTTTCACTGCTGTGTTTATGCCGCTTTACACCCACTTGACTCACTTACAGAGAGATATCAATACATAGGTTTAAGATTCTTACTAGTCAGATATATTCTTGGGTGGTGAGTAGGGGGTGTTGAGTCCAGTTCCCTGAGCAAGGAGTAGGTCTTGTCTATTACATATTGGGTTTATGGAACGGTATCTGAGCTAATTTGAAACCCGTGTTTTATGCATCCCCCCGCCTCACCTTTCCCGTTGAGCAGCCATAGTGTGTTTTCTAAACGTGTGACTTTGTTCCGTTTTGTAATTCAGTTAAAGTGTAGCGGTTTTTACATTCCCTCTATTAGTGATATCTTATGAGAAGTGTCTCTTTCTGTGTGACTTTTTTCACTTAGAATCGTCGTACCTAAATCCACTCATCATACTGCTACTAGCCTTATGACGTTGATTTCATGGCTGAGTGATATTCCATTGTATATAAGGATCACAAATTCTTTATCCATTTTTCTCTTTCCTGGGATATTTAAGGTGTAACGAAGTGGAGGTTCTTGTCAAGAGAGCAGCCCTAAACTTTGGGGTGCCTTTGTCCTGCTGATTTTTTATTTTTCCCAATTTATACGCCCATGAGTGGAAGTGCCCTATGCTCTCTAAGCTGAGTTTTTTAGATGTTTCAGGACACACCGTACACTTCTCCAGAGTGGCTGTTGGCAATTTACATCCCGCCCATCAGTGTAGCAAGGCTCCCGTTTCTCCATGGCCTGTCCTGCATTTCTGGTTTTGACACTTTATTCAGCATGGCCCTTTTGACCGATGGGAAGCGAGACTTCTTTGTAGCGCTGATTTGCCTTTCCAGGTTGCTTGGTTGGCCAAAAAGGGCGTATGCGTTTTTTCCTGAATATATTCAGGAAAAAACGCATACGCCCTTTTTGGCCAAGGGCATGATTGTCGAGGTTTGGCCGCTTTTCCTGTGCTTTCAAGGCGATTCGAATCTACCTCCTGAAATCCGTTTCCTGCAATTCTGCCTTGCTTTCAAATCCTCTTCGTTGCCTTCCCTCAATATATTTGTGGACAAGAATTATCATTTATAACTCTGCAGGTTTGTGAATTGCAGTGCCCCTGAGCTCCATTGTTCAACTCGCTTACTTGGGAGCTGGCCGCAAATGCACAGGATTGCTTCAGGCCCTATTCTGGTCCCGGGCGGCAGGCTGAGCCTGTGGTTAATTCTTCTTCCTGATGGGAAAATAGAGTGACCTTTGCCAGTCCCAACACCTAGAGCTAGTCTCTCATTGGTTCCCCCTCTTCCCGTTCATCCTCAGGACAAATCGCAACCTGTACGGAACAGGAGGTTAAAGGTGCTGAGTCTCCAAGGAGGGAGATTGCTAGTAAAGCGGCTGGAATGGCGAACCCGAGCACAAGAAGGTGAGAAATGAGGTGCGTTTTAGAAACCTTTCCCGATGACACGGTGTACCATCTTCTGGGTTTCTCATGCATGTTTTCGATGTAGGAAGATGCCCTTGAACCTGGAGATTTGGGACCCATGGGATGGGTACCACGCAGTACTACTTTAAAGGGTCTGCGTTTGCTCACCCAACCTCACCAAACCTCTCAGCCCCAAGAGTGTCCACCCTTATGTCTCCGTCAGCTGTGGGTCTAGATATGGTCAATCCAGGTGGCATCACAGCCCCTGAACGAATTTTGTAAGAATTTCTCGCTCTTTCACTGTCTTTGTTTCACGGGTTTTTAAAAGTAACTGATTTTTATAATGGGGTTTAGCTGCTTTTCACTGCTGTGTTTATGCCGCTTTACACCCACTTGACTCACTTACAGAGAGATATCAATACATAGGTTTAAGATTCTTACTAGTCAGATATATTCTTGGGCGGTGAGTAGGGGGTGTTGAGTCCAGTTCCCTGAGCAAGGAGTAGGTCTTGTCTATTACATATTGGGTTTATGGAACGGTATCTGAGCTAATTTGAAACCCGTCTTTTATGCATCACCCCGCCTCACCTTTCCCGTTAAGCAGCCATAGTGTGTTTTCTAAACGTGTGACTCTGTTCCGTTTTGTAATTCAATTCAAGTGTGGCGGTTTTTACATTCCCTCTATTAGTGATATCTTATGACAAGTGTCTTTTTCTGTGTGACTTATTTCACTTAGAATCGTCGTACCTAAATCCACTCATCATGCTGCTACTAGCCTTATGACGTTGATTTCATGGCTGAGTGATATTCCACTGTACATAAGGACCACAACTTCTTTATCCATTTTTCTCTTTCCTGGGATATTTAAGGTGTAACGAAGTGGAGGTTCTTGTCAAGAGAGCAGCCCTAAACTTTGGGGTGCCTGTGTCTTGCTGATTTTTAGTTTTCCCAATTTATACGCCCATGAGTGCAAGTGCCCTATGCTCTCTAAGCTGAGTTTTTTAGATGTTTCAGGACACACCGTACACTTCTCCAGAGTGGCTGTTGGCAATTTACATCGCGCCCATCAGCGAAGCAAGGCTCCCGTTTCTCCATGGCCTGTCCTGCATTTCTGGTTTTGACACTTTATTCAGCATGGCCCTTTTGACCGATGGGAAGCGAGACTTCTTTGTAGCGCTGATTTGCCTTTCCAGGTTGCTTGGTTGGCCAAAAAGGGCGTATGCGTTTTTTCCTGAATATATTCAGGAAAAAACGCATACGCCCTTTTTGGCCAAGGGCATGATTGTCGAGGTGTGGCCGCTTTTCATGTGCTTTCAAGTCGATTCGAATCAACCTCCTGAAATCTGTTTCCTGCAATTCTGCCTTGCTTTCAAATCTTCTTCGTTGCCTTCCCTCTATATATTTGTGGACGAGAGTTATCATTTATAACTCTGCAGGTTTGTGAATTACAGTGCCCCTGAGCTCCATTGTTCAACTCGCTTTCTTGGGAGCTGGCCGCAAAAGCGCAGGATTGCTTCAGGCCCTATTTTTTTTCTGGGCGGCAGGCTGAGCCTGTGGTTAATTCTTCTTCCTGATGGGAAAATAGAGTGACCTGTGCCAGTCCCAACACCTAGAGCTAGTCTCTCATTGGTTCCCCCTCTTCCCGTTCATCCTCAGGACAAATCGCAACCTGTACGGAACAGGAGGTTAAAGGTGCTTAGTCTCCAAGGAGGGAGATTGCTAGTAAAGCAGCTGGAATGGCGAACCCGAGCACAAGGAGGTGAGAAATGAGGTGCGTTTTAGAAACCTTTCCCGATGACACGGTGTACCATCTTCTGGGTTTCTCATGCATGTTTTCGATGTAGGAAGATGCCCTTGAACCTGGAGATTTGGGACCCATGGGATGGGTACCACGCAGTACTACTTTAAAGGGTCTGCGTTTGCTCACCCAACCTCACCAAACCTCTCAGCCCCAAGAGTGTCCACCCTTATGTCTCCGTCAGCTGTGGGTCTAGATATGGTCAATCCAGGTGGCATCACAGCCCCTGAACGAATTTTGTAAGAATTTCTCTCTCTTTCACTGTCTTTGTTTCACGGGTTTTTAAAAGTAATTGATTTTTATAATGGGGTTTAGCTGCTTTTCACTGCTGTGTTTATGCCGCTTTACACCCACTTGACTCACTTACAGAGAGATATCAATACATAGGTTTAAGATTCCTACTAGTCAGATATATTCTTGGGTGGTGAGTAGGGGGTGTTGAGTCCAGTTCCCTGAGCAAGGAGTAGGTCTTGTCTATTACATATTGGGTTTATGGAACGGTAACTGAGCTAATTTGAAACCCGTGTTTTATGCATCCCCCCGCCTCACCTTTCCCGTTGAGCAGCCATAGTGTGTTTTCTAAACGTGTGACTCTGTTCCGTTTTGTAATTCAGTTCAAGTGTAGCGGTTTTTACATTCCCTCTATTAGTGATATCTTATGACAAGTGTCTTTTTCTGTGTGACTTTTTTCACTTAGAATCGTCGTACCTAAATCCACTCATCATGCTGCTACTAGCCTTATGACCTTGATTTCATGGCTGAGTGATATTCCATTGTACATAAGGACCACAACTTCTTTATCCTTTTTTCTCTTTCCTGGGATATTTAAGGTGTAACGAAGTGGAGGTTCTTGTCAAGAGAGCAGCCCTAAACTTTGGGGTGCCTGTGTCTTGCTGATTTTTAGTTTTCCCAATGTATACGCCCATGAGTGGAAGTGCCCTATGCTCTCTAAGCTGAGTTTTTTAGATGTTTCAGGACACACCGTACACTTCTCCAGAGTGGCTGTTGGCAATTTACATCGCGCCCATCAGCGTAGCAAGGCTCCCGGTTCTCCATGGCCTGTCCTGCATTTCTGGTTTTGACACTTTATTCAGCATGGCCCTTTTGACCGATGGGAAGCGAGACTTCTTTGTAGCGCTGATTTGCCTTTCCAGGTTGCTTGGTTGGCCAAAAAGGGCGTATGCGTTTTTTCCTGAATATATTCAGGAAAAAACGCATACGCCCTTTTTGGCCAAGGGCATGATTGTCGAGGTTTGGCCGCTTTTCCTGTGCTTTCAAGGCGATTCGAATCTACCTCCTGAAATCTGTTTCCTGCAATTCTGCCTTGCTTTCAAATCCTCTTCGGTGCCTTCCCTCAATATATTTGTGGACAAGAGTTATCATTTATAACTCTGCAGGTTTGTGAATTGCAGTGCCCCTGAGCTCCATTGTTCAACTCGCTTACTTGGGAGCTGGCCGCAAAAGCGCAGGATTGCTTCAGGCCCTATTCTGGTCCCGGGCGGCAGGCTGAGCCTGTGGTTAATTCTTCTTCCTGATGGGAAAATAGAGTGACCTGTGCCAGTCCCAAAACCTAGAGCTAGTCTCTCATTGGTTCCCCCTCTTCCCGTTCATCCTCAGGACAAATCGCAACCTGTACGGAACCTGTGGTTAAAGGTGCTGAGTCTCCAAGGAGGGAGATTGCTAGTAAAGCGGCTGGAATGGCGAACCCGAGCACAAGGAGGTGAGAAATGAGGTGCGTTTTAGAAACCTTTCCCGATCACACGGTGTACCATCTTCTGGGTTTCTCATGCATGTTTTCGATGTAGGAAGATGCCCTTGAACCTGGAGATTTGGGACCCATGGGATGGGTACCACGCAGTACTACTGTAAAGGGTCTGCGTTTGCTCACCCAACCTCACCAAACCTCTCAGCCCCAAGAGTGTCCACCCTTATGTCTCCGTCAGCTGTGGGTCTAGATATGGTCAATCCAGGTGGCATCACAGCCCCTGAACGAATTGTGTAAGAATTTCTCTCTCTTTCACTGTCTTTGTTTCACGGGTTTTTAAAAGTAATTGATTTTTATATTGGGGTTTAGCTGCTTTTCACTGCTGTGTTTATGCCGCTTTACACCCACTTGACTCACTTACAGAGAGATATCAATACATAGGTTTAAGATTCTTACTAGTCAGATATATTCTTGGGCGGTGAGTAGGGGGTGTTGAGTCCAGTTCCCTGAGCAAGGAGTAGGTCTTGTCTATTACATATTGGGTTTATGGAACGGTATCTGAGCTAATTTGAAACCCGTGTTTTATGCATCCCCCCGCCTCACCTTTCCCGTTGAGCAGCCATAGTGTGTTTTCTAAACGTGTGACTCTGTTCCGTTTTGTATTTCAGTTCAAGTGTAGCGGTTTTTACATTCCCTCTATTAGTGATATCTTATGACAAGTGTCTTTTTCTGTGTGACTTTTTTCACTTAGAATCGTCGTACCTAAATCCACTCATCATGCTGCTACTAGCCTTATGACCTTGATTTCATGGCTGCGTGATATTCCATTGTACATAAGGACCACAACTTCTTTATCCTTTTTTCTCTTTCCTGGGATATTTAAGGTGTAACGAAGTGGAGGTTCTTGTCAAGAGAGCAGCCCTAAACTTTGGGGTGCCTGTGTCTTGCTGATTTTATTTTTCCCAATGTATACGCCCATGAGTGGAAGTGCCCTATGCTCTCTAAGCTGAGTTTTTTAGATGTTTCAGGACACACCGTACACTTCTCCAGAGTGGCTGTTGGCAATTTACATCACGCCCATCAGCGTAGCAAGGCTCCCGGTTCTCCATGGCCTGTCCTGCATTTCTGGTTTTGACACTTTATTCAGCATGGCCCTTTTGACCGATGGGAAGCGAGACTTCTTTGTAGCGCTGATTTGCCTTTTCAGGTTGCTTGGTTGGCCAAAAAGGGCGTATGCGTTTTTTCCTGAATATATTCAGGTAAAAACGCATACGCCCTTTTTGGCCAAGGGCATGATTGTCGAGGTTTGGCCGCTTTTCCTGTACTTTCAAGGCGATTCGAATCTACCTCCTGAAATCTGTTTCCTGCAATTCTGTCTTGCTTTCAAATCCTCTTCGTTGCCTTCCCTCAATATATTTGTGGACGTGAGTTATCATTTATAACTCTGCAGGTTTGTGAATTGCAGTGCCCCTGAGGTCCATTGTTCAACTCGCTTTCTTGGGAGCTGGCCGCAAAAGCGCAGGATTGCTTCAGGCCCTATTTTTTTTCTGGGCGGCAGGCTGAGCCTGTGGTTAATTCTTCTTCCTGATGGGAAAATAGAGTGACCTGTGCCAGTCCCAACACCTAGAGCTAGTCTCTCATTGGTTCCCCCTCTTCCCGTTCATCCTCAGGACAAATCGCAACCTGTACGGAACAGGAGGTTAAAGGTGCTGAGTCTCCAAGGAGGGAGATTGCTAGTAAAGCGGCTGGAATGGCGAACCCGAGCACAAGGAGGTGAGAAATGAGGTGCGTTTTAGAAACCTTTCCCGATCACACGGTGTACCATCTTCTGGGTTTCTCATGCATGTTTTCGATGTAGGAAGATGCCCTTGAACCTGGAGATTTGGGCCCCATGGGATGGGTACCACGCAGTACTACTGTAAAGGGTCTGCGTTTGCTCACCCAACCTCACCAAACCTCTCAGCCCCAAGAGTGTCCACCCTTATGTCTCCGTCAGCTGTGGGTCTAGATATGGTCAATCCAGGTGGCATCACAGCCCCTGAACGAATTTTGTAAGAATTTCTCTCTCTTTCACTGTCTTTGTTTCACGGGTTTTTAAAAGTAATTGATTTTTATATTGGGGTTTAGCTGCTTTTCACTGCTGTGTTTATGCCGCTTTACACCCACTTGACTCACTTACAGAGAGATATCAATACATAGGTTTAAGATTCTTACTAGTCAGATATATTCTTGGGCGGTGAGTAGGGGGTGTTGAGTCCAGTTCCCTGAGCAAGGAGTAGGTCTTGTCTATTACATATTGGGTTTATGGAACGGTATCTGAGCTAATTTGAAACCCGTGTTTTATGCATCACCTCACCTCACCTTTCCCGTTAAGCAGCCATAGTGAGTTTTCTAAACGTGTGACTCTGTTCCGTTTTGTAATTCAGTTCAAGTGTAGCGGTTTTTACATTCCCTCTATTAGTGATATCTTATGACAAGTGTCTTTTTCTGTGTGACTTTTTTCGCTTAGAATCGTCGTACCTAAATCCACTCATCATGCTGCTACTAGCCTTATGACGTTGATTTCATGGCTGAGTGATATTCCATTGTACATAAGGACCACAACTTCTTTATCCATTTTTCTCTTTCCTGGGATATTTAAGGTGTAACGAAGTGGAGGTTCTTGTCAAGAGAGCAGCCCTAAACTTTGGGGTGCCTGTGTCTTGCTGATTTTTAGTTTTCCCAATGTATACGCCCATGAGTGGAAGTCTCCTATGCTCTCTAAGCTGAGTTTTTTAGATGTTTCAGGACACACCGTACACTTCTCCAGAATGGCTGTTGGCAATTTACATCCCACCCATCAGCGTAGCAAGGCTCCCGGTTCTCCATGGCCTGTCCTGCATTTCTGGTTTTGACACTTTATTCAGCATGGCCCTTTTGACCGATGGGAAGCGAGACTTCTTTGTAGCGCTGATTTGCCTTTCCAGGTTGCTTGGTTGGCCAAAAAGGGCGTATGCGTTTTTTCCTGAATATATTCAGGAAAAAACGCATACGCCCTTTTTGGCCAAGGGCATGATTGTCGAGGTTTGGCCGCTTTTCCTGTGCTTTCAAGGCGATTCGAATCTACCTCCTGAAACTTGTTTCCTGCCATTCTGCCTTGCTTTCAAATCCTCTTCGTTGCCTTCCCTCAATATATTTTTGGACGAGAGTTATCATTTATAACTCTGCAGGTTTGTGAATTGCTGTTCCCCTGAGCTCCATTGTTGAACTCGCTTTCTTGAGAGCTGGCCGCAAAAGCGCAGGATTGCTTCAGGCCCTATTCTGGTCCCGGGCGGCAGGCTGAGCCTGTGGTTAATTCTTCTTCCTGATGGGAAAATAGAGTGACCTGTGCCAGTCCCAACACCTAGAGCTAGTCTCACATTGGTTCCCCCTCTTCCCGTTCATCTTCAGGACAAATTGCAACCTGTACGGAACAGGAGGTTAAAGGTGCTGAGTGTCCAAGGAGGGAGATTGCTAGTAAAGCGGCTGGAATGGCGAACCCGAGCACAAGGAGATGAGAAATGAGGTGCGTTTTAGAAACATTTCCCGATCACACGGTGTACCATCTTCTGGGTTTCTCATGCATGTTTTCGATGTAGGAAGATGCCCTTGAACCTGGAGATTTGGGACCCATGGGATGGGTACCACGCAGTGGTATTTTAAGGGTCTGCGTTTGCTCACCCAACCTCACCAAACCTCTCAGCCCCAAGAATGTCCACCCTTATGTCTCCTCAGCTGTGGATCTAGATATGGTCAATCCAGGTGGCATCACAGCCCCTGAACGAATTGTGTAAGAATTTCTCTCTCTTTCACTGTCTTTGTTTCACGGGTTTTTAAAAGTAATTGATTTTTATAATGGGGTTTAGGTGCTTTTCACTGCTGTGTTTATGCCGCTTTACACCCACTTGAATCACTTACAGAGAGATATCAACACATAGGTTTAAGATTCTTACTAGTCAGATATATTCTTGGGCGGTGAGTAGGGGGTGTTGAGTCCAGTTCCCTGAGCAAGGAGTAGGTCTTGTCTATTACATATTGGGTTTATGGAACGGTATCTGAGCTAATTTGAAACCCGTGTTTTATGCATCCCCCCGCCTCACCTTTCCCGTTGAGCAGCCATAGTGTGTTTTCTAAACGTGTGACTCTGTTCCGTTTTGTATTTCAGTTCAAGTGTAGCGGTTTTTACATTCCCTCTATTAGTGATATCTTATGACAAGTGTCTTTTTCTGTGTGACTTTTTTCACTTAGAATCGTCGTACCTAAATCCACTCATCATGCTGCTACTAGCCTTATGACCTTGATTTCATGGCTGCGTGATATTCCATTGTACATAAGGACCACAACTTCTTTATCCTTTTTTCTCTTTCCTGGGATATTTAAGGTGTAACGAAGTGGAGGTTCTTGTCAAGAGAGCAGCCCTAAACTTTGGGGTGCCTGTGTCTTGCTGATTTTATTTTTCCCAATGTATACGCCCATGAGTGGAAGTGCCCTATGCTCTCTAAGCTGAGTTTTTTAGATGTTTCAGGACACACCGTACACTTCTCCAGAGTGGCTGTTGGCAATTTACATCACGCCCATCAGCGTAGCAAGGCTCCCGGTTCTCCATGGCCTGTCCTGCATTTCTGGTTTTGACACTTTATTCAGCATGGCCCTTTTGACCGATGGGAAGCGAGACTTCTTTGTAGCGCTGATTTGCCTTTTCAGGTTGCTTGGTTGGCCAAAAAGGGCGTATGCGTTTTTTCCTGAATATATTCAGGTAAAAACGCATACGCCCTTTTTGGCCAAGGGCATGATTGTCGAGGTTTGGCCGCTTTTCCTGTACTTTCAAGGCGATTCGAATCTACCTCCTGAAATCTGTTTCCTGCAATTCTGTCTTGCTTTCAAATCCTCTTCGTTGCCTTCCCTCAATATATTTGTGGACGTGAGTTATCATTTATAACTCTGCAGGTTTGTGAATTGCAGTGCCCCTGAGCTCCATTGTTCAACTCGCTTTCTTGGGAGCTGGCCGCAAAAGCGCAGGATTGCTTCAGGCCCTATTTTTTTTCTGGGCGGCAGGCTGAGCCTGTGGTTAATTCTTCTTCCTGATGGGAAAATAGAGTGACCTGTGCCAGTCCCAACACCTAGAGCTAGTCTCTCATTGGTTCCCCCTCTTCCCGTTCATCCTCAGGACAAATCGCAACCTGTACGGAACAGGAGGTTAAAGGTGCTGAGTCTCCAAGGAGGGAGATTGCTAGTAAAGCGGCTGGAATGGCGAACCCGAGCACAAGGAGGTGAGAAATGAGGTGCGTTTTAGAAACCTTTCCCGATCACACGGTGTACCATCTTCTGGGTTTCTCATGCATGTTTTCGATGTAGGAAGATGCCCTTGAACCTGGAGATTTGGGCCCCATGGGATGGGTACCACGCAGTACTACTGTAAAGGGTCTGCGTTTGCTCACCCAACCTCACCAAACCTCTCAGCCCCAAGAGTGTCCACCCTTATGTCTCCGTCAGCTGTGGGTCTAGATATGGTCAATCCAGGTGGCATCACAGCCCCTGAACGAATTTTGTAAGAATTTCTCTCTCTTTCACTGTCTTTGTTTCACGGGTTTTTAAAAGTAATTGATTTTTATATTGGGGTTTAGCTGCTTTTCACTGCTGTGTTTATGCCGCTTTACACCCACTTGACTCACTTACAGAGAGATATCAATACATAGGTTTAAGATTCTTACTAGTCAGATATATTCTTGGGCGGTGAGTAGGGGGTGTTGAGTCCAGTTCCCTGAGCAAGGAGTAGGTCTTGTCTATTACATATTGGGTTTATGGAACGGTATCTGAGCTAATTTGAAACCCGTGTTTTATGCATCACCTCACCTCACCTTTCCCGTTAAGCAGCCATAGTGAGTTTTCTAAACGTGTGACTCTGTTCCGTTTTGTAATTCAGTTCAAGTGTAGCGGTTTTTACATTCCCTCTATTAGTGATATCTTATGACAAGTGTCTTTTTCTGTGTGACTTTTTTCGCTTAGAATCGTCGTACCTAAATCCACTCATCATGCTGCTACTAGCCTTATGACGTTGATTTCATGGCTGAGTGATATTCCATTGTACATAAGGACCACAACTTCTTTATCCATTTTTCTCTTTCCTGGGATATTTAAGGTGTAACGAAGTGGAGGTTCTTGTCAAGAGAGCAGCCCTAAACTTTGGGGTGCCTGTGTCTTGCTGATTTTTAGTTTTCCCAATGTATACGCCCATGAGTGGAAGTCTCCTATGCTCTCTAAGCTGAGTTTTTTAGATGTTTCAGGACACACCGTACACTTCTCCAGAATGGCTGTTGGCAATTTACATCCCACCCATCAGCGTAGCAAGGCTCCCGGTTCTCCATGGCCTGTCCTGCATTTCTGGTTTTGACACTTTATTCAGCATGGCCCTTTTGACCGATGGGAAGCGAGACTTCTTTGTAGCGCTGATTTGCCTTTCCAGGTTGCTTGGTTGGCCAAAAAGGGCGTATGCGTTTTTTCCTGAATATATTCAGGAAAAAACGCATACGCCCTTTTTGGCCAAGGGCATGATTGTCGAGGTTTGGCCGCTTTTCCTGTGCTTTCAAGGCGATTCGAATCTACCTCCTGAAACTTGTTTCCTGCCATTCTGCCTTGCTTTCAAATCCTCTTCGTTGCCTTCCCTCAATATATTTTTGGACGAGAGTTATCATTTATAACTCTGCAGGTTTGTGAATTGCTGTTCCCCTGAGCTCCATTGTTGAACTCGCTTTCTTGAGAGCTGGCCGCAAAAGCGCAGGATTGCTTCAGGCCCTATTCTGGTCCCGGGCGGCAGGCTGAGCCTGTGGTTAATTCTTCTTCCTGATGGGAAAATAGAGTGACCTGTGCCAGTCCCAACACCTAGAGCTAGTCTCACATTGGTTCCCCCTCTTCCCGTTCATCTTCAGGACAAATTGCAACCTGTACGGAACAGGAGGTTAAAGGTGCTGAGTGTCCAAGGAGGGAGATTGCTAGTAAAGCGGCTGGAATGGCGAACCCGAGCACAAGGAGATGAGAAATGAGGTGCGTTTTAGAAACCTTTCCCGATCACACGGTGTACCATCTTCTGGGTTTCTCATGCATGTTTTCGATGTAGGAAGATGCCCTTGAACCTGGAGATTTGGGACCCATGGGATGGGTACCACGCAGTGGTATTTTAAGGGTCTGCGTTTGCTCACCCAACCTCACCAAACCTCTCAGCCCCAAGAATGTCCACCCTTATGTCTCCTCAGCTGTGGATCTAGATATGGTCAATCCAGGTGGCATCACAGCCCCTGAACGAATTGTGTAAGAATTTCTCTCTCTTTCACTGTCTTTGTTTCACGGGTTTTTAAAAGTAATTGATTTTTATAATGGGGTTTAGGTGCTTTTCACTGCTGTGTTTATGCCGCTTTACACCCACTTGAATCACTTACAGAGAGATATCAACACATAGGTTTAAGATTCTTACTAGTCAGATATATTCTTGGGCGGTGAGTAGGGGGTGTTGAGTCCAGTTCCCTGAGCAAGGAGTAGGTCTTGTCTATTACATATTGGGTTTATGGAACGGTATCTGAGCTAATTTGAAACCCGTGTTTTATGCATCCCCCCGCCTCACCTTTCCCGTTGAGCAGCCATAGTGTGTTTTCTAAACGTGTGACTCTGTTCCGTTTTGTATTTCAGTTCAAGTGTAGCGGTTTTTACATTCCCTCTATTAGTGATATCTTATGACAAGTGTCTTTTTCTGTGTGACTTTTTTCACTTAGAATCGTCGTACCTAAATCCACTCATCATGCTGCTACTAGCCTTATGACCTTGATTTCATGGCTGCGTGATATTCCATTGTACATAAGGACCACAACTTCTTTATCCTTTTTTCTCTTTCCTGGGATATTTAAGGTGTAACGAAGTGGAGGTTCTTGTCAAGAGAGCAGCCCTAAACTTTGGGGTGCCTGTGTCTTGCTGATTTTATTTTTCCCAATGTATACGCCCATGAGTGGAAGTGCCCTATGCTCTCTAAGCTGAGTTTTTTAGATGTTTCAGGACACACCGTACACTTCTCCAGAGTGGCTGTTGGCAATTTACATCACGCCCATCAGCGTAGCAAGGCTCCCGGTTCTCCATGGCCTGTCCTGCATTTCTGGTTTTGACACTTTATTCAGCATGGCCCTTTTGACCGATGGGAAGCGAGACTTCTTTGTAGCGCTGATTTGCCTTTTCAGGTTGCTTGGTTGGCCAAAAAGGGCGTATGCGTTTTTTCCTGAATATATTCAGGTAAAAACGCATACGCCCTTTTTGGCCAAGGGCATGATTGTCGAGGTTTGGCCGCTTTTCCTGTACTTTCAAGGCGATTCGAATCTACCTCCTGAAATCTGTTTCCTGCAATTCTGTCTTGCTTTCAAATCCTCTTCGTTGCCTTCCCTCAATATATTTGTGGACGTGAGTTATCATTTATAACTCTGCAGGTTTGTGAATTGCAGTGCCCCTGAGCTCCATTGTTCAACTCGCTTTCTTGGGAGCTGGCCGCAAAAGCGCAGGATTGCTTCAGGCCCTATTTTTTTTCTGGGCGGCAGGCTGAGCCTGTGGTTAATTCTTCTTCCTGATGGGAAAATAGAGTGACCTGTGCCAGTCCCAACACCTAGAGCTAGTCTCTCATTGGTTCCCCCTCTTCCCGTTCATCCTCAGGACAAATCGCAACCTGTACGGAACAGGAGGTTAAAGGTGCTGAGTCTCCAAGGAGGGAGATTGCTAGTAAAGCGGCTGGAATGGCGAACCCGAGCACAAGGAGGTGAGAAATGAGGTGCGTTTTAGAAACCTTTCCCCATGACACGGTGTACCATCTTCTGGGTTTCTCATGCATGTTTTCGATGTAGGAAGATGCCCTTGAACCTGGAGATTTGGGACCCATGGGATGGGTACCACGCAGTACTACTTTAAAGGGTCTGCTTTTGCTCACCCAACCTCACCAAACCTCTCAGCCCCAAGAGTGTCCACCCTTATGTCTCCGTCAGCTGTGGGTCTAGATATGGTCAATCCAGGTGGCATCACAGCCCCTGAACGAATTGTGTAAGAATTTCTCTCTCTTTCACTGTCTTTATTTCACGGGTTTTTAAAAGTAATTGATTTTTATAATGGGGTTTAGCTGCTTTTCACTGCTGTGTTTATGCCGCTTTACACCCACTTGACTCACTTACAGAGAGATATCAATACATAGGTTTAAGATTCTTACTAGT
Organism: Eschrichtius robustus; assembly: GCF_028021215.1. Classification (NCBI taxonomy): domain Eukaryota; kingdom Metazoa; phylum Chordata; class Mammalia; order Artiodactyla; family Eschrichtiidae; genus Eschrichtius; species Eschrichtius robustus. The sequence goes on along the minus strand of NC_090831.1, from coordinate 40,854,552 downwards.
CAGATATATTCTTGGGTGGTGAGTAGGGGGTGTTGAGTCCAGTTCCCTGAGCAAGGAGTAGGTCTTGTCTATTACATATTGGGTTTATGGAACGGTATCTGAGCTAATTTGAAACCCGTGTTTTATGCATCCCCCCGCCTCACCTTTCCCGTTGAGCAGCCATAGTGTGTTTTCTAAACGTGTGACTTTGTTCCGTTTTGTAATTCAGTTAAAGTGTAGCGGTTTTTACATTCCCTCTATTAGTGATATCTTATGAGAAGTGTCTCTTTCTGTGTGACTTTTTTCACTTAGAATCGTCGTACCTAAATCCACTCATCATACTGCTACTAGCCTTATGACGTTGATTTCATGGCTGAGTGATATTCCATTGTATATAAGGATCACAAATTCTTTATCCATTTTTCTCTTTCCTGGGATATTTAAGGTGTAACGAAGTGGAGGTTCTTGTCAAGAGAGCAGCCCTAAACTTTGGGGTGCCTTTGTCCTGCTGATTTTTTATTTTTCCCAATTTATACGCCCATGAGTGGAAGTGCCCTATGCTCTCTAAGCTGAGTTTTTTAGATGTTTCAGGACACACCGTACACTTCTCCAGAGTGGCTGTTGGCAATTTACATCCCGCCCATCAGTGTAGCAAGGCTCCCGTTTCTCCATGGCCTGTCCTGCATTTCTGGTTTTGACACTTTATTCAGCATGGCCCTTTTGACCGATGGGAAGCGAGACTTCTTTGTAGCGCTGATTTGCCTTTCCAGGTTGCTTGGTTGGCCAAAAAGGGCGTATGCGTTTTTTCCTGAATATATTCAGGAAAAAACGCATACGCCCTTTTTGGCCAAGGGCATGATTGTCGAGGTTTGGCCGCTTTTCCTGTGCTTTCAAGGCGATTCGAATCTACCTCCTGAAATCCGTTTCCTGCAATTCTGCCTTGCTTTCAAATCCTCTTCGTTGCCTTCCCTCAATATATTTGTGGACAAGAATTATCATTTATAACTCTGCAGGTTTGTGAATTGCAGTGCCCCTGAGCTCCATTGTTCAACTCGCTTACTTGGGAGCTGGCCGCAAATGCACAGGATTGCTTCAGGCCCTATTCTGGTCCCGGGCGGCAGGCTGAGCCTGTGGTTAATTCTTCTTCCTGATGGGAAAATAGAGTGACCTTTGCCAGTCCCAACACCTAGAGCTAGTCTCTCATTGGTTCCCCCTCTTCCCGTTCATCCTCAGGACAAATCGCAACCTGTACGGAACAGGAGGTTAAAGGTGCTGAGTCTCCAAGGAGGGAGATTGCTAGTAAAGCGGCTGGAATGGCGAACCCGAGCACAAGAAGGTGAGAAATGAGGTGCGTTTTAGAAACCTTTCCCGATGACACGGTGTACCATCTTCTGGGTTTCTCATGCATGTTTTCGATGTAGGAAGATGCCCTTGAACCTGGAGATTTGGGACCCATGGGATGGGTACCACGCAGTACTACTTTAAAGGGTCTGCGTTTGCTCACCCAACCTCACCAAACCTCTCAGCCCCAAGAGTGTCCACCCTTATGTCTCCGTCAGCTGTGGGTCTAGATATGGTCAATCCAGGTGGCATCACAGCCCCTGAACGAATTTTGTAAGAATTTCTCGCTCTTTCACTGTCTTTGTTTCACGGGTTTTTAAAAGTAACTGATTTTTATAATGGGGTTTAGCTGCTTTTCACTGCTGTGTTTATGCCGCTTTACACCCACTTGACTCACTTACAGAGAGATATCAATACATAGGTTTAAGATTCTTACTAGTCAGATATATTCTTGGGCGGTGAGTAGGGGGTGTTGAGTCCAGTTCCCTGAGCAAGGAGTAGGTCTTGTCTATTACATATTGGGTTTATGGAACGGTATCTGAGCTAATTTGAAACCCGTCTTTTATGCATCACCCCGCCTCACCTTTCCCGTTAAGCAGCCATAGTGTGTTTTCTAAACGTGTGACTCTGTTCCGTTTTGTAATTCAATTCAAGTGTGGCGGTTTTTACATTCCCTCTATTAGTGATATCTTATGACAAGTGTCTTTTTCTGTGTGACTTATTTCACTTAGAATCGTCGTACCTAAATCCACTCATCATGCTGCTACTAGCCTTATGACGTTGATTTCATGGCTGAGTGATATTCCACTGTACATAAGGACCACAACTTCTTTATCCATTTTTCTCTTTCCTGGGATATTTAAGGTGTAACGAAGTGGAGGTTCTTGTCAAGAGAGCAGCCCTAAACTTTGGGGTGCCTGTGTCTTGCTGATTTTTAGTTTTCCCAATTTATACGCCCATGAGTGCAAGTGCCCTATGCTCTCTAAGCTGAGTTTTTTAGATGTTTCAGGACACACCGTACACTTCTCCAGAGTGGCTGTTGGCAATTTACATCGCGCCCATCAGCGAAGCAAGGCTCCCGTTTCTCCATGGCCTGTCCTGCATTTCTGGTTTTGACACTTTATTCAGCATGGCCCTTTTGACCGATGGGAAGCGAGACTTCTTTGTAGCGCTGATTTGCCTTTCCAGGTTGCTTGGTTGGCCAAAAAGGGCGTATGCGTTTTTTCCTGAATATATTCAGGAAAAAACGCATACGCCCTTTTTGGCCAAGGGCATGATTGTCGAGGTGTGGCCGCTTTTCATGTGCTTTCAAGTCGATTCGAATCAACCTCCTGAAATCTGTTTCCTGCAATTCTGCCTTGCTTTCAAATCTTCTTCGTTGCCTTCCCTCTATATATTTGTGGACGAGAGTTATCATTTATAACTCTGCAGGTTTGTGAATTACAGTGCCCCTGAGCTCCATTGTTCAACTCGCTTTCTTGGGAGCTGGCCGCAAAAGCGCAGGATTGCTTCAGGCCCTATTTTTTTTCTGGGCGGCAGGCTGAGCCTGTGGTTAATTCTTCTTCCTGATGGGAAAATAGAGTGACCTGTGCCAGTCCCAACACCTAGAGCTAGTCTCTCATTGGTTCCCCCTCTTCCCGTTCATCCTCAGGACAAATCGCAACCTGTACGGAACAGGAGGTTAAAGGTGCTTAGTCTCCAAGGAGGGAGATTGCTAGTAAAGCAGCTGGAATGGCGAACCCGAGCACAAGGAGGTGAGAAATGAGGTGCGTTTTAGAAACCTTTCCCGATGACACGGTGTACCATCTTCTGGGTTTCTCATGCATGTTTTCGATGTAGGAAGATGCCCTTGAACCTGGAGATTTGGGACCCATGGGATGGGTACCACGCAGTACTACTTTAAAGGGTCTGCGTTTGCTCACCCAACCTCACCAAACCTCTCAGCCCCAAGAGTGTCCACCCTTATGTCTCCGTCAGCTGTGGGTCTAGATATGGTCAATCCAGGTGGCATCACAGCCCCTGAACGAATTTTGTAAGAATTTCTCTCTCTTTCACTGTCTTTGTTTCACGGGTTTTTAAAAGTAATTGATTTTTATAATGGGGTTTAGCTGCTTTTCACTGTTGTGTTTATGCCGCTTTACACCCACTTGACTCACTTACAGAGAGATATCAATACATAGGTTTAAGATTCCTACTAGTCAGATATATTCTTGGGTGGTGAGTAGGGGGTGTTGAGTCCAGTTCCCTGAGCAAGGAGTAGGTCTTGTCTATTACATATTGGGTTTATGGAACGGTAACTGAGCTAATTTGAAACCCGTGTTTTATGCATCCCCCCGCCTCACCTTTCCCGTTGAGCAGCCATAGTGTGTTTTCTAAACGTGTGACTCTGTTCCGTTTTGTAATTCAGTTCAAGTGTAGCGGTTTTTACATTCCCTCTATTAGTGATATCTTATGACAAGTGTCTTTTTCTGTGTGACTTTTTTCACTTAGAATCGTCGTACCTAAATCCACTCATCATGCTGCTACTAGCCTTATGACCTTGATTTCATGGCTGAGTGATATTCCATTGTACATAAGGACCACAACTTCTTTATCCTTTTTTCTCTTTCCTGGGATATTTAAGGTGTAACGAAGTGGAGGTTCTTGTCAAGAGAGCAGCCCTAAACTTTGGGGTGCCTGTGTCTTGCTGATTTTTAGTTTTCCCAATGTATACGCCCATGAGTGGAAGTGCCCTATGCTCTCTAAGCTGAGTTTTTTAGATGTTTCAGGACACACCGTACACTTCTCCAGAGTGGCTGTTGGCAATTTACATCGCGCCCATCAGCGTAGCAAGGCTCCCGGTTCTCCATGGCCTGTCCTGCATTTCTGGTTTTGACACTTTATTCAGCATGGCCCTTTTGACCGATGGGAAGCGAGACTTCTTTGTAGCGCTGATTTGCCTTTCCAGGTTGCTTGGTTGGCCAAAAAGGGCGTATGCGTTTTTTCCTGAATATATTCAGGAAAAAACGCATACGCCCTTTTTGGCCAAGGGCATGATTGTCGAGGTTTGGCCGCTTTTCCTGTGCTTTCAAGGCGATTCGAATCTACCTCCTGAAATCTGTTTCCTGCAATTCTGCCTTGCTTTCAAATCCTCTTCGGTGCCTTCCCTCAATATATTTGTGGACAAGAGTTATCATTTATAACTCTGCAGGTTTGTGAATTGCAGTGCCCCTGAGCTCCATTGTTCAACTCGCTTACTTGGGAGCTGGCCGCAAAAGCGCAGGATTGCTTCAGGCCCTATTCTGGTCCCGGGCGGCAGGCTGAGCCTGTGGTTAATTCTTCTTCCTGATGGGAAAATAGAGTGACCTGTGCCAGTCCCAAAACCTAGAGCTAGTCTCTCATTGGTTCCCCCTCTTCCCGTTCATCCTCAGGACAAATCGCAACCTGTACGGAACCTGTGGTTAAAGGTGCTGAGTCTCCAAGGAGGGAGATTGCTAGTAAAGCGGCTGGAATGGCGAACCCGAGCACAAGGAGGTGAGAAATGAGGTGCGTTTTAGAAACCTTTCCCGATCACACGGTGTACCATCTTCTGGGTTTCTCATGCATGTTTTCGATGTAGGAAGATGCCCTTGAACCTGGAGATTTGGGCCCCATGGGATGGGTACCACGCAGTACTACTGTAAAGGGTCTGCGTTTGCTCACCCAACCTCACCAAACCTCTCAGCCCCAAGAGTGTCCACCCTTATGTCTCCGTCAGCTGTGGGTCTAGATATGGTCAATCCAGGTGGCATCACAGCCCCTGAACGAATTGTGTAAGAATTTCTCTCTCTTTCACTGTCTTTGTTTCACGGGTTTTTAAAAGTAATTGATTTTTATATTGGGGTTTAGCTGCTTTTCACTGCTGTGTTTATGCCGCTTTACACCCACTTGACTCACTTACAGAGAGATATCAATACATAGGTTTAAGATTCTTACTAGTCAGATATATTCTTGGGCGGTGAGTAGGGGGTGTTGAGTCCAGTTCCCTGAGCAAGGAGTAGGTCTTGTCTATTACATATTGGGTTTATGGAACGGTATCTGAGCTAATTTGAAACCCGTGTTTTATGCATCACCCCACCTCACCTTTCCCGTTAAGCAGCCATAGTGTGTTTTCTAAACGTGTGACTCTGTTCCGTTTTGTAATTCAGTTCAAGTGTAGCGGTTTTTACATTCCCTCTATTAGTGATATCTTATGACAAGTGTCTTTTTCTGTGTGACTTTTTTCGCTTAGAATCGTCGTACCTAAATCCACTCATCATGCTGCTACTAGCCTTATGACGTTGATTTCATGGCTGAGTGATATTCCATTGTACATAAGGACCACAACTTCTTTATCCATTTTTCTCTTTCCTGGGATATTTAAGGTGTAACGAAGTGGAGGTTCTTGTCAAGAGAGCAGCCCTAAACTTTGGGGTGCCTGTGTCTTGCTGATTTTTAGTTTTCCCAATGTATACGCCCATGAGTGGAAGTCTCCTATGCTCTCTAAGCTGAGTTTTTTAGATGTTTCAGGACACACCGTACACTTCTCCAGAATGGCTGTTGGCAATTTACATCCCACCCATCAGCGTAGCAAGGCTCCCGGTTCTCCATGGCCTGTCCTGCATTTCTGGTTTTGACACTTTATTCAGCATGGCCCTTTTGACCGATGGGAAGCGAGACTTCTTTGTAGCGCTGATTTGCCTTTCCAGGTTGCTTGGTTGGCCAAAAAGGGCGTATGCGTTTTTTCCTGAATATATTCAGGAAAAAACGCATACGCCCTTTTTGGCCAAGGGCATGATTGTCGAGGTTTGGCCGCTTTTCCTGTGCTTTCAAGGCGATTCGAATCTACCTCCTGAAACTTGTTTCCTGCCATTCTGCCTTGCTTTCAAATCCTCTTCGTTGCCTTCCCTCAATATATTTTTGGACGAGAGTTATCATTTATAACTCTGCAGGTTTGTGAATTGCTGTTCCCCTGAGCTCCATTGTTGAACTCGCTTTCTTGAGAGCTGGCCGCAAAAGCGCAGGATTGCTTCAGGCCCTATTCTGGTCCCGGGCGGCAGGCTGAGCCTGTGGTTAATTCTTCTTCCTGATGGGAAAATAGAGTGACCTGTGCCAGTCCCAACACCTAGAGCTAGTCTCACATTGGTTCCCCCTCTTCCCGTTCATCTTCAGGACAAATTGCAACCTGTACGGAACAGGAGGTTAAAGGTGCTGAGTGTCCAAGGAGGGAGATTGCTAGTAAAGCGGCTGGAATGGCGAACCCGAGCACAAGGAGATGAGAAATGAGGTGCGTTTTAGAAACCTTTCCCGATCACACGGTGTACCATCTTCTGGGTTTCTCATGCATGTTTTCGATGTAGGAAGATGCCCTTGAACCTGGAGATTTGGGACCCATGGGATGGGTACCACGCAGTGGTATTTTAAGGGTCTGCGTTTGCTCACCCAACCTCACCAAACCTCTCAGCCCCAAGAATGTCCACCCTTATGTCTCCTCAGCTGTGGATCTAGATATGGTCAATCCAGGTGGCATCACAGCCCCTGAACGAATTGTGTAAGAATTTCTCTCTCTTTCACTGTCTTTGTTTCACGGGTTTTTAAAAGTAATTGATTTTTATAATGGGGTTTAGGTGCTTTTCACTGCTGTGTTTATGCCGCTTTACACCCACTTGAATCACTTACAGAGAGATATCAACACATAGGTTTAAGATTCTTACTAGTCAGATATATTCTTGGGCGGTGAGTAGGGGGTGTTGAGTCCAGTTCCCTGAGCAAGGAGTAGGTCTTGTCTATTACATATTGGGTTTATGGAACGGTATCTGAGCTAATTTGAAACCCGTGTTTTATGCATCCCCCCGCCTCACCTTTCCCGTTGAGCAGCCATAGTGTGTTTTCTAAACGTGTGACTCTGTTCCGTTTTGTAATTCAGTTCAAGTGTAGCGGTTTTTACATTCCCTCTATTAGTGATATCTTATGACAAGTGTCTTTTTCTGTGTGACTTTTTTCACTTAGAATCGTCGTACCTAAATCCACTCATCATGCTGCTACTAGCCTTATGACCTTGATTTCATGGCTGCGTGATATTCCATTGTACATAAGGACCACAACTTCTTTATCCTTTTTTCTCTTTCCTGGGATATTTAAGGTGTAACGAAGTGGAGGTTCTTGTCAAGAGAGCAGCCCTAAACTTTGGGGTGCCTGTGTCTTGCTGATTTTATTTTTCCCAATGTATACGCCCATGAGTGGAAGTGCCCTATGCTCTCTAAGCTGAGTTTTTTAGATGTTTCAGGACACACCGTACACTTCTCCAGAGTGGCTGTTGGCAATTTACATCACGCCCATCAGCGTAGCAAGGCTCCCGGTTCTCCATGGCCTGTCCTGCATTTCTGGTTTTGACACTTTATTCAGCATGGCCCTTTTGACCGATGGGAAGCGAGACTTCTTTGTAGCGCTGATTTGCCTTTTCAGGTTGCTTGGTTGGCCAAAAAGGGCGTATGCGTTTTTTCCTGAATATATTCAGGTAAAAACGCATACGCCCTTTTTGGCCAAGGGCATGATTGTCGAGGTTTGGCCGCTTTTCCTGTACTTTCAAGGCGATTCGAATCTACCTCCTGAAATCTGTTTCCTGCAATTCTGTCTTGCTTTCAAATCCTCTTCGTTGCCTTCCCTCAATATATTTGTGGACGTGAGTTATCATTTATAACTCTGCAGGTTTGTGAATTGCAGTGCCCCTGAGGTCCATTGTTCAACTCGCTTTCTTGGGAGCTGGCCGCAAAAGCGCAGGATTGCTTCAGGCCCTATTTTTTTTCTGGGCGGCAGGCTGAGCCTGTGGTTAATTCTTCTTCCTGATGGGAAAATAGAGTGACCTGTGCCAGTCCCAACACCTAGAGCTAGTCTCTCATTGGTTCCCCCTCTTCCCGTTCATCCTCAGGACAAATCGCAACCTGTACGGAACAGGAGGTTAAAGGTGCTGAGTCTCCAAGGAGGGAGATTGCTAGTAAAGCGGCTGGAATGGCGAACCCGAGCACAAGGAGGTGAGAAATGAGGTGCGTTTTAGAAACCTTTCCCCATGACACGGTGTACCATCTTCTGGGTTTCTCATGCATGTTTTCGATGTAGGAAGATGCCCTTGAACCTGGAGATTTGGGACCCATGGGATGGGTACCACGCAGTACTACTTTAAAGGGTCTGCTTTTGCTCACCCAACCTCACCAAACCTCTCAGCCCCAAGAGTGTCCACCCTTATGTCTCCGTCAGCTGTGGGTCTAGATATGGTCAATCCAGGTGGCATCACAGCCCCTGAACGAATTGTGTAAGAATTTCTCTCTCTTTCACTGTCTTTATTTCACGGGTTTTTAAAAGTAATTGATTTTTATAATGGGGTTTAGCTGCTTTTCACTGCTGTGTTTATGCCGCTTTACACCCACTTGACTCACTTACAGAGAGATATCAATACATAGGTTTAAGATTCTTACTAGTCAGATATATTCTTGGGCGGTGAGTAGGGGGTGTTGAGTCCAGTTCCCTGAGCAAGGAGTAGGTCTTGTCTATTACATATTGGGTTTATGGAACGGTATCTGAGCTAATTTGAAACCCGTGTTTTATGCATCCCCCCGCCTCACCTTTCCCGTTGAGCAGCCATAGTGTGTTTTCTAAACGTGTGACTTTGTTCCGTTTTGTAATTCAGTTCAAGTGTAGCGGTTTTTACATTCCCTCTATTAGTGATATCTTATGAGAAGTGTCTCTTTCTGTGTGACTTTTTTCACTTAGAATCGTCGTACCTAAATCCACTCATCATACTGCTACTAGCCTTATGACGTTGATTTCATGGCTGAGTGATATTCCATTGTATATAAGGATCACAAATTCTTTATCCATTTTTCTCTTTCCTGGGATATTTAAGGTGTAACGAAGTGGAGGTTCTTGTCAAGAGAGCAGCCCTAAACTTTGGGGTGCCTTTGTCCTGCTGATTTTTTATTTTTCCCAATTTATACGCCCATGAGTGGAAGTGCCCTATGCTCTCTAAGCTGAGTTTTTTAGATGTTTCAGGACACACCGTACACTTCTCCAGAGTGGCTGTTGGCAATTTACATCCCGCCCATCAGTGTAGCAAGGCTCCCGTTTCTCCATGGCCTGTCCTGCATTTCTGGTTTTGACACTTTATTCAGCATGGCCCTTTTGACCGATGGGAAGCGAGACTTCTTTGTAGCGCTGATTTGCCTTTCCAGGTTGCTTGGTTGGCCAAAAAGGGCGTATGCGTTTTTTCCTGAATATATTCAGGAAAAAACGCATACGCCCTTTTTGGCCAAGGGCATGATTGTCGAGGTTTGGCCGCTTTTCCTGTGCTTTCAAGGCGATTCGAATCTACCTCCTGAAATCCGTTTCCTGCAATTCTGCCTTGCTTTCAAATCCTCTTCGTTGCCTTCCCTCAATATATTTGTGGACAAGAATTATCATTTATAACTCTGCAGGTTTGTGAATTGCAGTGCCCCTGAGGTCCATTGTTCAACTCGCTTACTTGGGAGCTGGCCGCAAATGCACAGGATTGCTTCAGGCCCTATTCTGGTCCCGGGCGGCAGGCTGAGCCTGTGGTTAATTCTTCTTCCTGATGGGAAAATAGAGTGACCTTTGCCAGTCCCAACACCTAGAGCTAGTCTCTCATTGGTTCCCCCTCTTCCCGTTCATCCTCAGGACAAATCGCAACCTGTACGGAACAGGAGGTTAAAGGTGCTGAGTCTCCAAGGAGGGAGATTGCTAGTAAAGCGGCTGGAATGGCGAACCCGAGCACAAGAAGGTGAGAAATGAGGTGCGTTTTAGAAACCTTTCCCGATGACACGGTGTACCATCTTCTGGGTTTCTCATGCATGTTTTCGATGTAGGAAGATGCCCTTGAACCTGGAGATTTGGGACCCATGGGATGGGTACCACGCAGTACTACTTTAAAGGGTCTGCGTTTGCTCACCCAACCTCACCAAACCTCTCAGCCCCAAGAGTGTCCACCCTTATGTCTCCGTCAGCTGTGGGTCTAGATATGGTCAATCCAGGTGGCATCACAGCCCCTGAACGAATTTTGTAAGAATTTCTCGCTCTTTCACTGTCTTTGTTTCACGGGTTTTTAAAAGTAACTGATTTTTATAATGGGGTTTAGCTGCTTTTCACTGCTGTGTTTATGCCGCTTTACACCCACTTGACTCACTTACAGAGAGATATCAATACATAGGTTTAAGATTCTTACTAGTCAGATATATTCTTGGGCGGTGAGTAGGGGGTGTTGAGTCCAGTTCCCTGAGCAAGGAGTAGGTCTTGTCTATTACATATTGGGTTTATGGAACGGTATCTGAGCTAATTTGAAACCCGTGTTTTATGCATCACCCCGCCTCACCTTTCCCGTTGAGCAGCCATAGTGTGTTTTCTAAACGTGTGACTCTGTTCCGTTTTGTAATTCAGTTCAAGTGTAGCGGTTTTTACATTCCCTCTATTAGTGATATCTTATGAGAAGTGTCTCTTTCTGTGTGACTTTTTTCACTTAGAATCGTCGTACCTAAATCCACTCATCATACTGCTACTAGCCTTATGACGTTGATTTCATGGCTGAGTGATATTCCATTGTATATAAGGATCACAAATTCTTTATCCATTTTTCTCTTTCCTGGGATATTTAAGGTGTAACGAAGTGGAGGTTCTTGTCAAGAGAGCAGCCCTAAACTTTGGGGTGCCTTTGTCCTGCTGATTTTTTATTTTTCCCAATTTATACGCCCATGAGTGGAAGTGCCCTATGCTCTCTAAGCTGAGTTTTTTAGATGTTTCAGGACACACCGTACACTTCTCCAGAGTGGCTGTTGGCAATTTACATGCCGCCCATCAGCGTAGCAAGGCTCCCGTTTCTACATGGCCTGTCCTGCATTTCTGGTTTTGACACTTTATTCAGCATGGCCCTTTTGACCGATGGGAAGCGAGACTTCTTTGTAGCGCTGATTTGCCTTTCCAGGTTGCTTGGTTGGCCAAAAAGGGCGTATGAGTTTTTTCCTGAATATATTCAGGAAAAAACGCATAAGCCCTTTTTGGCCAAGGGCATGATTGTCGAGGTTTGGCCGCTTTTCCTGTGCTTTCAAGGCGATTCGAATCTACCTCCTGAAATCCGTTTCCTGCAATTCTGCCTTGCTTTCAAATCCTCTTCGTTGCCTTCCCTCAATATATTTGTGGACAAGAATTATCATTTATAACTCTGCAGGTTTGTGAATTGCAGTGCCCCTGAGCTCCATTGTTCAACTCGCTTACTTGGGAGCTGGCCGCAAATGCACAGGATTGCTTCAGGCCCTATTCTGGTCCCGGGCGGCAGGCTGAGCCTGTGCTTAATTCTTCTTCCTGATGGGAAAATAGAGTGACCTGTGCCAGTCCCAACACCTAGAGCTAGTCTCTCATTGGTTCCCCCTCTTCCCGTTCATCCTCAGGACAAATCGCAACCTGTACGGAACAGGAGGTTAAAGGTGCTTAGTCTCCAAGGAGGGAGATTGCTAGTAAAGCGGCTGGAATGGCGAACCCGAGCACAAGGAGGTGAGAAATGAGGTGCGTTTTAGAAACCTTTCCCGATGACACGGTGTACCATCTTCTGGGTTTCTCATGCATGTTTTCGATGTAGGAAGATGCCCTTGAACCTGGAGATTTGGGACCCATGGGATGGGTACCACGCAGTACTACTTTAAAGGGTCTGCGTTTGCTCACCCAACCTCACCAAACCTCTCAGCCCCAAGAGTGTCCACCCTTATGTCTCCGTCAGCTGTGGGTCTAGATATGGTCAATCCAGGTGGCATCACAGCCCCTGAACGAATTGTGTAAGAATTTCTCTCTCTTTCACTGTCTTTGTTTCACGGGTTTTTAAAAGTAATTCATTTTTATAATGGGGTTTAGCTGCTTTTCACTGCTGTGTTTATGCCGCTTTACACCCACTTGACTCACTTACAGAGAGATATCAATACATAGGTTTAAGATTCTTACTAGTCAGATATATTCTTGGGCGGTGAGTAGGGGGTGTTGAGTCCAGTTCCCTGAGCAAGGAGTAGGTCTTGTCTATTACATATTGGGTTTATGGAACGGTAACTGAGCTAATTTGAAACCCGTGTTTTATGCATCCCCCCGCCTCACCTTTCCCGTTGAGCAGCCATAGTGTGTTTTCTAAACGTGTGACTCTGTTCCGTTTTGTAATTCAGTTCAAGTGTAGCGGTTTTTACATTCCCTCTATTAGTGATATCTTATGACAAGTGTCTTTTTCTGTGTGACTTTTTTCACTTAGAATCGTCGTACCTAAATCCACTCATCATGCTGCTACTAGCCTTATGACCTTGATTTCATGGCTGAGTGATATTCCACTGTACATATGGACCACAACTTCTTTATCCATTTTTCTCTTTCCTGGGATATTTAAGGTGTAACGAAGTGGAGGTTCTTGTCAAGAGAGCAGCCCTAAACTTTGGGGTGCCTGTGTCTTGCTGATTTTTAGTTTTCCCAATGTATACGCCCATGAGTGGAAGTGCCCTATGCTCTCTAAGCTGAGTTTTTTAGATGTTTCAGGACACACCGTACACTTTTCCAGAGTGGCTGTTGGCAATTTACATCCCGCCCATCAGCGTACCAAGGCTCCCGGTTCTCCATGGCCTGTCCTGCATTTCTGGTTTTGACACTTTATTCAGCATGGCCCTTTTGACCGATGGGAAGCGAGATGTCTTTGTAGCGCTGATTTGCCTTTCCAGGTTGCTTGGTTGGCTAAAAAGGGCGTATGCGTTTTTTCCTGAATATATTCAGGAAAAAACGCATACGCCCTTTTTGGGCAAGGGCATGATTGTCGAGGTTTGGCCGCTTTTCCTGTGCTTTCAAGGCGATTCGAATCTACCTCCTGAAGTCTGTTTCCTGCAATTCTGCCTTGCTTTCAAATCCTCTTCGTTGCCTTCCCTCAATATATTTGTGGACAAGAGTTATCATTTATAAATCTGCAGGTTTGTGAATTGCAGTGCCCCTGAGCTCCATTGTTCAACTCGCTTTCTTGGGAGCTGGCCGCAAAAGCGCAGGATTGCTTCAGGCCCTATTCTGGTCTCAGGCGGCAGGCTGAGCCTGTGGTTAATTCTTCTTCCTGATGGGAAAATAGAGTGACCTGTGCCAGTCCCAACACCTAGAGCTAGTCTCTCATTGGTTCCCCCTCTTCCCGTTCATCCTCAGGACAAATTGCAACCTGTACGGAACAGGAGGTTAAAGGTGCTGAGTCTCCAAGGAGGGAGATTGCTAGTAAAGCGGCTGCAATGGCGAACCCGAGCACAAGGAGATGAGAAATGAGGTGCGTTTTAGAAACCTTTCCCGATCACACGGTGTACCAGCTTCTGGGTTTCTCATGCATGTTTTCGATGTAGGAAGATGCCCTTGAACCTGGAGATTTGGGACCCATGGGATGGGTACCACGCAGTATTACTTTAAAGGGTCTGCGTTTGCTCACCCAACCTCACCTAACCTCTCAGCCCCAAGAGTGTCCACCCTTATGACTCCATCAGCTGTGGGTCTAGATATGGTCAATCCAGGTGGCATCACAGCCCCTGAACGAATTTTGTAAGAATTTCTCTCTCTTTCACTGTCTTTGTTTCACGGGTTTTTAAAAGTAATTGATATTTATAATGGGGTTTAGCTGCTTTTCACTGCTGTGTTTATGCCGCTTTACACCCACTTGCCTCACTTACAGAGATATATCAGTACATAGGTTTTAAGATTCTTACTAGTCAGATATATTCTTGGGCGGTGAGTAGGGGGTGTTGAGTCCAGTTCCCTGAGCAAGGAGTAGGTCTTGTCTATTACATATTGGGTCTATGGAACGGTATCTGAGCTAATTTGAAACCCGTGTTTTATGCATCACCCCGCCTCACCTTTCCCGTTAAGCAGCCATAGTGTGTTTTCTAAACGTGTGACTCTGTTCCGTTTTGTAATTCAATTGAAGTGTAGCGGTTTTTACATTCCCTCTATTAGTGATATCTTATGACAAGTGTCTTTTTCTGTGTGACTTTTTTCACTTAGAATCATCGTACCTAAATCCACTCATCATGCTGCTACTAGCCTTATGACGTTGATTTCATGGCTGAGTGATATTCCACTGTACATAAGGACCACAACTTCTTTATCCATTTTTCTCTTTCCTGGGATATTTAAGGTGTAACGAAGTGGAGGTTCTTGTCAAGAGAGCAGCCCTAAACTTTGGGGTGCCTGTGTCTTGCTGATTTTTAGTTTTCCCAATTTATACGCCCATGAGTGGAAGTGCCCTATGCTCTCTAAGCTGAGTTTTTTAGATGTATCAGGACACACCGTACACTTCTCCAGAGTGGCTGTTGGCAATTTACATCGCGCCCATCAGCGAAGCAAGGCTCCCGTTTCTCCATGGCCTGTCCTGCATTTCTGGTTTTGACACTTTATTCAGCATGGCCCTTTTGACCGATGGGAAGCGAGACTTCTTTGTAGCGCTGATTTGCCTTTCCAGGTTGCTTGGTTGGCCAAAAAGGGCGTATGCGTTTTTTCCTGAATATATTCAGGAAAAAACGCATACGCCCTTTTTGGCCAAGGGCATGATTGTCGAGGTGTGGCCGCTTTTCCTGTGCTTTCAAGGCGATTCGAATCAACCTCCTGACATCTGTTTCCTGCAATTCTGCCTTGCTTTCAAATCTTCTTCGTTGCCTTCCCTCAATATATTTGTGGACGAGAGTTATCATTTATAACTCTGCAGGTCTGTGAATTGCAGTGCCCCTGAGCTCCATTGTTCAACTCGCTTTCTTGAGAGCTGGCCGCCAAAGCGAAGGATTGTTTCAGGCCCTGTTCTGGTCCCGGGCGGCAGGCTGAGCCTGTGGTTAATTTTTCTTCCTGATGGGAAAATAGAGTGACCTGTGCCAGTCCCAACACCTAGAGCTAGTCTCACATTGGTTCTCCCTCTTCCCGTTCATCCTCAGGACAAATTGCAACCTGTACGGAACAGGAGGTTAAAGGTGCTGAGTCTCCAAGGAGGGAGATTGCTAGTAAAGTGGCTGGAATGGCGAACCCGAGCACAAGGAGATGAGAAATGAGGTGCGTTTTAGAAACCTTTCCCGATCACACGGGGTACCGTCTTCTTGGTTTCTCATGCATGTTTTCGATGTAGGAAGATGCCCTTGAACCTGGAGATTTGGGACCCATGGGATGGGTACCACACAGTATTACTTTAAAGGGTCTGCGTTTGCTCACCCAACCTCACCAAAACTCTCAGCCCCCAGAGTGTCCACCCTTATGTCTCCATCAGCTGTGGGTCTAGATATGGTCAATCCAGGTGGCATCACAGCCCCTGAACGAATTTTGTAAGAATTTCTCTCTCTTTCACTGTCTTTGTTTCACGGGTTTTTAAAAGTAATTGATTTTTATAATGGGGTTTAGCTGCTTTTCACTGCTGTGTTTATGCCGCTTTACACCCACTTGACTCACTTACAGAGAGATATCAATACATAGGTTTTAAGATTCTTACTAGTCAGGTATATTCTTGGGCGGTGAGTAGGGGTGTTGAGTCCAGTTCCCTGAGCAAGGAGTAGGTCTTGTCTATTACATATTGGGTTTATGGATCGGTATCTGAGCTAATTTGAAACCCGTGTTTTATGCATCACTCCGCCTCACCTTTCCCGTTAAGCAGCCATAGTGTGTTTTCTAAACGTGTGACTCTGTTCCGTTTTGTAATTCAGTTCAAGTGTAGCGGTTTTTACATTCCCTCTATTAGTGATATCTTATGACAAGTGTCTTTTTCTGTGTGACTTTTTTCACTTAGAATCGTCGTACCTAAATCCACTCATCATGCTGCTACTAGCCTTATGACCTTGATTTCATGGCTGAGTGATATTCCACTGTACATATGGACCACAACTTCTTTATCCATTTTTCTCTTTCCTGGGATATTTAAGGTGTAACGAAGTGGAGGTTCTTGTCAAGAGAGCAGCCCTAAACTTTGGGGTGCCTGTGTCTTGCTGATTTTTAGTTTTCCCAATGTATACGCCCATGAGTGGAAGTGCCCTATGCTCTCTAAGCTGAGTTTTTTAGATGTTTCAGGACACACCGTACACTTTTCCAGAGTGGCTGTTGGCAATTTACATCCCGCCCATCAGCGTAGCAAGGCTCCCGGTTCTCCATGGCCTGTCCTGCATTTCTGGTTTTGACACTTTATTCAGCATGGCCCTTTTGACCGATGGGAAGCGAGATGTCTTTGTAGCGCTGATTTGCCTTTCCAGGTTGCTTGGTTGGCTAAAAAGGGCGTATGCGTTTTTTCCTGAATATATTCAGGAAAAAACGCATACGCCCTTTTTGGGCAAGGGCATGATTGTCGAGGTTTGGCCGCTTTTCCTGTGCTTTCAAGGCGATTCGAATCTACCTCCTGAAGTCTGTTTCCTGCAATTCTGCCTTGCTTTCAAATCCTCTTCGTTGCCTTCCCTCAATATATTTGTGGACAAGAGTTATCATTTATAAATCTGCAGGTTTGTGAATTGCAGTGCCCCTGAGCTCCATTGTTCAACTCGCTTTCTTGGGAGCTGGCCGCAAAAGCGCAGGATTGCTTCAGGCCCTATTCTGGTCCCGGGCGGCAGGCTGAGCCTGTGGTTAATTCTTCTTCCTGATGGGAAAATAGAGTGACCTGTGCCAGTCCCAACACCTAGAGCTAGTCTCTCATTGGTTCCCCCTCTTCCCGTTCATCCTCAGGACAAATTGCAACCTGTACGGAACAGGAGGTTAAAGGTGCTGAGTCTCCAAGGAGGGAGATTGCTAGTAAAGCGGCTGCAATGGCGAACCCGAGCACAAGGAGATGAGAAATGAGGTGCGTTTTAGAAACCTTTCCCGATCACACGGTGTACCAGCTTCTGGGTTTCTCATGCATGTTTTCGATGTAGGAAGATGCCCTTGAACCTGGAGATTTGGGACCCATGGGATGGGTACCACGCAGTATTACTTTAAAGGGTCTGCGTTTGCTCACCCAACCTCACCTAACCTCTCAGCCCCAAGAGTGTCCACCCTTATGACTCCATCAGCTGTGGGTCTAGATATGGTCAATCCAGGTGGCATCACAGCCCCTGAACGAATTTTGTAAGAATTTCTCTCTCTTTCACTGTCTTTGTTTCACGGGTTTTTAAAAGTAATTGATATTTATAATGGGGTTTAGCTGCTTTTCACTGCTGTGTTTATGCCGCTTTACACCCACTTGCCTCACTTACAGAGATATATCAGTACATAGGTTTTAAGATTCTTACTAGTCAGATATATTCTTGGGCGGTGAGTAGGGGGTGTTGAGTCCAGTTCCCTGAGCAAGGAGTAGGTCTTGTCTATTACATATTGGGTCTATGGAACGGTATCTGAGCTAATTTGAAACCCGTGTTTTATGCATCACCCCGCCTCACCTTTCCCGTTAAGCAGCCATAGTGTGTTTTCTAAACGTGTGACTCTGTTCCGTTTTGTAATTCAATTGAAGTGTAGCGGTTTTTACATTCCCTCTATTAGTGATATCTTATGACAAGTGTCTTTTTCTGTGTGACTTTTTTCACTTAGAATCGTCGTACCTAAATCCACTCATCATGCTGCTACTAGCCTTATGACGTTGATTTCATGGCTGAGTGATATTCCACTGTACATAAGGACCACAACTTCTTTATCCATTTTTCTCTTTCCTGGGATATTTAAGGTGTAACGAAGTGGAGGTTCTTGTCAAGAGAGCAGCCCTAAACTTTGGGGTGCCTGTGTCTTGCTGATTTTTAGTTTTCCCAATTTATACGCCCATGAGTGGAAGTGCCCTATGCTCTCTAAGCTGAGTTTTTTAGATGTATCAGGACACACCGTACACTTCTCCAGAGTGGCTGTTGGCAATTTACATCGCGCCCATCAGCGAAGCAAGGCTCCCGTTTCTCCATGGCCTGTCCTGCATTTCTGGTTTTGACACTTTATTCAGCATGGCCCTTTTGACCGATGGGAAGCGAGACTTCTTTGTAGCGCTGATTTGCCTTTCCAGGTTGCTTGGTTGGCCAAAAAGGGCGTATGCGTTTTTTCCTGAATATATTCAGGAAAAAACGCATACGCCCTTTTTGGCCAAGGGCATGATTGTCGAGGTGTGGCCGCTTTTCCTGTGCTTTCAAGGCGATTCGAATCAACCTCCTGACATCTGTTTCCTGCAATTCTGCCTTGCTTTCAAATCTTCTTCGTTGCCTTCCCTCAATATATTTGTGGACGAGAGTTATCATTTATAACTCTGCAGGTCTGTGAATTGCAGTGCCCCTGAGCTCCATTGTTCAACTCGCTTTCTTGAGAGCTGGCCGCCAAAGCGAAGGATTGTTTCAGGCCCTGTTCTGGTCCCGGGCGGCAGGCTGAGCCTGTGGTTAATTTTTCTTCCTGATGGGAAAATAGAGTGACCTGTGCCAGTCCCAACACCTAGAGCTAGTCTCACATTGGTTCTCCCTCTTCCCGTTCATCCTCAGGACAAATTGCAACCTGTACGGAACAGGAGGTTAAAGGTGCTGAGTCTCCAAGGAGGGAGATTGCTAGTAAAGTGGCTGGAATGGCGAACCCGAGCACAAGGAGATGAGAAATGAGGTGCGTTTTAGAAACCTTTCCCGATCACACGGGGTACCGTCTTCTTGGTTTCTCATGCATGTTTTCGATGTAGGAAGATGCCCTTGAACCTGGAGATTTGGGACCCATGGGATGGGTACCACACAGTATTACTTTAAAGGGTCTGCGTTTGCTCACCCAACCTCACCAAACCTCTCAACCCCCAGAGTGTCCACCCTTATGTCTCCATCAGCTGTGGGTCTAGATATGGTCAATCCAGGTGGCATCACAGCCCCTGAACGAATTTTGTAAGAATTTCTCTCTCTTTCACTGTCTTTGTTTCACGGGTTTTTAAAAGTAATTGATTTTTATAATGGGGTTTAGCTGCTTTTCACTGCTGTGTTTATGCCGCTTTACACCCACTTGACTCACTTACAGAGAGATATCAATACATAGGTTTTAAGATTCTTACTAGTCAGGTATATTCTTGGGCGGTGAGTAGGGGTGTTGAGTCCAGTTCCCTGAGCAAGGAGTAGGTCTTGTCTATTACATATTGGGTTTATGGATCGGTATCTGAGCTAATTTGAAACCCGTGTTTTATGCATCACTCCGCCTCACCTTTCCCGTTAAGCAGCCATAGTGTGTTTTCTAAACGTGTGACTCTGTTCCGTTTTGTAATTCAGTTCAAGTGTAGCGGTTTTTACATTCCCTCTATTAGTGATATCTTATGACAAGTGTCTTTTTCTGTGTGACTTTTTTCACTTAGAATCGTCGTACCTAAATCCACTCATCATGCTGCTACTAGACTTATGACCTTGATTTCATGGCTGAGTGATATTCCATTGTACATAAGGACCACAACTTCTTTATCCTTTTTTCTCTTTCCTGGGATATTTAAGGTGTAACGAAGTGGAGGTTCTTGTCAAGAGAGCAGCCCTAAACTTTGGGGTGCCTTTGTCTTGCTGATTTTTTATTTTTCCCAATGTATACGCCCATGAGTGGAAGTGCCCTATGCTCTCTAAGCTGAGTTTTTTAGATGTTTCAGGACACACCGTACACTTCTCCAGAGTGGCTGTTGGCAATTTACATCCCGCCCATCAGCGTAGCAAGGCTCCCGGTTCTCCATGGCCTGTCCTGCATTTCTGGTTTTGACACTTTATTCAGCATGGCCCTTTTGACCGATGGGAAGCGAGACTTCTTTGTAGCGCTGATTTGCCTTTCCAGGTTGCTTGGTTGGCCAAAAAGGGCGTATGCGTTTTTTCCTGAATATATTCAGGAAAAAACGCATACGCCCTTTTTGGCCAAGGGCATGATTGTCGAGGTTTGGCCGCTTTTCCTGTGCTTTCAAGGCGATTCGAATCTACCTCCTGAAATCTGTTTCCTGCAATTCTGCCTTGCTTTCAAATCCTCTTCGGTGCCTTCCCTCAATATATTTGTGGACAAGAGTTATCATTTATAACTCTGCAGGTTTGTGAATTGCAGTGCCCCTGAGCTCCATTGTTCAACTCGCTTTCTTGGGAGCTGGCCTCAAAAGCGCAAGATTGCTTCAGGCCCTATTTTTTTTCCGGGCGGCAGGCTGAGCCTGTGGTTAATTCTTCTTCCTGATGGGAAAATAGAGTGACCTGTGCCAGTCCCAACACCTAGAGCTAGTCTCTCATTGGTTCCCCCTCTTCCCGTTCATCCTCAGGACAAATCGCAACCTGTACGGAACAGGAGGTTAAAGGTGCTGAGTCTCCAAGGAGGGAGATTGCTAGTAAAGCGGCTGGAATGGCGAACGCGAGCACAAGGAGGTGAGAAATGAGGTGCGTTTTAGAAACCTTTCCCAATCACACGGTGTACCATCTTCTGGGTTTCTCATGCATGTTTTCAATGTAGGAAGATGCCCTTGAACCTGGAGATTTGGGACCCATGGGATGGGTACCACGCAGTACTACTTTAAAGGGTCTGCTTTTGCTCACCCAACCTCACCAAACCTCTCAGCCCCAAGAGTGTCCACCCTTATGTCTCCATCAGCTGTGGGTCTAGATATGGTCAATCCAGGTGGCATCACAGCCCCTGAACGAATTGTGTAAGAATTTCTCTCTCTTTCACTGTCTTTGTTTCACGGGTTTTTAAAAGTAATTCATTTTTATAATGGGGTTTAGCTGCTTTTCACTGCTGTGTTTATGCCGCTTTACACCCACTTGACTCACTTACAGAGAGATATCAATACATAGGTTTTAAGATTCTTACTAGTCAGGTATATTCTTCGGCGGTGAGTAGGGGGTGTTGAGTCCAGTTCCCTGAGCAAGGAGTAGGTCTTGTCTATTACATATTGGGTTTATGGAACGGTATCTGAGCTAATTTGAAACCCGTGTTTTATGCATCCCCCCGCCTCACCTTTCCCGTTGAGCAGCCATAGTGTGTTTTCTAAACGTGTGACTCTGTTCCGTTTTGTAATTCAGTTCAAGTGTATTTTTTTTTACATTCCCTCTATTAGTGATATCTTATGACAAGTGTCTTTTTCTGTGTGACTTTTTTCACTTAGAATCGTCGTACCTAAATCCACTCATCATGCTGCTACTAGCCTTATGACCTTGATTTCATGGCTGAGTGATATTCCATTGTACATAAGGACCACAACTTCTTTATCCTTTTTTCTCTTTCCTGGGATATTTAAGGTGTAACGAAGTGGAGGTTCTTTTCAAGAGAGCAGCCCTAAACTTTGGGGTGCCTGTGTCTTGCTGATTTTTAGTTTTCCCAATGTATACGCCCATGAGTGGAAGTGCCCTATGCTCTCTAAGCTGAGTTTTTTAGATGTTTCAGGACACACCGTACACTTCTCCAGAGTGGCTGTTGGCAATTTACATCCTGCCCATCAGCGTAGCAAGGCTCCCGGTTCTCCATGGCCTGTCCTGCATTTCTGGTTTTGACACTTTATTCAGCATGGCCCTTTTGACCGATGGGAAGCGAGACTTCTTTGTAGCGCTGATTTGCCTTTCCAGGTTGCTTGGTTGGCCAAAAAGGGCGTATGCGTTTTTTCCTGAATATATTCAGGAAAAAACGCATACGCCCTTTTTGGCCAAGGGCATGATTGTCGAGGTTTGGCCGCTTTTCCTGTGCTTTCAAGGCGATTCGAATCTACCTCCTGAAATCTGTTTCCTGCAATTCTGCCTTGCTTTCAAATCCTCTTCGTTGCCTTCCCTCAATATATTTGTGGACGTGAGTTATCATTTATAACTCTGCAGGTTTGTGAATTGCAGTGCCCCTGAGCTCCATTGTTCAACTCGCTTTCTTGGGAGCTGGCCGCAAAAGCGCAAGATTGCTTCAGGCCCTATTTTTTTTCCGGGCGGCAGGCTGAGCCTGTGGTTAATTCTTCTTCCTGATGGGAAAATAGAGTGACCTGTGCCAGTCCCAACACCTAGAGCTAGTCTCTCATTGGTTCCCCCTCTTCCCGTTCATCCTCAGGACAAATTGCAACCTGTACGGAACAGGAGGTTAAAGGTGCTGAGTCTCCAAGTAGGGAGATTGCTAGTAAAGCGGCTGCAATGGCGAACCCGAGCACAAGGAGATGAGAAATGAGGTGCGTTTTAGAAACCTTTCCCGATCACACGGTGTACCATCTTCTGGGTTTCTCATGCATGTTTTCGATGTAGGAAGATGCCCTTGAACCTGGAGATTTGGGACCCATGGCATGGGTACCACGCAGTATTACTTTAAAGGGTCTGCGTTTGCTCACCCAACCTCACCAAACCTCTCAGCCCCAAGAGTGTCCACCCTTATGTCTCCATCAGCTATGGATCTAGATATGGTCAATCCAGGTGGCATCACAGCCCCTGAACGAATTGTGTAAGAATTTCTCTCTCTTTCACTGTCTTTGTTTCACGGGTTTTTAAAAGTAATTGATTTTTATAATGGGGTTTAGCTGCTTTTCACTGCTGTGTTTATGCCGCTTTACACCCACTTGACTCACTTACAGAGAGATATCAATACATAGGTTTTAAGATTCTTACTAGTCAGATATATTCTTGGGCGGTGAGTAGGTGTGTTGAGTCCAGTTCCCTGAGCAAGGAGTAGGTCTTGTCTATTACATATTGGGTTTATGGAACGGTATCTGAGCTAATTTGAAACCCGTGTTTTATGCATCACCACACCTCACCTTTCCCGTTGAGCAGCCATAGTGTGTTTTCTAAACGTGTGACTCTGTTCCGTTCTGTAATTCAGTTCAAGTGTAGCGGTTTTTACATTCCCTCTATTAGTGATATCTTATGACAAGTGTCTCTTTCTGTGTGACTTTTTTCACTTAGAATCGTCGTACCTAAATCCACTCATCATACTGCTACTAGCCTTATGACGTTGATTTCATGGCTGAGTGATATTCCATTGTACATAAGGACCACAACTTCTTTATCCTTTTTTCTCTTTCCTGGGGTATTTAAGGCGTAACGAAGTGCAGGTTCTTGACAAGAGAGCAGCCCTAAACTTTGGGGTGCCTGTGTCCTGCTGATTTTTAGTTTTCCCAATTTATACGCCCATGAGTGGAAGTGCCCTATGCTCTCTAAGCTGAGTTTTTTAGATGTTTCAGGACACACCGTACACTTCTCCAGAGTGGCTGTTGACAATTTACATCCTGCCCATCAGCGTAGCAAGGCTCCCGTTTCTCCATGGCCTGTCCTGCATTTCTGGTTTTGACACTTTATTCAGCATGGCCCTTTTGACCGATGGGAAGCGAGACTTCTTTGTAGCGCTGATTTACCTTTCCAGGTTGCTTGGTTGGCCAAATAGGGCGTATGCGTTTTTTCCTGAATATATTCAGGAAAAAACGCATACGCCCTTTTTGGCCAAGGGCGTGATTGTCGAGGTTTGGCCGCTTTTCCTGTGCTTTCAAGGCGATTCGAATCTACTTCCTGAAATCCGTTTCCTGCAATTCTGCCTTGCTTTCAAATCCTCTTCGTTGCCTTCCCTCAATATATTTGTGGACTAGAGTTATCATTTATAACCCTGCAGGTTTGTGAATTGCAGTGCCCCTGAGCTCCATTGTTCAACTCGCTTTCTTGGGAGGTTGCCGCAAAAGCGCAGGATTGCTTCAGGCCCTATTCTGGTCCCGGGGGGCAGGCTGAGCCTGTGGTTAATTCTTCTTCCTGATGGGAAAATAGAGTGACCTGTGCCAGTCCCAACACCTAGAGCTAGTCTCTCATTGGTTCCCCCTCTTCCCGTTCATCCTCAGGACAAATCGCAACCTGTACGGAACAGGAGGTTAAAGGTGCTGAGTCTCCAAGGAGGGAGATTGCTAGTAAAGCGGCTGGAATGGCGAACCCGAGCACAAGGAGGTGAGAAATGAGGTGCGTTTTAGAAACCTTTCCCAATCACACGGTGTACCATCTTCTGGGTTTCTCATGCATGTTTTCAATGTAGGAAGATGCCCTTGAACCTGGAGATTTGGGACCCATGGGATGGGTACCACGCAGTACTACTTTAAAGGGTCTGCTTTTGCTCACCCAACCTCACCAAACCTCTCAGCCCCAAGAGTGTCCACCCTTATGTCTCCATCAGCTGTGGGTCTAGATATGGTCAATCCAGGTGGCATCACAGCCCCTGAACGAATTGTGTAAGAATTTCTCTCTCTTTCACTGTCTTTGTTTCACGGGTTTTTAAAAGTAATTCATTTTTATAATGGGGTTTAGCTGCTTTTCACTGCTGTGTTTATGCCGCTTTACACCCACTTGACTCACTTACAGAGAGATATCAATACATAGGTTTAAGATTCTTACTAGTCAGATATATTCTTGGGCGGTGAGTAGGGTGTGTTGAGTCCCGTTCCCTGAGCAAGGAGTAGGTCTTCTCTATTACATATTGGGTTTATGGAACGGTATCTGAGCTAATTTGAAACCCGTGTTTTATGCATCACTCCGCCTCACCTTTCCCGTTGAGCAGCCATAGTGTGTTTTCTAAACGTGTGACTCTGTTCCGTTTTGTAATTCAGTTCAAGTGTAGCGTTTTTTACATTCCCTCTATTAGTGATATCTTATGACAAGTGTCTTTTTCTGTGTGACTTTTTTCGCTTAGAATCGTCGTACCTAAATCCACTCATCATGCTGCTACTATCCTTATGACCTTGATTTCATGGCTGAGTGATATTCCATTGTACATAAGGACGACAACTTCTTTATCCTTTTTTCTCTTTCCTGGGATATTTAAGGTGTAACGAAGTGGAGGTTCTTGTCAAGAGAGCAGCCCTAAACTTTGGGGTGCCTGTGTCTTGCTGATTTTTAGTTTTCCCAATGTATACGCCCATGAGTGGAAGTGCCCTATGCTCTCTAAGCTGAGTTTTTTAGATGTTTCAGGACACACCGTACACTTCTCCAGAGTGGCTGTTGGCAATTTACATCCCGCCCATCAGCGTAGCAAGGCTCCCGGTTCTCCATGGCCTGTCCTGCATTTCTGGTTTTGACACTTTATTCAGCATGGCCCTTTTGACCGATGGGAAGCGAGACTTCTTTGTAGCGCTGATTTGCCTTTCCAGGTTGCTTGGTTGGCCAAAAAGGGCGTATGCGTTTTTTCCTGAATATATTCAGGAAAAAACGCATACGCCCTTTTTGGCCAAGGGCATGATTGTCGAGGTTTGGCCGCTTTTCCTGTGCTTTCAAGGCGATTCGAATCTACCTCCTGAAATCTGTTTCCTGCAATTCTGCCTTGCTTTCAAATCCTCTTCGTTGCCTTCCCTCAATATATTTGTGGACTAGAGTTATCATTTATAACCCTGCAGGTTTGTGAATTGCAGTGCCCCTGAGCTCCATTGTTCAACTCGCTTTCTTGGGAGCTGGCCGCAAAAGCGCAGGATTGCTTCAGGCCCTATTCTGGTCCCGGGGGGCAGGCTGAGCCTGTGGTTAATTCTTCTTCCTGATGGGAAAATAGAGTGACCTGTGCCAGTCCCAACACCTAGAGCTAGTCTCTCATTGGTTCCCCCTCTTCCCGTTCATCCTCAGGACAAATCGCAACCTGTACGGAACAGGAGGTTAAAGGTGCTGAGTCTCCAAGGAGGGAGATTGCTAGTAAAGCGGCTGGAATGGCGAACCCGAGCACAAGGGGGTGAGAAATGAGGTGCGTTTTAGAAACCTTTCCCGATCACACGGTGTACCATCTTCTGGGTTTCTCATGCATGTTTTCGATGTAGGAAGATGCCCTTGAACCTGGAGATTTGGGACCCATGGGATGGGTACCACGCAGTACTACTTTAAAGGGTCTGCTTTTGCTCACCCAACCTCACCAAACCTCTCAGCCCCAAGAGTGTCCACCCTTATGTCTCCATCAGCTGTGGGTCTAGATATGGTCAATCCAGGTGGCATCACAGCCCCTGAACGAATTGTGTAAGAATTTCTCTCTCTTTCACTGTCTTTGTTTCACGGGTTTTTAAAAGTAATTCATTTTTATAATGGGGTTTAGCTGCTTTTCACTGCTGTGTTTATGCCGCTTTACACCCACTTGACTCACTTACAGAGAGATATCAATACATAGGTTTAAGATTCTTACTAGTCAGATATATTCTTGGGCGGTGAGTAGGGGGTGTTGAGTCCAGTTCCCTGAGCAAGGAGTAGGTCTTGTCTATTACATATTGGGTTTATGGAACGGTATCTGAGCTAATTTGAAACCCGTGTTTTATGCATCCCCCCGCCTCACCTTTCCCGTTGAGCAGCCATAGTGTGTTTTCTAAACGTGTGACTCTGTTCCGTTCTGTAATTCATTTCAAGTGTAGCGGTTTTTACATTCCCTCTATTAGTGATATCTTATGACAAGTGTCTCTTTCTGTGTGACTTTTTTCACTTAGAATCGTCGTACCTAAATCCACTCATCATGCTGCTACTAGCCTTATGATCTTGATTTCATGGCTGAGTGATATTCCATTGTACATAAGGACCACAACTTCTTTATCCTTTTTTCTCTTTCCTGGGATATTCAAGGTGTAACGAAGTGGAGGTTCTTGTCAAGAGAGCAGCCCTAAACTTTGTGGTGCCTGTGTCTTGCTGATTTTTAGTTTTCCCAATGTATACGCCCATGAGTGGAAGTGCCCTATGCTCTCTAAGCTGAGTTTTTTAGATGTTTCAGGACACACCGTATACTTCTCCAGAGTGGCTGTTGGCAATTTACATCCCGCCCATCAGCGTAGCAAGGCTCCCGGTTCTCCATGGCCTGTCCTGCATTTCTGGTTTTGACACTTTATTCAGCATGGCCCTTTTGACCGATGGGAAGTGAGACTTCTTTGTAGCGCTGATTTGCCTTTCCAGGTTGCTTGGTTGGCCAAAAAGGGCGTATGCGTTTTTTCCTGAATATATTCAGGAAAAAACGCATACGCCCTTTTTGGCCAAGGGCATGATTGTCGAGGTTTGGCCGCTTTTCCTGTGCTTTCAAGGCGATTCGAATCTACCTCCTGAAATCTGTTTCCTGCAATTCTGCCTTGCTTTCAAATCCTCTTCGGTGCCTTCCCTCAATATATTTGTGGACAAGAGTTATCATTTATAACTCTGCAGGTTTGTGAATTGCAGTGCCCCTGAGCTCCATTGTTCAACTCGCTTTCTTGGGAGCTGGCCGCAAAAGCGCAAGATTGCTTCAGGCCCTATTTTTTTTCCGGGCGGCAGGCTGAGCCTGTGGTTAATTCTTCTTCCTGATGGGAAAATAGAGTGACCTGTGCCAGTCCCAACACCTAGACCTAGTCTCTCATTGGTTCCCCCTCTTCCCGTTCATCCTCAGAACAAATTGCAACCTGTACGGAACAGGAAGTTACAGGTGCTGAGTCTCCAAGGATGGAGATTGCTAGTAAAGCGGCTGGAATGGCGAACCCGAGCACAAGGAGGTGAGAATTGAGGTGCGTTTTAAAAACCTTTCCCAATCACACGGTGTACCATCTTCTGGGTTTCTCATGCATGTTTTCGATGTAGGAAGATGCCCTTGAACCTGGAGATTTGGGACCCATGGGATGGGTACCACGCAGTACTACTTTAAAGGGTCTGCGTTTGCTCAACCAACCTCACCAAACCTCTCAGCCCCAAGAGTGTCCACCCTTATGTCTCCGTCAGCTGTGGGTCTAGATATGGTCAATCCAGGTGGCATCACAGCCCCTGAACGAATTGTGTAAGAATTACTCTCTCTTTCACTGTCTTTGTTTCACGGGTTTTTAAAAGTAATTGATTTTTATAATGGGGTTTAGCTGCTTTTCACTGCTGTGTTTATGCCGCTTTACACCCACTTGACTCACTTTCAGAGAGATATCAATACATAGGTTTTAAGATTCTTACTAGTCAGGTATATTCTTCGGCGGTGAGTAGGGGGTGTTGAGTCCAGTTCCCTGAGCAAGGAGTAGGTCTTGTCTATTACATATTGGGTTTATGGATCGGTATCTGAGCTAATTTGAAACCCGTGTTTTATGCATCACTCCGCCTCACCTTTCCCGTTGAGCAGCCATAGTGTGTTTTCTAAACGTGTGACTCTGTTCCGTTTTGTAATTCAGTTCAAGTGTAGCGGTTTTTACATTCCCTCTATTAGTGATATCTTATGACAAGTGTCTTTTTCTGTGTGACTTTTTTCACTTAGAATCGTCGTACCTAAATCCACTCATCATGCTGCTACTAGCCTTATGACCTTGATTTCATGGCTGAGTGATATTCCATTGTACATAAGGACCACAACTTCTTTATCCTTTTTTCTCTTTCCTGGGATATTTAAGGTGTAACGAAGTGGAGGTTCTTGTCAAGAGAGCAGCCCTAAACTTTGGGGTGCCTGTGTCTTGCTGATTTTTATTTTTCCCAATGTATACGCCCATGAGTGGAAGTGCCCTATGCTCTCTAAGCTGAGTTTTTTAGATGTTTCAGGACACACCGTACACTTCTCCAGAGTGGCTGTTGGCAATTTACATCCCGCCCATCAGCGTAGCAAGGCTCCCGGTTCTCCATGGCCTGTCCTGCATTTCTGGTTTTGACACTTTATTCAGCATGGCCCTTTTGACCGATGGGAAGCGAGACTTCTTTGTAGCGCTGATTTGCCTTTCCAGGTTGCTTGGTTGGCCAAAAAGGGCGTATGCGTTTTTTCCTGAATATATTCAGGAAAAAACGCATACGCCCTTTTTGGCCAAGGGCATGATTGTCGAGGTTTGGCCGCTTTTCCTGTGCTTTCAAGGCGATTCGAATCTACCTCCTGAAATCTGTTTCCTGCAATTCTGCCTTGCTTTCAAATCCTCTTCGGTGCCTTCCCTCAATATATTTGTGGACAAGAGTTATCATTTATAACTCTGCAGGTTTGTGAATTGCAGTGCCCCTGAGCTCCATTGTTCAACTCGCTTTCTTGGGAGCTGGCCGCAAAAGCGCAGGATTGCTTCAGGCCCTATTTTTTTTCCGGGCGGCAGGCTGAGCCTGTGGTTAATTCTTCTTCCTGATGGGAAAATAGAGTGACCTGTGCCAGTCCCAACACCTAGAGCTAGTCTCTCATTGGTTCCCCCTCTTCCCGTTCATCCTCAGGACAAATCGCAACCTGTACGGAACAGGAGGTTAAAGGTGCTGAGTCTCCAAGGAGGGAGATTGCTAGTAAAGCGGCTGGAATGGCGAACGCGAGCACAAGGAAGTGAGAAATGAGGTGCGTTTTAGAAACCTTTCCCAATCACACGGTGTACCATCTTCTGGGTTTCTCATGCATGTTTTCGATGTAGGAAGATGCCCTTGAACCTGGAGATTTGGGACCCATGGGATGGGTACCACGCAGTACTACTTTAAAGGGTCTGCTTTTGCTCACCCAACCTCACCAAACCTCTCAGCCCCAAGAGTGTCCACCCTTATGTCTCCATCAGCTGTGGGTCTAGATATGGTCAATCCAGGTGGCATCACAGCCCCTGAACGAATTGTGTAAGAATTTCTCTCTCTTTCACTGTCTTTGTTTCACGGGTTTTTAAAAGTAATTCATTTTTATAATGGGGTTTAGCTGCTTTTCACTGCTGTGTTTATGCCGCTTTACACCCACTTGACTCACTTACAGAGAGATATCAATACATAGGTTTTAAGATTCTTACTAGTCAGGTATATTCTTCGGCGGTGAGTAGGGGGTGTTGAGTCCAGTTCCCTGAGCAAGGAGTAGGTCTTGTCTATTACATATTGGGTTTATGGAACGGTATCTGAGCTAATTTGAAACCCGTGTTTTATGCATCCCCCGCCTCACCTTTCCCGTTGAGCAGCCATAGTGTGTTTTCTAAACGTGTGACTCTGTTCCGTTTTGTAATTCAGTTCAAGTGTATTTTTTTTTACATTCCCTCTATTAGTGATATCTTATGACAAGTGTCTCTTTCTGTGTGACTTTTTTCACTTAGAATCGTCGTACCTAAATCCACTCATCATGCTGCTACTAGCCTTATGACCTTGATTTCATGGCTGAGTGATATTCCATTGTACATAAGGACCACAACTTCTTTATCCTTTTTTCTCTTTCCTGGGATATTTAAGGTGTAACGAAGTGGAGGTTCTTGTCAAGAGAGCAGCCCTAAACTTTGGGGTGCCTGTGTCTTGCTGATTTTTAGTTTTCCCAATGTATACGCCCATGAGTGGAAGTGCCCTATGCTCTCTAAGCTGAGTTTTTTAGATGTTTCAGGACACACCGTACACTTCTCCAGAGTGGCTGTTGGCAATTTACATCCCGCCCATCAGGGTAGCAAGGCTCCCGGTTCTCCATGGCCTGTCCTGCATTTCTGGTTTTGACACTTTATTCAGCATGGCCCTTTTGACCGATGGGAAGCGAGACTTCTTTGTAGCGCTGATTTGCCTTTCCAGGTTGCTTGGTTGGCCAAAAAGGGCGTATGCGTTTTTTCCTGAATATATTCAGGAAAAAACGCATACGCCCTTTTTGGCCAAGGGCATGATTGTCGAGTTTTGGCCGCTTTTCCTGTGCTTTCAAGGCGATTCGAATCTACCTCCTGAAATCTGTTTCCTGCAATTCTGCCTTGCTTTCAAATCCTCTTCGGTGCCTTCCCTCAATATATTTGTGGACAAGAGTTATCATTTATAACTCTGCAGGTTTGTGAATTGCAGTGCCCCTGAGCTCCATTGTTCAACTCGCTTCCTTGGGAGCTGGCCGCAAAAGCGCAAGATTGCTTCAGGCCCTATTTTTTTTCCGGGCGGCAGGCTGAGCCTGTGGTTAATTCTTCTTCCTGATGGGAAAAGAGAGTGACCTGTGCCAGTCCCAACACCTAGACCTAGTCTCTCATTGGTTCCCACTCTTCCCGTTCATCCTCAGGACAAATTGCAACC